>NC_136433.1:166003190-166684190 GCF_052849685.1 Lactuca virosa | reverse complement strand
TCGTGCCCTCACGATAGGACTCCGGTGCTTAGCGCCTGTGGACGACCTTGCCCAACTCTTTGCTAGTTGGGCCTGAATTGGGTTGGCCCAAGGCCTGACCTAATTCCTCTTGACCTAATTGTCCCCTATAAATATAAATAGAATATGTCCTCCTCCTTGAGGAGGCATCTTCTCTAACCTAGAGCTTCTAAGCCCTACCTTTAGCCTATATGGCAAAACTCACACCCAACACACCAAGATGGTTCTCTCCGACTAAGAAGAACCATCTCATATCTACCAACTGATCTAACGTGATCGTCGGAGCTTGCTCCCGGGGTACAATCCCTGGGGAAACTTTAACGACTTTGTTGTGATGGTAACTAGGTATCTTGTCGGGAACTCACTAATGGCACCACTTCCAGATATCCGGTCTAGATCCGAGACTCCATGACCCGGCGGCCTGAGCTCGTATCACAACATTTGACGCCATCTGTGGGACCTTGAGCAAATAGCTATCGTCTCTTGGTCTCAACCTCATTTTCACCATCGATCTGTTCATATATGTTGTTCTTCGCCTCAGGTTTACCCAGATCTGTTCATTTCTACCATTATCTGTTCAGATGCGTTTGGCCCTCGCCAAGATCTGTCCAGATCTGCTTCCCGAACGTTCAAATCTCTAGATCTGCTTCGTTCTTTCTTTCAGATCTTTAGATTTGCTCCATTTTTGCCCAAATCTCAAGATCCACTTCATTATTTTCGCTCAGATCTCTAAATTTGTTCTGTTTTTGTTCGTTTGAACATTTCTGAAGCTTGCAAAGACATTTTCAGATTAGTTTCATTATATTTTGGTTTATTCAGAAAGTTGGGGAAGAAAGAAAGTTTTATGAGTTCTTACACCTTTATCGGTTCATATTACAAGAAAATCCATTTTTAGCTGAATATTTTCTGTACACAACATCATTCTTTGCAGTCGTTGTTTGTACATAGACTTGTAAAGCTTCATCTTATAAACCCTCAACAAACACCAAGAACCATTGAGACATCCCAAAAATATTGACATAAAATTTCATTTTAATTATAGAAGAAGTATCATCAATTACTTGTTTCAAAACCGATACATTACAATCAGAGTATAAATCCCATAACAAAGTCAAATGCGGAGCATAAAGTGTGTGTGCCATGCAGTCAACCCGAGCCCTTCCTTTTTGAAAACCGAAGTACCTGAAACATAAACTGAAAACCGTAAGCATAAAGCTTAGTGAGTTCCCCAAGATACCACATACATAAATCACATACTGGGCCCCCGCCCTCCATCGGGCCTCGCCCGGTCTTGAGTCCCACTCGACCTCGGGCCCCGCCCGACATCGAGCTCCGCTCGGATTACAGATCTGTCATTCTCCAAGCCCCGCCTGACATTGGGCCTCGCCCGATACTCACATAATCATATAACCATGTAATCATATAAACATACAACCTACTAACACATGCAATAATCACAAAGACTATAGCATTCCATACAATCAACGAGCACCGCCCGGTAATCATAAGACACATACTGATAATTAACATACGATAACCTCCTCAGGCCTCACCTGGCATCGGGCCTTGCCCGGTAAACATATCATCATATAACACACACAAGAGTCGAAGAGAAATCTAGCTTCCTAACATAAAACCATGGGCCGACATTGGTGCCTTCGACCCATTAAACTTAGTGATGAGACTCTCCTCACACCGACGAATCACACAGACGATCTCTAGCTGTTGGCTGACCGATTCCCCGAACTCAAACAAGCTGGAAATGAAGCCCATAATCCAGATCCATAAGCTCTTTATTGATCCCCATCCTTGCACCAAACTCAATCTTCTTGGAAATGGACCAAACACACCAAAAATGGACACCATGAGCTCAAAATACCATCATAAAGGCTTAGAGACGATTTCTAGGGTTTAGGGAACTTGGAGGCTTGTATAAGGACTAACCAAAAAGACTTAATGATATTATATAGGCTACATCATCGAAATTAGGGTTTTCATTAAGATACAAGTACGCCATGTGTACACCATTGTAAGCCACGCGTACGTGCCCGAAGGCGCGATCCTGCTTCGCATCAGTACGCCCTGCATACATCATTATACACCCTGCATAATGGATTTAGAACTTGTACGCCATGCATACATATATGTACGCCCCGCGTACTGCTTAACCCCTTAACCCTAATATTCTATGAAGGTCATAACTTCTTCAATATACATCCGATTCCGACGATCCATATATCCATGAAAAGGTAACGAGAAGCTCTATGCTTTAAACAACTCGTACCCGTATTACCATATCCCGAACAAACATCCAATTTCCATAGAATCCTGAGTTGACAAATTACCGAAATACCCTTTATCTTCAAAACACAAACCGAATACCCGGATCATCCAATATACATCATCCACCTCCAAATGAGCCCAAAACTAACTCCTTCAAGGATCCTAAGCATGCTAATACCCAATCCTTGATCACCACCCTGAAATAGAAACGATATGAAACAGGGCATTACAACTCTCCCCCACTTAAATTATATTTCGTCCTCGAAATCAATCCTTACCATTCCCGTCACGCCAAACAACCTGAGCAACACAACCATAACCTCGAGCATACCCCTGCCTTCCCCAAGGCAACCGAAACCAACCCTCGCAGGTCTCCCCAACCTGTAGATGAGCAAATCCTTTCACTACCTGTAAATAATCCCTTACAAGATAACCATATCTGTTGGATAAGGTGTCTAAGTCCACAACTTTATTTGGTATATACTTGACCCGACCCGGCATGGTCCATTTGGGTTGCACTTCACCCGAACTATTTGTATGGATAATCCTTTGAGAATTGTATGTTTATGATTTATTAATATATCATAAGTTATAATATATTAATATGAAATCATATTATTTAATTAGTATTAATCTTAAATTGATTTAGAATTAATTTGGTGATAAAAAGGTGACTAATTAAATATGGGCTCTTGTATTTATATAGTGTGGGCTAATACTCATTTGGAATGGGCTAGGCTTGCATGGGAGTCCATGGATAGTCCATGGAGCTTTTAATCCATGGATCTTTGGAAAGGAAGAGTCATGGGTGTTAGGGTTTACATGGAATGTAACCCTAATCCTCCACACTATATAAAGGAGTCCTTGGCACTTGATTTGGCACTAGTTGTGTGTGAGAAAAGAGGTAACCAAATTCTAAAGTGTGCACATATATTCTCATAGTTTTTCAAAGTTTGTGGTGATTTGTGACTTCCATTTGAGGCATCCACATTATTGGTGCTAGGCTCTCAAACTCCAAGGAATCAACCACTACTAAAAGGTATGTAATTCTTCTAGCATTTTATGATTCAAGTTCCCCATGCCATGCTAGTTAGGATGTAAACCTTGGAAATTTATTATTTGCATGTATCTTAGAGAAAACATAGATCCAAGGTTTCTAGGGTTGCATGTACACCTTAGGAGTGTTAGAATGCTCAAAACCCTTCAGTGGTATCAGAGCCTAGGCTTGTTTTCTTGATACTTGATGCAAATTGTTGAAAAAACTCAAGAGTTGTGCATCCTGTTGAGTGAACTCGCCGAGTCCATGGGCGGACTCGAAGAGTCCATGTGTTATTTCATCCTACTCGTCGAGTTGGTTCTTGCACTCGACGAGTAGGAGGCCCTGAATGCAGATTTTCGAGTTTTGCTGCTGGAAATGGACTAGAAACATTACCCTAAACTGTTTTGGTCTTATAAAACTTGTTTTAGATGGTGTAATGGTTATGCTAATCCATTTACAATGGCTATTATCAAAATTTCAAGTTTTGTATGTGTTATTTATGATTCTTGAAATTGTTGATATGAATGTTCATACACTTATGAGTTTAGAAGATCATATGAATTATTTGCAAATAGTTTGTTAGTTTAATTCTTAATTTTGATGTGTTTTAATGGAATCCATAATTTGTCCTCAAGTTATGGATTACCAAAAGTCTTCCTTTTAAAGTCCATTAATTAACACATAGGTTACATAAATTGAAGAGTCTTTCATTTTAATAAACCATTAACTCATAAGTTATGAAAGATGAAAAGTTTTGAAAGTTACAAAACTTGCCCTCAAGTTTTGGAACATGTAAAGTCACCTTAAAAAAACTTTAGTTCCAACCTCTAGAATTTTAAAAGTTAAAATTCAACCCTTATACTTTATAATATTATAAGTTAATAATATATATATGTATAAGAACAAAGTTAGTCTTACCGTTAGTAGGCCTCATTCACGAAGTCGGTCTATAAGGGGGGTATAAGGTTACTGCCTATAAAATGGCAGTTTAATGGGTGTCCACTCTCACCTACCGCTTCCTTGACTGGTGGAGGGTCGTTAGCCGAACGGGTAGGACAAAGACTATAATTTTCCCTTCATTATAAGTATAATGATAAATATAAAGTAACTAAACCTTTTATAAATTCCCAATCTTAGTTACTTTAGGAAAATGTGAATTGGTGCTAATCCATGAAATTACACTTTTCACTTTGCTTAAATCGTTAGTGGAGCGTGTGTGGTTAACCGGCACACTAACCTGGATTTAACAAGGTAGGCAAAGGGTAACTTAATGTTTATCATAGGAATCGGTGGAGCGCGTGTGGTTAACCGACACATCGATTAAGTGATAAATATTAAAGGTACCAAGTATATTTGCATTGTTATTCACACCTTGTTTTGTGATCCTCGGCATCCCAGTCACAAAACTTGATAGGGCACAATCGAGATTGAAACATGCCATTAAAAAGTTCAATGAATCTCAAAATATCTAGGAGTTTCAAATCCAATTAAAACCTAATAAATTATTTCAATTTTCATGGTGGAAATTGGTGAATCGTCATTCGCCTACCTTCAAATATTCTATAGCTTGGATTACGACATCCCTCTTCCAAGTTATAAAATATTGTGTTGGGTCCTAGCCTTAATATTTCATATTGGGTGTTATATTAAGGACTTAAATCAACTAACTTGAATTTCTCCCATTGTAGATGTCTGGTTTAGACAACTATGATCTTCCCAAATATCATGGAAATCATACTTCTCTACCTCCACCTCCTCCATTTATTCACTCTGACCCACAAGCTCGAAGACTTGAAAAGTTCAAGGTCACTCAAGCCCTACTAGCAATGAAACATAAATATGGAAGACATGTGTGCACTCATGTCTTAGGAATGAAGTCACACATTGACAAGTTGAGAATGTTGGGTGTCGTTGTTCCAAGGAAGTTGGCTATTGACTGGGTTCTTCAGTCACTTCCTGAGTCATATAGTGAGTTTGTTAAAGACTACTATGTAATAGATCACGACATGACCCTAATAGATCTTTCTTATTTGCTTGTTGCTGCTGAATCAGCAATGATTTGGCGCAATGGTCAAGCAAATATTGGTGGAAGGTCTATTTCTCAAACTTCCATGGACATTGACAATGGTAACATTGGAAGTCCGGAAAAGCTTTCTCTTCCCAATGGGAAGGGATCGGCCTTGGTCAACCCGGTTGACCAAAAGGTAAAGAAAAAGGATAAGTTTGTATGTCTTTACTGTCGAGAGAAGGGACATTGGAAGCGAAGCTGCCCTAACTACCTGAAGGATCTGAGAGAAGGAAGAATCAAAAAGTTTAACTCTGCTTCAGGTAAGTCCACTATCTAACTCTGTTAAGTTCCTAATTGATGATTCTTAATACAAAATGTGACTCGGTTACATTTTGATGTTTGGCAGGATCAAGCAAAGGGAAGAAAACTTAAAGGAAGAGTATGTTGAATCTGATCGCGAAGATGGATTTCAATCGCATGGTTCGAAGATCGGATTCTAGAGCTATTACTTAGGAGTTATGATAGATTGCTAGAAAATATGTAATAGCATAGTTTTCATTTAAAGTTTCATTGTAAGGAAAAAGTTTTTTCCGCATTTTATAAATAAATAAAATTTTTGTTTTTTATTATTATATCTCCTTGCAATGGCATTTGTGAAAAATTGATGTTTGTATGTTTCTAGCAATAATGAAAATATGAATTTGATTCTTTCATTTGTGGTAGTGTCTAAATTTACCAAATAAGGAAAGATTCTCATCACCCAAGTTTCAATTGGACCGAAACTTGGAATCATGCAAGTCGTATGATGAATGAAAATTTTCATCTTTGGAAAATTAAGACTAATTCCTTGTTCACATGTATATGTGAGTCAAGTGAAGGACTAAGGGATCGAGTACACATTCTTGTGCACTGGTCAAGTCCACCACAAAAGATCGATAAGACTATTCGTCATGATTTACTAAAGATTAGTAAATATGGTTATACTTACAAGTTTGAGTATAATTCTGAAACATTGGAAAAGTTTCGATGTATGGCAGAACGAATGAGAAGAATCAAATTAGGAAGAAAGATAAAAGTTTCTCAAATCTTAAAAGATGGGAGAGTACTTTAGTATCATGTTTTGTGATCATCTTAATGATTAAGAAACCATATCACAATTGGTCCTCTAAGGACATCTTAGTGCATTCCTATGGCTAATAAGAGGAATCTTGAATTGTTGAAGTGGTTAAATCAAGAAGATGAGTCATACTTTGTTCCAAAACAATTCTTAGAGTCATACTCCAAGATTGTAACTTGAGTGAAATATCTTAAAGAAAGGTTTATAACACTTGTCAAATGTAAGAGTAAAATGTGTTCTGCTCTTGGACATTTGAAATTGGTAAGTTGTGATGTTTTGGATAAAACAAAGACCAACTAAGGCCAATTGTGGGAAGTGTTTGTCTTGATAAAGAATCTGCACTATCTCTTGAATATTTGACAAGAGAGTCTTATATGTCAAGAGGATAGTGGGAGCCTAAAAGATCCTGAAAGAATTTCAAGATCAAGAAGAGAACCTATAGTTTATCACTAGCACACAACTTGAGGTTGACATATTCCTATTTCTGTGCCCATTCCAGTTAAAGTTGGCTTTGCATATGAGTTCTGAGAGTTCTCAATTGATTGCATAACAACTTGGAAGCAATGGCAGGCCCTTGTGCTGCCAGGAGGCAAGAAGTTAAGACTGCACAAGTTCAGTCCATATGAGTTTGGATTTGTCACTGACCTTATCTTGTGATTATGGTTTTGACAAATTCACATGGATAGGAACACATACACCATAAAATCTAAGTGTCATAAGGTTTCTCTCTGATTCATGAAAATGATGGTGAGGAAACGCTTTCACTAAGTGTTTTTAATTAGATAGCAATTGTGATATTTGCATTCTCAAAGTCGTTAGTGGAGCATGTGTGGTTAACCGGCACACTAACATGGACTTGTGAGAAATGGTAAAGGTCTAAACAATTGAGACTATGATTATGGTATCCCTTTTCATAGTTTTAAATTTGTTTAGACACACATGTGAGCCATCTAAGGAAAGGTGTATGATTCTAATAAAGTTTTATCAAAGCATCTCGTATCAGAAATCTGAACTTTGGTAAGAAAGTCAATAAAGTATTGATTTCTAGAAGTCCAACTGATTTCTGAATACATGTCAAAGCTAGTGGGAGCATAAGTGGTATGCTAATAATCATCATGCAAGTGGGAGCATGATAATTATAATAAGTGTTGCAAGTTAGCAATGTTAATTATAGAAAACAAAAGTTTCAATTGGGAAAAGTTGTTTTGCTATAATTAAGGGAGAGGAAATTATACTTCATTTCAAATCTAAAAGCTCACCTCGTGAGATTTTAATCAAATTTAGTCAAGTATATATATGAATGTTATGTTGGAATGGTTCAACATAAGGAAATTCTATATATGGGAACATTATTTGCGTTCTAAAATTCGATTGTGATTACGGCATCCCTTTTCATAATTTGAATTATGAGAACATGGCAAATAGAAATAGAAATATTATAGCAAAAGACTGGTCTAGTATCATGTCTTTATGTGAGACATCATGAATCATGTCCCATATGCTTCGGATATAGGATCAATTGCATGTGCTATAATATTCATCTGTTCTAAATTCTTCCAAATGCCTATGGCATTAAGAGGGAAGAAGTACTAGAACTGGATATGACTAAAGTGATTAAGCAATTGTCGAGGACAATCTAAGGTTTACCAAAGATTGGTTGCTCAGGGACAGTTGGAAGTTTGGTGTAAATATTTGTAGAGGACCATATTGACATTTTCTGAAAAGAGGCAACTCTTGTTCAGAAGTGATAGTCAAAATAGGAATGTGGAAATGTTCTTATAGGTAGAAGTTATTCATTAGATCTGTGTAAGATTAGGAAACTTAATGCAAGAAGGATGTTCAAAGCATTGTACTTTAATTGTGAGACTTCGTTTCCATGGAATGATCTCCATTGGAATACTCTGTAATGTCTGTTGACAAGTCTTTGTGACTTTGTGCATAGTCATCACGAGAGGATCAATGCATATAAGTTTAGAATCTAACAGATTTCATTAATGGCAGGAATTTGGAATTCTTACATTTACGATGAGGATTTGGGATTGTGAAATGAGAATCATTGGAATTATGGTCAACTGATATATTCCACAGAGTAAGGATCATAGACAAACATAGTGTGCATACTTGGTGTATGGCGTAACTATTGTTTGGACAAACATAGTGTGCATACTTGGTGTATGGCGTCACTATGTACTCACCAGGTTTCCCAACCTGACACACTCAGTTTATTTGAATCACAAGTTATTAAATAATGATACTTGGATAATGATGTATGAGAGATTCAAGGAGATGTATACCATTAGTATTTTGAGACATTTTAAGTCTCTATTTATGCTTATGTTTTTGTATTGACGATGACATCCCGAGTTTTATAAATAAACACATTTCTTCAAAAATACTTTGATAATATTGTTATCATGTTTTTGGGACAAACTCCGCATAATTAATCTTTTCAAAAGAATACTCTGATTTAATAAACATAAACAAATCGGTCTTTTCTGGTCGTAAAAATTGGGGATGTCACATAAATTCTCCTTTTTGTTCTAGAAACATGTAAGTAATCAGTTCTACGAGATGCAAAATCAGTGACGTGACACCCTGATGATGAACATTATGAGTCATCAGTGTCAGAAGACGTTGAACTAGAATTTGTGTCATAATCACTGGTTGTACATTTAGGAAATTCACACAGAACATATTTAACAACGTGAATTTCACCATTAGAGATGGGAAACTTGATTAAGGTGGCAATGTTAGGATTCACATAGTCACGATCAGGGAGTTTAACTGAATGCTCTAAAGTAGTTAAAGAGGTAACACACGAAGTGACTCTATCAGAGTTGGTGACACAATGTTTGTCTATAAGGTCTTGACGATTTATAAAATCATTGATTATAAACTTAGTTTTGTATTCATGAAGAAGCTCAATTGGAGTTGGAAAAACTTGGTTCAATTTCTATTTGCTTAAAAATTTCAACCACTTGTTCAATGTTCCCACCAATAATATTTTCACATTGGTGGGGAATTTGACATTTATTATTTTAGATGTTTTGAAATGAGAATTAGTCCAGTTCTTTATTATACTTTGACAATTTTGAGCAACACATTGAGCATAATCTTTTTCACTGATGAGCTCATGACTTGTGAGAGACACATATTGAAATTTAGAACTCGTCACGGAAAGAGACTTCTCGATGTTTGAAAGTTCATTTGTTAAAGATTCGATTTTCTTTTTATGATTTTTGATCTCCTGATTAGATTTTGAAAGGTCAAGACGCAAATACTTAAACATGGTAGTCTTTTCATTATTTGAGTAGGCTACTCAATTTTTAACCTGATAGAAAGATGAACTCAATTCTAAGCCTTAGAGTCACTGGTATCTTCTGAAAGTTCTACATGAAAGGTGCTCGTACTGTTGCTTTCTTCATCAATGAAAGACTCATCAGTAATGCCATCAGACATACATCATTCTTCACTTCTTCATTTGATGACTCCTCTTCTTCAACCCATTTTTCTTCTTCAATGATTAGGACTTTGGATTCCAAATTCCGCATCTTTAGAGAATCCACTAGCCTCTTTTATTTTATCTCGTAGGATTCTTCTTTAGGGTTATTCTTTTTTACCTTACAGCCATGAGAAAAGTGATCAGCACCTCCACAGTTGAAGCATTTTCCTTCATATTTCTTTTCAGCGACAAACTTCTTTGAGCTCCCAACATCAAATTTTCTAGATACTGATGGACTGATTTTGGACTGAGACTTCCTTGGCCCACTAAACTTCTTCTCATCAAACTTACCAAAATGCTTCACAATCATTGCAACACTTGAAGCCAAATTAGTGTAATACTCTTTGTAAAATCCCGAATCCCAGGTATGAATTCCAAGAATTTTTATTCATCATTTAAGACCTACTCGACGAGTTGGAGACCACAACTCGTCGTGTAGAAACCGATCAGGCCGCGTGGTTTATGGGACCTACTCGACGAGTTGGAGGACCCCAACTCGACGAGTAGGAGCTGAATGGGAAAACCCTACTTTTTAGGGTTTGCTCCCTATTTAAAGGACTTAACCCGCATTCTTTGGCCTCCCTTATCACCTCATTGCCTAGAGAAGGAAAACCTAGCCGTGCTTTACTACTTCGTTGTGTGTGTGACTTAGAAAGTCATTTTTGTGATCTTTTGGAAGGGTGTTGAAGCTTGAAGAGGTTGGAGCAAAGGGAGAAGCAGTAGATCCGAAATCTACTATGTGTTAGCAACCATTTGGAGGTAAAAAGTCTTTACCTTGGCTTTCCATTTCTTAGATCTTCCCTTATGCAAGAATATGGTCATTTCTAGTGCAAAATGAAGTTACTCTTGGATTTGAGCTTGTCATTAGGACATGGTCTCAGATCTGGACTCTTTTAGGCCCCAATCCCCATGGACATAAAGTTGTCGACTTTATCTAGTCTTGGCCATCCTCCATGTCCTAAACCTCTTATTAAGCCTAGTTTTAATGTTTTAATCCCTTAGATGCCTTGCATGCACGTAAAGTTAGCAACTTTACGTGGTATCTCAGTCCTAAGAAGATAGATTTGTAATTTGGGGTTTTGGATTCGACTGGAAAGGACTGATTATGAAAAGGTTGATGGAACTCGACGAGTTGCTTAGCCAACTCGACGAGTTGGGTCGGGTTTTCCCGCTTTATGGAATCTAAATAAACTCGGCGAGTTGATAAGATAACTCGACGAGTTAGTTAGGGTTTTTCCCGGTTTCATGAGTTCTTAAGGAATTCGACGAGTTGCTAGCTGCACTTGACGATTTGGGTCAACATGGATTGTTGACCTTGACTGTTGACTGTTGACTTTGACCATGTTTGACCAAGTTTGACTTTAAGGGTATTTTGGTAATTTGGGTCTTGATGGAATTGGTCCTATGGTGGTTGTAGGTGTTTGAGTTTGGAGCGTGATTCGAGAGCTTGATCTTTTCAGTTCAGTTCAACATTGTGAGGTGAGTTCTTCTCACTATATCAACAGGGTCTAAGGCACCAAGGCCGACCCTTTTTGGATTGTATCCTGGTTATAAGATGATGTTATGTTAGTCATCTGTTAGATCGATATCCTGGTTATAGGATGATGCTATGTTTAGAGATCTGTTAGATCGGTATCCTGGTATATAGGATAATGTTATGATTAGTGATCAGTAGATCTGTATGATTGATATGTACATGCTAGCTTGCGTATGATATTTATGTGTTTATTGTGTGATTGGGGGTGGGTTGAGGCGGTCCTACTTTGTGCTCTAGGCCAACATACCCAGGGCGGCCTGAATAGACTGCAGACCCATCAGGGCATACTAGTCAGGCCGAAGGCGCGGAGAACGGTCCAGACAGGCTGAAGTCCCGGGAGGGCGGACCAGACATGTTGAAGGTTCTGAGAGTCGGACAGATAGACTGAAGGCCCGATGAGGGCGGTCCAGTCATACTGAAGACTCTATTTGCATGCTCTTTGCTTTGTTATGATATTGTTCTGATTTGTATGGCGTTGGTATTTTGGGGGAACTCACTAAGCTTCGGGCTTACAGTTTTAGATTTTGTTTCAGGTACTTCAGATGATCGCGGGAAGGCGAAGGCTTGATCGTGCACCTCCTCACATTTTATGATTTTGATTTTTGGGATTCTCTGATATTAAACTATTTTGAAAACATTTTGTAATAACTAATGGCTTTTGAATGCTTGAAAAAGTTTTAAATTGGCTTGAATTTAATGGATGTTACAAGTTGGTATCAGAGCCTTGGTTTGAGTGAATTGGAGGAACACTCATGTGAATCCAGTCTCAAACTAAGGAAAAGATTTTCAAAATGATTTTCAAAATATTAAAGGAGGATGCGAAGTGTACGATCAGCCGGAGCCAGTAAGTAGACTCCAAAATACCATACTGTTATTTGATATTGTGATATGGTAGAATAGCATGCTAGTGATAGGATAGGGATCTTCAGGATTTGCATGATAGAATTGTCTGATTATATGATGCCTGGTAGCCTAGGGGTTTCCTTATATGAAATTGACATCATTACTGTAGTTTCTTAGTTTATGCATCACGATTGTATATAAATAAGATCTTATAGCCTGAGAATGTTTGGGTTGGCCTTATTTCCTGTTCATATCTGATGAAGGGCTTAGGGTAGGATCAAATATTTGAATGTCTATAGGGTCCAACGTTATGTATGGCTAGCATACACGAGTGCTGCAGGGCTGGTGGAAGTTTCATGGATAGGTTGTGTGGGGTCAGTCAGCCAGTTATGAGATATTTAGCCTTCCTCTAGGAGTGAGGATTGAGCGCTCACCTATGTTTATGTATATGGTTAAGGTGTTGCGATGATACTTGAGACAAATATGGGTAGGTGTGGAAGGTAGTATGGGCCCGTACTACTGAAAGCACATGACCCATACGCGTAGCAAGGAAGTCACAACCCCTAGGGCTTTGTTGGGAGTTGGTTCCCTATTATTATATGGAATGTCTGATATCTTCCTGATATATTTTCAACATGGTGGTTACGAGGCGATTTGTGACCGGATCCGGATCGGGATCAGGAGAGGCCAGTCAGGGCGGATCAGCAATGCCCGAGACCATTGGTCAGATGAGACCAGATGAGTTGGTGTTGGATAAGGTGTCTAAGTCCATAACTATTTCTGGTATGTACTTGACCCGACCCGGCATGGTCCATTTGGGTTGCATGACACCATGCATTTGGATAGACTAAATGAGAGAAATAACACTTGTGGTTTATTAATATATTATAAGTTCTAATATATTAATAGTATTATTTAATTAGTATTGATCAAGAATTAATTTGGAATTAATTAAGTGATCAAAAGAAGACTAATTAAATAAATGGGTTGATTATGTAAATCATCCATAACTTGTATAGTGGGCTAAAGGCTTCATGGATTATCAAGATGGGCTAAGACCCATAGGATGCTCCATGGATGCTCCATGGAGGTTTAAACCCATGGGTCATGGAAATGAAGATCCATGTTACATTAGGGTTTACATGGTGTAACCCTAAGTGTAACACACTATATAAAGAACATGACATCCACCAAAGTCGGCCACTAGAAAGAATAGAGAGGGCAAGCCGAATTTAGAAGTGTTCTACATTCTCTCAAAGTCATTCCAAAGCACTTGGTGTTGTGTGAAACATTTGAGGCATCACACTTGGGGTGCTAGGCTCACAAGGTTTTTCAAGGAATCAAATCAACTACAAGGTATGTAACTCTAGCCATCTTTTATGTTTAAGTTCCCCATGTATGCTAGATAGGATTATGAACCTTGGAAAAAGTATTTTGCATGTATTTTAGACAAACATAGATCCAAGGTTTCTAGGGTTGCATGTACACCTTAGGAGTGTTAGAATGTTCAAAACCCTTCAGTGGTATCAGAGCCTAGGCTTGTTTGTTTGATACTAGATGCAAAATAGTGAAAAAAGTCGAATTTCTTGCTGTCTGCACAGGGGACTCGCCGAGTCCATGGGGGGACTCGACGAGTCCAAGCATAAATTCAACCAACTCGGAGAGTCAGTTCATGCACTCGACGAGTTGGTCAGTCAGAGTGCAGATTTTCGACTTTTGCTGTTGGAAATGGACTAGAAACATTACCCTAAACTGTTTCGGTGTTATAAAACTTATTTTAGATGGTGTAATGGTTGTTCTAATCCATTTACAATGACTAATATCAAAATCACATGATTATATGTGTTCATATGTTCTTGAAATTTTGATATGACTATTCATGTTCTTATGAGTTCTTGATAGATCATAGGAATTACCTGTTTAATGCTTAATTCATGATCTTTATGTGTTTTAATGGAGTCCATAACTTGTCCTGAAGTTATGGATAACCAAAAGTCACTTTCTATTAAAACCATTAAAAGAACACATAAGTTACAAAAATGAAGAGTCTTCATTTTAATAACTCATAAGTTATGAATTGAAAGGTTTTGTAAAGTTACAAAACTTGTCCTCATATTTTGGAACATGTAAAGTCATCTAATAAACTTTAGTTCCAACCTCTAGAATTTTAAAAGTTAAAATTCAACCCTTATACTTTATAATATTACAAGTTAATAATATATATATATATATATATATATATATATATATATATGTATGTATAAGATCAAGTCGTTTTACCTTTAGTAGGCCTCCTTCACGAAGCCGATCTATAAGGGGGGTATAAGGTTGTTGCCTATAAAATGGCAGCTTAATGGGTGTCCACTCTCACCCACCGCTTCCTTGACTGGTGGAGGGTCGTTAGCCGAACGGGCAGGACAATGACTTAAAATTTTCATTAAAAGTATAATGATTATTATAAAGTAACTAAATGTTATTTTTATAAATTCCTAATCTTAGTTACTTTAGGAAAATGTGAATAAGGTGCTAACCCATGAAATTACACTTTGCACTTTGCTTAAGTCGTTAGTGGAGCGTGTGTGGTTAACCGACACACTAACCTGGACTTAGCAAGGTAGGCAAAGGGTGACTTAAGGTTTTTCATAGGTAGGTGGAGCGCGTGTGGTTAACCGGCACATCGATTGAGTGAAAAACATTAAGGGTACCAAGTAATTTGCATGGTTACTTCACACCTTGTTTTGTGATCCTCGGTATCCCAGTCACAAAACATGAAGGACACACTTGAGATTGAAACATGCCATTGAAAAGTTCAATGAATCTCAAAAGAATCTAGGAGTTTCTAAAACCAAATAAAACCTAATAATATATATATTTCGTTTTTCATGGTGGAAATTGGTGAATCGTCATTCACCTACCTTTCAAATATGTTTTAGCTTAGATTACGGCATCCCTCTTCTAAGTTATCATATATTGTGATTGGATCCTAGCCTTAATATTACATTTGGGTGTTTTATTAAGGACTATCTTTATATCTAAACTAAACTTGTCTTTTCTTCTTTTCAGATGTCTTCCAACAATGCTGCTTCTGGCTCAAACCCTACCGACTCCTTCTCTCTCATGAACCTTTGTGGGAGAGTCATCTTTGATGGATCCAACTTTACAGATTGGATCAGGAACATCAGGATGGTCACTCGGTATGAGAACAAAGAATATGTTCTCGACAAGGAGCTTAAGGTACCCGAGCCGACTGCTACTCTTGAGGAGCTTGCTGAATATGAGGCACATGAAAGAGATGCTACCAAAGTGGCATGCATCACGATGACCACTATGACAGCCGAGCTCCAAAAGTCCTATGAGGACTACTATCCTTTTGAGATGCACCAGGATTTGATGGACCGCTACCATCAGAGTGCTCTTCAAGAGCGATATGAAATCATCTACTCCATGATAACAATCCGGATGAAGGATGGTGAACCCATCACGGGCCACATGCAGAATATGCAAAGGTATGTGGACCGTTTGATGAAGCTGAATGTGAACTTCCCCGAGGAGTTGGCAATAGATATCATTTTGCACTCCTTACCTTCGTGTTATGATCAATTCCGCATGACATACCACATGAACAAGGAGGAAGTTACCCTCAGCAAACTTCAAGGACTCCTAAAGACCGCAGAAACTGGTCTTAAAGGTAAGTCGGTTGTTACCACTCCTACTCCTACTCCAAACTCCGCACCTGTCCTGGCAATCGGGAAAGGTAGAGGGAAAAAGAGGAAGAACCCTTCGAAGGGTACCAAGGGTAAGACCCTTGATGGCTTCTCTTCAAGTGGAACCAAGAAAGGTTTCGTCACTCCTTCTTCTCACCCAAAAGAGGTTAAATGCTTCTATTGCCATGAAAAGGCGCACTGGAAGCGGAACTGCCCAAAGTACCATCAATATTTGAAGGATGGGAAAGTAAAACCCAACCATGCACGTATTTACACTATATTATCTAATAACTCACCCTATTCTAACTCTTGGGTCCTTGATACCGGCTGTGGTATTCATATTTGTTCTGATTTGCAGGGACTAAGAAGAAGTGAGAGTGTGGAGCATGGAAAGATAAACTTGATCATGGGGAATAGGAAAGCTTGACCTGTCACCAAGATTGGAGTTTATACTTTGTTGCTAAGATGTGGGTTTACTTTAGATTTGAATAAATGTTGTTATTCGCCTGAAATGGCAAGAAATATTATTTCCTTTCATGCTTTGTACAAACAAGGTTTTACCTTTTCTTTTGATAATGAAGTTGGTGGAATAAATGCTTTCTTTAATAATGTGTTTTTTTTAAAGCATTACATTGTGATGGTGTGTATGAAGTTGTGTCTGTTGTAGATAACTTAGGAAATAATGTGTTGTGTATTGATTCTACTAATGATAATAACTTGGATAAAGCATCATTATGGCATTGTCGTCTTGGACATGTAAGCAAGAAACGCATAGGCCAACTCCAAAAGGATGGAGTCTTGGAGTCATTTGACCTAAAGTCAGATGATAGTTGTGAATCATGCTTACTTGGAAAAATGACAAAGTCACCCTTCACAGGTTCTTGTGCTAGGGGTGAAGGTTTGTTGGATCTAGTGCACACAGACGTGTGTGGACCCTTCAAAACTGCCACAAGGGATGCTAATCGTTATTATGTGACTTTTACAGATGATTATAGTAGATATGGATATGTCTACTTAATTAAGGATAAGTCACAGACTTTCGAAAGGTTTAAAGAGTTTAAACAGGAAGTCGAGAATCAATTGGGCAGGAACATTAAGATGCTTCGATCCGATCGAGGTGGTGAGTATCTTAGTACAAAGTTCCTCGACTATCTTAGGGAATGTGGGATTGTCTCACAATTGATACCTCCCAAGACAGCACAGTTGAATGGTGTAGCTGAGAGGCGTAATTGAACCTTGTTGGACATGGTTCGTTCCATGATGAGTCGAGGTTCCTACCAATCCCATTCTGGGGGTATGCCTTAGAGACTGTCGCTCATATCCTTAATCTGGTCCCTACAAAGAAGGTTGCCAAAACACCCCACGAGATGTGGACTGGAAAAGTTCCTAATCTAGCCCACATCAAGATTTGGGGTTGTGAAGCTTTCGTGAGACGCGAGACTCACGACAAGCTCGAACCTTGAAGTGAGAGGTCTATTTTCATCGGCTACCCACATAAATCCTTTGGTTACCTCTTCTAAAGACCTAGTGAGAATGTGGTCTTTGTAGCAAGGAGGGGTGTCTTTCTAGAGAGAGAGTTCATAAGCCAAGGAAACAGTGGGAGGCAAATTGACCTTGAAGAAATTCAAGATTCAAGTGGTGAAGGAACCTCAAACGCTAACAGTCAACTTGAGGAGGAAACTCCTGTTGATCCAATTGACGAGTCTGTACCTCTGAGGCGTTCCACGAGAGTTAGGAATGCACCTGAGCATTACTATGGTTTCCATATTACTGCGGAGGTGATACACTTATCAGTGATGAGACACTGGTAAGTCTGGATGAACCTAACAGCTATGCGGAAGCCATGGCAGGCCCCGAGTCTGCTAAATGGAAAGAGGCAATGGACAGCGAGATACAGTCCATGTATGACAACCAGGTTTGGGACTTGGTTGACAATGTACCAGGTCGTAAGACAGTTGGGTGCAACTGGATCTTCAAGAAGAAGACCGACATGGATGGTAATGTACACACATTTAAGGCGCGACTGGTTGCAAAGGGCTTTTCTCAAACTCCAGGAGTTGATTATGATGAGACCTTTTCACCAGTAGAAAACATTAAGTCTATTAGGGTCCTGTTAGCCATTGTTGCATTTCATGATTATGAAATATGGCAAATGGATGTCAAAACCGCTTTCCTTAATGGAAAGTTGGCTGAGGATGTTTACATGTGTCAGCTAGAGGGTTTTGTTAGTACAGAATACCCTAATAGAGTGTGTAAGCTTGAGAAATCCATCTATGGATTGAAACAAGCACCTCGCAGATGGAATCTTTGCTTCGGTGAGAAAGTCAAAGAGTTTGTCTTTTCGAGGAGTGAAGAAGAATCTTGTGTATATGTCAAGGCTAGTGGGAGTATAGTTAGCTTTTTGGTACTATATGTGGATGACATACTACTCATAGGAAATGACATACTACTCATAGGAAATGAAGTCCTGGCTTGGGAAGTGTTTCGCTATGAAGGACCTTGGAGAAGCTGCCTATATCCTAGGGATAAGGATTCTGAGAGAATGGAGTAAAAGACTAATTGGACTTAGTCAGAGTACCTACTTGGATAAGGTGCTGAAGAGGTTCAGCATGCAAGATTCCAAGAAAGGAGATTTACCCATCCAGAATAATGCCAGATTGAGTACGACTCATAGCCCGAGTACCATGGATGAGAGAGCAGAAATGAGTCGAGTACCTTATGCTTCTGCTGTAGGCTCGATCATGTATGCCATGACTTGTACTCGTCCTAATGTGGCCTTTGCCTTGAGCATGGTCAGCAGATATCAGGGGAACCCTGACAAGGCTCACTGGACTGCGGTAAAGAACATTCTCAAGTACCTGCGGAGGCCTAAGGACTGGGTCCTTACCCTTGGTGGGAGTGATGACTTGAGAGTTGGAGGGTATAGTGATGCTAGCTTCCAGACTGATAGGGATAATTTTTTCTCTCAGTCAGGCTGGGTCTTTACCTGTAACGGAGGAGCAATTACTTGGAAGAGTTCCAAGCAGGAGACAGTGGCTTATTCAACTTGCAAATCAGAGTATATAGCGGCAAGCGAGGCAGCAAAGGAGGCAATATGGCTGAAGAACTTCATTGGAGACCTTGGAGTTGTACCAACTATAAAGGAGCCTATGGAAATTTTCTGTGATAGTGAAAGTGCAGTTGCCTTAGCGAAGGAACCAAGGGATCACGGGAGATCCAGACACATTGACAGAAAATACCATTTCATCAGACATCGAATAGAAGAAGGACTCCTCGTGGCAAAGAGGGTATCATCGGATGAGAACCCAGCAGATCCCCTCACGAAGAGACTGAGTAGGGCTAAGCATCTCCATCATGCAAGGCACATAGGGCTGAAGGATGATATTAGTTTTAGTAGTTAGATAGCTTTGAAATTTGTAAAGTGTAATTGACATTTGATGATGAATAAAAGTTGTGTTTATTTATGAGTAAAGTGTTGCTATCTTTTGTCAATCGTTTACTATTATTTCTTTTGCATGTTTTGACTTCCAGAATATTTATGTTGTGTTTTACATATTAGTCAAAGTATCCACAGTCGGTCATATGTTGGAAGTAGGTATGAATCAAGACTGTCATGAGTTGGTTGTAGAGGTCTAAGATGTTGGACATGGCTACAACACTCATGAGTGCCCATAAGTTCTGAGTATTGGATTCAACCCACGCTCGCTGGTATCACTTCATGGAATTTATCTCGAGTGATCGCAAGACGGTAATATCATATATGTCTTCAAACCTAGAGATATGACTTGTTTCCTGTGAGTTGGTTATGCATTGATCGTACGAAAACGCATTGGTAACTCGATGTCATAAAACGTGCTTTTGTGTGTGATTCAACAAGTAGTAGAACAAGCATATGAGTCGAAGTTAATCTGTTCCTTCTTGGATTAGAACCGATATTTGGGCCCCTCGATGATTTTGTTTTGACCCATGTACCGGGCCCGGTCAGAACTAAGTTGATGTGTTCAATGAAGTTCTATGTCAAACAAATCGGAAATCGGGAAACAAACTGCTGGACAATAAGTAAGACATTGTTTCATATATTTGTCCGGCTGATATATAGAACATAGGATTATATGATCACTTATCTTAAATGGCGTATGTGACAACCCAAAATTTCTATCTTGTACACATATACAAATCAATCAAGGTCAGACTCGTTTTTGCAATCTTCTAGCATCGTTTAGAGTCAAATTGAGTGTTCAAAGTCTAGTATAACCAAGGTATGAGGCTAGGGATGAGTGTAGTTGATTTCAACACCTTTCAAATGAGCCAAACACCCCTTGAGGATGTTTGTGCGGCCGCACACATGGGTGTACGGCCGTACACCCATCCCAACCGTACACTCTCATGTATAAATGAGAGTCTTAGCCTCCATTTACCTCTTTTCACACTCCTAAGCCAAGAAATCGACTTTTCTCTCAAGTATCATCCGATTTTTCTTCTAGATCTTAAATTTGTAAGTGTTTCTTCCTTTATATTGATGATTCATTACACTATCTAGTAAGGATCTATCATTTCATCCATGAAATTACACCTTTTGTTTAGATCTTCAAGTGTTCTCCAAGAACACCAAGAACACCTACTAAGTTCTTGGGCTCCAAACACCCCTAAAGGCTTCTACATCGTAAGTACCCTACTCCTGCATGTTATTAGCTATATTTGAGCTTTGGAAAATGTCCAGAACTCGATCTTCCAGGAGTGCGCGGCCGCACACACTCATATGGCCGTACACTCCCTTTGTTTAGTGCTTTTGGGATTCAAACTCATGTTTTATGCTAGCACATGATCAAGAACACTTAGGGGATGCAAGATAGAGACTTGGAATACACTTTTGACCATTTTTGCATGATCATCAAGGGTGTACGGTCGTACACTCCTTGTGTGGCCGTACACACCCTATTTAAGCCCCAAAATGGCAACAAACTTCTATTAAGGCTAAGCATTGGTCAAAGCACACTTCCTAGATGCTTATTAAGACTTTAAATCACTCAATGGCATGTTTCACCATGAGTGTGCGACTGCACACCCACTTGGGCCGTACACTCTGGCCGTACACACACATGAAACATACCATTCTGGCCGTACACTCCAAGTTGTGGCCATACACCCATTATATGCAACCCTTGGTACTTCTAACACTTATATAGATATATATATAATTATATAAGTAGGATTGAGAGGACTTAGGACTGATAGCTCGCCTTACTTCCTGTTCCTTGTTTGGTTGTGGACTTAGGGTATCGTTTGTTTGTCCGAAGGTCGTTTGAATCTTAGTTATATATTATGTGTATGTATATAGGTATAAAAGTCCTTCATTCAGTTCAATACCTTTGGGTAGTAAAGGTGTACAAACATGTTCATACATACAAACAACATTGCTAGTAAACTATAATAGGTATAGTTTAGGAAGTCACTAATACTATTACTAGAACAACGAAACATACAAAGAGTCAGTTCATACAGGAGTCAATACATACTATAACGAGAAAAAATACTCACTATAAAGAGAAACAGATAGAGAATACTACAATGAGAAACAATACTCACTATAAAGAGAAACAGACAGAGAACACTATAACGAGAAACAATACATACTACACACTATACACTAGAGAACATACTACATACTGACAGATATAACATACACTACAATAGTACATACTATACAAATACAAGAATACTATTACATTAATGTGAGATACTACTTCATGGCTCGGCATATACTGTTGTGTCACGTTTTGTACCCAGAGTCTCCTGGAGGGAGAGCGTGAATTTGTGTATAGATCTATACGGGACTGACCCTCCTACACCTTGTTGCTAGCTACAATGGGACCTGCAGGTCTGCGGGTGACGAATGTCATATCATTTCGACGTGTAGAACGTCGTATTATACTGGTCAATCGAGTATGGTTACAATCATATCACATTTTACCTTAATTAACTAACAAGTTTAAAGGTAGTTAGTACATTAGTAGTTACCTAGATAAAACTACAGTACATCTTTATTTTTCCCAATTCATTCACATTGTGATCTTCTCACATAAACGGTAATGAGAAACTTTATTTTGGTAATGATAGTCATACTTTGGGAAAAATCATACTTTTAAAAAAGAACAAACATAGAGAACAGTTGGGTCTTGGTAGAAGACTGTTTTAGTAGAAAATATAGGATTTTCTAGGAAGGTTTCAAACATTTACATCAAATACTTACAAACTTTTACATCAAACATTTACAAGTAAATTCTTCAAACTTATACAAACAATGACACTAAAATACTTATGAACTCACCAGCTTTAATGCTTATCTACGCTTTCAAAATAACTTGTATTCTCAGGTCGCCAGTAGATAGGTACCGATGACCAGGTTTTGAGAAGATGGAGAACATTTAAGACTCATCTTTTATTTTGATTATACATTTTGGTGTCTTATAAACTTCAGAACACACTTGTATTAAAATTATTACTATTAATGCAATGAATGATGTTGTTGCTTGTTTACTATTATGCATTGTTGTGATACTGTACATGACGTCCTCCGCCCCCGAACGTTTCCGCCGTTCAGGTTTTGGGGTGTGACAGATTGGTATCAGAGCTCTATTTATAGTGAATTGAGTATATCAACCCATAAAAGATATACTACTATAAACACAACGGGATTAAAATACTCTGACCAAGAGTTTATACTTTTAAATAATAAAATATTTAACCTAAGTATACATACCTGCATTCATACTAAAATCAGTGTCACTAGGACAGAACAAAAGTATTACGATTGTTGGACATCACAAATAGGCTTGGGGACATATAATCAGATCTGGGAGTGATATAGCCTGATCAACTATATCTTTCCGATAAGTGATTGCATGTGCCTAGGAATGGTTGTGATGAGCAGCAAGTCTAAAAACTTACCAACACTACTACAATGAAAACATTAGAACAAGAACATAAACTTAAAATACTATAGGAGTATTTTGTGTTACTATAATTACTTATGTGCAAACTAAAAAGGTCTTTATTAGTATGTCAATAGTTGTTGAGTGGATACGCTAAAGTTATATGTGACTAGGGTGTTATAGACTTAGAATCTGTGATCTTTTGCTTTACTTCCTGTTCCTTGTTTGGTTGTGGATTTAGAGTTAGGGCCACCTATTTGAAGGTCTATCCTGTTTTGGTTACATACGACTGGTATGCACTACGCAAGTATTGGAGTAACTGGTAAGGATCATCTTATAATTATCTTAATTAGTACGTCTATTAATTATTTTTTTACCCCCATTCTCGCACAGATAACATGGTTGGATTTCATATCCCCAGAGACCCATACTTCCCCAACCAAAATGACAGAGGATGGATCGATGATGAGCCAGAAGAGAATCATCCAATTCCTTTGGATGATGACTTTGCTGAGAACTTCCCGGAGGATTCTGACTCCGAGCCCGAAGTCAATGATCAACCCCCTGCGGCTCAAATCCCAAATCCAAACCCACGTCCGGCTTTTCAAGGCCCGACGCCTCTGTGGGTGGAGAGTCTGGAGATCTGGAGTCAGGAACAGGGCCAACCCATCCCGTTCAATGGAGACCGAAGTTTCTACAATGTGAGCGAAGGAGGCTCAGCGGACAGGGTCCTTCCTATCCTGGTCCGCAGAGTTGCTCGTAACGAAATTCAGGGAAGGACAACCCTCCAAAGAATTATGGAACTTGATGCCAATACAGGGGTCAACACTGTTCGCATTCGTCGTCTGGAGGATGCTAGTGAAAGATCCGAAAGAGACCGGGAGTCTCTACTTCAAGCACTAGCTAAGACTAGGGCCGAGGTCATAGAGCATCGCGTGCGCCAGCGAGTGTACGAGTGACGCCTTCTGGAGTTGGAGCGTCTGATGGATGATTTAAGGGTTCGCCCAAGGGGTTCCCGCCGTCAGTAGGGGATGCTCTGCTCATCCATTTTCTTTTGGATATAACTTAGGCCTATGTAAAAACTCTAGTTTTAGTTTCCTATCTATGTTAAGACTTTGAACTTGTTAAGTCTTGTTAGATCTTAGTTCTGTCAAAATTTTCCTATCTTGGTTTGATGTAAGACCTACTCTTAGGTCATTTTCCCGAACTTATTACATCTGTAATACCAGTATTATTGGCAGATATTTAATCTCACGGAAATTATTATCCAAATGCTTTCATCTTTCTAGTACTACATCTACATTCAATCATACTCTCATTGTGTTGTTGGACTATGGAGAGTTAGTTCATGATTCACTCTCATCATACTCACTATTGAATTCTTACCAATACCTTCATCTCTGTGATCTTATAGCTACAAGATGCCTCCACGTCGAGTAACGAGACGCACTGCTCATAATCAAACACCACCTCCTCCTCCTCAATACAACCCAGCAGCTATCCAAGTTGCTGTGAATGCGGCTGTTACGACAGCTCTGGCACAATTCACCACTACCGGTACTAGCGGGAGTGGAACTAATGTGCCTCCCTCTGTTTCCGAAGCTCCAGTGTGCTCTAGAGAGTGCTCGTACAAAGACTTCACCAGCTGCAAACCCAGGGCCTTCAATGGAACTGGCGGAATCATTGCCCTCTCGCAATGGTTCGAGAAGACGGAGTCGATCTTTGAGATCTGCTCCTGTCCGGACTGAGCACTGACGAGAAGGGAGCAAGGTAAAATTTTCCGCTTGCACCTTCGCGGACCGAGCACTGACGTGGTGGAACAGCCATGTCAAGTCACTATCTCTTATAGTGGCAAATGTCATCGGCTGGGAAGCTCTTAAGGAGCTTATGAGCGAGGAATATTGCCCGAGGGGCGAAGTTCAGAAGTTAGAGCAGGAGCTCTGGAGCCTAACCATGAAGGGCTCCGACATAGTCTCCTACACTGCCAGATTCAGCGATCTGGTAGCGCTATGTCCGGGAATGGTCCCTTCTGAGGCAAAGAAGGTGGAGAGGTATATCTGGGGGCTGGTGCCTCAATTTCAGGGGAACATCCTAGCTTCCAACCCCACTACCTTCGATAGTGCCAAGCGATTGGCACAAAGGCTCATTGACCATGGGGTCCGAACCCCATCAACAACAACCCTAGCCATCTCAGAACCCTCCAAAGCCGTTGACAACAAGCGGAAATTTTGGGATGAGAAGAAGAAGTAGAAAGCTGCCAAAAAGCAGCAGGTCGTAGCAGTTCATGCTGCGATAGCACCTGCCACTGCTGCTCCGGTAAAACAGTACTCTGGAAACTTGCCGAAGTGCAACAAATGCAGCTTCCACCACAATGGACCCTGTCGGGAAATGCAGTGTTCTAATTGAAACGGGAAAGGGCACACTGCCCGTTTCTGCAAGGCTCCGACAAAGCCAATTACCCAAGTCCCCGACGCTGGTGTGGTCCAGGCTTGCTACGGTTGTGGCGAGGTGGGCCACTACAAGAGGAACTGCCCCAAGGCAGGGAATGCCGGCGGAGTGGGAAGAGTTTTGGCTATAGGCCACGAGGAAGTGGTTGCCGACCCTACGGTGGTCACTGGTACATTTCTCTTCGATAACTCTTATGCATGCATACTATTTGATAGTGGAGCGGAGAGGAGTTTCGTGAACCAGAAATTTGCTCACTTGCATAAGCATAAATCACATGCACTTAAAGAACCGTTCACTGTAGAAATGGCTAACGGAAAGACAGAGAGCACTAGCTGCATATACATAGGATGTACACTAACACTAGATAGTCATTCATTTCCAATCGACCTCATGCCGGTCTCAATTAAAAGTTTTGACGTCATAATCGGCATGGATTGGTTGAGTTCTCATCGTGCCGACATCATGTGTTACGAAAAGGTTGTCCGCCTTAATCTGCCTTCTAGCGAAACTCTAGTTATCTACGGCGACAAACCCGACACGAACCTTCGTATCATCTCGAGCATTCAAGCCCAGAAATTCTTACGAAAGGAATGCTGCGCATTCCTTGCTCATGTTGTCGATGTGAGTCAAGAGTCGAAAGACATAAAGAACATCCCTGTGGTATGCGATTTTCCCGACATCTTTCCAGAAGAACTCCCATGATTACCTCCGCAACGTCAAGTCGAGTTCAGAATTGACTTAGTTCCAGGGGCTACCCCCGTAGCCAAATCGCCTTATCGTCTAGCACCAGCCGAGATGCAGGAACTATCCAGTCAACTTAACGAACTGCTCAGTAAGGGCTTTATTAGACCAAGCTTCTCACCCTGGGGAGCACCGGTCTTGTTCGTCAAGAAGAAAGACGGATCGTTCCGTATGTGCATCGACTACAGAGAACTTAACAAAATAACCGTCAAAAATCGTTACCCTCTGCCTCGCATTGACGATTTGTTTGACCAACTTCAAGGGGCGAACTTCTTTTCAAAGATAGACCTGAGGTTCGGGTATCACCAGTTACGAGTGCTTGGGGAGGATGTTCCGAAGACAGCCTTCCGAACTCGTTATGGACACTACGAGTTTGTAGTGATGCCGTTCGGATTGACCAATGCGCCCGCAGTATTCATGGACTTAATGAATCGGGTGTGCTGTCCTTACTTGGATCTGTTCGTCATCGTCTTCATCGATGACATACTTATCTACTCTCGTAGTAAAGAAGAGCATAGTCAACATCTGCGTCAGGTCTTAGAAACGCTGATATCAGAGAAGCTTTATGCGAAGTTCTCGAAATGCGAATTTTGGATCCGAAGAGTCGAATTCTTAGGGCACGTGGTTAGCGAGGAGGGAATACACGTGGACCCTTCCAAAATCAAAGCCATTGAGAACTGGTCAGCACTGAAGACGCCTACAGAAATTCGTCAATTTCTAGGCCTCGCTGGCTACTATCGCAGGTTCATTCAAAAGTTCTCTCGGATTGCGAAACCTCTTACAACACTGACTTAGAAGGGCGTGGCCTTTGACTGGGAAGAGAAGCAAGAAAAAGCATTCCAAAAGCTAAAGCGATCCTTATGTACCGCACCGATACTGTCCCTCCCTGAAGGGATAGAAGACTTTGTAGTCTATTACGATGCGTCTAATCAAGGGCTCGGTTGTGTTCTGATGCAACGAGGTAAGGTCATCGCCTATGCGTCAAGGCAGCTGAAGATACATGAGGTCAACTACACCACACATGATCTTGAGTTAAGAGCAGTAGTGTTTGCTCTGAAGATCTGGAGACACTACCTGTATGGTACAAAAAGCACTATCTTTACAGACCACAAAAGCCTACAACACATATTCGACCAGAAGGAGCTCAACATGAGACAACGACGGTGGGTTGAGCTACTCAGTGATTACGAATGCGAAATTCGTTATCATCCCGGTAAAGCCAACGTAGTAGCTGACGCCCTGAGTCGGAAAGAATACTCTGGTCGTAGAGTCAAATCATTGACTATGACTATCCATTCACACTTGTCCACACAAATTAAGGAGGCTCAGCTCGAAGCTTTGAAACCTGAAAATGTGGCGGGTGAATCCCTGAGAGGGATGGATAAGAACTTGGTGGTCAAGGGTGGTGGAGCCTTATATCTCAGGGATCGGATCTGGACACCGAAACACGGTGGTCTCAGAGACTTGGTCATGTCGAAAGCGCACATCACTCGATATTTCGTCCACCCAGGTTCAGATAAGATGTATCTGGATCTTAAAAAGTTATACTGGTGGCCTAACATGAAAGCAGAGATTGCTACCTTCGTGAGTAAATGCCTTACTTGCGCCAAGGTTAAGGTCGAATACCAGAAACCATCAGGTTTACTTCAGCAACCGGAGATACCTGAATGGAAGTGGGAGCGGATCACAATGGACTTCATAACCAAATTGCCCAAGACAACGGGTGGTCTCGATACCATTTGCGTGATCGTAGACCGGTTAACAAAGTCCGCACACTTCCTACCGATCAAAGAAACTGACAAGATGGAGAAACTAACCAGAACATACATCAGGGAGATCGTAAGACTTCATGGTGTTCCCATATCCATTATCTCTGATAGGGATAGTAGATTCGCTTCGAGGTTCTGGCAGTCGCTACAAAGTTCCCTAGGAACTAGGCTGGACATGAGTACAACCTACCATCCACAAACCGACGGACAAAGTGAGAGGACTATTCAGACTTTGGAAGATATGTTGCGAGCCTGCGTGATAGACTTTGGGAAGGCATGGGATACTCATTTACCCCTTGTCGAATTTTCCTACAACAATAATTATCACACGAGCATAAAGGTTGCTCCATTTGAAGCCCTTTATGGCCGTAAGTGCAGATCCCCTCTGTGTTGGGCTGAGGTGGGCGACACGCAGTTAGCTAAAGGACGAGTTCTTGACAGCACTCTCACAGGTCCGGAGATCATTCGGGAAACGACACAGAAGATCATTCAGATTCATGAACGATTGAAAGCCTCTAGAGACCGACAGAAAAGCTACGCAGACAAGAGAAGGAAACCGTTGGAATTCCAGGTGGGCGACCGTGTTCTATTGAAGGTCTCACCCTGGAAGGGCTTGATACACTTCAGAAAGCGTGGAAAGCTAAATCCAAGATACGTAGGGCCTTTCGAGATTCTCGCTAGAATCGGCCCTGTAGCTTACAAACTCAAAATACCTCGCGAACTCAGTAACGTACATTCTACTTTCCACGTCTCGAACTTGAAAAAGTGTCTGTCCGACGAGACTCTTGTAATCCCACTCGACGAGATCGAGATCAACGAGGGCCTCAACTTCGTGGAAGAACCAGTAGAGATCATGGACCGAGAGGTCAAGCAAACAAAGCAAAGCCGTATCCCGATAGTGAAGGTTCGCTGGAATGCCAAGCGAGGACCTGAATTCACTTGGGAGCGCGAGGATCAAATGAAACTGAAATATCCTCATCTGTTCGCTTAGTTATTTGTAACTACTTATTTGCTTAAACTCTAATTTCGGGACGAAATTCTCTCTAACAGGGGGATGATGTGAAAACCCGAAAGTTCTATCTTGTACACTTATACAAATCAATCAAGTTCAGACTCGTTTTTGCTATCTTCTAGCATCGTTTAGAGTCAAATTGAGTGTTCAAAGTCTAGTATAACCAAGGTATGAGGCTAGGGATGAGTGTAGTTGAGTTCAACACCTTTCTAATGAGCCAAACACCCCTTGAGGAGGTGTGTGCGGCCGCACACATGGGTGTACGGCCATATACCCATCCCAACCGTACACTCTCATGTATAAATGAGAGTCTTAGCCTCCATTTACCTCTTTTCACACTCCTAAGCCAAGAAATCAACTTTTCTCTCAACTATCATCCGATTTTTCTTCTAGATCTTCAAGTTGTAAGTGTTTCTTCCTTTATATTGATGAATCATTACACTATCTAGTAAGGATCTATCATTTCATCCATTAAATTACACCTTTTGTTTAGATCTTCAAGTGTTCTCCTAGAACACCTACTAAGTTCTTGGGCTCCAAACACCCCTAAAGGCTTCTACATCGTAAGTACCCTACTCCTGCATGTTATTAGCTATATTTGAGCCTTAGAAAATGTCCAGAACTCGATCTTCAAGGAGTGTGTGGCCGAACACACTCATATGGTCGTACACCCCCTTTGTTTAGTGCTTTTGGGATTCAAACTCATGTTTTATGCTAGCACATGATCAAGAACACTTAGGGGATGCAAGATAGAGACTTGGAATACACTTTTGACCATTTTTGCATGATCAGCAAGGGTGTACGGTCGTACACTCCTTGTGTGGCCGTACACAACCTATTTAAGCCCCAAAATGGCAACAAACTTCCATTAAGGCTAAGCATTGGTCAAAGCACACTTCCTAGATGCTTATTAAGACTTTAAATCACTCAATGGCATGTTTCACCATGAGTGTGCGGCCGCACACCCACTTGGACCGTACACTCTGGCCGTACACACATGAAACATACCATTCTGGCCGTACACTCCAAGTTGTGGCCATACACCCATTATATACAACCCTTGGTACTTCTAACACTTAAATTTAAGTGTTTCCTATGTCCTAGGGTGTCTTTTCTTACATAATTAGTTGTATAAGCACTAATTATAGACATATATGTGCCATTATATGCTTATTAGGATTCGTTGTGCTCAAGTCTTCACTTGACACTTAGCATCCTGCAAACCGATCTTTCATTCGTATTACTCACTGCAGGTGAGTTCACACCCCTTAACTTACCTTTTAAATGATTTTAAATGCTTTTATGGGGGAGAATACAAGTTGAACTATTATAGTTATTATATCAATCACATGTGATTATAACTACCAAACAAGTGGATTTCTTACATTTCAAACTGTGTTATCAAACAAACTGCTTCAAATCGTTTTACAAACTCCTTTATAGGAAAAATTCTTTATCAAACTCTTTTAATATTATATTTTTTCAAAAGCATATCTATATAGATATAATTATATAAGTAGGATTGAGAGGACTTAGGACTGATAGCTCGCCTTACTTCCTGTTCCTTGTTTGGTTGTGGACTTAGGGTATCGGTTGTTTGTCCGAAGGTCGTTTGAATCTTAGTTATATATTATGTGTATGTATATAGGTATAAAAGTCCTTCATTCAGTTCAATACCTTTGGGTAGCAAAGGTGTACAAACATGTTCATACATACAAACAACATTGCTAGTAAACTATAATAGGTATAGTTTAGGAAGTCACTAATACTATTACTAGAACAACGAAACATACAAAGAGTCAGTTCATACAGGAGTCAATACATACTATAACGAGAAACAATACTCACTATAAAGAGAAACAAATAGAGAATACTATAATGAGAAACAATACTCACTATAAAGAGAAACAGACAGAGAACACTATAACGAGAAACAATACATACTACACACTATACACTAGAGAACATACTACATACTAGACAGAGATAACATACACTACACTAGTACATACTATACAAATACAAGAATACTATTACATTAATGTGAGATACTACTTCATGGCTCGGCATATATTGTTGTGTCACGTTTTGTACCCAGAGTCTCCTGGAGGGAGAGCGTGAATTTGTGTATAGATCTATACGGGACTGACCCTCCTACACCTTGTTGCTAGCTACAGTGGGACCTGTAGGTCTGCGGGTGACGAATGTCATATCATTTCGACGACTAGAACGTCGTGTTATACTGGTCAATCGAGTATGGTTACAATCATATCACATTTTACCTTAATTAACTAACAAGTTTAAAGGTAGTTAGTACATTAGTAGTTACCTAGATAAAACTACAGTACATCTTTATTTTTCCCAATTCATTCACATTGTGATCTTCTTGATGGGTTTTCAACATTCTAACACTCCTATGGTGTACATGCAACCCTAGAAACCTTGGATCTATGTTTGACTAAGATACATGCAAATAATTATTTTTCCAAAGTTCTTATCCTAACTAGCATAGCATGGGGTACTTGAATCAAATAAAACTAGTAGAATTACTTACCTTGTAGTAGTAGTTGATTGCTTGGGGTTTGAGAGCCTAGCACCAATAATGTGGATGCCTCAAATGGAAGTCACAAATCACCACAAACTTGGAAACTTGAGAGAATAGTCACAAACTTCTTGAAATCGGCCCTCTTAGTTTACACACATCAACTAGTTCAATTTCAAGAACCAAAGCCTCCTTTATATAGTGTGGTGGATTAGTGTTACATCCATGTAAACCCTAATACCCATGTCTTTTCATTTCCATGAGATCCATGGGTTAAAGCTCCATGGAGTATCCATGGACTTTCCATGCAAGCCTAGCCCATTCCAAATAAGCATTAGCCCACACTATATAAATACAAGAGTCCATATTTAATTAGTCATACTTTTGATCTCTAAATTAATTATAGATCAATACTAATTAAATAATATGATTTTATATTAATATATTAGGACTTATAATATATTAATAAATCATAACTTATACTATTCTCAAACGATTATCCATAAATTGTTCGGGTGAAGTGCAACCGAAATGGACCATGCCGGGTCGGGTTAAGTACATACCAAATATAGTTATGGACTTAGACACTATATCCAACAGTCTCCCACTTGGATAAGTCTAATAACTATAGTTGCAAGTATGACTTCAGGAACCGATCAGCAATCGTAGCTCTTTAAACTTTGTTGAACTATGAAGCGCCATTTTAGATAAGTGATCATATAATCCTCTGTTCTAGATATCAGCCGGACAAATACATGGAACATGGTCTTGCTTATTGTCCAGCATTTGTTTCCCGATTTCCGATTTGTTTGACATAGAACTTAACTGAACAGATCAATTTAGTTCTGACCGGGCCCGGTACATAGGTCAAAACAAAATCATCGAGGGGCCCAGATATCGCTTCTAATCCTAGAAGGAACAGATAAACTTCGACTCATATGTTTGCTCTATTACTTGTTGAATTACACACAAAAGCACGGTTTATAACATCGAGTTACCAATGCGTTTTCGTGCAATCAATGCATAACCAACTCATAGGCAACAAATCATATCTCTAGGTTTGAAGACTTATATGATATTACCGTCTCACGATCACTCGAGATAAATTCCATGAAGTGATACAAGTGAGCGTGGGTTGAATCCAATACTCAGAACTTATGAGCACTCATGAGTGCTGTAGCCCCGCTTTGTCTAACATCTTAAACCTCTACAAGCCAACCCATGACAGTATTGATTCATATCTACTTCCAACATATGACCGACTGTGGAGAGTTTGAATAATATGATATAAACCATAACATAATTATTCTGGAAGTCAAAACATGCAAAAAGAAATAATAGTAAACGATTGACAAGAGATAGAAACACTTTACTCATAAATAACAGCTTTTATTTATCATCAAATGTCAATTCCATTTTACAAATTTCAAGATTATCTAACTACTAAAACTAATATCATCCTTCAGCCCTATGCTCCGAGCATGCTGGAGATGCTTAGCCCGAGTCAGTCCCTTCGTGAGGGGATCTGTTGGGTTCTCATCCGATGATACCCTCTTTGCCACGAGGATTCCTTCTTCTATTTGATGTCTGATTAAGTGATATTTTCTGTCAATATGTCTGGATCTCCCATGATCTCTTGGTTCCTTGGCTAAGGCAACCGCACTATTGCTGTCACAGAAAATCTCCATTGGCTCCTTTATAGCTGGTACAACTCCAAGGTCTCCGATGAAGTTCTTTAGCCATATAGCCTCCTTTTCTGCCTCGCTTGCTGCTATATACTCTGATTCACAAGTGGAATCAGCCACTGTCTCCTGCTTGGAACTTTTTCAAGTAATTGCCCTTCCGTTTAGAGTAAAGACCCAGCCCGACTGAGAGCGGAAATTATCGCTGTCAGTCTGAAAGCTAGCATCACTGTACCCTACAACTCTCAAGTCCTCACTGCCACCGAGGGTAACGACCCAGTCCTTAGTCATCCGTAGGTACTTGAGGATATTCTTTACCGCAGTCCAGTGTGCCTTGCCAGGGTTCCCCTGATACCTGCTAATTATGCTCAAAGCAAAGGCTACATCAGGTCGAGTACATGTCATAGCATACATGATCGATCCTACAGCTGAAGCATAAGGTATTCGACTCATTTCTGCTATCTCAGCCTCAGTACTAGGGCTTTGTGTCTTACTCAATCTGGCGTTACTCGGGATGGGTAACTCTCCTTTCTTGCAGTTATGCATGTTGAACCTTTTCAACACTTTGTCTACATAGGTGCTTTGACTAAGTCCAATTAGTCTTTTACTCCTGTTTCTCAAAATCCTTATCCCTAGGATATAGTCAGCTTCTCCAAGGTCCTTCATAGGGAAACACTTCCCAAGCCAGGACTTTACTTCCTGCAGGGTTGGGATGTCATTTCCTATGAGTAGTATGTCATCCACATACAGTACCAAAAAGCTGACTATACTCCCACTAGCCTTGATATAGACACAAGATTCATCTTCACTCCTTGAAAAGCCAAATTCTTTGACTTTCTCATCAAAGCAAAGATTCCATCTGCGAGGTGCCTGTTTTAATCCATAAATGGATTTCTCGAGCTTACACACTCTACTGGGGTACTCTGTACTGACAAAACCCTCTAGCTGAACCATGTAAACATCTTCAGCCAACTTTCCATTAAGGAAAGCGGTTTTGACATCCATTTGCCATATTTCATAATCATGAAATGCAGCAATGGCTAACAGAACCCTAATAGACTTAATCTTGGCCACTGGTGAAAAAGTCTCATCATAATCAAGTCCCGGAGTTTGAGAATAACCCTTTGCAACCAGTCGTGCCTTATAAGTGTGTACATTACCTTCCATGTCAGTCTTCTTCTTGAAGATCCATTTGCACCCAACTATCTTACGATCAGGTACATTGTCAACCAAGTTCCAAACTTGATTTTCATACATGGACTATATCTTGCTATCCATAGCCTCTTTCCATTTAGTAGCCTCAGGGCCTGCCATGGCTTCCGTGTAGCTGTTAGGCTCATCCAGATTTACCAATGTGTTATCACTGATAAGTGTCTCACCTTCTGTAGTAATATGAAAACCATAATAATGCTCAGGTGCATTCCTAACTCTGGTGGAACGCCTCAGAGGTATAGATTCTTCAGTCGGCTCAACAGGAGTTTCCTCCTCAGGTTGAGGGCTAGGGTTTGAGGTTCCTTCACCACTTGACTCTTGAATTTCCTCAAGGTCAATTTGCCTCCCACTATCTCCTTGGCTCATGAGTTCTCTCTCTCTCGAAAGAATCCTCTTCTTGCTACAAAGACCACATTATCACTGGGTCTGTAGAAGATGTAACCAAAGGATTTCTGTGGGTAGCCGATGAAAATACACCTTTCGCTTCGGGGTTCGAGCTTATCGTGAGTCTCGCGTCTCACGAAAGCCTCGCAACCCCAAATCTTGATGTGGTCTAGATTGGGAACTTTTCTAGTCCACACCTCGTGAGGTGTTTTGGCAACCTTCTTTGTAGGGACTAGATTAAGGATATGGGCGGCAGTCTCTAAGGCATACCCCCAAAATGAGATTGGTAGCGAAGCTCGACTCATCATGGAACGAACCATGTCCAACAAGGTCCGATTGCGCCTCTCAGCTACACCATTCAACTGTGTTGTCCTAGGAGGTCTCAATTGTGAGACAATCCCACATTCCTTAAGATAGTCAAGGAACTCAGTACTAAGATACTCACCACCACGATCGGATCGAAGCATCTTAATGTTCCTGCCCAACTGATTCTCCACTTCTTGCTTAAACTCTTTGAATTTCTCAAAGGTTTCTGACTTATGCTTGATTAGGTAGACATATCCATATCTACTAAAATCATCAGTAAAAGTCACATAGAACCGATTAGCATCTCTTGTGGCGGTTCTGAAGGGTCCACACACATCCGTGTGTATGAGGTCCAACAAACCTTCACCCCTAGCACAAGTGCCAGTAAAAGGTGACTTTGTCATTTTACCAAGCAAACAAGATTCACAACTATCATCTGACTTTAGGTCAAATGACTCCAAGACTCCATCCTTTTGGAGTTGGCCTATGCGTTTCTTGCTTACATGTCCAAGACGACAATGCCATAAGGATGCTTTATCTAAGCTAGTGGAAGAGTTAATACACAATACATTATTTCCTAGATTATCTACAACAGATACAGTTTCATACACGCCATCACAAGGTAATGCTTTAAAATAAAGAACATTATTAAAGAAAGCATCAATACTACCATTATTATTATCAAAATAAAAGGTAAAACCTTGTTTATACAATGCATGAAAGGAAATAACATTTTTTGCCATTTCTGGCGAATAATAACATTTATTCAAATCTAATGTAAACCCACTATTTAGCACTAAGGAATAAACTCCTATCTTGGTGACAGGTGAAGCTTTCCTGTTTCCCATGATCAAGTTTATCTTTCCCTGCTCCACATTCTCACTTCTTTTTAGTCCCTGCAAATCACAACATATGTGAATACCACAACCTGTATCAAGGACCCAAGACTTAGAATGAGGTGAGTTATTAGACAATATAGTGTATATACCTGCATGGTTGGGTTTTACTTTCCCATCCTTCAAATCTTGCTCGTACTTTGGGCAGTTTCGCTTCCAGTGCGACTTTTCTTGGCAATAGAAGCATTCAGCCTCATTAGGGTTAGCAGAAGGAGTGAAAAAACCTTTCTTGGTTTTGCTTGAAGAGGAGCCTTCAAGGGTCTTACCCTTGGTACCCTTAGAAGGGTTCTTTCTCTTCTTCCCTTTGCCATGCCCGATTGCCAAGACATTGGCCGCAGTTGGAGTAGGAGTAGGAGTAGTAACAACCGACTTACCCTTTAGACCACTTTCGGCGGTCTTCAAGAGTCCTTGAAGTTTGCTGAGGGTGACTTCTTCCTTGTTCATGTGATATGTCATGCGGAATTGATCATAACACGATGGCAAGGAGTGCAAAATGATGTCTATTACTAACTCCTCAGGGAAGTTCACATTCAGCTTCAGTAAACGGTCCACATACCTTTGCATTTTCTGCATGTGGCCCGTGATGGGTTCACCATCCTTCATTCGGGTTGTTATCATGGAGGAGATTATTTCATATCACTCTTGACGAGCACTTTGATGGTAGCGGTCCATCAAGTCCTGGTGCATCTCATAATGATAATAGTCCTCATAGGACTTTTGGAGCTCGACTGTCATGGTAGCCATCATGATGCATGCCACTTTTGTAGCATCTCTTTCATGTACCTCATATTCAGCAAGCTCTTCAGGAGTAGCAGTTGGCTCGGGTACCTTCAGCTCCTTGTCGAGAACATATTCTTTGTTCTCATACCGAGTGACCATCCTGAGGTTTCTGATCCAATCTGTAAAGTTGGACCCATCAAAGATGACTCTCCCACAAAGATTCATGAGAGAGAAGGAGCTAGTAGGGTTTGAGCCAGAAGCATTGTTATTGGAAGACATCTGAAAAGAAGAGGGAATAGATTAGATTAGATATAGAGATAGTCCTTAACAAAACACCCAAATGTAATATTAAGGCTAGGACCCAACACAATATTTTATAACTTAGAAGAGGGATGTCGTAATCTAAGCTATAAGATATTTGAAGGTAGGTGAATGACGATTCACCAATTTCCACCATGAAAAACGAAATATTTAATTAGGTTTTAATTGGTTTAGAAACTCCTAGATTCTTTGAGATTCATTGAACTTTCTTCAATGGCATGTTTCAATCTCGAGTGTGCCCTTCAAGTTTTGTGACTGGGATGCCGAGGATCACAAAACAAGGTGTGAAGTAACCATGCAAATTACTTGGTACCCTTAATGTATTACCCCTCAATCGATGTGCCGGTTAACCACACACGCTCCATCGATACTATGATAAACATTAAGTCACCCTTTACCTACCTTGTTAAGTTCAAGTTAGTGTGCCGGTTAACCACACACGCTCCACTAACGACTTAAACAAAGTGTAAAGTGTAATTTCATGGATTAGCACCTTATTCACATTTTCCTAAAATAACTAAGATTGGGAATTCAATAAAGTTTAGTTACTTTAGTATTATCATTATACTTTTAATGAAAATTTATAAGTCCTTGTCCTACCCGTTCGGCTAACGACCCTCCACCGATCAAGGAAGCGGTGGGTGAGAGTGGACACCCATTAAGTTGTCATTTTATAGGCAACAACCTTATACCCCCCTTATAGACCGGCTTCGTAAATGAGGCGTACTAGCGGTAAGACGACTTGATCTTATACATATATAAATATTATTAAACTTATAATATTATAAAGTATAAGGGTTGAATTTTAACTTTTAAAATTCTAGGGGTTGGAACTAAAGTTTTTAATATGACTTTACATGTTCCAAAACTTGAGGGCAAGTTTTGTAAACTTTCAAGACTTTTCATTTCTCATAACTTATGAGTTAATGGTTATTAAAAATGAAGACTCTTCATTTATTGTAACCTATGTGTTCTTTTAATGGGTATTTATAAATGTGACTTTTGGTTATCCATAACTTAAGAACTAGTTATGGACTCCATTAAAACACATAAAGATCAAGAATTAATCTAATCAATTATTAGCACATAATTTCTATGATCTTCTAAACTCATATGTTTATGAATGTTCATATCAAAAATTTCAAGAATCGTAAGTACATATACAAAACTTGAAATTTTGATACGAGCTTTTGAACAAAACTTCGATTTTCAAGTTTTATTTATTTATTTATTTATTTATTTATTTATTTTTTTTGCATCAAGTATCAAATAAACAAACCAGGCTCTGATACCACTGATGGGTTTTCAACATTCTAACACTCCTATGGTGTACATGCAACCCTAGAAACCTTGGATCTATGTTTGACTAAGATACATGCAAATAATTATTTTTCCAAGGTTCTTATCCTAACTAGCATGGCATGGGGTACTTGAATCAAATAAAACTAGTAGAATTACTTACCTTGTAGTAGTAGTTGATTGCTTGGAGTTTGAGAGTCTAGCACCAATAATGTGGATGCCTCAAATGGAAGTCACAAATCACCACAAACTTGGAAACTTGAGAGAATAGACACAAACTTCTTGAAACCGGCCCTCTTAGTTTACACACATCAACTAGTTCAATTTCAAGAACCAAAGCCTCCTTTATATAGTGTGGTGGATTAGGGTTACATCCATGTAAACCCTAATACCCATGTCTTTTCATTTCCATGAGATCCATAGGTTAAAGCTCCATGGAGTATCCATGGACTTTCCATGCAAGCCTAGCCCATTCCAAATAAGCATTAGCCCACACTATATAAATACAAGAGCCCATATTTAATTAGTCATACTTTTGATCTCTAAATTAATTCTAAATTAATTATAGATCAATACTAATTAAATAATATGATTTTATATTAATATATTAGGACTTATAATATATTAATAAATCATAACTTATACTATTCTCAAACGATTATCCATAAATTGTTCGGGTGAAGTGCAACTTAAATGGACCATGCCGGGTCGGGTCAAGTACATACCAAATATAGTTATGGACTTAGACACTATATCCAACACTTCTCACATAAACGGTAATGAGAAACTATATTTTGCTAATGATAGTCATACTTTGGGAAAACTCATACTTTTACAAAAGAACAAACATAGATAACAGTTGGGTCTTGGTAGAAGACTGTTTTAGTAGAAAATATAGGATTTTCTAGGAGGGTTTCAAACATTTACATCAAATACTTACAAACTTTTACATCAAAAATTTACAAGTACATTCTTCAAACTTATACAAACAATGACACTAAAATACTTATGAACTCACCAGCTTTAATGCTGATCTACGCTTTCAAAATAACTTGTATTCTCAGGTCGCCAGTAGATAGGTACCGATGACCAGGTTTTGAGAAGATGGAGCACATTCAAGACTCATCTTTTATTTTGATTATACATTTTGGTGTCTTATAAACTTCAGAACACACTTGTATTAAAAGTATTACTATTAATGCAATGGATGATGTTGTTGCTTGTTTACTATTATGCATTGTTGTGATACTGTACATGACGTCCTCCGCCCCCGAACGTTTCCGCCGTTCAGGTTTTGGGGTGTGACAGCGTAACATCATCTTCTCAGTTCCGAGAGACCTTGAAAGAGCTACGATTGGTGATCGGTTCCTGAAGTCATACTTGCAGTTATAGTTATTAGACTTATCCAAGTGGGAGACTGTTGGATAAGGTGTCTAAGTCCATAACTATTTCTGGTATGTACTTGACCCGACCTGGCATGGTCCATTTGGGTTGCATGGCATCATGCATTTGGATAGACTAAATGAGAGAAATAACACTTGTGGTTTATTAATAAATTATAAGTTCTAATATATTAATAGTATTATTTAATTAGTATTGATCAAGAATTAATTTAGAATTAATTAAGTGATCAAAAGAAGACTAATTAAATAAATGGGTTGATTATGTAAATCATCCATAACTTGTATAGTGGGCTAAAGGCTTCATGGATTATCAAGATGGGCTAAGACCCATAGGATGCTCCATGGATGCTCCATGGAGGTTTAAACCCATGGGTCATGGAAATGAAGAGCCATGTTACATTGGGGTTTATATGGTGTAACCCTAAGTGTAACACACTATATAAAGAACATGACATCCACCAAAGTCGGCCACTAGAAAGAATAGAGAGGGCAAGCCGAATTTAGAAGTGTTCTACATTCTCTCAAAGTCATTCCAAAGCACTTGGTGTTATGTGAAACATTTGAGGCATCACACTTGGGGTGCCAGGCTCACAAGGTTTTTCAAGGAATCAAATCAACTACAAGGTATGTAATTCTAGCCATCTTTTATGTTTAAAGTTCCCCATGTATGCTAGATAGAATTATGAACCTTGGAAAAAGTATTTTGTATGTATTTTAGACAAACATAGATCCAAGGTTTCTAGGGTTGCATGTACACCTTAGGAGTGTTAGAATGCTCAAAACCCTTCAGTTAGATGCCATGATTAGGGAGATCCTGCATGATGAGGTTGCTACACTGTTTCGGGTTCAGTTGCCGGAGATGTTTGGGTCTATTAAGACCGCTATGGTTGAGTACTTCGATGAGCGTTATGCACCCTTACTGAGACGGCTGCCGCTGCAGCTTCCGCAGCCGTAGCAGCTGAAGGTAGTGGGGCTAGTTAGGCTTTCCAGTACCAGGACTTCGATAACATGAAGCACCAGACTTTTGATGGGATTCAGGACCCAATCATAGCCAGGAGGTGGCTATCTGACGTGGAGGGATGTTTCTTCACATGCTCATGTCCTACTGACCAGAAGGTCAGGTGTGCTCTGAACCTACTAAGGTCCGGAGCAAAGGACTGGTGGAGATTGATGACGGGGTCATATTCTCATGAGTAGTGAGCGGTAGTTACTTGGGACCAGTTTAGGGAGATGTTCCGTGCTTGCTATATTCCACGGGTTGAGCGAGAGCGGCTGACATATGAGTTTTTGGATTTGAGACAGGGATTGGAGTCGGTGACGGAGATCACCCATATGTTTACTGAGAGGGCGATGTTCTGCCCAGAGTTTGCTTCAGAGCAAGCTCATATGACACGTAATCTGAGCATGCTCAAGACTGACATTAGATAGTTTGTTGCTACCCAGCGGTGTGATATACTACTGGAGTTGCAGGAAGCCGCTAGGCGGTATGAGCTTGAGATTGAATTACAACTGAAAGAGCAGAGGCAGGCCCCGAAACAGTCACACCCAGCGCCGAAGTGGTCCAAGACCGCTGATTCTAGGTCTAGAGGTAAACGCAGCCGCACTTGTGGAAAGTGCGGGAAGGGTCATTCATGAGTTTGTCGATCAGGTAGTGGGTGCCACAAATGCGGCAAGGAGGGGAACTTTGTGAGGGATTCCCGCCAGTTAGCCCCGACTCAGGATATGAGTATCTGTTACCACTGCAATCAGATTGGTCATGTGAGGACCAACTGACCGTTGCTCGCCACTAAGCCGGCGCAGGCTCCAGCGCCAGCTACACTGAGGATTACTGACGGGAGTCAGGGTAGAGCAGAGCCCCCAAGGGCTCGGGGATGTGCCTTCCAGCTCATAGCCAAGGAGGCCAGGACAGCACCAGATGTGGTCGTTGGTATGTTTCTATCCTTTATCTTATTGATTATATCTGTTTGTTTCTTATGTGTTTGTACCTATGTTAGGTACATTCTTAGTGAACTCCTTACCTGCTCTGGTATTGTTTGACTCGGGGGCGAGTCGGTATTTTGTCTCGCAATCTTTTAGTAGGGAGTTCAGTTTGCCCTTAGGAGAGCTAGAGTGTCCGTTGCGAGTCTCCATCGCCAACGAACACGAGATTTCTGCTTCTTCAATCTATCGGGGTTGCGTTCTGGAGATCTTCGGGGTATCCTTCCCGATTGACTTGATTCCGATTCCCATGGGGGAAGTTTGTGTGATAGTGGGTATAGACTGGCTGATTCGATTCGGTGCCATGATCGATTGCGAAGGTCAGCGTGTGGTAGTTCGAACCCCAAGTGGGGGAGAACTTGTTATCTACGGCGAGGGCACCAGGTTGGGTTCAGGGTTCTGTTCAGCTGCCAGGGATCAACAGTATATTCAGCACGGGTGTGCGGGTTATCTGGCGTATGTGATGGATACGCGGTTCAGGGATCAGGTCTCGGTTTCAGAGGTTCCAATCGTTAGGGAGTTTGCTGATGTGTTTCTGGAGAAATTACCCGGAGTGCCTCCGGAGAGGCAGGTCGAGTTCAGGATCGACCTTGTGCCAGGTGCGGCCCCTATCGCCAAGGTGTCGTACCGATTGGCACCACTTGAGATGCAAGAGTTGTCATCTCAACTACAGGAGCTGCTAGGCAAGCAGTTCATTCGTCCAAGCAGTTCTCCGTGGGGAGCGTCGATTCTCTTCGTCAAGAAGAAGGACGGTTCACACCGGATGTGCATTGATTACCGAGAGTTGAACAAATTGGCAGTGAAGAACCGTTATCCACTCCCCCGGATTGACGATCTCTTTGATCTGCTACATGGAACATCTTGGTTCTCCAAGATAGACTTGAGGTCCGGGTACCATCAGGTCAGGGTATGGGAGGAGGACGTGGAGAAGACCACGTTCCGAACTCGTTACGGACATTATGAGTTTGTGGTGATGCCGTCTAGGCTCACTAATACGCCGACAATGTTTATGGACTTGATGAATCGGGTATGCAGACCGATGCTCGATCGCTTGGTTATTGTGTTCATAGATGACATATTGGTGTATTCTAAGACCAGATGGCAGCATGAGGAGCATCTCCGCGAGCTACTGGGAGTTTTGAGGCGAGAACAGCTTTATGCCAAGTTCTCGAAGTGCGAGTTTTGGTTACGAGAGGTTCAATTTCTTGGACACCTCATTAACCAGGAGGGGATTTTGGTCGATCCGGCCAAGATCGAGGCGGTTATGCAGTGAGAGGTTCCAAAATCTCCTTCAGATATCATGAGCTTCTTGGGATTGGCAGGGTACTACCGGAGATTCATACATGATTTTTCCAAGATTGCAGTACCCCTAAATCGTCTAACGAGGAAGGGGTGGATTTCCGGTGGGGCCCTGAGCAGCAGACTGTGTTCGAGACGCTGTGACAGAGACTTTGCGAGGCCCCGTTGTTGACTCTCCCAGAGGGAGTTGAGGATTTTGTAGTTTTTTGTGATGCATCCATCACAGGACTGGGAGCGGTACTTATGTAGAGAGGACGGGTGATAGCCTACACGTCGCAACAGTTGAAGCCGCATGAGATGAGGTATCCCACGCACGATCTTGAGTTGGGAGCGGTGGTGTTTGCCCTCAAGATCTGGAGACATTACTTCTACGGGGTGCGATGTACCATATACACTGACCATATGAGCTTGAGGCATTTCATGGATCAGCTGAACCTGAACATGAGACAACATAGGTGGCTGGACGTAGTCAAGGTTATGACTGCGAGATCCTTTACCATCCGGGTAAAGCGAACGTGGTGGCGGACACCCTGAGCCGCAAGTCGACTTGTTCTTCCGTTCTAGTGACATGTATGAGCATATCTGTAGATTCTCCACTGGTGAGCTTGATCAGGGAAGCTCAAGTTGAGGGTGTACGACAGGAGAACTGGAAGCTTGAGAGGATTAGAGGCGAGATCACCCGATTTGTGCAGGACAGTCGGGGATTGTTGACCCGTTGTGGTCGGGTATGGGTTCCGATGTCTGGTGGGGTCAGACAGATTATACTGGAGGAGGCTCATAAGTCTCGCTTCTCTATTCACCCGGGGGCTACCAAGATGTGCCGAGATCTGAGTTTGAGTTACTGGTGGTCGTACATGAAGAGAGAGATCGCCTAGTATGTCGAGAGGTGCTTGACCTGCAGGATGGTCAAGGACGAGCATCATAGGCCGCATGGCAAGCTGCATCCTCTAGAGATTCCCATGTGGAAATAAGAGCAGATCACGATGGACTTCATCACCAAATTGTCGAGGACGTCAAAAGGTTTCGACGCTATTTGGGTCATCGTGGATCGATTGACCAAGAGTGCCCATTGTCTGCCTATTCGGGAGAGCTCATCGGCCAAGAAGCTGGCCGATGTGTATATTCACGAGATCGTTGCTCGCCATGGGGTTCCGGTCTCTATCGTTTCAGACCGTGATGTTCGATTCACCTCCCGTTTCCGACAGAAGTGTTGGGTAATGAGCATTCTAACACTCCTAAGTGTACATGCAACCCTAAATACCTTGGATCTATGTTTTCTCTATTATACATACAATTATGAACATCCAAGGTATTATCCTAATCTAGCATACAAAAATAATAAATATAACAAGATAGAATACATACCTCTTTGATGTAGAATGTCTTTATAAAGCTTGAGTGCCTAGTGCCCCAAGTGTGACACCTCAAATGGTTCACACAACACCAAATACACTTGGAATAACTTGAGAGAAACTTGAACACTCCTTGAAATCGTCTAGCCCTCACACTCACACATTAGTGCACGATTTCTTGAGCCATGGGCTTCTTTTATATGGTGGCTATTAGGGTTACACCATGTAACTCATAACTTTACCCATTCCTTATGCTCCATGGATTTTAACCTCCGTGGAGTATCCATGGGTCACCCCATGGACTTAGTCCAACATAAGGAATCTTGGATCACAAGCCCACATATATAAGAATGAATGATTTACACAATCAACCCATATATTTAATTAGTCTCCTTTTGATCACTTAATTAATTCCAAATTAATTCTTGATCAATACTAATTAAATAACCTTATTAATATATTAGAACTTATAATATATTAACCAACCTTAAGTGTTATTTCTCTCATTATAGTCTATCCAAATGCATGATGCCATGCAACCCAAATGGACCATGTCGGGTCGGGTCAAGTCTTACCAATTATAGTTATGGACTTAGACATTAATCCAACAGTCTCCCACTTAGATAAGTCTAAAACTATTATTGCGTATGACTTCAGGAACCGATCAGCAATCGTAGCTCTCAAAAGCTTCTGTCGAACTTTGACCTTGTCGATGAACTCTGACCTTTGTCAATGACTTGTCAATTAGATAAGGGATCATATATTCCTCCATTCTAGATATCATATGGACTGAGACATGGATTATCAATCATTCTCTCTGTCCATTTGTTGTTTCCCGATTTCTGATTCATGATGACTGACTGATTGAACAAATCAAATCAGTCCTGGCTTGGCCACGTACTCACATGTATCATATTTAAATCATCGAGGGGCCCACAGATATCACTTTTATCCCGAAGGTAAAAGGAATGGATAAACTTCGACTCATATGGCTTGTTCTACTACTTGTTGAATCATACACAAAGGCACGTTTTATAACATCGAGTTACCAATGCGTTTTCATGCAATCAATGTATAACCAACTCATAGTAACAACTCATATCTCTAGGTTTGAAGAATATAAGATATTATCGTCTCATGATCACTCGTGATAAAATCCATGAAGTGATTCAAATGAGCGTGGGTTGTATCCAATACTCAGAACTTATTAGCACTCATGAGTGTTGTAGCACCACTTTGTCCACCAACTTGGACCTCTACAAACCAACCCATGACAGTCTTGATTCATATCTACTTCCAACATATGACCGACTGTGGATGGTTTGAATAACTTAATCATTCAGGAAGAGCGACTTAGTTATTCTGGAAGTCAAAACATGCAAAGTGAAACACAAGAATAAATGAATCAAATATGGTATCAAACCCTATGAATATAAATAAACACTTTTATTTATCACCATACTGATTACTCATTATTCATTGTTTCGGTTTTATCAACTTTATACTTGAATTAAAAACACTAGTTGTCCCATGCTCCAAGCATGTACACTATGTTTTTCTTAAACAATAGCTTTGCCATACACCAAGTATGCGCTCTATGTTTGTCTATGATCCTTAATTTGTGAAATAAACCAATTGAACATAATTTCAATGATTCTAATTTCACACTCCCAAATCCTTATCGAAAAATGTGAGAATTTCAAATTCCTATCATTTATCGAAATCTGTTTAGATTTTAAACTTATATGCACTGACCCTCCTATAATGAATATGTACAAAGTCACAAAGACTTGTCAACAGTCATTATAAGGTATTCCAATGGAGATCAACTCCATGGAAACTAAGTCTCATATTCAAAGTACATTGCTTTGGACATGCTTCTTGCATTAAGTTTTCTAATCTTACACAGATAACTTCCACCTATGGAGACAACTCCATATTCTCATTTTGACTATCACTTCTGAATAAGAGATGCCTCTTTTCAGAATATGTCAATATGGTCCTTCCAAAATTAGCACTATACATCCAACTGTCCCTGAGCAACCAATCTTTGGTAAACCTCAGATTGTCCTCGACAATTGCTTAATCTTTTTAGTCATATCCAATTCTAGACCTTTTCCCTTCTTAATGCCTCTGGGCATTTGGAAAAATTTAGAAATAACAAATATTATAGCACATGCAATCGATCCTGTACCCAAAGCAAATGGTACACGATTCATGATGTCTCACATAAAGACATGATTATAGACCAGTCTTTTGCTACAATATTTTTATTTGCCATGTTTTCAAAATTTGACTATGAAGAGGGATGTCGTAATCATAATCGAATTTTGAGAACGCAATATATAGAATTTCCTTAAGTTGAACCAATCCAACATGAAATTCATATATATATTCTTGACTAAAGATGATTAAGGTCTCAATCTAAGCCTTTAGAACTGAAATGAAGTATATCCTCTCCTTTAATTATAGCAAAACAACTTTTTCAATCCCTGCAGCCTCACGAATTGAAACTTTTGTTTTCTATAATTAACATTGCTAACTTGCAACACTAACAATAATTATCATGCTCCCACTAACATGATGATTATCAGCATAACACTTATGCTCCCACTAGCTTTGACATGTACTCAGAAATCAGCTGGACTTCTAGAAATCAATACTTTATTGACTTCCTTACCAAAGTTCAGATTTCTGATACGAGATGCTTTGATAAAACTTTATCAAAATCATACACCTTTCCTTAGATAGCATGCATGTGTGTCTAAACAATTTCAGAACTATGAAAAGGGATGTCGTAATCATAGTCTCAATTGTTTAGACCTTTTGGCATCTGCTTCAAATCTACTTGGTGGAAGTGTTTCCTCACCATCATTTTCATGAATCGGAGAGAAACCTTATGACCCTTAGATTTTATGGTGTATGTGTTCTTATCCATGTGAATCGTCAAAACCATAGTCACAAGACAAGTATATTGACAAATCCAAACTCATATGGACTGAACTTATGCAATCTAACTTCTTGCCACCTGGCAGTACAGGGCCTGCCATTGCTTCCAAGTTGTTATGCAACCAATTGAGAACTTTCAGAACTCCTATGCAAAGCCAACTTTAACTGGAATGGGCACAGAATATGTCAACATGATAGGTTATAAACCTCAAGTCGTGTGCTAGTGAAGAACCTCAGGTTTTATTCTTGATTAGTTCTTGAAATTCTTTTTAGGATCTTTAAGACTCCCACTATCCTCTTGACATATAAGACTATCTTGCCAAATATTCAAGAGATAGTGCGGATTCTTTATCAAGACAAACACTTCACATAATTGGCCTTAGTTGGTCTTTGTTTTATCCAAAACATCACAACTTACCAATTTCAAATGTACAAGAGTAGGACACTTTTACTCTTACATTTGACAAGTGTTTTAAACCTTTCTTTAAGATATGTCACTCAAGTTACAATCTTGGAGTATGACTCTAAGAATTGTTTTGGAACGAAGTATGACTCATCTTCCTGATCTAACCATTTCAACAATTCATGACTCCTCTTCTTAGTCATAATAATGCACTAAGATGACCTTTAGAGGACCAATTGTGATGTGGTTCTTAAATCATTAATATGATCACAAAACATGATACTAAAGTACTCTCCCATCTTTTCAGATTTGAGAAAACTTTTTTTTTTGTGCCTAATTTGATTCTTCTCATTCGTTCTGCCATACATTGAGACTTTTCCAATGTTTCAGAATTATACTTAAACTTGTAAGTATAACCATATTTACTAAAATTTAGTAAATCACGACGAATAGTCTTAACGAGCTTTGTGGTGGACTTGACCAATGCACAAGAATGTGTACTCGATCCCTTTAGTCCTTAACTTGACTCACACATGCATGTGAACAAGTCTTAATTTTCCAATGCTTGAAAGTTCTCATTCATCATACTATTCAACTTGCATGATTCCAAGTTTCTATCCAACTGAAGCCTTGGGAATGAGAATCTTTCCTTATTTGGTAAATTATGACACTACCACAAACGAAAGAATCAAGTCCATTTTTTTTTCAAATATTGCTATCAATGGAATCATATAAACAACCATTTTTCACAAGTGCCACTTGTAAGGATATTTAAAATAAATATAAAATTAAAAACTTTTATTTTATTTCAAAACTTTGCGGAAAAAACTTATCCTTATAGTGCAAATGCATACGGAAAAACTTGTTGTTATCTATTCCTAAGCAATATACCATAACTCCTAAGTAACAGCTTCAAAATTCTGATGCGATCGAAATCCACCTACGCGATCAGAATCAGCATATACTTCCTTTAAGCTTTCTCTCTATTCTTTAATTCTTAAAACATTAACATGTGACCCAGTCACATCATGTAATGAGGATCTTAGAATAGAAACTTAACAGAGTTAGATAATGGGCTCTACCTGAAGTAGAGTCAGACTTATTGACTTTAACATCCTTAGGTAAACTAGGCAGCTTTGCAATCAACGCCCCTTCCTTTGGCAAAATAAACATATGGACCCTTTGGTAATGGGACTATCTCAGACTTAGCCTTTCTCCTTACCATTTGGTCAACCGGGTTGACTATGGCCAATCCCTTTCCATTGGGAAGAGAATGCTTTTTCTGGATTTCCAGTGTCACCATTGTCACTGTCCATAAAGTTTTTGGGAAGTTGATCTTCTAATCAAATTTGCTTTACTATCGTTCCAAATCATTGCTGATTCAGCAGCACCAAGCAAATAGATATGATCATTAAGGTTCATGTCATAGTCTGTTTCATAGTAGTTCCAAAGGAGCTCACTATGTGACTTAGAAAGTGATTGAACATCCAACTTTCTCAAGACTTTGACACCCAACTCTCCCAGCTTGTCAATATGTGACTTCATCTCTAAGATCTGATCACACATAGACCTTGCTTGCCATTAGGGCTTAAGTGACCTTGAACTTGTGGGTTAGGGAGAATAATTGGAGGAGGTGGAGGAAGTAAAGTTCCAAGAGATTTGGGAAGATCATAGATGTCTGAACTAGACATCTTTTGGGAGATATTCAAGATAGTTGATCTAAAGTCCTTAATATAACACCCAATATGAAATATTAAGGCTAGGATCCAACAACCTATTTATAACTGGAAGAGGGATGCCGTAATCCGAGTTATAAAATAGTTGAAGGTAGGTAAATGACGATTTACCAATTTCCACCATGAAAAACGAAATAATGTAATTAGGTTTTTAATTGGATTTGAAACTCCTAGATCTTTTGAGATTCATTGAACTTTTCAATGGCATGTTTCAATCTCGAGTGTGCCCTTCAGGTTTTGTGACTGGGATGCCGAGGATCACAAAACAAGGTGTGAAGTAACCATGCAAATATACTTGGTACCCTTAATATTTACCCCTCAATCGATGTGCCGGTTAACCACACGAGCTCCACCGATACTATGATAAATATTAAGTTACCCTTTGCCTACTTTGTTAAATCCAGGTTAGTGTGCCGGTTAACCACACACGCTCCATTAACGGTTTAAACAAAGTGCAAAGTGTAATTTCATGGATTAGCACCTTATTCACATTTTCCTAAGTAACTAAGATTGGGAATTTATAAGTGTTTAGTTACTTAGTATTTATCATTAATACTTTTAATGAAGGGAGAATTATAGTCCTTGTCCTACCCGTTCGGCTAACGACCCTCCACCAGTCAAGGAAGCGGTGGGTGAGAGTGGACACCCATTAAACTGCCATTTTATAGGCAGTAACCTTATACCCCCCTTATAGACCGGCTTCGTGAATGAGGCCTACTAACGGTAAGATTGACTTACTCTTATACATATATTTATTATTAACTTATAATACTATAAAGTATAAGGGTTGAATTTTAACTTTTAAAATTCTAAGTGCTAACTTGGAATTAAAGTATTCATGGGGAAAACTTTACAAATTCCAAAACTTGAGGGCAAGTTTTGAAAATATTCAAAACTAATTAGTTCCATAACTTATGTGTTTAAAGTAGTTTTAATTAAAAAAACTCTTCAAGTTCCATAACTTGAGGACAAGTTATGGAAGACTTTAAACTAATTAATAAAAAAAATAACTTTTTTTTATTATAACTTATGGAACTAATTAAGGTTACACTTTTTTTTTTAATTTAATGAAGAGACTCTTGAACCTCCATAACTTGAGGACAAGTAATGGAGTCATAAAACCATTTAATTAGAACTAGACTCTTCATTTTGTATCATTTGCCAACTTTTATGAGTTTTATGATTCTTAAATATGACTTTTCATATAACTTGAGGACAAGTTACAAAAACACAGTTTGGAATCAACTCTTAGATTAAAATGGATTGAAAACAACTATTTCACATAACTTTTCTATTAATCTAAGAACCTCATAAGAACAAGATAATTCAAATCATCAATCTTCAAGAAATTAGCATGAACATACAAACTAATACAAATCTTGAAATTATGACAATTATCTTAGAAATTGGATTAGCATGAACATTACCACATCAAAAACAAGTTTATAAGTCCAAAAACATCTTAGGGTAATGTTCCTAGTCCAATTCCAGCCAAAATAATCGAATATATGCATCCAACTCGATTTTTTCAGCTACTTTTGCAAGTATAACAACAAAACAAGCCTAGGCTCTGATACCACTGTTGGGTTATGAGCATTCTAACACTCCTAAGTGTACATGCAACCCTAAATACCTTGGATCTATGTTTTCTCTATTATACATACAATTATGAACATCCAAGGTATTATCCTAATCTAGCATACAAAAATAATAAATATAACAAGATAGAATACATACCTCTTTGATGTAGAATGTCTTCATGAAGCTTGAGTGCCTAGTGCCCCAAGTGTGACACCTCAAATGGTTCACACAACACCAAATACACTTGGAATAACTTGAGAGAAACTTGAACACTCCTTGAAATCGTCTAGCCCTCACACTCACACATTAGTGCACGATTTCTTGAGCCATGGGCTTCTTTTATATGGTGGCTATTAGGGTTACACCATGTAACTCATAACTTTACCCATTCCTTATGCTCCATGGATTTTAACCTCCGTGGAGTATCCATGGGTCACCCCATGGACTTAGTCCAACATAAGGAATCTTGGATCACAAGCCCACATATATAAGAATGAATGATTTACACAATCAACCCATATATTTAATTAGTCTCCTTTTGATCACTTAATTAATTCCAAATTAATTCTTGATCAATACTAATTAAATAACCTTATTAATATATTAGAACTTATAATATATTAACCAACCTTAAGTGTTATTTCTCTCATTATAGTCTATCCAAATGCATGATGCCATGCAACCCAAATGGACCATGCCGGGTCGGGTCAAGTCTTACTAATTATAGTTATGGACTTAGACATTAATCCAACAAGAAGTTCCACGAGGAACTAGGCACGCGACTGCATTTCAGTATAACTTATCATCCGCAGACAGACGACCCGAGCGAGCGGACCATTCAGACCCTCGAGGACATGTTGCGGGCATGCGTTATTGACTTTGGTGGGAGCTGGGACTCCTACCTACCCCTTGCAGAGTTCTCCTACAACAATAACTTTCACTCCAGCATTGGTGCTCCACCTTATGAGTTGTTGTATGGGCGGAGGTGTCGTACCCCAGTCTGTTGGGGCGAGGTTGGACACAGGGTGATATGTCGGACCGAGGTAGTTCTGCAAACTACCAGGATGATTCATCAGATCAGGCAGCGGTTCCAGACCGCTCATAGTCGGCAAAAGAGTTACGCCGACCGGCACCGATCTGAATTGGAGTTTCAGGTCGGAGACATGGTACTATTAAAGGTCTCACCCTGGAAGGGTGTGATACGCTTCAGGAAGAGGGGGAAGTTGGGTCCCCGATACATTGGACCCTTTCGGATTATTGCCAGGGTTGGTAAGGTGGCATATAGACTGGACCTTCGAGAGGAGCTTAGTCAGATTCACAGCACTTTCCATGTTTCACAGTTGCGGAAGTGCGTATCAGACGAGGATGCGGTCGTGTCATTGAATGGCATTCAAATGGACGAGTGCCTGAACAATGTTGATAGGCCCATAGCTATATTGGAGAGAAAGGTAAAGGTTTTGAGGAACAATGAAGTACCATTGGTAAAGGTACAATGGCAGCGTCGGAAAGGATCCGAGTAGACTTGAGAGCCGGAGGCCGAGATGCGAGAGCATTACCCAGATCTGTTTACCGCAACAGACTTCGAGGATGAAGTCTAGTTTAAGTGGGGGAAAATTGTAACATCCCGAATTCCAGGTATGAATTCCAAGAATTTTTATTCATCATTTAAGACCTACTCGACGAGTTGGAGTCCCCAACTCGTCGTGTAGAAACCGATCAGGTCGCATGGTTTATGGGACCTACTCGGGGAGTTGGTGAAGGGTTTTGAGCATTCTAACCCTCCTAAGGTGTACATGCAACCCTAGAAACCTTAGATCTATGTTTTACTAAGATACATGCAAATTTGATTTCCAAGGTTCTTAACCTATCTAGCATGGCATGGGGAACTTGAATCATAAAAGCTAGTAAGAAAACATACCTTTCTTATTTCTTGGATTCCTTGAGAACCTTGTGAGCCTAGCACCTCAAATGTCTCACACAACACCACAACACTTGGAATAACCTTGAGAGAAGTTCACTAACACCTCAAAATCGGCTAGCCCTCTAGTTCTTCACTTAGTGGCCAATTTTGCTTACTATAGAGCTTCTTATATAGTGTGCCACATGTAGGGTTACTCCATGTAAACCATAATGTGCGTGGCTTTTCATATTCCACGATCCATGGGTTTATAACCTCCATGGACTATCCATGGAGCACCTTATGGGTTTTAGCCCAATTCAATAAACCATGGATCATTAGCCCACTATAAAAGAATGGATGATTTACACAATCAACCCCATATATTTAATTAGTCTCCTTTTGATCACTTAATTAGTTCCAAATTAATTCTTGATCATTACTAATTAAATAATATTATTAATATATTAGAACTTATAATATATTAATAAACCTTAAGTGTCCTTTCTCACATTTGGTCTATCCAAGTGTTGCAATGCCATGCAACCCAAATGGACCATGCCAATCGGGTCAAGTACATACCAGAAATAGTTATGGACTTAGACACCTTATCCAACAGTCTCCCACTTGGATAAGTCTAATAACTATAATTGCAAGTATGACTTCAGGAACCGATCAGCAATCGTAGCTCTTTCAAGGTCATATCAGTCTGAAAGCTAGCATCACTATACCCTACTACTCTCAAGTCATTACTCCCACCGAGGGTAAGGACCCAGTCCTTAGTCCTCCACATGTACTTGAGAATGTTCTTTACCACAGTCCAATGATCCTTGCCAGGGTTCCCCTGATATCTGCTGACCATGCTCAAAGCGAAGGCCACATCAGGACGAGTACAAGTCATAGCATACATGATCGAGCCTACAACGGAAGCATACGGTACTCGACTCATCTCAGCTATCTCAGCCTCTGTACTCAGGCTCTGAGTCTTACTCAATCTGGCGTTACTCTGGATCGGTAACTCTCATTTCTTGGAATTCTGCATGCTGAAACTATTCAACACCTTATCCAAGTAGGTACTCTGACTAAGTCCAATTAGTCTTTGACTCCTGTCTCTCAAAATCCTTATCCCTAGGATATAGGCAGCTTCTCCAAGGTCCTTCATAGCAAAACACTTCCCAAGCCAGGATTTCACCTCCTGCAGAGTTGGGATGTCATTTCCTATGAGTAGTATGTCATCCACATACAATACCAAAAAGCTAACTATACTCCCACTAGCCTTGACATATACACAAGATTCATCTTCACTCCTCGAAAAGCCAAACTCTTTGACTTTCTCATCGAAGCAAAGATTCCATCTGTGAGGTGCTTGTTTCAATCCATAGATGTATTTCTGAAGCTTACACACTCTATTAGGGTACTCTCTGTTGACAAAACCCTCTAGCTGACTCATGTAAACATCCTCAGCCAACTTTCCATTAAGGAAAGCGGTTTTGACATCCATTTGCCATATTTCATAGTCATGAAATGCAGCAATGGCTAGCATAACCCTAATAGACTTAATCTTCGCTACTAGTGAAAAGGTCTCGTCATAATCAACTCCCGGAGTCTGAGAAAAACCTTTTGCAACCAGTCGCGCCTTATAAGTGTGTACATTACCATCCATGTCGGTCTTCTTCTTGAAGATCCATTTGCACCCAACTGTCTTACGACCTGGTACATTGTCAACCAAGTTCCAAACTTGATTGTCATACATGGACGGTATCTCGCTGTCCATAGCCTCTTTCCATTTAGCAGCCTCAGGGACTGCCATGGCTTCCGAGTAGCTGTTAGGCTCATCCAGACTTACTAGTGTATTATCACTGATAAGTGTATCACCTTCCGTAGTAATATGGAAACCATAGTAATGCTCAGGTGCATTCCTAACTCTCGTGGAACGCCTCAGAGGTACATACTCGTCTGTCGGATCAACAGGAGTTTCCTCCTCAGGTTGATTGCTAGGGTTTGAGGTTCCTTCACCACTTGACTCTTGAATTTCTTCAAGGTCAATTTTCCTCCCACTGTTTCCTTGGTTTGTGAATTCTCTCTCGCGAAAGACTCCCCTCCTTGCTACAAAGACCACATTATCACTGGGTATGTAGAAGAGGTAACCAAAAGATATTTATGGGTAGCCGATGAAAATACACCTCTCACTTCGAGGTTCGAGCTTATCGTGAGTCTCGCGCCTCACGAAAGCCTCGCAACCCCAAATCTTGATGTGATCTAGATTGGGAACTTTTCTAGTCCACATCTTGTGAGGTGTTTTTGAAACCTTCTTTGTAGGGACTAGATTAAGGATATGGGCGGCAGTCTCTAAAGCATACCCCCAAAATAAGATTGGTAGCGAAGATCGACTCATCATGGAACGAACCATATCCAACAAGGTTCGATTATGTTTCTCAGCCACATCATTAAGGTGTGGTGTCCTGGGAGGTGTCAATTATGAGACAGTCCCACATTCCTTAAGATAGTCAAGGAACTCAGTACTAAGATACTCACCACCTCGATCAGATCGAAGCATCTTAATGTTCCTGCCCAACTGATTCTCCACTTCCTGTTTAAACTCTTTGAAATTTTCAAAGGTTTCTGACTTATGCGTGATTAAGTAGACATATTCACATCTACTATAATCATCAGTAAAAGTCACATAGAAGCGGTTAGCATCCCTTTGTGGCGGTTCTGAAGGTTCCAAACACATCAGTATGTATGAGATCCAACAAACCCTCACCCCTAGCACAAGTACCAGTGAAGGGTGACTTTTTCATTTTCCCAAGTAAACAAGATTCACAACTATCATCCGACTTCAGGTCAAATGAATCCAAGACTCCATCCTTTTGGAGTTGGCCTATGCGTTTCTTACTTACATGTCCAAGACGAGAATGCCATAATGATGCTTTATCCAAGCTAGTGGAAGAATCGATACACAACACATTATTTCCTAGGTTATCTACAACCGACACAGTTTCATACACACCATCACAAGGTAATGCTTTAAAATAAAGAACATTATTAAAGAAAGCATTAATACCACCACATTCATTATCAAACGAAAAGGTAAAACCTTGTTTGTACAAACCATGAAAGGAAATAATATTTCTCGCCATTTCAGACGAGTAACAACATTTATTCAAATCTAATGTTAACCCACTACGTAGCAACAAAGAATAAACTCCAATCTTGGTGACAGGTGTAACTTTCCTATTCCCCATGATCAAGTTTATCTTCCAATGCTCCACATTCTCACTTCTTCTTAGTCCCTACAAATCAGAACATATGTAAATACCACAACCTGTATCAAGGACCCAAGAATTAGAATAAGGTGAGTTATTAGACAATATAGTGTAAATACCTGCATGGTTGGGTTTCACTTGCCCATCCTTAACATCTTGCAAGTACTTTGGGCAGTTTCGCTTCCAGTGCGCCTTTTCATGGCAATAGAAGCATTCAGCCTCATTAGGGTTGGTAGAAGGAGTGACATAACCTTTCTTGGTTCCACTTGAAGAGGAGCCATCAAGGGACTTTCCCTTGGTACCCTTCGAAGGGCTCTTACTCTTCTTCCCTTTACCTTTCCCGATGGCCAGAACAGGGGCGTTGGTAGGAGTAGTAGTAACAACCGATTTACCTTTAAGACCACTTTCAGCGGTCTTCAGAAGTCCTTGAAGTTTCCTGAGTGTAACTTCCTCCTTGTTCATGTGGTATGTCATTCGGAATTGATCATAACATGAAGGTAAGGAGTGCAAAATGATGTCAATTGTCAACTCCTCGGGGAAGTTCATATTCAGTTTCAGCAAACGGTCCACATACCTTTGCATTTTCTGCATGTGGCCCGTGATGGGTTCACCATCCTTCATCCGATTTGTTATTATGGAGGAGATGATTTCATATCGCTCTTGACGAGCACTCTGATGGTAGCGGTCCATCAAGTCCTGGTGCATCTCAAAAGGGTAATAGTCCTCATAGGACTTTTGGAGCTCGGCTGTCATTGTGGCCTACATGATACATGCCACCTTAGTGGCATCTCTCTGATGTGCCTGGTATTCAGCGATCTCCTCAGGAGTAGCAGACGACTCAGCAATTTCCTTAAGCTACTTGTCGAGGACATATTCCTTGTCCTCATACCGAGTGACCATCCTGATGTTCCTGATTCAATCCATAAAGTTGGATCCATCGAAGATGACTCTCCCACAAAGGTTCATGAGAGAGAAGGAGCCGGTAGGGTTTTAGCCAGAAACAACATTGTTGGAAGACATCTGAAAAGAAGAAAGACATGTTTAGATTAGATATAAAGATAATCCTTAATAAGACACCCAAATGTAATATTAAGGCTATGACCCAACACAATATTTTATAACTTAGAAGAGGGATGCCGTAATCCAAGCTATAAAATATTTGAAGGTAGGTGAATGACGATTCACCAATTTCCACCATGAAAAATGAAATAAGTTATTAGGTTTTAATTGGTTTTAAAACTCCTAGATTCTTTGAGATTCATTGAACTTTTCAATGACATGTTTCAATCTCGAGTGTGCCCTTCAAGTTTTGTGACTGGGATGCCGAGGATTACAAAACAAGGTGTGAAGTAACCATGCAAATTACTTGGTACTCTTAATGTTTATCACTCAACCGATGTGCCGGTTAACCACACGCGCTCCACCGATCTATGATAAACCTTAAGCCACCCTTTGCCTACCTTGCTAAGTCCAGGTTAGTGTGTCGGTTAACCACACACGCTCCACTAACGACTTAAGCAAAGTGCAAAGTGTAATTTCATGGGTTAGCACCTTATTCACATTTTCCTAAAGTAACTAAGATTAGGAATTTATAAAAATAACATTTAGTTACTTTACATTCATCATACTTTTAATGAGGATTAAAGTCATTGTCCTACCCGTTCAAAACTTTTCATCTTTCATAACTTATGAGTTAATGGTTTATTAAAATGAGAGGCTTTTCATTTTATGTAACCTATGTGTTTATTAAATGGACTTTAAAAGAAAAACTTTTGGTAATCCATAACTTGAGGACAAATTATGGATTCCATTAAAACACATAATGATAAAGAATTAAACTAACAAGCAAGTTGCAAATAATTCCTATGATCTTCTAAACTCATAAGTGTATGAGTATTCATATCAACAATTTCAAGAATCATAAATAAACCATACAAAACTTGAAATTTTGATAATAGCCATTGAAAATGGATTAGCATAACCATTACACCAACTAAAACAAGTTTTATAAGACCAATACAGTTTAGGGTAATGTTTCTAGTCAATTTCCAGCAGCAAAACTCGAAAAACTGCACTCTGGGCATTCTACTCGTCGAGTGCATGAACCTACTCGACGAGTAGGATGATTTTACACATGGACTCGTCGAGTCCCCCCATGGACTCGGCGAGTTCATTCAGCATAATGCATAATTTTCGACTTTTTTCAACAATTTGCATCAAGTATCAAGAAAACAAGCCTAGGCTCTGATACCACTGATGGGTTTTGAGCATTCTAACCCTCCTAAGGTGTACATGCAACCCTAGAAACCTTGGATCTATGTTTTACTAAGATACATGTAAATTTGATTTCCAAGGTTCTTAACCTATCTAGCATGGCATGGGGAATTTGAATCATAAAAGCTAGTAAGAAAACATACATTTCTTGTTTCTTGGATTCCTTGAGAACCTTGTGAGCCTAGCACCTCAAATGTCTCACACAACACCACAACACTTGGAATAACCTTGAGAGAAGTTCACTAACACCTCAAAATCGGCTAGCCCTCTAGTTCTTCACTTAGTGGCCAATTTTGCTTACTATAGAGCTTCTTATATAGTGTGCCACATGTAGGGTTACTCCATGTAAACCAAAATGTGCATGGCTTTTCATATTCCACGATCCATGGGTTTATAACCTCCATGGACTATCCATGGAGCACCTTATGGGTTTTAGCCCAATTCAATAAACCATGGATCATTAGCCCACTATAAAAGAATGGATGATTTACACAATCAACCCCATATATTTAATTAGTCTCCTTTTGATCACTTAATTAATTCCAAATTAATTCTTGATCAGTACTAATTAAATAATATTATTAATATATTAGAACTTATAATATATTAATAAACTTTAAGTGTCATTTCTCTCATTTGGTCTATCCAAGTGTTGCAATGTCATGCAACCCAAATGGACCATGCCAACCGGGTCAAGTACATACCAGAAATAGTTATGGACTTAGACACCTTATCCAACAGTTGGAGGACCCAACTCGACAAATAGGAGCTGAATGGGAAAACCCTAATTTTTAGGGTTCGCACCTTATTTAAAGGACTTAAACTGCATTCTTTGGCCTCCCTTATCACCTCATTTCCCAGAGAAGGAAACCCTAGCCATGCTTTACTACTTCCTTGTGTGCGTGAGCTTAGAAAGTGATTTTTGTGCTCTCTTGGAAGGGTGTTGAAGCTTAAATAGGTTGGAGCAAAAGGAGAAGCAGTAGATCCGATATCTACTCTGTGTTAGCAACCATTTGGAGGTAAAAAGTCTTTACCTTGGCTTTCCATTTCTTAGATCTTCCCTTATGCAAGAATATGGTCATTTCTAGTGCAAAATGGAGTCACTCTCGGATTTGAGCTTGTCATGAGGACATGGTCTCAGATCTGGAAACCTCTATGCCCCATGGACTTAAAGTTGTCGACTTTATCTAGTCTTGGCCATCCTCCATATCCTAAACCTCTTATTAAGCCTAGTTTTAGTGTTTTAATCCCTTAGATGCCTTGCATGCACATAAAGTTAGCAACTTTACGTGGTATCTCAGTCCTAAGAAGCTAGATCTGTAATTTTAGGTTTTGGATTTGACTGGAAAGGACTGATTATGAAAAGGCTGATGGAACTCGACGAGTTGGGTCGGGTTTTCCCGCTTTCTGGATTCTAAATAAACTCGAGGAGTTGATGAGATAAATCGACGAGTTAGTTAGGGTTTTTCCCGGTTTCCTGAGTTCTTAAGGAACTCAACAAATTGCTAGCTGCACTCGACGAGTTGGGTCAACATGGACTGTTGACCTTGACTGTTGACTGTTGACTTTGACCATGGTTGACCAAGTTTGAATTTAAGGGTATTTTGGTAATTTGGGTCTTGATGGAATTGGTCCTATGGTGGTTGTAGGTGTTTGAGTTTGGAGTGGTGATTCGAGAGCTTGATCTTTTCAGTTCAGTTCGACATTGTCAGGTGAGTTCTTCTCACTATATCAACAGGGTCTAAGGCACCAAGGCTGACCCTTTTTGGATTGTATCCTGGTTATAGGATGATGCTATGTTAATGATTTGTTAGATCGGTATCCTGGTTATAGGATGATGCTATGTTTAGTGATCTATTATATTGGTATCCTGGTATATTGGATAATGCTATGATTAGTGATTGGTAGATCTGTATGATTGATATGTGCATGCTAGCTAGCGTATGATATTATGTGTTTATTGTGTGATTGAGGGTGGGTTGAGGCGGTCCTGCTTTGTGCTCTAGGCCAACATACCCAGGGCGGCCCGGATAGACTGCAGACCCATAAGGGCGTACTAGTCAGACCGAAGGCCCGGAGAACGGTACAGATAGGCTGAAGGCCTGGAGAACGGTCCAGACAGGCTGAAGACCCGGGAGGACGGACCAGACATGCTGAAGGTTCTGACAGTGGGCCAGATAGATTGAAGGCCCGATGAGGGGTCCAATCATACTGAAGACTCTATATGCATGTTGTTTGCTTTGTTATGATATTGTTCTTATTTGTATGGCGTTGGTATTTTGGGGGAACTCACTAAGCTTCGGGCTTATAGTTTTGGATTTTGTTTCAGGTACTTCAGATGATCGCGGGAAGGCGAAGGCTTGATCGTGCACCTCCTCACATTTTATGATTTTGATTTCTGGGATTCTCTGACATGAAACTATTTTGAAAACATTCTGTAATAAGTAATGGTTTTTGAATACTTGAAAAAGTTATAAATTGGCTTGAATTTTATGGATGTTACACTCTTCTTCAGAATCAACATTATCATACTTAACGTTGTCGCTGTCAGGAGTAAAGCTTGACTTCTTGGAGAACAAGGCGACCTTTATGATTTCTTTGCACAAAGTTTTTGTTTCTTCAAACTTACACAGATTCCCATACACGCTTTAAAGATCCATAGTTGTGATCTTCTCACTATTTTTGAGAACATCAACATGATGTTCCCACTTATCATCCAAGGAATCTAAGAACTTGAGAACCAAGATAGATTCATGCTTAAGAATATTAAATCTTCAAGTATCAATAATTAAACAATTAAAACTATTAAAAGTTTTAGTTAAAGATTCATTACTGTATGCGAAGAAGTGTTCATACTTCCTGTTATGCATGTTCTCCCTGAAGTCCTTTATTTCATCAGTTTCTTCATAAGCCACTATCATCGTGGCAACCATCTCTTTTGGTGAAACACAATTATGAACAAGATGATATATGTCATAAGGAAGTGAGTTTCCAAGGGCAACACGTGCACAAACATCAAGATTTATTAGCTTCTTATCATCTTCATTGAAAGCATGAGTTGGAGTCCTTTTTGTTACAGTGGGAACACCTTATTTTATCTCTTGAAAGGTTGGAGTATATGGACCTTTTTTGATGATGTCCATCATGTTTGAATCCATAGTTTCAACTACAACCATGGCCGTGCTTTTTCCACATAGCGAATTTTTTTCATTGAACAACGAAAATTTATTGGCAGATGTTGAACTGGTAGTAGGTTTAGAGACTCTAGTGGAAGTCGGTATTGCTTGATATAATTAGAACCCACTCTGATACAAATTGAAGGTCCGTAATGAACAAATATCAAGCAATAAATAACACAAAATAATCAAAAACCAACTTTGATTAAGAACTTCTCACAAAGAGAATACACCAAGAAATACATTTTACAATAAACCTTAGTGTAACTTATATACTAGGATGGATGATTTTAGAAATGAGATCCCAAAAAATCAGGGGTTTGAATATAACTTTACAAAAATAATATAAACTATACAAATAAAAGATCTTATCACGAAGATAGCAGATCTGGAATAATGTTACAAAAGTAATCTTCACGTTGTTGTGAGAAGCTTTGGTCAACGACTTATACACTGACAAACAATGTATCAACATGAAGTTGGCTTGACTCATCATATTACAAGGTTCGACCTTACAAATAAAGCGAAGAATGAAATGTAAAAATATTATAGTGATGAAATTTAATAGTATTGTAATGTGCTATGGAAAGTTGAAAATGTGTTGTGTGTTGTTAAATTGAATGATTGACCCGTTAGGGAAATTTGTATGTTTTCACTTTGACACTGTATAAATGGTTGATTCACTAAGCAGTTGTTGACACTTGTTCTTGTTGTGTTTTTCCATGTTTTGCCATGTGATGATACATGTTGTTTAGGAGTGTGTCTTAGTGAGATGGGAAACATTTTGGATAGTTATGATTTCATTATGTTGATATCACTTGAACATGTCTTGTTGGTCATCATTGTGTTTTGAGTAATATTACTTAATTTTTTTTGTTTGGGTCGTTTTCGGTTTAAACGTAATGTTGGTGATTATTTTGATAATGTTTATTTTAAATACTTTTGTTGCTAATTGTCGTTTAATGATGTTTTAAAAATAGAGATTTTTAGATGAAAATCACGAAGTTACAGATCTAGTTTCCATTTTTTCATTGCAAACTATAAACTATAATGATGAATTGATAATCGATATGGTTTTTGTTGATTATATTGAAGTATTGTTGGGGAAGACTGGTAAATTTGACGAATCGTTGGCTGCTGGCGCTGAGGAAATGAGGGAGATTACACATGGTGAAAGAACATAGTTAATTGATATGTATGTAACCATTCCTTATATGGGCATTTTTCTGACATTTTAAGAAGAATTGGTTGATACCTTTGGGCATAATCAATATGCTAATTCAATTTTGTTTTGTTGGAATGGTACTTTGAAGATGCCAACTTAGTTATATGCATATACACATGATTTCTTTTTCTTTTGTTTGGCCTTATTTTGTTATGTAGGAAATGACATGGCAGATAAATATGTACTTGTATGGGAAATGAGGTAAACGGGACAAAGTTGTAACTTTTTTGTATCATCTACAAAAAGTGGTATGATGATTTGTCGAGATTTTTATGTGTAAATAACGTAAATATCCACCTAATGTTCAACATTAGAATATGTTTAGAAAGTCTGTACAATTGAAACAATCCATCATATAAGCAGTTTGAGAAAGTCTTTAAAACTTCATTTCAAATAGATTTGAAAATCATTAAAGTATAAATTATGGAAAAGTATCAACTTAAAAGTTTTCTTTAACAAGCAAAAGTATGTTGTTAAAAAAGATTATACGAAGACATAACAATCAATACAAGATACAAGTTGAGTTGAACAAGTCTAACTATCTCAAACATGACATAAGGTTTTCTAAACGTCCTTAAAGCTCATCGATATCCAAGATGTCACTTGTCACAAAATGACTAGTACTAACCTTATCACTTGTTAAAATTACGCGTTGGACATTGGTGGCTTACTGAGTAATACTTGGATTAAATAAGTAAAATCATTATAAACATGTTTCCTATAAAATATCATAATCCCTTCTTTATCAAGAGCTCATAAAACTCTTTAAACTAAGTTATGGGGAAAAGGCATTTCAATAATTAAAATACATTTCTATAATCATTATAAATTCATAAAAGTAATATAAACAGTGATAAATAATGTAATGCATGAAATGGAACAAATTCCGACAACCCTAAGTCATATCTAGTTCGCAAGTTAATGTACCACGTTTCACAATGGAGACCTAAGGTGTACGCCAACAGACATATGGTAACTCGAAGAATATAAATAAGATGGCACAAAACATTAAATATATTTAGAGACCTCACTCGTGAAGACAACCTAGAATAAAATTAACACTCACGAGTTTTCTAAGGTTGCAATTTGGATATCCGATTTTCAACAATGTCTGGAATATAGTAGTCTAAAATCTTGCCCAATGCATGCATATACATAATCATGATTTGAAAACTCAAAAAGTCTTAATTTTTTGAAAATACTTAAGAGACTTTTCCATCTAAAACTATATCTTTCTCAAAATGTATTAAAAGCATTCGACGTTTATTTAAAAAACATACATACTTCAACTCTTTCCAAACATTTGCACACAATGAATAATGAATGCAACAAATTATGCATATAGTATTCCAATCAATGTATACATATAATATTTCAAATAGATGAAAACTCAAAATACATTTTCATACAGGGGACATGTGCTTATAGGGTAATGTTCTCACCTTATGTGTGTATGCAACATTCTATCATACTCTTCTAAGTATAAGGAAGATTATATAACATCCGCATGAAAATAACTAAGCTAATTAATCAACACTAATTAACATCAAATTTGCTAATTAGGTTTACTAAGATTAAACAATCCAATCATCTCATAGATCCTCAAACCGCAATTGTATGGAAGCAACCGAATGCACATTTAATCATTACTAAGGAGTTGGATTTTTTCACAAGTTTGTGAATTCACATGGCCCATGTGATCTAGGCATGAAAAACATACAATTCTCATGTTTGCACAAACTAATAATTATGAGCAAAAATCTAAAAATATCTTACAAACTTGTGTAATTGAAACATAATACAAATAGAAAATGATATTAATGGTAATATGACAAATTTGGTATGAACGAGTTTAATGATTATTTAAAGTATCAAGAGGAGGGAGGGAGAAAATATATATTTTTTAACAAGAATGACAATTTTAGATGCATACTCAATAATGATAACACAAGACCTATTTATACCGCTATTTAGTTAAGTCGTTTACACAACGTCCAATAAGTTATTTATGCATGCCCTTGATAGTTGATACATTTAGACACAAAGTATACAAAAAAAAAACTGTTTCTTTATTCAATCGCACAAAATTCCTCCAAATACCTCTCATCTATTTTCAGTATTAAGGAACTACTTGGCCATGGACCTTTGACGCTGGAATACCTAAGTGAAATTCTTCTATCTTACAAGATCATTTTTTTTCTATCTTACAAAAAGCCGATAACATGCAATTTATCAAGAATTTAATATTAGAGAATAGGTTTTTTGCTGAACCAATTGAACCACTCATATTTATAAATAAAAGTGTGGACAAAATAATCAAAAGGCCAAAGACCGGTTCCCATGACTATATTACCGTTAATATAAAAGAAAATAAAAAAAGTTAGGTGTTGTTTGTTTTTTTGAAGCAAAAATTCATGAAGTCTGCGAACCACCTTTGCAACCCTCTGCGGCAGAAGAGGTTGATCAAACGGTAGATTGTGATAATAAACATGTTTGTTTTTTAACATCTGCATGCTGCTGCAGATATTAAAAAATTAAAATAAACTGATTTTATATACCGAAAATAGTTTTTTAATACCGAAATTTTAATAATATATGACATTTCAACATGATTTTATGATATTTTAGCAAAAAATAATGATATTTCAGCAAAAAAATAATGATATTTCAGCAAGAAATTATCATTATTAAATGTAAAAAAAAACGAAAAAATAATTCAGTAAGAATAAATAAAAAGAAACGAAAAAAAGGTGAACAAGAATTCAGCAAGATTCAACTACATATAATAAGATTCATCAAGATTTTAGCAAAAAAAAAAGAAGAAGATGTTGGAAGAGACAATACAAGTGCTGCCCCAAACATAACAGGTGCAAAAGTTTTTTACTCCGAAAACTTCTGAAAAACAAACAACTGCGAGATGAAATGTGCTGCATGTGTGCAATGCCGTACATCAATTAGAGGTCTGAAGAAGTTTTTTTACAAAAAACAAACATCACCTTAGTTTTTGACTAACCACAATCTTTTGAATGATTTGAATCGGTCATATGATCCGCTTATTAACCCGATTGTGAAAGAGATATATACTCAAGTTATTGAACTGCTAAATGAAGTCGATCTTACAAGAATCTGTCTTTGCGGAACTTGATTTTAGGCGCGTTCGAAATTAGGTCGGAAACCGATTTAAATATGTATCTCTAATGTAGAGTCGAGTTTACTAAAGTTGGTTAAATGGCTCAAAACCATTATAACAAAAAAAGGTAAAAGAAACACAAAGAGTAAATTACACAAATGGTCCTTATGGTTTGGGGTAATTTGCACGTTTGATCCCTAACTTATTTTTTTAACTTGGAAGGTTCTTACTGTTTGTTTTTGTTGCGCGCTTGGTCATTGTCTTACCTAAAAAGACTATTTTAATCTTGATTTTTTAATTTATTTAAATAAACATACCCCCAACCCCACTTCCACCTCACCTTACCTTATCTTACCTACCCCACCTTATTTAAATAAATTAAAAAATCAAGGGCAAAATAGTCTTTTTAGTTAAGACAGGGACCTTCCGAGTTAAAAAAATAAGTTAGAGACCAAACATGCAAATTAACCAAAATCATAGGGACCATTTGTGTAATTTACTCAAACAGAAAAAGAATATTTGAACTACTTAATGGGATGCGACGTCGTTTCATGGTCAAAAAGCCTTTCTGTAGCCTTTCATACATCGTCTCATTTCTTCTACAACCCTAGCCCCTTTTCATTACTCGGTAAAACCCTAGCTACCTCTTATTTCTCCGCAAAACCCTAGCACCTCTTTCTCTTTCAGCCTATCCGCCGAAAAAAATGGTGATCTCTCTTTCTCTATCGTCTTCCACTTTTGAATTTGTGTTCCACTTTGTGCTTTGTGTTCAATAGCAAACACACATATCTCCAATTCACCCTAATTTCTTTGATTTTCGTTTCAATTTCTTTTGCAGACAGGAGAAGCCGTCAATCCAAAAGCGTATCCATTGGCTGATGCTCAGCTTACAATAACGATACTGGATCTCGTCCAACAAGCTGCCAATTACAAACAACTCAAGAAAGGTGCCAACGAAGGTACGATTTTTATTCCCACAAACCCTACTTCTCCCGATTACATAGTCAAATCTAATGTTTATGAACACCAGAGATTGTAACATTATTTATCCTAAATCAGAGTGATTTCCGAACAGTCTACCCTAAGTGTTTGCATTCACGATTAGATTTTAACAATCCACCCATTCAATTAATATTAGTGAATTGTTTGCGAACTTGATAGAGATTCTATACATATAATCATGTGTCTTTTTGTTGTAAAGTTGATTAATTTTAACGATCCCTCTGAATTACAGCTACAAAGACCCTGAACAGAGGTATATCCGAGTTTGTAGTGATGGCAGCTGATGCCGAGCCTCTTGAAATTCTTCTTCATCTTCCACTTCTGGCTGAAGATAAGGTACATTTAGTCTGATAACTTATGTGTTTTTACACTCACGAATCAATAGATGAACTAATTGTTTCAAACCACTTAATCTTTTTCGCTGATACTTTCATATGCTCTTATGATCAGAACATAAACTGAAAAAAAAACGATTTTTTTCTGGAAACTGATATGAATGGTTTTGGCAGAATGTACCCTATGTTTTTGTCCCCTCAAAGGAAGCACTTGGGAGAGCATGTGGAGTTACTAGAGCTGTTATTGCATGTTCAGTGACTTCTAATGAAGGAAGTCAATTGAGATCCCAAATACAGCAGCTCAAGGTAATGTCTTTTTTGTACAACTTGTTTTGTTCTGTCTTATATATGGATTTTGACCTTTTTGTTTTTGGGAGTTGCAGGATGCGATTGAGAAGCTGTTGATTTAAGTGACAATGGAGATTCGGTGTGATGGGCCTGGGTAAGAGGGGCTTTGACTGAGAGTGGTGATGATTATTCTCTTTACTGAAGTTTGTTTTTTATGAATTTATGATGATTAGTACTCTTTTTATTTCTTTTGGAGTTATGTTTCAGTGAGTCAGATTTCATTTTTGTGCTGACATTTTCATATATAAACAAGTGTTGAATGACTGATAAAACTTTTGAGCCATTATTAACTATATTGGTTCTTGGCTGATTTGAAATATCTGTTTTGTTTGATCCAATGTTTCTTGAAATTGTTGTTCATACAAGGATCTCGAGGCTTCAAAAATCAAGTGTTGAATGCCTGATAAAACTCTTGAAAATGTTGCTTTGAGGTTTTGAATAGTCTTGAATTGCTGAAAAACATCTTATGTCATGTGGAGATAGGAGTTAAGTTTTTTAGGGGTTAAGAACCATGAAAATTTCATTTTGTTAAATTTTGACACCAAAATCAAATTTGGGAAAGTGCTGAACTTATAGGGTGTTTTTATCCGTTTTAAACTGTTTTTCTTTATTCTAATCGATCCATGATTGGTTATATATGCCGTATATTTTACCTCCAAATTGTTTTCTAGGGAAGATTTTTGATAATAAGTAGAAGTATAGTTATGTCTTTTACATATATGATCATGAGGAAGCCCTTGAATATGAACATGTTTGACATGAAGTTTTTTGAGAACTGTCTTTTTGCTTTTAAAAAAGCTTGAAATTTTTTTTTTTTTTTGTTTGACAACATGAGTTTTTTAGTTTTTGTTAGGATTGCATTTTGTCTTGTATTCGAGTTTTGTATAGCAAAATGAGTTTCGGAACGATGTTGTGCTTTGTATCGTTATGATTGTGATCGTATTCTGTTACTTAAGTTACCTGTCGTTATGTTGGTTATTTTGACACCTGTAGATTAGCCTAGGTGTCATGATTAGGACTGTTCACTATTCGGATAAAACCGAAGTATTAAATTTAACAAATTTGGTTTGGATATTCGGATTTTTGGATTGGTTTTCAAGAAAAACCGAATTATTATTTTGGATTTCGGATTGGTTTTGGTTTATAAAATAAAAACCGAATAGTCCAAAAAAACCGAATAAACATTTATTATTTATCTATTTATAATATATATCTATAGTTATTTATTAATTGTGTAATTTATTTTTTCAAATAGGAACGTTTCACCCGATAAAAAACATTAATACGCATTTTCACTCAAAAGTTTTTTATCTATAAAATATTTAACTATAATATATCTTCTTATTAGTTGTTTATAAATTTCAAATCACAACTAAGTAATTTGTTTTTGCTTCTTGTGTAAAGTTTAGTAATATTATAATTATTTGTCGTTTTAAAATGTTTCGGTTTTTGAAAACCGAATTATAAAAACTGATCCAACCGAATTGTAATTGGATCGGATCGGATCAGATTTAAATTTAGTTTGGATTATTCCGATCCATGTTTTGAAAACCGAAATCAATTTGGATTCACTTGATTGGATCGGATCAAACCGATCCATCCAAACGAACACCCCTAGTCATGATCTCATTGGTCACTGCTCAACCGTTTCCCTTGTATTCCATATATAAGGTGAACGTGTTGATAATAGAGGGTATATTTTGATAGGAGTCTTACAACAAGTTGTAATCACATTCATTTTATCCTCTAATGAAAAATCAGATCTTATTTACGCTTGAGTGTTCTTATTGATCATGTAATTTCAAATATGATTTCATTTTTATTGAATCTTTCAATCTAACAAGTGGTATTAGAGCGTGAATATCTCTGAGCTCATCATCAAATCTATTCATTCGATTCTGCTTCATCGAGTGTTTTTCACGTTTTTTGTGTTCGTCATATTTTCTTAGATCTATTCCGCAATCTGTAATTTTCTTGCATTTTTTATATGAGATTCTTAATTCAGATTACGTTTATTCGATTTGAATCCAATTTTGTGCCAAGTGTATTGATTCTTAATCAATTTTTCTTGAAAATCATGTGTAAAGTTGATCCTTCAAGTGGAACTAATTTGCCAAGCGGTATCAAATCTAATACTCAAATCCTCTTTCCTGAAGATTTTGAAGTGTGGGCAATGTATTTTGAAGATTACATTACTGGTATCGAAGATCATGGTCCGCATATGTGGGAATTGATTATGAAAGGTCCACATGCTTGTTCTAAAGCAAATATGTTTGTATATAATCAAAGTGATTATTCAGACATTGTAGACAAACATGATCTCACTCAGGATGAGAAAGACATGCTTTGAAATGATCTTCGTGCCAACAGAGACTTACAATTTGCTCTTACTCCAAATACTTTCAGATTGATAAGTTCTCTCAATATTGCAAAACAGATTTGGGATTGATTGAAGGAACTTTACTCTGGAGATGAAGATCAAACTCATTCTATTCGGACGAACTTGCTATCATAATTTGGTTCTTTCAAGCAAAAAGACGATGAAACTCTGGATCAAACCGTTGATAGGTTCAATCATCTTCTTAGCAAAATGCTAAAACATGGATTGGAAAGAACTGTGATTGAACAGAAGGTTACGTTTCTAAATGGTTTGCGTTCAGAGTGCAAGTCAATTGTGTCCACTATCAAAGCTCATGAATAATTCAAGATTTACAAATTAGTCCAAGTTGTTGGAATTCTTCGTACTCATGAATATGAAGTGATGGAAGATGTTAAAGTCAATCCGAAAGCTGGATCTCTTGCCTTAGTTGCGAAGAGTGATGTTGTTAAGGAGAAGAAGTCAAAAACTATTGATTCTGATTTCGATACACCAGTAAGGAGAAAGCTTTGATGGTGAGCAATCCAAAAAAGTTTTTCAAGAAAAACTTTGCAAAGTGTAGAGGCAACAACTCGTCAAGATTAGACAATGGTGGAAGTGGATACAGAGGAAATAATTCTTATTCAGAGAAAAACAAGAATGAAGACTCAACAGGTTATCAGAAAGAGAAAGAGAAGAAGGAAAATAAATTGTTAGGTGATTCTGGATTTAACTGCAACTACTGTAATGACAAAAATCATTTTGCAAAAGAATGTATGTTACGAAAGCAGAATGAAAAGAAAGAGAAGCAAAAAGATGAAGCATATTATATTCAAAAGATTGCAGAACTTCGATTGACAAAAGCTCAAGGAAAAGCGTTAATAGTAGAAGAAGAGGATAGCGATGATGGTGTGTTGAAGTGTGGTTCACTGATTTGGAAGATGAGGAGGTTCGCAACCAACTCATGGAAAATGTTTTGTTTCCAATTAAGTTGATGCAGGTGAGAAAGTTGGAAAATGTTTGATGGTGAGAAGTGATGATTTATTGGAACAACAAGAGAGTGGTTCGGAAAAGGAAAGTGAAGTAAAAGATGTGAAAGGAAAATCAAAGGTTGTTGTTGAAAATGTCAAAGCTAATCTTTCACAAGAAGAAAGAAAAGAGAAGAATAAAGAAAGAAAAATTCGTTTCAAAAAGTTAATGCAAAAAAGAAGAAAATTTTAGATACAAAAGAATAAATCAAATAATAATGTTGATGCTTGTTCTTGTTCATTTCTCAAAAGAAAAAGCAAAATTCTAACAAACCATTTCGATCTCTAATATGAAAAATTGCTCAACACCTATCACTAATGTGAAAACAAATGTTTGTCCAAATTCATTTTATTCAAAAAGGGAAAAATCGGTTGGTCAATCGTCAAAACCAAATTTGAAGAAAAATGAAACAAAGAAAATCTTTGTTAAGAAGAAATATATTTCAAAAGTAGATTCAAAACTTAAAAAGATTGTTTCAAATCAAAAGAAAGAAGAAAAGGTTTTTGTTAAGAGCTTAATTCCAAAAGCTAATGATTTTACTCAAAGAAAATATCATTTGTTGAAATTAATCTTTGTGATAAAAAGACACAACTTTTCAAAAAGGTTTTGGGTGTGAATAATGTTCTAGTTACTAAATCATTATGGGTTGAGAAGTCTAAGATTTTTCCAATTGATTATGCCAAGTTGAAATTCTCACATGGGCCCAAGTTGGGTTGGGTTCCTAAATTACCTTGATTGTGTAGGTAGTTCGTGACAAACAATTTGATTCCAAATGGTATATTAATAGCGGCTGTTCTCGTCACATGAATGGGAGGAAATCACAATTACGAGAGTATAGGAGCTTGAAAGATGCAGGAAGAGTGAATTATGGAAACAATGCAACTGGAGAAATCAAAGGATATGGAATGACAACTAATGGAGAATTTACATTTCGGAAAGTTGCTTATGTAGAAGGAGTACAACATAATCTAATAAGTGTGTCTCAACTTGTTGTAGGTACTGGATTGAAGGTATCGTTTGATGATGAAGGTTCCAAAATAATACAAAAAGAAACTGCGAAAGTAATTTTAAAGTCAAAGTGAAAAGGTGAAATGTATCCTCTTGATATGAAGCTGATTGAAGGAAAACCATCAATATGTTTGTTTGCAAAACCATCAATATGTTTGTTTGCAAAAGCATCTTGACTTTAAGGATATCAACAAACTAATTTTGGGAGACTTGGTGCGAGGACTTCCTATTCTTAAATTTGAAAGGATCATTTGTGTGTTTCATGTGAACAAAGAAAATAAAGTCGCAAGAGTCACTCATCAACATGACTAATAAGATTGTTGAACCACTTGAGTTACTTCATATTGACTTATGTGGTCCATATTCAATCGAAAGTAATGGTGGTAATAAGTATAAACTTGTTTTTTTGATGATTTTTTTCGTCTCACGTGGGTTTTCTTTCTTAAACAGAAATCGTAAACTACAAAAATGATGATTGATTTTGTGAAAAAGATTGAATTACAGTTACGAAAGCCAGTTCGGAGTATTCCCGGCGATAATGGAAAGGAATTTAAAAATCATGTATTTGAAGAATTTTTGACAAGCGAAGGCATTAGTCATAATTTTTCATCTCCTTATACTTAACAACAAAATGGTGTAGTTGAAAGACGAAACCGATCGTTGTGTGAAGCTGCAAGAACGATGCTCTCATATGCTAATCTTCCACTTTACTTTTGATGCGATTGGAACTGTTTGCTTTACTCTGAATCAAACTTACATCAATAAGCGATTTTTAATTACTCCTTATGAAATCTTAAACAATCGAAAACCTAACGTGAAATTCTTTCATGTTTTTGGTTCAAGGTGCTTTCTTTTCAATTCCAAGGAGCACAAAAACAAATTTGATGTCAAAGCAGATGAATCAATCTTCTTCAGATATTCTCTTAATTCCAAAGCCTATCGTGTTCTGAATAAGAAATCAAGGAAAATCGAAGAAAGTTATTATGTAACTTTTGACGATAAATACTTAAAATCTTATCAGAAATCTGTAACTCAATGCGAAGAAAATTTTCCTTCATCTTGTTCAGATTCAGTTCTAATTACTTCTTTTGATGAAGATTTCTTATATTTCTTTGATAGGGCAATTTCTTCTGAAGAAAAAGCATATGATAATTGTGGTGATGAGTTATTAAAGCTTGTAGACAATGCTCTTGAAAATATAGAAGTATATGCTGAGGGGGAGCAATCTGAATGTTCAAATCTATCTGATATTCCGATTGAGGGGGAGCAATCAACATGAACGACTCAATCTAGTGTTCCAATTGAGGGGGAGCATGCTCAAAGTGAAATTAATACAACACTGAATGATAATCCAATTGTGCAAGAAGAAACTAATATTAGTGATAATGGTTTTATGCAGGGTGAGAATACTAATTTTGATGATCATTTCCAAGAAGAGACTCTTACAAATCACGATGAAGATGATTAATCGGAATTTGAGGAAGTTAATGGTGAAATAGATCCCGAATATGATCAAAACTATCCGCCTCTAACAAAATGGACCAAAGATCATCCAAAACCGCAAGTGATTGGAGAACCTTCTATATGTGTTCTCACTTGTGCTTAGTTAAAGGAAAAACAAGTGTTACTCAATGCAAATCAAGAATTTTGTATGTTCAGTTCTTTTATATCAAAAATTGAACCAAAACGGTAAAAGTTTCACTTGATCACTCCAACTGAGTGACCAGATAGAATCAATGCAAGCAAAACTGAATGCATTTGAAAGAAATAAGGTTTGGAGACTAATTCCAACACCTCCAAATGCTTCAGTTGTTGGGTTAAAGTGGGTTTTTCGCAACAAGCTTGACAAAGAAGGGAATGTTGTTCGTAGCGAAGCTCGTCTGGTTGTGAAAGGTTATTGTCAGGAGGAAGACATTGATTATGAAGAAACATTTTCACCGGTAGCTCGATTGGAATCGGTTCACAATTTTTCTTGCTTATGCTGCTCACAAAAACTTTGAAAGATTTCAGATGGACGTGAAGTGTGCATTTCTTAATGGTGAATTGGAAGAAACAGTCTATGTCGAACAACCACCAGGTTTTATCAATGAAAAGTATCCTGATCATTGTTATATACTTGAGAAAGCAGTGTATAGATTGAAACAAGCTCCTCGTGCATGATATGAAACTGTAACCCGGTTTCTTAAGAAATCTAAGTTTACACAAGGTTTTTTTGACCCCACTTTCTTTAGTAAGAAGGAAGGTAAAAATTTGATGATTTTCCAAAATTATGTTGATGATATCATTTTTGGATCAACAATCCTCAGTTGAATATTGAATTCCAAAAATTGATGGAGACTAAGTTTAAGATGAGCTCAATGGGTCTACTTAACTTCTTTCTTGGACTGAATATTAGACATAGTGCAAAAAGGAATTTTCATAAACTAGGAGGCATTCACAAAGTCATTTCTTACAAAGTTCGGGATGACGGGTGACTCAAAGGTTAAGACTCCGATGGCGTTCGGAACGAAACTAACTCCGTCTCTTCATAAACCTACTGCTAATCTTGATCTATATCGACAAATGATTGGGTCATTGCTTTACCTAACATCAAGTAGATATGACATAATGTTTGCTGTTTATTATTGTGCTAGATATCAAGAAAATCCAATAGAACCTCATATGACTGCAGTGAAGAATATTTTCAGATATATGAAAAGAACAACATCATTGGGACTCTGGTATCCAACTAACATTGGTTTCTTTTGCAGGCCTATTCGGATGCTGATCTTTGAGGATGTGGTCTTGGTGTATGTCAATTATTGGATAGGAAATTGGTTAGCTGACAATCAAAGAAACAAACATGTGTTTCCTTATCCACAGCTGAAGCTGAGTACATTGCCGCTGCATCGTGTACTTTTCAAATAATCTAGATTCAAACTCAGCTAAGGGATTATTGTCTAAGTATGAAAAAGATTCCATTATATTGTGACTATGAGAGTGCGATTCATATTTGTCATAATCCCGTTCAACATTCCAAAACCAAGCGCATTGCTCTAAGATATCATTTTATCAAGGGCCATGTTGAAAATAGGAATGTTGAAGTGCATCTTGTTTGTAACACCTCAATTTATAGGTATTTAAATTTTGACCCTTGGTATGAGATTGTTTGCAAATTGGTCAAAAATGGCATTTAAATGAAAAATCCAGATTTGATCACGTACGCTGGGCGTACATGGCAAAGACTCAAACCCTAATTTTAGGATTTGGACCCTATTTAAACATCTTTAACTCATTGAGACCCCTTCATTCATCATCCTCCATCCCCATCTTCGACCCTAGTGAACCCTAACCTCTTGTATGAGCATTTTTGACCTTGAGTGTCTATTTTGGTAATCTTGAAGGAGGAATAAGGAAGAGGAATCACCTTAGGAGCTCAAAGACAACCTAGATCCAGAAGCATATCATCATTTTTTGCTACTTGGAGGTAAAAAGATCTGATCTTGATGAATGTATTTCTTAGATCTTGTTAGCCATGGATTTTTATTCATTTTGGTACCATAATCTTGGTGTTTATGAGTATGGTTTACTCTAACTCTTATGAGCTGTCCTTTCAGACGTTCTAGAGTGTTTAGAGTCATAAAAATGTAATCTTGGTCCTTAGTTTCCTTCCATGCATGGGCTATGATGTCTTAATGAGTTAAGAAGTTAGGGTTTTTGGTATTGGGAACTTAATAGCCATGCATGATCATAAAGTTGGAAACATTATGATTAAGAACGTCATTTGAGGACTAGATCTAGATTTTAGACGAAAGGGCTTAAGGGATTAAGCTTTTATCAGAAAGGGAAGCTGGAAGACGCATTTGCCGGGCGTACCTGATGGTACGTTGTGTGTACGTGTTCAACAGCTCGTAACTTGGTTAAGACACTTATTATGCCGTGCGTACAAGTTGAGTACATTGGGTGTACTGAGCTGAGTTGACTTGGATGACTCCTTTGACTTTTGACCTTGACCAAGATTTGACTAAGTTTAACATAGGGGTATTTTGGGTATTTTGACCAATGGTTTGAGACAGGATCACTGTTTGTTGTGCAAGTGACCTGTAGAGTTGGTATATGGAGCTGTGTTGTATCCATATATCTTTTTAGACTGAGAGGTTGGTTTCCTTCACTGTACTTGTGGGTCGAAGGCACCAATGCCGACCCACTAGATTTGTATCCTGGTATATAGGATGTTGCTAGGCGGTAGTGATCTGTAGATCTGTCTGTTAGTCTGTTGACTGGTTATATGATTATCCGTTTTTTGAATACATGTTATATGTTATATGTCGACATAGTGCGGTTGGGTTGAGACTGTACTGCTTTGTGCGGTAAGTCAACAAACCTGGGGCAATCCAACCGTGAGGTTGTGGGCCAGGGTAGTCCAACTGGGAGGTTGTGGACCCAATATGCAATGCGTGTGGCAATCCAACCGGGAGGTTGTGTGCCAGGGTAATGATGGGTTTTGAACATAACTACAACCCTATGTGTTCATGTAACCTTAATGCTTTGGATCTAGGTTTTCACTAGTTGAACATGCAAACTTGAATACAAAATAGAAACCCTAATATGCATCTATGAAAATCGAAATTAACCTAATATTAGGGTTTTGATTCATACCTCAATTGTTATGTAGTAATAACAATTAATCCTTGTAGATCTTGAACTCTTGAAAGAAAGTGCCTCAACACCTCTAATGGCTTACAAACACTCTTTGAAAGAAGACGAGAAGGATAGAGCGGGAGGCACACCAAAATTTCAGCTCTACTAGGGTTAGGATCAAGTGGCCAAAAATCCAAGGAGGTATGCTCCTTTTATACTTGTGGTTGCTTAGTCCCAAAGCTAGGGTTTGCAGGTGGAAAACCTAATTTCCTGCTAAAGGCCTAAGCAGCCCATGAACTCCCTAATTAGAAGCCTTGGACGAAAACTTATAGGGCCTCCCTATAATTTTCGTCCATTCCTATCTAAGGAGTCCAAGAGCCCTATTTCACAACTATCAATGATTTGCAAAATAGCCCCTATACTTTTAGTTAATTCATTTAATCCCAAAATTAATTCCAGATTAATTTATGATTAAATATTATTAAACAACATGATTTCTAATTAATATATTATTTTCATAACATATTAATAAATCATATGTATCAATTTATTATTCCAAATAATAAATTCAACTTCTCTCCAAAAGTCATCCTGTCAAGTTGCAAGAGTGAAGACAACCCAAAAGGACTGTACTACAATCAATTCAAATATATACCAATTATAGTTATGGGCTTAGAAACATAATCCAACAGTTTCCCACTTGGATAAGTTTAATAACTATAATTGCAAGTACAGCTTCAAAAATTGACCATCACATTGTAGCTCTCAAAAGCCGTTGTCGAACTCTGACCTAGTCAGTTACGTGTCCTAAGATAAGGGATCATATAATCCTACGTTCTGCAAGATATCATGTGGACAAATGACATGGAACAAAATCATTCTCACTGTCCAATAGTTTGTTTCCCGACTTCTGATTTGTAATGACAGAGAACTTAATTGAACACATCAATTGAGTCCTGACCGGGCTCGTCACATAAGTCAATACAAAATCATTGAGGGGCCCAAGATATCGCTTTCCTCTTAGGGTAAAAGGAACAGATAAACTTTGACTTATATTCTTGTACTATTCACTCATCAAATCGTACACAATAGTAAGTTTTATAACATCAAGTTACTGATGCGTTTACGCATTATCAATGCACAACCAACTCGTAAACAAGAACTCATATATCTCCGTTGAAAGATCATATGAGATTATTGTCTCATAATTACTCGTGATAAATTCCATGAAGTAATTCAAAGAGCGTGTGTTAATCCAATACTCAAATCTCCATTTCAGAAGTACACATGAATGTTGCAGCAAACCATTGCTATGTCTAAGCACTTATACAATCTACAATCCAATTCATGACAGTCTTAATTCATTACTTACTTCCAAAGTATGATCGACTGTGGATAATTTGAACAATCCAATTATCCGGGAAGTAAAACATGCAAAGTTGAAACATGAGATAAACAATTGACAAAAGATAGTAAATAATACTCATAAATAAATCTCAATTTATTCAATCATCAAATGTCAATTACATTAATTTGTCACAAGTTTCTAAATATCTATCTAATCACTAAAACTAATATCATCCTTCAGACCAATGCTCCTCGCATGCTGAACGTGCTTAATCCTACTTAAACCCTTTGTGAAGGGATTGGCAAAATTCTCTTCTGATGATACCCTCTTAACGACGAGGTGTCTTTCTTCTACTCGATGTATGATAAAATGGTATTTTCTGTCAATATGTATAGATCTTCCGTGATCTCTTGGTTCCTTGGTCAAGGCAACCACTCCTTCATTAGCGCAGAAAATCTCCATCGGCTCCTGAATGGCTGCCACAACTCCAAGGTCTCCAATGAAGTTCTTCAACCATATAGCCTCCTTTGACACTTCACTCGCAGCTATATATTCCGACTCACACGTTGAATCAGCTACAGTCTTTTGCTTGGAACTTTTCCAAGTCACTGCTCCTCCATTAAGGGTAAACACCCAACCCGAATGAGAACAGAAGGTGTCTCTGTCTGTTTGAAATCAGGCATCGTTATACCCAGTAACTCTTAAGCCATCACTGCCACCAAGCACAAGGACCCAGTCCTTCATCCTTCGCAGATACTTAAGAAATGAGCTTTACCCTGATTTCCTTGATATCGACTAACCATGCTTAAAGCAAAAGCCACGTTAGGGCGAGTACATGTCATAGCGTACATGATCGAGCCAACGACGAAAACATACGGAACTCGAATCATTTCTGCTATCTATGCATCGGTATTCGGACTCTGAATCTTACTCAACTTGGTATTACTCTGGATAGGTAACTCTCCCTTCTTTGAATTTTCGATGCTAAAACGTTTTAGCACCTTATCCAAATATGTATTTTGACTAAGTCCAATTACTCTTCAACTCCTATTTCTCAAAATCCTTATTCCCAGAATATAGGCAGCCTCTCCTAGATCCTTCATAGCGAAACACTTTCCAAGCCAGGACTTAACCTCCTGTAGAGTTGGAACGTCATTTCCTATAAGTAGTATGTCATCAACATACAATACTAGAAAACTGACTATACTTCCACTAGCTTTGACATATACACATGACTCATCTTCACTCTTAGAGAAGCAAAGATTTCATCTGCGAGAAGCTTGTTTCAATCCATATATTGATTTCTCGAGCTTACACACTCTATTGGGGTACTTTGCATCCACAAAACCATTTGGCTGGCTCATGTAAACATCCCCAACCAACTTTCCATTAAGGAAATCGGTTTTGACATCCATCTGCCAGATTTCATAATCACGAGACGCAACTATGGCTAGCATAACCCTAATAGATTTAATCTTAGCCACTGGTGAGAAGGTCTCATCATAGTCAACCCTTGGGGTTTGAGTAAAGCCCTTCGCAACCAGTCGTGCCTTAAACGTGTGTACCTTTCCATCCATGTCAGTATTATTCTTAAAGATCCATTTGCACCTGACTATCTTACGACCTGGTACATTGTCAACCAAATTCCAAACTTGGTTGTCATACATGGACTGGATCTCGCTGTCCATTGCCTCTTCCATTTAGAACTCAGGGCCCGCCATGGCTTCCTTGTAGTTAGAAGGTGTGACAACTGTGAATTCAGGTCATTCTCGGACTCATGCATCTTTATAATAACCATTCATGCACATCATGCCATGGCCTAGTAGTATAAATTAGGTTAAAATCTTGCATAAACTAGGATCCATCTAAGACCTAGGACTAATATACTTGACACTTACGATTCTAGTAAGTTGCTTAACTACAATAGGAAATGCCAATGCTATAATTTGAATGAAACTTTCAAGTTTTGTTATAATTGAAAAAGGGTATAAAACCCTAAAAATAAATTAAAATATTCTAATTATACTTCATTATGATGATGAACATCAAACAATATTCCAAAAACCCTAAAGAGCCCAAAATCCAAATTTATAAATCTTAAAGCTTAAAAACTTTATAAAATTTGGCTATAAACTTCCAAATATCAAATTTTATTAATCAAATTATGGATTATACCAATGAAATAGAAATATAAATTATCATGCATTAATCATAATTAATTAGTTAAAAACAAGATTTTTAAATAAATCAAATTGCTTAAAAAATCACTTTTATAAAAATTAGGGTTTTTATAAAAATTAAGGAGGGATTTTTATAAAATTTGAATTGAGGAGAGAGAAGGCCCTAATCCACTCAAAAATCTGGCCATTCTCCCCTCCCCATGCCCTCTCTCTTCCCAAAACTCAATCATTAAGCTTAAACCTTTACACTACCTCTTCTCTCTTCACTCTCTCACACTCCACCCTCCTAACACACACAAACTCTCTTCCTCTCTCTCTAACTCACGAAATTCTCCCCATTCCTCTGCCAAATTTCGAGATTTAGAAGACCTTGAAGCATTCTTACTTCCCTCAAGATCAAAACCAAGGTAAACAACAACATCTTCTTCCATAGTTTCATGCTTCTACTTCCTTTTCTTCTTAGTTTTCTCTTCTTTTCGAATTCTATGCCTTTCCATGGCTAGAAATCTTTATTTTTCCCTTGTGGTTTGTAGATTCTCACCATAACACAATGCATATGTTTGAAATGGTGAAAATCCGGGATCAAACCCATGCAAGGAGTGAAAATGATGCACATATGTTCATGTGACTTCAAAAACAAGTATTACATCTTCTTCTCCATTTCTTTTGTGTTCTTGCATGATCAAAAGCATTTAAACCATTTCTAGTACATCTTGGATGCTCATTCACTCCATGCATGTGCTAGAAATCGGATCTTATCAAAGGCATGCATGATGTTCTTGTCAAAATGTCCTAAGGATGCACTCAAAGCAAACACGCAATCTGCCAGATTACTTTGTTCAACTTTGAACGACCATAACTCGGTCATTTCTTAACCAAATCATGATATTCTTTTTGTATTGGATAATTTCATGAGTTAACTTTCAAACCCAACTGGTCTCACTGTAAAATATTAAATATCCGATTTTTGGCAATTTTTACAAAATGGTTGCGCAAACAGCTCTTTTTCTATGATCACCATTTTTGCCTAGCATTATCAATGGCCTTAAACCCAACCATAAATCTGGGGAAAAATACTTTAGAAACTTAACATATGCAGTGAATGATGGTTGAAATTTCGTGGCTTAAAACCCCACTGAATGGGCTACATAAATTCATGAACTTCAGCCACATTTATATCTCATGCACCATTGCATGCAACATTTCTTAATTTGTTTGGGTTTAATACCCCTATTTTCCTTCTGAATAAATTTCGAACATTTTTCCTTTTGAAAGCCCTCACATGCATGTGATAACTGTAAAATACCAAAAGCTTTTATTATTTCTTTGATTTATTAAAATTATTGCTAGAAACCAAAGGCATAAATGACATAAAATACTTCCAGAGGTCAATAAATCCGGAACAAATTCATGAATGACCCTTATGATGGATAATGACCCCTCACTGAATTTCATTAATTTTTGTTGCTGTTTGGTATGATTTCCGATTTTCTTTTTGTTAGGATATAATAAATCACAAAACCACTTTAGAAAGTGTGAAAATTTTATCTAACAATTTTCTCATACCTCACCTGTGATGGATGACTCAGAAAAATAATTTCAACATTTTTCATCATGCGTTGCTATTTTTCCCAATTTTTGGTAATTATAATGGTTTAAAAATAGGAAAAATAGTTCTGATTATCCAAAATTCATGAAAATTTACCAGAACATCATGTTGTACAGTAGGAGGTTACATAAAAATTTTAAGGATTTTTCTCCACTGTAAACTATTTTTCTCTTAATTTCTAAAGTTAATTACACTTAAATTCACATAAATACCCAAAACCGGATTATACAATATAAAAACCACTTTTGGCATTTTTCTCAGGTTATTTATACTGTAAATGATGTTACAAAAATTCTTGGTAATTTATTTTAACTGTTTAATATTATTTCTTCAATTAATGATTATTTAAAGGAATAAAACAAGGAAAAATAGAAATACCCACTGAAAAATATCTTTTATATTTTTCCCAGCCTATTTATGTACAATAACAGTTAATTAAAAAGTTTGGGTAATTTTGGAAACTGTTTTCTATTTATTTCAATTTTTATTGGAATAAATGCTCAAAAATAATAAAATATAATTAAACAGCTTGGAAATCCATTTTTATAATTTTCCCAGCTTAGTATTGTGTAATAAGCAGTTAAATAAAAAGTTTGAGAATTTTTATCCTTTGAATGCTATTTTCGTGAATTTATGTTGTAATAAGGACTTAAAAATTTGGAAAATTTATATTTCAATGTTGTAATTAAACGCACGATTTGTAGAATTTCATTATTTCAGAAAAAGTGTAACCAATTAATATAAAATCAAATACTAAAACATAAATTGGCATTTCACTATATGTAGAATTTAGTATATTAGCATTAGATGTCGACATGGAAACTCACTAGTGTGTGTTTGATGTCGTAGGATCCCGGTAGTAAGACGTTGGTGCATTCCGAAGTACCCCTTGTACCTACTCGAAACGTTGTGAGTATTCACGCACTCCCCTATTTTCAGTTTTTATGTTTTGGGATGGAAAAGCATGTCCCGAAAAACTATTATTTGAATGTTGTATTTAAATTGATTTGTATCAAACATGATTGCTATTTTATTGCTATGTCTCTCTATGTATGTCTATGCATCACGGAACATGAGAACTTATCGTACTAAGGCCCTTCCCTTATCTCTAACCATTAACTCTTTGAGCCAATGGTCATTATGGATAGCGCTATTAGGAATTGACAACTCCTCACTCGCCCTATTGCTGGAGTGCATGATACCATATTCATCTATGGAACGATAAGCATAGATCTTGATAGGGCTTCAGTCATAGGTTTGGTTGAGACTCATTGTTTGCTCATACACATACAAACTCGTTACACATTATATCAATAAACTTGCTATCTATTATGGCAATAAACTCGTTTATCAATTTTAGCAATCAACTTTGTTTCTCATTATAGCAATGAACTTTGTTCTCATTAAAGCAATGTACTTGTATTTATGAAAAGTCTTATACCAAATCTTGATTTTATAAACCTGTGAACTCACCAACTATTTTCATAGTTGACGCTCGTTTTACATGCTTTTTCAGGAAATAATTAGTAAGTGGATATAGAGATTCATCATCATAGAGCATGCTGCATCGTGTGGAAGTTATTTTATGAAGTTATATTTTGAACAATGTCATTTTGGAAAACTTGTACTTTGTTTTGTTTAAGCTATGGGTTGTAAACTTTTAAATATTGCTATGGTGATGTATCTTTATCTTTTGCAATGAAACCTTTGTCGCTGTCATACCTTGCGTTTCCGCTTTAGCGGGGTGTGACAGAAATGGTATCAGAGCTAAAAGTTATAGAGAACATCAGTTTTCCTTTAAGAAAACACAACCTATAACCAAAACTTATAAAAATTCTTTTTACATCAAACATATTACTAATATAATTAGGTCGGGAATCGTATCGTTGGATCTCAATTAAACATAGCCTGATCACCTATGTTTAATTAAGGAAAGATTTATACAAAGCTTGAGCTAATTATAATGGGAATATGTTCAACAAAATTCTTGAGAAAACTTTATTTCAAAAATTCAAAAAGGTTAACTTTGGTGTGTGTAAGCATTGCATATTATAGCCATGCATTGTCATTTATTTCATATCTCATTGAATCTATGTCTCAGTCCACTATGTCGACATCGTCATCTTCTCACGCTACCGCCTCAGCTGATGAGTCCGGCTACGTCACTGTTATTCCTCGACGTGATCCGCCGCCTCGGTGGAGGAAGACCCCTCGGAAAACACAGAAGATACAGGAAACTCGGTGGAGATCAGCAATGACAGTGCCCCGAGTCAGCGACGCGAGGCATCGCCTACATCGGTGATGCCACAGCCACCACTTTATGGGCTTCGCATTCGGAGGACGGCGAGGAAGAGTGTTCCCATTCCAGGAAGGATAGCCACCAACACAGCAGGACTTGGCACGGCAGGACCTAGCAGGGTAGGACCTAGCATTGCAGGACCGAGAGCACCCCCACCACAGCGAGTCATAGGGATACCTGTCAGGCAGCCAGGTATGACCCCGGAGGAGTCCCGGAGAATGCAGTCGATGGCAGCGGGCCTACGTCACAGTCTCGCTGTGATAGCTGGGCATCGGGAAGTTTTGGATGAAGTGTTAACAAGGATGGAAATCCTGTTTCAGCATTCGATGGAGGCTGCTGACACTGCTAGTGCTGCTAGACGAGTGGCAGGTCGTGCGATGACCGCATATTATGTGCTTGGAGGGCTATTACTGATTGTGGTGTTGATGTTTCTTGTTGGGATAGCGATTAGTAATTGGTTCTGATTTCAGTATTTTATTTTATTTTGTCATGAAACGAAAACCCATGTTGGGTGTCTTTTGGGGAAAAACATTTAAAACTTTATTTTGGGAATTTATGTATTGCTTTGGTTTTAAGACTATTTCAAATGGTGATGAGAAGTTTATTTTATGTTTGAAAACTTTTACTATGAGGTCAAACCCTAGAATTTTCTTAGTCAATGGTCGAATAAAAAGATTTTTCTTTTCTTTCCTTTCTAAAATCTATATGCCTAGTATTAATGCAAACCATTAATTTGACAACACTTATGGTTTTCAAAATAGTAGTGAGCTAAAAATTATACATTATTTTATGTATTCATACGTATTTCTTCTCTTGTGTCTTAGAACCATGTCAGGAAGGCCTAATCGCGGGCGCCCACAGAACGAAACACCCGATGTTGCTCAAGTGGTAGCACAACAACTCATGGCAGCAATCCCAAACATTGTCACTCAAGTAACTGCGGGACTTAATGCTAACCAAGGAAGTAGTGGAGGAAACCGGGGAAACAATGAAAGAGAATGCAACTACAAGTCCTTTATGGCCTGTAAACCTAAGGAGTTCCATGGAAAGGAAGGTACGGTCGGGTTGCTGAAATGGATTGACAGCATGGAGTCGGTCCTTCACATTAGCAAATGCCTCGAGCGCAACAAAGTTGAGTATGCATCTTGCCTATTCCAAGATAGGGCATTAACCTGGTGGAATACTCTAGTGCAAACCCGAGGCCGTACAGCGGCATATCAGCTAACTTGGGAAGACCTAAAGAAGCTACTGATAGAGGAGTATTGTCCCAAGGATGAACTTCAGAAGCTTGAATCTGAATTCTGGAACCATTCTATGGTTGGAACACAAATAGAGAAGTACTCAGTCCGATTTCATGAACTAGCAAAACTGGTACCTCACATGGTTACTCCTGAGGAGAAACGGATAGATCGTTACATCTGGGGTCTGGCACCAGAGATTCGGGGAATGGTTACCTCAGCAAACCCAACTACTATTCAAAGTGCAGTAAGCCTAGCAAATCGACTAACCAATGATGTGATAAGGTTGGGAGCATCAACAAAGGAAAGCTCTAGTAGCAAGAGGAAGCCAGCAGATCAGGGAGACAAGAAGTATGGAGGCAAGTCAGGGAGGAAGCAGAAAGTCTCAAGAAACTTTATGGTAAGAGCCCAGGAGCAAGAACCAGTGAAAACTCAGGAACAGAAAGTCATGGAAGTGCAGGAACGAAAGCAGTACTCAGGGCCGCTTCCGAAGTGCAATAAGTGTAACTTCCATCACAAGGGAGCTTGCCCAGTATGCCAAAACTGTAAACAGACAGGCCATTACCCGAAGTATTGTAAGCTGAATAAGGATGGAAAAAGGGCATGTTACGAGTGCGGGAGTACTGATCATCTACGTAGTGCTTGTCCCAAACTGAACAAGGGGCCTGGTAAGAATGGACAAGGCCAAGCTAGGCAAAATTTCCAAGGAAATCAAGGTGGGCGGCCAAGAGGTGTAGCCTTTGTGATTGGTGCAGAAGAAGCTCGTCAGAACCCTGAAGTGATAACAGGTACGTTTCTCCTGAACAATCATTTTGCATCAGTAATATTCGATGCGGGAGCAGATAGGAGTTTCGTTTCTTTAACATTTAGACCGGTACTCGACTTGAAATCAAGAAAGATGAGGAATACTCATACTATTGAACTTGCTGATGGGTATGAAATTAGGGCTGATGATATAATTCCTGGTTGTACTCTGAATTTAGCTGATAAACTCTTTAGCATTGACCTAATTCCTATAGAGCTAGGTAGTTTTGATGTGATAGTAGGGATGGATTGGTTATCCAAAAATAAAGCAGAAATTGGTTGTTACGAGAAAGTCATTAGAGTGCCTCTCCCTAATGGAGAAACCCTTATCATACACGGTGAGAATCCAGGAAGAAGTTTAAACATAGTATCAAGCGTGAAGGTTCACAAGTACCTGAAAAAGAATTGTATTGCATTCATGGCCCACGTGCTAGAAAGAGAACCTGAAGCTAAGCAACTCAAGGAGATTCCAGTGGTTCAAAACTATCCCGAGGTGTTTCCGGAGGAATTGCCCGGTCTACCCCCTATCTATCATTTCTGATAGAGATAGTCGTTTTACATCTCGATTTTGGTGGATGTTACAGAAGGCACTAGGAACCAAGATAGATTTGAGCACAACTTACCACCCTCAGACAGATGGGCAAACAGAGAGAACAATACAAACATTGGAAGACATGCTACGAGCGTGTGTCATTGAGTTCAAAGGAAATTGGGATACTCATTTGCCTCTAATTGAGTTTTCCTACAATAACAGTTACCACACGAGTATCCAATGTGCTCCATATGAAGCATTGTATGGACGCAAGTGTCGTTCGCCCTTATGCTGGACAGAAATCGGAGACAGACAGTTGACTAAAGTCGAACTTATCCAGGAAACATCTGACAAAATTTCTATCATCAAGGATAGGCTTAAAGCTGCTAGGGATCGTCAGAAAAGTTATGCGGATAATCGTCGTAAACCATTAGAATTCCAAGTAGGAGACAAGGTACTTTTAAAAGTGTCGCCTTGGAAAGGGCTTGTGCGTTTTGGTAAGAAAGGAAAACTAAGCCCGAGATATGTTGGACCCTTTGAAGTCATTGAAAGGATTGGTCCGGTAGCTTATAAACTCCAGTTGCCCCAAGAGTTAAGCACCATTCATGACACATTCCACGTCTCCAATCTTAAGAAATGTCTAGCCAACGAAACATTGATAGTACCCCTGGAGGAAATTAAGATCAATGATAAGCTAAACTTCGTTGAGGAACCGATAGAAATCCTTGGCAGGGAGGTAAAACAACTTAAGCGGAGTAAGATCCCGATTGTGAAAGTTCGATGGAACTCAAAACGCGGATCGGAGTACACCTAGGAGCGTGAGGACTTCATGAAGGAAAAGTATCCACAACTTTTCCCATACGATGACAAGCGATGACATAGAATGAATTTCGGGACGAAATTCTTTTTAAGTGGGGGATACTGTGACAACTGTGAATTCAGGTCATTCTCGGACTCATGCATCTTTATAATAACCATTCATGCACATCATGCCATGGCCTAGTAGTATAAATTAGGTCAAAATCTTGCATAAACTAGGATCCATCTAAGACCTAGGACTAATATACTTGACACTTACGATTCTAGTAAGTTGCTTAACTACAATAGGAAATGCCAATGCTATAATTTGAATGAAACTTTCAAGCTTTGTTATAATTGAAAAAGGGTATAAAACCCTAAAAATAAATTAAAATATTCTAATTATACTTCATTATGATGATGAACATCAAACAATATTCCAAAAACCCTAAAGAGCCCAAAATCCAAATTTATAAATCTTAAAGCTTAAAAACTTTATAAAATTTGGCTATAAACTTCCAAATATCAAATTTTATTAATCAAATTATGGATTATACCAATGAAATAGAAATATAAATTATCATGCATTAATCATAATTAATTAGTTAAAAACAAGATTTTTAAATAAATCAAATTGCTTAAAAAATCACTTTTATAAAAATTAGGGTTTTTATAAAAATTAAGGAGGGATTTTTATAAAATTTGAATTGAGGAGAGATAAGGCCCTAATCCACTCAAAAATATGGCCATTCTCCCCTCCCCATGCCCTCTCTCTTCCCAAAACTCAATCATTAAGCTTAAACCTTTACACTACCTCTTCTCTCTTCACTCTCTCACACTCCACCCTCCTAACACACACAAACTCTCTTCCTCTCTCTCTAACTCACGAAATTCTCCCCATTCCTCTGCCAAATTTCGAGATTTAGAAGACCTTGAAGCATTCTTACTTCCCTCAAGATCAAAACCAAGGTAAACAACAACATCTTCTTCCATAGTTTCATGATTCTACTTCCTTTTCTTCTTAGTTTTCTCTTCTTTTCGGATTCTATGCCTTTCCATGGCTAGAAATCTTTATTTTTCCCTTGTGGTTTGTAGATTCTCACCATAACACAATGCATATGTTTGAAATGGTGAAAATCCGGGATCAAACCCATGCAAGGAGTGAAAATGATGCACATATGTTCATGTGACTTCAAAAACAAGTATTACATCTTCTTCTCCATTTCTTTTGTGTTCTTGCATGATCAAAAGCATTTAAACCATTTCTAGTACATCTTGGATGCTCATTCACTCCATGCATGTGCTAGAAATCGGATCTTATCAAAGGCATGCATGATGTTCTTGTCAAAATGTCCTAAGGATGCACTCAAAGCAAACACGCAATCTGCCAGATTACTTTGTTCAACTTTGAACGACCATAACTCGGTCATTTCTTAACCAAATCATGATATTCTTTTTATATTGGATAATTTCATGAGTTAACTTTCAAACCCAATTGGTCTCACTGTAAAATATTAAATATCCGATTTTTGGCAATTTTTACAAAATGGTTGCGCAAACAGCTCTTTTTCTATGATCACCATTTTTGCCTAGCATTATCAATGGCCTTAAACCCAACCATAAATCTGGGGAAAAATACTTTAGAAACTTAACATATGCAGTGAATGATGGTTGAAATTTCGTGGCTTAAAACCCCACTGAATGGGCTACATAAATTCATGAACTTCAGCCACATTTATATCTCATGCACCATTGCATGCAACATTTCTTAATTTGTTTGGGTTCAATACCCCTATTTTCCTTCTGAATAAATTTCGAACATTTTTCCTTTTGAAAGCCCTCACATGCATGTGATAATCTGTAAAATACCAAAAGCTTTTATTATTTCTTTGATTTATTAAAATTATTGCTAGAAACCAAGGGCATAAATCACATAAAATACTTCCAGAGGTCAATAAATCCAGAACAAATTCATGAATGACCCTTATGATGGATAATGACCCCTCACTAAATTTCATTAATTTTTGTTGCTGTTTGGTATGATTTCCGATTTTCTTTTTGTTAGGATATAATAAATCACAAAACCACTTTAGAAAGTGTGAAAATTTTATCTAACAATTTTCTCATACCTCACCTGTGATGGATGACTCAGAAAAATAATTTCAACATTTTTCATCATGCCTTGCTATTTTTCCCAATTTTTGGTAATTATAATGGTTTAAAAATAGGAAAAATAGTTCTGATTATCCAAAATTCATGAAAATTTACCAAAACATCATGTTGTACAGTAGGAGGTTACATAAAAATTTTAAGGATTTTTCTCCACTGTAAACTATTTTTCTCTTAATTTCTAAAGTTATTTACACTTAAATTCACATAAATACCCAAAACCGGATTATACAATATAAAAACCACTTTTGGCATTTGTCTCAGGTTATTTATACTGTAAATGATGTTACAAAAATTCTTGGTAATTTATTTTAACTGTTTAATATTATTTCTTCAATTAATGATTATTTAAAGGAATAAAACAAGGAAAAATAGAAATACCCATTGAAAAATATCTTTTATATTTTTCCCAGCCTATTTATGTACAATAACAGTTAATTAAAAAGTTTGGGTAATTTTGGAAACTGTTTTCTATTTATTTTAATTTTTATTGGAATAAATGCTCAAAAATAATAAAATATAATTAAACAGCTTGGAAATCCATTTTTATAATTTTCCCAGCTTAGTATTGTGTAATAGCAGTTAAATAAAAAGTTTGAGAATTTTTATCCTTTGAATGCTATTTTCGTGAATTTATGTTGTAATAAGGACTTAAAAATTTGGAAAATTTATATTTCAATGTTGTAATTAATCGCACGATTTGTAGATTTTCATTATTTCAGAAAAAGTGTAACCAATTAATATAAAATCAAATACTAAAACATAAATTGGCATTTCACTATATGTAGAATTTAGTATATTAGCATTAGATGTCGACATGGAAACTCACTAGTGTGTGTTTGATGTCGTAGGATCCCGGTAGTAAGACGTTGGTGCATTCCGAAGTACCCCTTGTACCTACTCGAAACGTTGTGAGTATTCACGCACTCCCCTATTTTCAGTTTTTATGTTTTGGGGTGGAAAAGCATGTCCCGAAAAACTATTATTTGAATGTTGTATTTAAATTGATTTGTATCAAACATGATTGCTATTTTATTGCTATGTCTCTCTATGTATGTCTATGCATCACGGAACATGAGAACTTATCGTACTAAGGCCCTTCCCTTATCTCTAACCATTAACTCTTTGAGCCAATGGTCATTGTGGATAGCGCTATTAGGAATTGACAACTCCTCACTCGCCCTATTGCTGGAGTGCATGATACCATATTCATCTATGGAAACGATAAGCATAGATCTTGATAGGGCTTCAGTCATAGGTTTGGTTGAGACTCATTGTTTGCTCATACACATACAAACTCGTTACACATTATAGCAATAAACTTGCTATCTATTATGGCAATAAACTCGTTTATCAATTTTAGCAATCAACTTTGTTTCTCATTATAGCAATGAACTTTGTTCTCATTAAAGCAATGTACTTGTATTTATGAAAAGTCTTATACCAAATCTTGATTTTATAAACCTGTGAACTCACCAACTATTTTCATAGTTGACGCTCGTTTTACATGCTTTTTCAGGAAATAATTAGTAAGTGGATATAGAGATTCATCATCATAGAGCATGCTGCATCGTGTGGAAGTTATTTTATGAAGTTATATTTTGAACAATGTCATTTTGGAAAACTTGTACTTTGTTTTGTTTAAGCTATGGGTTGTAAACTTTTAAATATTGCTATGGTGATGTATCTTTATCTTTTGCAATGAAACCTTTGTCGTTGTCATACCTTGCGTTTCCGCTTTAGCGGGGTGTGACAGAAGGCTCATCCGAATTTACCAGTGTACTATCACTGATAAACGTATCACCATCTGTAGTAATATAGAGTCCATAAAACTCAGGTGCCATTCTAACTCTATTCGAATGTCTGAGAGGTAATGACTCGTTAAAAGGTTCAACAGGAATCTCTTCCTCGGGTTGAGTGCTAGTGTTAGAGGTTCCTTCATCACTTGACTCTTGAATTTTTTCAAGATAAATTGTACTCCCACTGTACCTTTTGCATATGAGCTCTCTCTCGCGAAAGACGCCCCTTCGTGCTAGGAAGACCACGTTTTCACTAGGTCTGTAGAACAAGTATCCAAAGGACTTTTGTGGATAGCCGATGAAAATACATCGCTCACTTCGAGGTTCAATCTTGTCGTGAGTCTCTCATCTAACGAAAGCTTCACAACCCCAAACCTTGATATGTGCCAACGAGGGAACGTTCGTTGTCCACATCTCGTGAGGTGTTTTGGCAACCTTCTTTGTGGGGACTAGATTAAGAATATAGGCGGCAATCTCTAAGGCATACCCCCAGAATGAGATTGGAAGCGAAGCTCGACTCATCATGGAACGAACCATGTCCAACAAGGTTCGATTACGCATCTCAGCCATACCATTAAGTTGTGGTGTCCTAGGAGGTGTCAATTGAGAAACAATTCCACATTCCTTGAGGTAGTCGTGGAACTCGATACTAAGATACTCATCACCCCTATCAGATCTGAGCATCTTGATCTTCCTGCCCAATTGATTTTCGACTTCATGTTTAAACTCTTTGAACTTTTCAAAGGTTTCTAACTTGTGCTTTATTAAGTAGATATATCCATATCTGCTATAATCATCAGTAAAAGTCACATAAAATCGATTTACATCCCTTGTGGTGGATCTGAATGGCCTACACACATTCGTGTGTATGAGATCCAACAATCCTTCACCTCTTTCACAAGAACCAGTGAAAGGTGATTTAGTCATCTTTCCAAGCAAACAAGATTCGCATGTATCATCTGACCTTAAGTCAAATGATTCCAACACTCTATCCTTTTGGAGTTGGGCAATGCGCTTCTTGTTGACATGTCCAAGACGACAATTCCATAAGCATGCTTTGTCTAAACCATTAGACGCATCAATTTGTAACACACTATTTCCTAAATTTTATACAACCATCACAGTTTCATATACACCATCACAAGGTAATGCTTCAAAATAAAATACACCATTATAATAAGAATAAATATAACCATTTTCATTATCGAAAGAATATCTAAAACCTTGTCTGTACAAACCATGAAATGAAATAATATTCCTTGTCATCTCTGACGAGTAGCAACAATTATTTAAGTCTAAAACAACCCACTTCTAAGAATTAAAGAATAAACGCCGATATTGGTAACAAGTGACGATCTCCTATTGCCCATTATCAGGTTCATCTTCCCAAGCTCCACATTCCTACTTTCTTTTAGTCCCTTTAAGTCATAGCAAATGTGAAAACCACATCCTGTATCAAGGACCCAAGAATTAGAATGTGATGAGTTTTTAGACAGAATAGTGTAAATACCTGCCATGGTAGGCTTGATCTTTCCATCCTTAATATCCCGCAAGTATTTGGGGAAACTTCTTTTCCAATGCCTCTTATCTTGGCAGTAGAAGCACGTTGCCTCCTTTGGATCTGAGGCAGGAGGGGGAGCAGTACTGGATTTTCCTTTGGGTCCACTGCTAGAAGACCCTTCATTAGACTTTCCCTTCCAGTTTTGCTTTGAGGGATCTTTCCTCTTTTTTCCCCTTCCCATGTCCAATAGCTAGGAATGGAGCAGCAGCAGTAGGAGTGGATTCAACACTTTTTCCCTTTAATCCACTCTCAGCGGTTCTCAGCATGCCTTGAAGTTGACTCAACGTGACTTCCTCTTTGTTTAAATGATAAGTCATTTTGAACTGATCATAACAACTAGGAAAGGAGTGAAAGACTATATCGATAGCCAATTCCTCATCAAAATTCACGTTAAGTTTTAGCATACAATCCACATAGTGCTGCATGCGTTGCAGGTGGGTCGTGATAGACTCCCCGTCCTTCATCTTGGTGGTTATTCATCTTGGTGGTTATGAGTGACTTGACTATCTCATACCTTTCTTGACGTGCTCTTTGATGGTACTTCTCCATCAAGTCCTTGCACATCTCATAAGGCCAATAGTCCTCATAAAACAGATGTAGCTCAGGAGTCATAGTTGCCACCATAATGCATGATACTTTTGTAGCATCCTTGCATTGGGCCCTATACTCAGCTATTTCTTCAGGAGTAGTTTTAGATTCATCTATCTCGTTCAACTCTTTGTCGAGAACATATTCCTTGTCCTCGAATCACAAGGCCATCCTAATATTATGCATCCCATCATTAAAGTTGGAGCCATCGAAAATGACTTTGGCACAAATGCTCAAGAGTGAGAAGGAGTTTGAGGAGTTGTTGTTGCTGTTGGAGCCAGAAGCGTTGTTTGAGGTATACATCTGAAAAAGAAGAAGAACAAGTTTTGATTAGACAAGAGATCCTTAATATAACACCCAAATGAAATATTAAGGCTAGGATCCAACTAAATAATTCACAATTCAGAAGAGGGATGCCGTAATCTAATTGCAAATTATTTAAAGGTATGTAAATGACGATTTACCAATTTCACCACGAAAAACGAAATTTATACGAATTAGGTTTTAAATGAAATTCCTAGATCTTTTGAGATTCGTTAAACTATTAAATGACATGTTTAATTCGATTATGCCCTTTCCATTTGTGACTGAGATACCAAGGATCACAGACAATGTGTGAATAACCATGCAAATTAGCTTGGTATTCTCGATATCATTTATCACCTAATCAATGTGCCGGTTAATCACACACGCTCCATTGATCAATGATAATTTACGAGCTACCTATTGCCACCCTTTATAAGTACATGTTAGTGTGTCGGTTAACCACATACGCTCCACTAACGACCTTTATAAAGTGCAATGTGCAATTTCATGGATTAGCATCAAATTCACATTTTCCTAAAGTAACTAAGATTGAGAATTTTATAAAAACATTTAGTTACTTTATTTATATCATCATACTTATTAATGAGAGTTTAATGTCCTATGAAACCCGTTCGGCTAATGACTCTCCACTAGTCAAGGGTGCGGTGGGTAAGAATGGATACCTAATGACGGTCATTTTACAGGCTGCTTCCTTAAACACCCCTTATAGACCAACTTCGTGAATGAGACCTACTAACGGTAAGACTGACTTTTCTTATACATACATGTATATATATATATATATATATATATATATATATATATATATATATATATATATATATTAGTCATTTAATTTTATATATAGTATAATGGTGTATTTTAAACTTTTAAAATACTAGGGTTCTAAAATTTAAGATTTTAAAATTAAACTATTTAATTAAATTTTAAATTATAAAACCAAAAGGTGTATTTTTAAAACTATTCAAAAATACTAGGTCAAATTTTTAAATAACTAAATTAATAAATTAATTTTATCTTTATCTAAAAATTCAACCACATCATAAATTATGATAAGGATATTCAATTACCTTTTTAAAAGATTCAATTTTAGGCAGAAAAAACGAATCAAGGTAATTATCCTAATCAAACCAAGATAACAATTATCAAAATTGAAAATCAGGGATCTAACAGGCCAACTCGTCGAGTCTGTACAATGCACTCGTCGATTTGGGCCTACTCGTCAAGTTCCAAGATGAACTCGTCGAGTTCCATGAACAAACTGACGATTTTGTTCCCTTCTCCATTGAATGATTCATAATTGCATCATATTCAACTGAAAAACATCCTAGGCTCTGATACTATAACGCCTGTGTTTCCAGGATAGACATTAATGATGATTAAATAGTATAGGTCAACCTTTGTAACTCATTTTGAGGAAATGAAGAGGAATTATGTGATTATTATGTGAATTATGTGTTTTATGCTTAATTATTAGGATTTAATTAATTAAGAATAAAAAATAAGCATCGAAAATAAATATTAGATAAAGCCGATATCTATTAAGAAAGTTGTAGTGGTCGTGACAAGGATTCCGGATATATAAAGAACACCGAAATCCGAGTTATAACGAAGAAGTTATGACCTGTCGAAGTTTCGCGACAAAACCGACACGGCGCAGAATGACGTAAAAAGTGAGTTTTTGATAAACTACTTTTTAGCCTTGGTGATCTAATTTAAAGTCGTAGTGTTCGTTAAACCGAGAGTATGTATAAAAAGAACGTCCAAATCTGACTTCGTATGAGGAAGTTATGATTTTTCTAAGTTTCAGCTTAGCAGTAGACAGCTAAAAACTCGAATTTTAGATCAAATAATTTTTAGCCGACACAACCAAAACGAGAATCGAAGGTCTCGTCAATAGTAGTACAACGGTAAAAAGACAGACGAAAACGGACGTCGGATGAAGAAGTTATGAATTTTTAACGGATTTCCTGTCCCGGTCTGTTAAAAATAATAATATTAAAATTAAAGTAAAAATTAGCCGACAAAGTCTAAATGAAAGTTGTAGAGCGTAATTTTACCTACGCGTGCATATAAAGAACGTAAAAAACGGAGCCCGTATGTGAAAGTTATGGATTTTAGAAGTTCGGGGAACAAAAATCAAGAAAAATCCAAAATCCGAAAAATTTCGCCTGGTCCGGAATAGGCCACGTCACCCTCGCTCGTAGCATGCCACGTGTCAGAATTGTTGAGTCATCCGAGGCCAGCTGGCGAGGCGTGTCGCACCATCCTCACACCGAAGGCTCGGCCAATCAGAAGCCGCCCCGTGCCTTCTCTGTGTCCGATCTCGGTGAGTCAGCAAACGCGTGTCCGAAGCAGGTGAGTCATCCGAAGTGCTGGACCAATCCGAAGACAACGCGTGTCCGAGCCTCGCACCGCCATCAGCCTTCCCTCGCCTCCGAGCCTGGCAGCAGCGACGCGTGTCTCCTTCTCCTTGCTTCGGGTCCGAAGCTCGCCCGTATAAATAGAAGGGTGCGAGACCTCCCGGGTAACTTTGGAAATTTGCCATTTTTCACCCCTAATTTCATATTTTAGCTATTTCCACCTCTCCCAAAGCCCCGAGATCATTTCCAACACCCGAAACACGTCCCGAAGTGCCGAGAAGCCCGATAAATTTATCTTTTCGGTTTGAAGCTCCACCCTCGCAGAGCCCGGTTTCTCAATAAAACTCCCAGTTTTATTAGAAACGATTGTTTTAGGAAACGAAGTGCTGCCCGATTATCATTAAATCAAGTGAGTGTATAGTCACTTTCATCTTACACATAGATATGAAATATTTTATATAAATACGTGCTATGTGAATATATATTGTTTGTTTACTTGAGATGGATGTTGAAGGAATGATTTATACAGGTTTTTAAATAATCTAAACTGTATATGTATTTTTTTATCTACAAAAATGTTGGGTAAAACATGGGTAGATGAAATAGTTGGTATGTGATGAAAGATGAGTTGGATAAATGAGATGATCGGTGATATAGATCATGAGATAAGGGTGAGTGGTGAAATATGAGAGAAGCACTTACCCAAACGTTGGCCCCCGTTATTCAACAGAGTATGGAAGACAACCATGGACTATTCTAGATGATCTGTGGAACACTAGCAGGCTCGCAACTTGTAAGTGTGTGAACTATATGTTCATCAGTTGTACTCTAAAAACCCATTGACATGTATTGCAGGGGAATTCCCGTGAATAATACTGTCGACAAATAAGAGCTATGGACTTAGCACATGTTGTATAAACCCTGGCAGCTATGGACTTAGTGCCTGTTGTATAAACCCTGGCGACGATGTGACTTCGTGCCTATTCTTTGGTTACCCTGGCAGCTATGGACTTAGTGCCTGTTGTATAAACTCTGGCGACGATGTGACTTCGTGCCTATTCCTTAGGATGAATTCTTAGGAATGAGTGATAGTTGATTCTTAGGGTAAATCCTTAAGAAATAAATAAGATAATGGGGTTGGGTAATTTGGTTGATTGTTTGATGGTTAAGCATAATAAGTTTATTTATTGTGGGTTGAAAACCCTATATGCTCACCAGGATCCCAAGCCCGACCCACTCAGTTTGTTTGTATCACAGGTATCGATACGAAGTTACTTTACACTGAGAGATTAAAAGAGATGTAGATCACTAGTGTAAGTGAATGTAAGTTCTGTTTATGCTTATGTTTCTGTATTGACGATGGCATCCCAATGGTTTAAATGAATAAAATACATTTATTCGGAAATGATTTGATAATATAATTATCATGTTTGTATGGGAACAAATTCCGCAACATCTTTTAAAAGGATTACTCTGATTTTATTTTAAAAGCATAAATTAAATCGGTCTTTTCTGGCCGAGAAATTAGGGGATGTCACAGTTGGTATCAGAGCATTAGTTTAAGCGAACTAGGAATTTGTAGGATTTCTAGACTTAACCTTAGAATGCTAAGTGATGATCGTGAGATGAGTGTCTACCATATTTTAGACACGAGCACTTGTATATTTTAGGAAAGATGCCTAAGATGTTTTTATGTGCTAAATGATATATGTTTGCCATATATGTAATTATTTGTTCGGATCTATGGTCTGTTGCCGACCGGATCTGGAAACCTTATGTGTTCAGGATTCTAAACATATGACTACGATATTAGAACTAACATGTAAACATTTCGGAGTGATAACGAAGATTTAACGTCTATCAAAAATAAAGATCTAAATTCACCTATGATTGGTGTATAGATCGAAATGGTGAGTACTCAAAGTAGATTCGGAAACGATAACCCGCAGCCCGAGCCAATCACGATGGCTGGGGTGCAGGCAATGGTGCGGACGATGTTGGATCAACAGATGGAAGAGACAAAACGTTTACTTCAACAAATTAAGGACGAACTTACTGTGCCAATTCGTCAGGCATCTGCTCTTGAGGCAACTATCTGGGTTGCTAAGTCTATTGAAGAAATGATCAATGACAGGACCGCCAACAAGGTTGAAGTTGGCAAGAAGAGGAAATTTGAGGGGTCTTCAAGGTCCAACAAGAGCAACATGTTCTCAAAGTCTGGAAAAAGAGGAGGTAAAGGAAAATGGTGCGAGAAGTGCAAAAATAAACACTCTGGGAATTATGGCAGGAAGGTGAATTGCTTCAAGTGTGGAGAAATTGGGCATTACGCCGATGAGTGTACGATTCCCAAGAGGGTGTGTTACAGATGTAAGGAAGAAGGCCATATTTCTAAGGATTGCCCGAAGAAAAATGAAATAACAAGGCTAAGCGCACCGCCAACGCCAATGGAATTTCAGAATATCCTCGATGAAGCAAATAACAACGCTAGGAATTAGAAGTAAAGACTTGGTACCCGAAGATCAAGTTATGAAGTAGTAATGTGAATAGTAACAAGTGGTTTAGCCTATTAGATGCATAGTATAGGGTAAACTTGAACCTCTGTGTAATCGTTTCAAGAAATGATATAAACCCTGGTTTTGTCATCTGATGAATTGAATGACTATGTGAAATTCTTGTATGGTGACTTGGAGAACTGCGAGACAATACTTGGGACGAGTATGAGTAGGTGTGAATGGTAGTAGAGGCCTATACTACCGGAAGCACAAGACTCGTACTTGGATCAGGGAAAGTCACAAGGTTACCAATGAGCTAGTAATTGATTCCGTCTTGTTCTAGTCTGTTGTTACCATCGTTTCGGTAATGACTAAGAAGATGATTGTTATTCCGACCCTAGAGGTCATATCGAATCGAGTCCGACTAAGATGAGTATGTCACGTGGTTCAAAGGACCAAGTTCGATTTAGCATTTGACTTAAGCTAGAAGATTGAAGTGAAAGATGATCAAAGCGATCAATAGAAGTATCGCGCTCGTTGTTAAAGAAGTTGGTAGTTAGAAATGATACATGTTGAAATGTGATTGTATCACATTAGAACATGAAGGAAGGTAGAGTCTGTTCTGGAATTTGTCTCTAAGAGACATGAGTCTAAGCATTGCATTATACGATGAGAGATCATTAGAACATGACCCATCGGTCTGTTACAATAAATGAAGGAAAGTACTTATTCTAAGAAGAAGAAGGAGTCCTCAATAAGAATTTATTTTGTAACTCGAAGGTTACGATTGAAAGTCCTATGGAGATCTGAAGTTTTTTAGGATTAGCTGGATATTACCGAAGGTTTATCCAAGGCTTTTCTTCGATCGCTACTCCATTAACAACTTTGACCCACAAAGGAGCTATTTATACTTGGAATGAGAAGCATAAGGAAGCTTTTGAGAAGTTAAAGAAGAAATTGTGTGAAGCACCAATTCTTTCTTTGCCTGAAGGAGTTGATGACTTCGCAGTTTATAGCGATGCATCTGGAGTTGGGTTAGGTTGTGTTTTGACCCAAAGGGATAAAGTGATAGCATATGCATTGAGGCAATTGAAAGAGCATAAAAAGAACTACCCCACTCATGATCTGGAGTTGACAGCGGTAGTATTCGCCTTAAAGATATGGAGGCACTATCTTTATGGCACTAAATGAAAACTTTTCACTGATCATAAGAGTCTTCAATATCCCTTTAATCAGAAGGAATTGAACATGAGACAACGACACTGGCTAGAGTTACTCAAGGACTACGACTGTGAGATACTTTACCACCCTGGTAAAGCAAATGTTGTTGCTGATGCTCTCAGTCGGAAGGTAAACTTTGAAAAGAAAAGGCCAAGAGCGTTGACAATTGAAGTTGTCTCGACAAATTGTGGAAAGTATAAAGAAAGCTCAAGAGGAAGCTTTAGAGAAAAATGACCGAAAGAAAGAACGTTTGGGCAAAACGTTAGTGTTTGATACAAACGGTCAAGGACTGAAGGTATTCCAAGATAGGATTTGGGTACCTAAGACGGGAGGAGTAAGAGATCTTTTGATGGAAGAAGCTCACAAGACCATGTACTCGATTCATCCCGGCAACACGAAAATGTATAAGGATCTAAAAACCTACTACTGGTGGTCGACGATGAAGCTCGATGTTGCTAAGTATGTGGCCGAGTGTGTAACATGTGCTAGGGTTAAGGCACAACATCAGAAACCGTATGGGAGTTAGAAGCTTTACCTGTACCCATGGGTAAATGGGAAGACATCACCATGAATTTCGTGACTAAACTGCCCAGAACAAAGAACGGTCACGACATGATTTGGGTGGTCGTTGATTGCTTCACTAAGAGTGCGCATTTCATAGCAGCCAACGAGAAATGGTATATGGATAAGCTTGCGAATTCTTACGTGAAGGAAATTGTGAGGCTTCACGGTGTTCCGTTAACGATTGTATCAGATCGTGACAGCCGTTTTACCTCAAGGTTTTGGAGGAGTCTACAAGAGGAATTGGGTACCAAGTTGTGCTTGAGTACAACTTACCATCCGCAAACCGATGGTCAAAGCGAGCGAACAATTCAAACGTTGGAGGATATGCCGAGAGCATGTACCCTGGAATTCCAAGGCAACTGGGATGAACATTTACCTCTGGTAGAATTTTCCTATAATAATAGTTTCCACTCAAGCATCAAGATGGCACCTTACCAAGCTTTGTATGGAGAAAAGTGTTGAACGCCGTCATGTTGGCTGGAAGCTGGGGAAAAGCAGTTTATGGGACCTGAAATAGTCCATCAGACTGCTGAAAAGTTGAAAGTGATTAGGGAAAGGATGTTAGCTGCTCAAGATCGTCAAAAGAGCTATGCTGACAAGAAAAAACAACCAATATCGTTCGAAGTTGGAGATTCGGTTTTACTTAAAGTCTCGCCGTGGAAGGGACTTACAAGATTTGGTAAAAGGGGAAAGTTGAGTCCAAGGTTTATTGGACCGTTTAAAGTTCTTCAGAGGATCGGGAATCAAGCTTACAAGCTAGAATTACCGGAAGAACTAGAGGGTATTCATAACACCTTTCATGTGTGTTATTTGAGAAAGTTCACGGGAAATGTGCCCGACATAATTCCAATTTCTGAATTAAGGTTGGATGAAAACAAGAGGTTAATTGAAGAACCAGAGGCAATCGTTGACCGTAAGACTAAGAAGTTGCGACGCAAGATGGTCGATTTAGTGCTTGTGCGATGGAAACATACGAATGGGCCAAATCTCACTTGAGAAAAATAGAGAGTGACATGATGAGTCACTACCCGCATTTGTTTGCTGATGTGTGATTCCGGGGACGGAATCATCCTAAGGGGGAGAGAGTTGTAACGCTCGTGTTTCCAGGATAGGCATTAATGATGATGAAATAGTCTAGGTCAACCTTTGTAACTCATTTTGAGGAAATGAAGAGGAATTATGTGATTATTATGTGAATTATGTGTTTTATGCTTAATTATTAGGATTTAATTAATTAAGAATAAAAAATGAGCGTCGAAAATAAATATTAGATAAAGCCGATATCTATTAAGAAAGTTGTAGTGGTCATGACAAGGATTCCGGATATATAAAGAATACCGAAATCCGAGTTATAACGAAGAAGTTATGACCTGTCGAAGTTTCGCGACAAAACCGGCACGACGCAGAATGACGTAAAAAGTGAGTTTTTGATAAACTACTTTTTAGCCATGGTGATCTAAATGAAAGTCGTAGTGTTCATTTCCAACACCCAAAACACGTTCCGAAGTGCCCGAGAAGCCCGAGAAATTTATCTTTTCGGTTTGAAGCTCCACCCTCGTAGAGCCCGGTTTCTCAATAAAACTCCCGGTTTTATTAGAAACGATTGTTTTAGGAAACGAAGTGCTGCCCGATTATCATTAAATCAAGTGAGTGTATAGTCACTTTCATCTTACACATAGATATGAAGTATTTTATATAAAATACGTGCTATGTGAATATATATTGTTTGTTTACTTGAGATGGATGTTGAAGGAATGATTTATACAGGTTTTAAAATAATTTAAACTGTATATGTATTTTTTTTTATCTACAAAAATGTTGGGTAAAACATGGGTAGATGAAATAGTTGGTATGTGATGAAAGATGAGTTGGATAAATGAGATGATCGGTGATATAGATCATGAGATAAGGGTGAGTGGTGAAATATGAGAGAAGCACTTACCCAAACGTTGGCCCCCGTTATTCAACAGAGTATGGAAGACAACCATGGACTATTCTAGATGATCTGTGGAACACTAGCAGGCTCGCAACTTGTAAGTGTGTGAACTATATGTTCATCAGTTGTACTCTAAAAACCCATTGACATGTATTGCAGGGGAATTCCCGTGAATAATACTGTCGACAAATAAGAGCTATGGACTTAGCACATGTTGTATAAACCCTGGCAGCTATGGACTTAGTGCCTGTTGTATAAACCCTGGCGACGATGTGACTTCGTGCCTATTCTTTGGTTACCCTGGCAGCTATGGACTTAGTGCCTGTTGTATAAACTCTGGCGACGATGTGACTTCGTGCCTATTCCTTAGGATGAATTCTTAGGAATGAGTGATAGTTGATTCTTAGGGTAAATCCTTAAGAAATAAATAAGATAATGGGGTTGGGTAATTTGGTTGATTGTTTGATGGTTAAGCATAATAAGTTTATTTATTGTGGGTTGAAAACCCTATATGCTCACCAGGATCCCAAGCCCGACCCACTCAGTTTGTTTGTATCACAGGTATCGATACGAAGTTACTTTACACTGAGAGATTAAAAGAGATGTAGATCACTAGTGTAAGTGAATGTAAGTTCTGTTTATGCTTATGTTTCTGTATTGACGATGGCATCCCAATGGTTTAAATGAATAAAATACATTTATTCGGAAATGATTTGATAATATAATTATCATGTTTGTATGGGAACAAATTCCGCAACATCTTTTAAAAGGATTACTCTGATTTTATTTTAAAAGCATAAATTAAATCGGTCTTTTCTGGCCGAGAAATTAGGGGATGTCACAGTTGGTATCAGAGCATTAGTTTAAGCGAACTAGGAATTTGTAGGATTTCTAGACTTAAACTTAGAATGCTAAGTGATGATCGTGAGATGAGTGTCTACCATATTTTAGACACGAGCACTTGTATATTTTAGGAAAGATGCCTAAGATGTTTTTATGTGCTAAATGATATATGTTTGCCATATATGTAATTATTTGTTCGGATCTATGGTCTGTTGCCGACCGGATCTGGAAACCTTATGTGTTCAGGATTCTAAACATATGACTACGATATTAGAACTAACATGTAAACATTTCGGAGTGATAACGAAGATTTAACGTCTATCAAAAATAAAGATCTAAATTCACCTATGATTGGTGTATAGATCGAAATGGTGAGTACTCAAAGTAGATTCGGAAACGATAACCCGCAGCCCGAGCCAATCACGATGGCTGGGGTGCAGGCAATGGTGCGGACGATGTTGGATCAACAGATGGAAGAGACAAAACGTTTACTTCAACAAATTAAGGACGAACTTACTGTGCCAATTCGTCAGGCATCTGCTCTTGAGGCAACTATCTGGGTTGCTAAGTCTATTGAAGAAATGATCAATGACAGGACCGCCAACAAGGTTGAAGTTGGCAAGAAGAGGAAATTTGAGGGGTCTTCAAGGTCCAACAAGAGCAACATGTTCTCAAAGTCTGGAAAAAGAGGAGGTAAAGGAAAATGGTGCGAGAAGTGCAAAAATAAACACTCTGGGAATTATGGCAGGAAGGTGAATTGCTTCAAGTGTGGAGAAATTGGGCATTACGCCGATGAGTGTACGATTCCCAAGAGGGTGTGTTACAGATGTAAGGAAGAAGGCCATATTTCTAAGGATTGCCCGAAGAAAAATGAAATAACAAGGCTAAGCGCACCGCCAACGCCAATGGAATTTCAGAATATCCTCGATGAAGCAAATAACAACGCTAGGAATTAGAAGTAAAGACTTGATACCCGAAGATCAAGTTATGAAGTAGTAATGTGAATAGTAACAAGTGGTTTAGCCTATTAGATGCATAGTATAGGGTAAACTTGAACCTCTGTGTAATCGTTTCAAGAAATGATATAAACCCTGGTTTTGTCATCTGATGAATTGAATGACTATGTGAAATTCTTGTATGGTGACTTGGAGAACTGCGAGACAATACTTGGGACGAGTATGAGTAGGTGTGAATGGTAGTAGAGGCCTATACTACCGGAAGCACAAGACTCGTACTTGGATCAGGGAAAGTCACAAGGTTACCAATGAGCTAGTAATTGATTCCGTCTTGTTCTAGTCTGTTGTTACCATCGTTTCGGTAATGACTAAGAAGATGATTGTTATTCCGACCCTAGAGGTCATATCGAATCGAGTCCGACTAAGATGAGTATGTCACGTGGTTCAAAGGACCAAGTTCGATTTAGCATTTGACTTAAGCTAGAAGATTGAAGTGAAAGATGATCAAAGCGATCAATAGAAGTATCGCGCTCGTTGTTAAAGAAGTTGGTAGTTAGAAATGATACATGTTGAAATGTGATTGTATCACATTAGAACATGAAGGAAGGTAGAGTCTGTTCTGGAATTTGTCTCTAAGAGACATGAGTCTAAGCATTGCATTATACGATGAGAGATCATTAGAACATGACCCATCGGTCTGTTACAATAAATGAAGGAAAGTACTTATTCTAAGAAGAAGAAGGAGTCCTCAATAAGAATTTATTTTGTAACTCGAAGGTTACGATTTAAAGTCCTATAGAGATCTGAAGCTTTTTAGGATTAGCTGGATATTACCGAAGGTTTATCCAAGGCTTTTCTTCGATTGCTACTCCATTAACAACTTTGACCCACAAAGGAGCTATTTATACTTGGAATGAGAAGCATAAGGAAGCTTTTGAGAAGTTAAAGAAGAAATTGTGTGAAGCACCAATTCTTTCTTTGCCTGAAGGAGTTGATGACTTCGCAGTTTATAGCGATGCATCTGGAGTTGGGTTAGGTTGTGTTTTGACCCAAAGGGATAAAGTGATAGCATATGCATTGAGGCAATTGAAAGAGCATAAAAAGAACTACCCCACTCATGATCTGGAGTTGACAGCGGTAGTATTCGCCTTAAAGATATGGAGGCACTATCTTTATGGCACTAAATGAAAACTTTTCACTGATCATAAGAGTCTTCAATATCCCTTTAATCAGAAGGAATTGAACATGAGACAACGACACTGGCTAGAGTTACTCAAGGACTACGACTGTGAGATACTTTACCACCCTGGTAAAGCAAATGTTGTTGCTGATGCTCTCAGTCGGAAGGTAAACTTTGAAAAGAAAAGGCCAAGAGCGTTGACAATTGAAGTTGTCTCGACAAATTGTGGAAAGTATAAAGAAAGCTCAAGAGGAAGCTTTAGAGAAAAATGACCGAAAGAAAGAACGTTTGGGCAAAACGTTAGTGTTTGATACAAACGGTCAAGGACTGAAGGTATTCCAAGATAGGATTTGGGTACCTAAGACGGGAGGAGTAAGATATCTTTTGATGGAAGAAGCTCACAAGACCATGTACTCGATTCATCCCGGCAACACGAAAATGTATAAGGATCTAAAAACCTACTACTGGTGGTCGACGATGAAGCTCGATGTTGCTAAGTATGTGGCCGAGTGTGTAACATGTGCTAGGGTTAAGGCACAACATCAGAAACCGTATGGGAGTTAGAAGCTTTACCTGTACCCATGGGTAAATGGGAAGACATCACCATGAATTTCGTGACTAAACTGCCCAGAACAAAGAACGGTCACGACATGATTTGGGTGGTCGTTGATTGCTTCACTAAGAGTGCGCATTTCATAGCAGCCAACGAGAAATGGTATATGGATAAGCTTGCGAATTCTTACGTGAAGGAAATTGTGAGGCTTCACGGTGTTCCGTTAACGATTGTATCAGATCGTGACAGCCGTTTTACCTCAAGGTTTTGGAGGAGTCTACAAGAGGAATTGGGTACCAAGTTGTGCTTGAGTACAACTTACAATCCGCAAACCGATGGTCAAAGCGAGCGAACAATTCAAACGTTGGAGGATATGCCGAGAGCATGTACCCTGGAATTCCAAGGCAACTGGGATGAACATTTACCTCTGGTAGAATTTTCCTATAATAATAGTTTCCACTCAAGCATCAAGATGGCACCTTACCAAGCTTTGTATGGAGAAAAGTGTTGAACGCCGTCATGTTGGCTGGAAGCTGGGGAAAAGCAGTTTATGGGACCTGAAATAGTCCATCAGACTGCTGAAAAGTTGAAAGTGATTAGGGAAAGGATGTTAGCTGCTCAAGATCGTCAAAAGAGCTATGCTGACAAGAAAAAACAACCAATATCGTTTGAAGTTGGAGATTCGGTTTTACTTAAAGTCTCGCCGTGGAAGGGACTTACAAGATTTGGTAAAAGGGGAAAGTTGAGTCCAAGGTTTATTGGACCGTTTAAAGTTCTTCAGAGGATCGGGAATCAAGCTTACAAGCTAGAATTACCGGAAGAACTAGAGGGTATTCATAACACCTTTCATGTGTGTTATTTGAGAAAGTTCACGGGAAATGTGCCCGACATAATTCCAATTTCTGAATTAAGGTTGGATGAAAACAAGAGGTTAATTGAAGAACCAGAGGCAATCGTTGACCGTAAGACTAAGAAGTTGCGACGCAAGATGGTCGATTTAGTGCTTGTGCGATGGAAACATACGAATGGGCCAAATCTCACTTGAGAAAAATGGAGAGTGACATGATGAGTCACTACCCGCATTTGTTTGCTGATGTGTGATTCCGGGGACGGAATCATCCTAAGGGGGAGAGAGTTGTAACGCTCGTGTTTCCAGGATAGGCATTAATGATGATGAAATAGTCTAGGTCAACCTTTGTAACTCATTTTGAGGAAATGAAGAGGAATTATGTGATTATTATGTGAATTATGTGTTTTATGCTTAATTATTAGGATTTAATTAATTAAGAATAAAAAATGAGCGTCGAAAATAAATATTAGATAAAGCCGATATCTATTAAGAAAGTTGTAGTGGTCATGACAAGGATTCCAGATATATAAAGAATACCGAAATCCGAGTTATAACGAAGAAGTTATGACCTGTCGAAGTTTCGCGACAAAACCGGCACGGCGCAGAATGACGTAAAAAGTGAGTTTTTGATAAACTACTTTTTAGCCATGGTGATCTAAATGAAAGTCGTAGTGTTCATTTCCAACACCCAAAACACGTTCCGAAGTGCCCGAGAAGCCCGAGAAATTTATCTTTTCGGTTTGAAGCTCCACCCTCGTAGAGCCCGGTTTCTCAATAAAACTCCCGGTTTTATTAGAAACGATTGTTTTAGGAAACGAAGTGCTGCCCGATTATCATTAAATCAAGTGAGTGTATAGTCACTTTCATCTTACACATAGATATGAAGTATTTTATATAAAATACGTGCTATGTGAATATATATTGTTTGTTTACTTGAGATGGATGTTGAAGGAATGATTTATACAGGTTTTAAAATAATTTAAACTGTATATGTATTTTTTTTATCTACAAAAATGTTGGGTAAAACATGGGTAGATGAAATAGTTGGTATGTGATGAAAGATGAGTTGGATAAATGAGATGATCGGTGATATAGATCATGAGATAAGGGTGAGTGGTGAAATATGAGAGAAGCACTTACCCAAACGTTGGCCCCCGTTATTCAACAGAGTATGGAAGACAACCATGGACTATTCTAGATGATCTGTGGAACACTAGCAGGCTCGCAACTTGTAAGTGTGTGAACTATATGTTCATCAGTTGTACTCTAAAAACCCATTGACATGTATTGCAGGGGAATTCCCGTGAATAATACTGTCGACAAATAAGAGCTATGGACTTAGCACATGTTGTATAAACCCTGGCAGCTATGGACTTAGTGCCTGTTGTATAAACCCTGGCGACGATGTGACTTCGTGCCTATTCTTTGGTTACCCTGGCAGCTATGGACTTAGTGCCTGTTGTATAAACTCTGGCGACGATGTGACTTCGTGCCTATTCCTTAGGATGAATTCTTAGGAATGAGTGATAGTTGATTCTTAGGGTAAATCCTTAAGAAATAAATAAGATAATGGGGTTGGGTAATTTGGTTGATTGTTTGATGGTTAAGCATAATAAGTTTATTTATTGTGGGTTGAAAACCCTATATGCTCACCAGGATCCCAAGCCCGACCCACTCAGTTTGTTTGTATCACAGGTATCGATACGAAGTTACTTTACACTGAGAGATTAAAAGAGATGTAGATCACTAGTGTAAGTGAATGTAAGTTCTGTTTATGCTTATGTTTCTGTATTGACGATGGCATCCCAATGGTTTAAATGAATAAAATACATTTATTCGGAAATGATTTGATAATATAATTATCATGTTTGTATGGGAACAAATTCCGCAACATCTTTTAAAAGGATTACTCTGATTTTATTTTAAAAGCATAAATTAAATCGGTCTTTTCTGGCCGAGAAATTAGGGGATGTCACAGTTGGTATCAGAGCATTAGTTTAAGCGAACTAGGAATTTGTAGGATTTCTAGACTTAAACTTAGAATGCTAAGTGATGATCGTGAGATGAGTGTCTACCATATTTTAGACACGAGCACTTGTATATTTTAGGAAAGATGCCTAAGATGTTTTTATGTGCTAAATGATATATGTTTGCCATATATGTAATTATTTGTTCGGATCTATGGTCTGTTGCCGACCGGATCTGGAAACCTTATGTGTTCAGGATTCTAAACATATGACTACGATATTAGAACTAACATGTAAACGTTTCAGAGTGATAACGAAGATTTAACGTCTATCAAAAATAAAGATCTAAATTCACCTATGATTGGTGTATAGATCGAAATGGCGAGTACTCAAAGTAGATTCGGAAACGATAACCCGCAGCCCGAGCCAATCACAATGGCTGGGGTGCAGGCAATGGTGCGAACGATGTTGGATCAACAGATGAAAGAGACAAAACGTTTACTTCAACAAATTAAGGACGAACTTACTGTGCCAATTCGTCAGGCATCTGCTCTTGAGGCAACTATCTGGGTTGCTAAGTCTATTGAAGAAATGATCAATGACAGGACCGCCAACAAGGTTGAAGTTGGCAAGAAGAGGAAATTTGAGGGGTCTTCAAGGTCCAACAAGAGCAACATGTTCTCAAAGTCTGGAAAAAGAGGAGGTAAAGGAAAATGGTGCGAGAAGTGCAAAAATAAACACTCTGGGAATTATGGCAGGAAGGTGAATTGCTTCAAGTGTGGAGAAATTGGGCATTACGCCGATGAGTGTACGATTCCCAAGAGGGTGTGTTACAGATGTAAGGAAGAAGGCCATATTTCTAAGGATTGCCCGAAGAAAAATGAAATAACAAGGCTAAGCGCACCGCCAACGCCAATGGAATTTTAGAATATCCTCGATGAAGCAAATAACAACGCTAGGAATTAGAAGTAAAGACTTGATACCCGAAGATCAAGTTATGAAGTAGTAATGTGAATAGTAACAAGTGGTTTAGCCTATTAGATGCATAGTATAGGGTAAACTTGAACCTCTGTGTAATCGTTTCAAGAAATGATATAAACCCTGGTTTTGTCATCTGATGAATTGAATGACTATGTGAAATTCTTGTATGGTGACTTGGAGAACTGCGAGACAATACTTGGGACGAGTATGAGTAGGTGTGAATGGTAGTAGAGGCCTATACTACCGGAAGCACAAGACTCGTACTTGGATCAGGGAAAGTCACAAGGTTACCAATGAGCTAGTAATTGATTCCGTCTTGTTCTAGTCTGTTGTTACCATCGTTTCGGTAATGACTAAGAAGATGATTGTTATTCCGACCCTAGAGGTCATATCGAATCGAGTCCGACTAAGATGAGTATGTCACGTGGTTCAAAGGACCAAGTTCGATTTAGCATTTGACTTAAGCTAGAAGATTGAAGTGAAAGATGATCAAAGCGATCAATAGAAGTATCGCGCTCGTTGTTAAAGAAGTTGGTAGTTAGAAATGATACATGTTGAAATGTGATTGTATCACATTAGAACATGAAGGAAGGTAGAGTCTGTTCTGGAATTTGTCTCTAAGAGACATGAGTCTAAGCATTGCATTATACGATGAGAGATCATTAGAACATGACCCATCGGTCTGTTACAATAAATGAAGGAAAGTACTTATTCTAAGAAGAAGAAGGAGTCCTCAATAAGAATTTATTTTGTAACTCGAAGGTTACGATTTAAAGTCCTATAGAGATCTGAAGCTTTTTAGGATTAGCTGGATATTACCGAAGGTTTATCCAAGGCTTTTCTTCGATTGCTACTCCATTAACAACTTTGACCCACAAAGGAGCTATTTATACTTGGAATGAGAAGCATAAGGAAGCTTTTGAGAAGTTAAAGAAGAAATTGTGTGAAGCACCAATTCTTTCTTTGCCTGAAGGAGTTGATGACTTCGCAGTTTATAGCGATGCATCTGGAGTTGGGTTAGGTTGTGTTTTGACCCAAAGGGATAAAGTGATAGCATATGCATTGAGGCAATTGAAAGAGCATAAAAAGAACTACCCCACTCATGATCTGGAGTTGACAGCGGTAGTATTCGCCTTAAAGATATGGAGGCACTATCTTTATGGCACTAAATGAAAACTTTTCACTGATCATAAGAGTCTTCAATATCCCTTTAATCAGAAGGAATTGAACATGAGACAACGACACTGGCTAGAGTTACTCAAGGACTACGACTGTGAGATACTTTACCACCCTGGTAAAGCAAATGTTGTTGCTGATGCTCTCAGTCGGAAGGTAAACTTTGAAAAGAAAAGGCCAAGAGCGTTGACAATTGAAGTTGTCTCGACAAATTGTGGAAAGTATAAAGAAAGCTCAAGAGGAAGCTTTAGAGAAAAATGACCGAAAGAAAGAACGTTTGGGCAAAACGTTAGTGTTTGATACAAACGGTCAAGGACTGAAGGTATTCCAAGATAGGATTTGGGTACCTAAGACGGGAGGAGTAAGAGATCTTCTGATGGAAGAAGCTCACAAGACCATGTACTCGATTCATCCCGGCAACACGAAAATGTATAAGGATCTAAAAACCTACTACTGGTGGTCGACGATGAAGCTCGATGTTGCTAAGTATGTGGCCGAGTGTGTAACATGTGCTAGGGTTAAGGCACAACATCAGAAACCGTATGGGAGTTAGAAGCTTTACCTGTACCCATGGGTAAATGGGAAGACATCACCATGAATTTCGTGACTAAACTGCCCAGAACAAAGAACGGTCACGACATGATTTGGGTGGTCGTTGATTGCTTCACTAAGAGTGCGCATTTCATAGCAGCCAACGAGAAATGGTATATGGATAAGCTTGCGAATTCTTACGTGAAGGAAATTGTGAGGCTTCACGGTGTTCCGTTAACGATTGTATCAGATCGTGACAGCCGTTTTACCTCAAGGTTTTGGAGGAGTCTACAAGAGGAATTGGGTACCAAGTTGTGCTTGAGTACAACTTACCATCCGCAAACCGATGGTCAAAGCGAGCGAACAATTCAAACGTTGGAGGATATGCCGAGAGCATGTACCCTGGAATTCCAAGGCAACTGGGATGAACATTTACCTCTGGTAGAATTTTCCTATAATAATAGTTTCCACTCAAGCATCAAGATGGCACCTTACCAAGCTTTGTATGGAGAAAAGTGTTGAACGCCGTCATGTTGGCTGGAAGCTGGGGAAAAGCAGTTTATGGGACCTGAAATAGTCCATCAGACTGCTGAAAAGTTGAAAGTGATTAGGGAAAGGATGTTAGCTGCTCAAGATCGTCAAAAGAGCTATGCTGACAAGAAAAAACAACCAATATCGTTCGAAGTTGGAGATTCGGTTTTACTTAAAGTCTCGCCGTGGAAGGGACTTACAAGATTTGGTAAAAGGGGAAAGTTGAGTCCAAGGTTTATTGGACCGTTTAAAGTTCTTCAGAGGATCGGGAATCAAGCTTACAAGCTAGAATTACCGGAAGAACTAGAGGGTATTCATAACACCTTTCATGTGTGTTATTTGAGAAAGTTCACGGGAAATGTGCCCGACATAATTCCAATTTCTGAATTAAGGTTGGATGAAACAAGAGGTTAATTGAAGAACCAGAGGCAATCGTTGACCGTAAGACTAAGAAGTTGCGACGCAAGATGGTCGATTTAGTGCTTGTACGATGGAAACATACGAATGGACCAAATCTCACTTGAGAAAAATGGAGAGTGACATGATGAGTCACTACCCGCATTTGTTTGCTGATGTGTGATTCCGGGGACGGAATCATCCTAAGGGGGAGAGAGTTGTAACACCCGTGTTTCCAGGATAGGCATTAATGATGATGAAATAGTCTAGGTCAACCTTTGTAACTCATTTTGAGGAAATGAAGAGGAATTATGTGATTATTATGTGTTTTATGCTTAATTATTAGGATTTAATTAAATAAGAATAAAAAATGAGCGTCGAAAATAAATATTAGATAAAGCCGATATCTATTAAGAAAGTTGTAGTGGTTGTACTCTAAAAACCCATTGACATGTATTGCAGGGGAATTCCCGTGAATAATACTGTCGATAAATAAGAGCTATGGACTTAGCACATGTTGTATAAACCCTGGCAGCTATGGACTTAGTGCCTGTTGTATAAACCCTGACGACGGTGTGACTTCGTGCCTATTCCTTATGTTACCCTGGCAGCTATGGACTTAGTGCCTGTTGTATAAACTCTGGCGACGATGTGACTTCGTGCCTATTCCTTAGGATGAATTCTTAGGAATGAGTGATAGTTGATTCTTAGGGTAAATCCTTAAGAAATAAATAAGATAATGGGGTTGGGTAATTTGGTTGATTGTTTGATGTTTAAGCATAATAAATTTATTTATTGTGGGTTGAAAACCCTATATGCTCACCAGGCTCCCAAGCCTGACCCACTCAGTTTGTTTGTATCACAGGTATCGATACGAAGTTACTTTACACTGAGAGATTAAAAGAGATGTAGATCACTAGTGTAAGTGAATGTAAGTTCTGTTTATGCTTATGTTTCTGTATTGACGATGACATCCCAATGGTTTAAATGAATAAAATATATTTCTTCGGAAATGATTTGATAATATAGTTATCATGTTTGTATGGGAACAAATTCCACAACATCTTTTAAAAGGATTACTCTGATTTTATTTTAAAAGCATAAATTAAATCGGTCTTTTCTAGCCGAGAAATTAGGGGATGTCACAGATACCATTATTGGATTTTGAGCATAACTACAACCCGATGTGTTCATGCAATCCTAATGCTTTGGATCTAGGTTTTCACTAGTTGAACATGCAAACTTGAATACGAAAGAGAAACCCTAATATGCATCTATGAAAATCGAAATTAACCTAATACTGGGGTTTAGATTCATACCTCAATTTTTATGTAGTAATAATAATTAATCCTTGTAGATCTTGAACTCATGAAAGCAGGTGCCTCAAATATGACACCTCTAATGGCTTACAAACACGCTTTGCAAGAAGATGAGAAGGAGAGAGGGGGAGGCACACCAAGTGGCCAAAAATCGAAGGAGGTATGCTCCTTTTATACTTGTGGTTGCTTAGTCCCAAAGCTAGGGTTTGCAGGTGGAAACCCTAATTTCCTGCTAAAGGCCTAAGCAGCCCATGAACTCCCTAATTAGAAGCCTTTGACGAAAACTTATAGGGCCTCCCTATAATTTCCGTCCATTCCTATCTAAGGAGTCCAAGAGCCCTATTTCACAACCATCAATGATTTGTAAAACAGCCCCTGTACTTTTGATTAATTCATTTAATCCCAAAATTAATTCCAAATTAATTTCTGATTAAATATTAATCAAACAACATGATTTCTAACGAATAAATTATTTTCATAACATATTAATAAATTATATGTATCAATTTATTATTCCAAATAATAAATTCAACTTCTCTCCAAAAGTCATCCTGTCAAGTTGCAAGAGTGAAGGCAACCCAAAAGGACTGTACTACAATCAATTCAAGTGTATACCAATTATAGTTATGGGCTTAGACACCTAATCCAACAGGTAATCCAACCGGGAGGTTATGGAACCAACATGCAATATGAATATCTGTTTGGTTGTGTGTTGTACTTTGGGGAACTCACTAAGCATTGGCTTACACTTTCATTTTATTGTTTCAGGTACTCCAGACGATCATGGGAAAGCAAAGGCGTGATCATGCACATCCTCTTGGTTTTATGATTTTGGATTTTAGGATATTATGATTGGGACTATTACTCTTGTAAATAATGTTTTGTAAACAATTGTGGCCGTTAGATTGTTTTTGCAAAAATGAAAAATTTTACTCTGATATTTGGGATGTTACAAGTTGGTATCAGAGCCCTGGTTTGAGAGAATTGCATGAACATCCGTATGAATCCAGAATCAAACTAAGGATCTGTTGGATTAATGTCTAAGTCCATAACTATATTTGGTATGTACTTGACCCGACCCGACATGGTCCATTTGGGTTGCACTTCACCGGCACAATTTATATGGATAGTCTTTTGAGAATAGTATATTTATGATTTATATTAATATATTATAAGTTCTAATATATTAATATGGAATCATATTATTTAATTAGTATTGATCAAGAATTAATTTAGAATTAATTAAGTGATCAAAAAGAACTAATTAAATATGGACTCTTATATATATGGAATGGGCCAAGTTCATTTAGGTTGGGCTAAGCTTTCATGGATGGTCCATGGAGCTTTTAACCCATGGATCCTATGTAAATGAAAGGTCATGGGTATTAGGGTTTACATGGATGTAACCCTAATCCTCCATAATATATAAAGGGGTCCTTGGCTCACAAAATTGACACAAGTGTGTGAAAATAAGAGTGGGCCGATTTTAGTGTGCATACATATTCTCTCAAGTTCTTCCAAGGTGTTTTGGTGATTTGTGATTCCATTTGAGGCTTCCACACTATTGGGGCTAAGCTCTTAAAGCTTGAAGACATCAAGCTACATGAAAAGGTATGTCATCTAACTAGAACTTTGTAGTATAGGTGCTTCATAATATGCTAGTTAGGATGAAACCTTAGAATAGTTAATATTTGCATGTATAATAGAGAAAACATAGATCCAAGGTTTATAGGGTTGCATGTACACCATAGGAGTGTTAGAATGCTCAAAACCCAACAGTGGTATCAGAGCCATGGGTTGTTTTCTCTTATATTGATGCAAATGTTTTATTTTCAAAGTTGGAAAAAAAAGGAAAAAAAACATGTCGTTTGTCAAATTTTAAGATAATTACTTGTTTTTGTGAAAAACTAATTATTTGTAAATTTTGAATTATTTGCTATATGAGTTGAATTAGGTCAAATTTAGTAAAAGATAAAATGATATGATTATTTTATTAGTTTTAAAAGTTTGATCTAAAGAGTTTTTTGAAACCTCCATAAGTTATGGATATGAAAAGGTTTTTAAAAAAATTGATTCAAAGTTTTTTATGGAGTTACAAAACTTAGTCTTAATGTTTTAAAGAATTCCATAACTTGTTCTTAAGTTATGGAACATGAAAAGTTTCATCATAAAACAAGTATTTAACTCCATAAGTTATGGAATCCAAAAGTTTTCAAGAGTTACAAAACTTGCCCTCAAGTTTTGGAATTTAAGAAAAGTTTTTTATGAAAAAAAGAATTGAATTCTAAAACTCTTGGGTTCATAACTTAAACAATTAATTAAATGGTTTTAATTTTGAGTTTAATAATTGGAATTATGATGTTTTGTTGAATAGTTCAAATTAACTCTTATGGACTTTATTAATAGTTAATTAAAGCGTTTAATTAAAAGAGTATTATTAATCCATAAATATATGGTTTGAGTTTAATTAAATTAAAAGTCTAGTTTAATTAATAGATTAAACCATCAAGTATTTTAAATGTCTAAAATACACCCTTATACTATTATAATATTAAAAGTTTAATATATTATATGTATAAGAGCAAGTCGTCTTACCATTAGTAGGCCTCATTCACGAAGCCGGCCTATAAGGGGGGTATAAGGTTGTTGCCTATAAAATGGCAGCTTAATGGGTGTCCACTCTCACCCACCGCTTCCTTGACTGGTGGAGGGTCGTTAGCCGAACAGGTAGGACAAGGACTATAATTCTCCCTTCATTAAAAGTATTAATGATAAATACTAAGTAACTAAACCTTTTATTAATTCCCAATCTTAGTTACTTAGGAAAATGTGAATAAGGTGCTAATCCATGAAATTACACTTTGCACTTTGTTTAAGCTGTTAGTGGAGCGTGTGTGGTTAACCGGCACACTAACGTGGACTTAACAAGGTAGGCAAAGGGTAACTTAATGTTTATCATAGTATCGTTGGAGCGTGTGTGGTTAACCGGCACATCGATTGAGGGGTAAATATTAAGGGTACCAAGTATATTTGCATGGTTACTTCACACCTTGTTTTGTGATCCTCGGCATCCCAGTTACAAAACCTGAAGGGCACACTCGAGATTGAAACATGCCATTGAAAAGTTCAATGAATCTCAAAAGAATCTAGGAGTTTCAAAACCAATTAAAACGTAATAATACATTTCGTTTATCTTGGTGGAAATTGGTGAATCGTCATTCACCTACCTTCAAATATTTTATAGCTTGGATTACGACATCCCTCTTCCAAGTTATAAAATAGTTTGTTGGGTCCTAGCCTTAATATATCATATTGGGTGTTATATTAAGGACTTAAATCAACTTTACGTGAATTTCTCCCATTGTTGATGTCTGGTTTAGACAACAATGATCTTCCCAAACCAAGCTTTCCTAATGAATATGACTTCCCGAGTTTGGCTCATGGAAGTCATACTTCTCTTCCTCCACCTCCTCCAATTATTCTCCCTAACCCACAAGTTCAAGGTCACTCAAGCCCTAATGGCAAGCAAGGTCTATGTGTGATCACATCTTAGAGATGAAGCCACATATTGACAAGCCGGGAGATTTGGGTGTCAAAGTCTTGAGAAAGTTGGATGTTCAATCACTTTCTAAGTCACATAGTGAGTTCCTTTGGGACTACTATGAAACAGACTATGACATGAACCTTAATGATCATATCTATTTGCTTGGTGCTGCTGAATCAGCAATGATTTGGAACGATAGTAAAGCAAATTTGATTAGAATATCAACTTCCCAAAAAACTTTATGGACAGTGACAATGGTGACACTGGAAATCCAGAAAAAGCATTCTCTTCCCAATGGAAAGGGATTGGCCATAGTCAACCCGGTTGACCAAATGGTAAAGAGAAAGGCTAAGTCTGAGATAGTCTCATTACCAAAGGGTCCATATGTTTATTTTGCCAAAGGAAGGGGCATTGATTGCAAAGCTGCCAAATTTACCTAAGGATGTTAAAGTCAATAAGTTTGACTCTACATCAGGTAGATCCCATTATCTAACTCTGTTAAGTTCTATTCTGAGATCCTCATTACATGATGTGACTGGGTCACATGTTGATGTTTTAAGAATCAAAGAATAGAGAGAAATCTTAAAGGAAGTATATGCTGATTCTGATCGCGAAGGTGGATTTCGATCGCATCAGAATTTTGAGCAGTTGCTTAAGAAGTTATGATATATTGCTAAGGAATAGATAACAACAATTTTCCATGTGGATTGTAAGGATAAGTTTTTCCGCAAAGTTTTAAAATAAAAAGAAAATTGTTTAATTTTATTTATTTGAAGTATCCTTATAATGGCATTTGTGGAAAATTGTTGCTTTTATGATTCCACTGACAGCAATATTGGAAAATGGATTTGATTCTTTCATTTGTGGTAGTGTCTAAATTTACCAAATCAGGAAAGTTCCTCATCGCCTAAGTTTCAATTGGACCGAAGCTTGGAATCATGCAAGTTGAATAGTATGATGAATGAGAACTTTCAAGCATTGGAAAATCAAGACTAATTACTTGTTCACATGGATGTGTGAGTCAAGTGAAGGACTAAAGGGATCGAGTACACATTCTTGTGCACTGGTCATGTCCACCACAAAGGTCGTTAAGACTATTTGATTTACTAAAGTTTAGTAAATATGGTTATACTTACAAGTTTAAGTATAATTCTGAAACATTGGAAAAGTCTCAATGTATAGCAGAACGAATGGGAAGAATCAAATTAGGCAGAAAGATAAAAGTTTCTCAAATATGAAAAGATGGGAGAGTACTTTAGTATCATGTTTGTGATCATCTTAATGATTTAGAAATCATATCACAATTAGTCCTCTAAAGGTCATCTTAGTGCATTCTTATGACTAAGAAGAGGAGTCATGAATTGTTGAAATGGTTAGATTAGGAAGATGAGTCATACTTCGTTCCAAAACAATTCTTAGAGTCATACTCCAAGATTGTAACTTGAGTGACATATCTTAAAGAAAGGTTTAAAACACTTGTCAAATGTAAGAGTAAAAGTGTCCTACTCTTGTACATTTGAAATTGGTAAGTTGTGATGTTTTGGATAAAACAAAGACCAACTAAGGCCAATTGTGTGAAGTGTTTGTCTTGATAAAGAATCCGCACTATCTCTTGAATATTTGGCAAGATAGTCTTATATGTCAAGAGGATAGTGGGAGTCTTAAAGATCCTAAAAAGAATTTCAAGAACTAATCAAGAATAAAACCTGAGGTTCTTCACTAGCACACGACTTGAGGTTTATAACCTATCGTGTTGACATATTTTGTGCCCATTCCAGTTAAAGTTGGCTTTGCATAGGAGTTCTGAAAGTTCTCAATTGGTTGCATAACAACTTGGAAGCAATGGCAGGCCCTGTACTGCCAGGTGGCAAGAAGTTAAGATTGCATAAGTTCAGTCCATATGAGTTTGGATTTGTCATTATCCTTGTCTTATGACTATGGTTTTGACGATTCACATGGATAAGAACACATACACCATAAAATCTAAGGGTCATAAGGTTTCTCTCCGATTCATGAAAATGATGGTGAGGAAACACTTCCACCAAGTAGATTTGAAGCAGATGGCAAAAGGTCTAAACAATTGAGACTATGATTACGGCATCCCTTTTCACAGTTCTGAAATTGTTTAGACACACATGCATGCTATCTAAGGAAAGGTGTATGATTTTGATATAGTTTTATCAAAGCATCTCGTATCAGAAATCTGAACTTTGGTAACAAAGTCAATAAAGTATTGATTTCTAGAAGTGCAGCTGATTTCTGAGTACATGTCAAAGCTAGTGGGAGCATAAGTGTTATGCTAATAATCATCATGTTAGTGGGAGCATGATAATTATTGTTAGTGTTGCAAGTTAGCAATGTTAATTATAGAAAACAAAAGTTTCAATTCGTGAGGCTGCAGGGATTGAAAAAGTTGTTTTGCTATAAGTAAGGGAGAGGATATACTTCATTTCAGTTCTAAAGGCTTAGATTGAGACCTTAATCATCTTTAGTCAAGAATATATATATATATATATATATATATATATATATATATATATATATATATATATATATATATATATATATATATATATGAATTTCATGTTGGATTGGTTCAACTTAAGGAAATTCTATATATTGCGTTCTCAAAATTCGATTATGATTACGGCATCCCTCTTCATAGTCAAATTTTGAAAACATGGCAAATAAAAATATTGTAGCAAAAGACTGGTCTAGAATCATGTCTTTATGTGAGACATCATGAATCGTGTACCATTTGCTTTGGGTACAGGATCGATTGCATGTGCTATAATATTTGTCATTTCTAAATTTTTCCAAATGCCCAGAGGCATTAAGAAGGGAAAAGGTCTAGAATTGGATATGACTAAAATGATTAAGCAATTGTCGAGGACAATCTGAGGTTTACCAAAGATTGGTTGCTCAGGGACAGTTGGAAGTATAGTGCTAATTTTGGAAGGACCATATTGACATATTCTGAAAAGAGGCATCTCTTATTCAGAAGTGATAGTTAAAATGAGAATATGGAGTTGTCTCCATAGGTGGAAGTTATCTGTGTAAGATTAGAAAACTTAATGCAAGAAGCATGTCCAAAGCAATGTACTTTGAATATGAGACTTAGTTTCCATGGAGTTGAACTCCATTGGAATACCTTATAATGACTGTTGACAAGCCTTTGTGACTTTGTACATATTCATTACATGAGGGTCAGTGCATATAAGTTTAAAATCTAAACAAATTTCGATAAATGATAGGAATTTGAAATTCTCACATTTTTCGATAAGGATTTGGGAGTGTGAAATTAGAATCATTGAAATTATGTTCAATTGGTTTATTTCATAATGTAAGGATCATAGACAAACATAGAGTGCATACTTGGTGTATGGCAAAGCTATTGTTTAAGAAAAACATAGTGTACATGCTTGGAGCATGGGACAACTAGTGTTTTTAATTCAAGTATAAAGTTGATAAAACCGAAACAATGAATAATGAGTAATCAGTATGGTGATAAATAAAAGTGTTTATTTATATTCATAGGGTTTGATACCATATTTGATTCATTTATTCTTGTGTTTCACTTTGCATGTTTTGACTTCCAGAATAACTAAGTCGCTCTTCCTGAATGATTAAGTTATTCAAACCATCCACAGTCGGTCATATGTTGGAAGTAGATATGAATCAAGACTGTCATGGGTTGGTTTGTAGAGGTCCAAGTTGGTGGACAAAGTGGTGCTACAACACTCATGAGTGCTCATAAGTTCTGAGTATTGGATTCAACCCGTGCTCATTTGAATCACTTCATGGATTTTATCACGAGTGATCATGAGACGATAATATCTTATATTCTTCAAACCTAGAGATATGAGTTGTTACTATGAGTTGGTTATACATTGATTGCATGAAAACGCATTGGTAACTCGATGTTATAAAACGTGCCTTTGTGTATGATTCAACAAGTAGTAGAAAAAGCCATATGAGTCGAAGTTTATCCATTCCTTTTACCTTAGGGATAAAAGTGATATCTGTGGGCCCCTCGATGATTTAGCGATGACACATGTGAGTGCTTGGCCAAGCCAGGACTGATTTGATTTGTTCAATCAGTCAGTCATCATAAATCGAAAATCGGGAAACAACAAATGAACAGAGAGAATGATTATAATCCATGCTTCAGGAGCTGTTGGGCAAGCAGTTTATTAGACCATGCAGTTCGCCACAGGGAGCACCGTTCTTGTTTGTTAAGAAGAAGGATGGTTCACACCGGATGTGCATTGATTATCGGGAGTTGAACAAGCTGATGGTGAAGAACCGTTACCCATTTTCGCAGATTGATGATATTTTTGATCAGCTGCAGGGCGCATCTTGGTTTCACAAGATTGATTTGAGGTCCGAGTATCACCAGATGAGGGTTAAAGAGGAGGATGTGGAGAAGACCATGTTTCAGACTCGCTATGGTCATTATGAGTTTGTGGTGATGCCGTTTGGTTCACTAATGCGCCGACATCATTTATGGATTTGATAAATTGAGTATACATGTCGATGCTCTATCAATCAATCATTATTTTTATTGATGATATCCTAGTCTATTCCAAGACCAGGGAACAACATGAGGAGCACCTTCAGGAGCTCCTGGGAGTTTTGAGGCGAGAGTGGCTGTATACCAAGTTCTTGAAATGTGAGGTATGGTTATGGGAGGTCCAGCTCTTAGGACACCTCATTAACTAGAATGAGATTTTGGTCAACCCAGCCAAGATTGAGGCCGTGATGCGGTGGGAGGTTCTGAAGTCCCCATCAGAGATCATGAGTTTTCTGGGTTTAGCCGAGTATTATCGGAGATTCAATCAGGATTTCTCCAAGGTTGTTGTACCCCTCACCTTTATGAAGAGGAAGGGCATGGATTTCCGTTGGGTGCCTGAGCAGCAGGTTACATTAGAGACACTGAGGCAGAAGTTATGTGAGGCCCCAATGTTGACCCTTCCTGAGGGTGCTGAGGATTTTGTTGTTTATTGTGATGCTTCCATCACTGGTTGGGGGGGGGCAGTTCTTATGCAACGAAGAAGGGTTATTGCATATGCTTCTAGGTAGCTGAAGCTGCACAAGGTTCGGTATCCGACGCATGATTTGGAGTTGGGAACAATGGTGTTTTCTCTCAAGATTTAGCAACATTATCTATATGGGGTCCGGTGTACCATCTACACAGATCACAAGAGTTTGAGATATCTCATGGATCAGCCGAATCTGAACATGAGACAACGTAGGTGGCTTGACGTAGTCAAGGATTATGACTGTGAGATTCTGTACCACTCGAGGAAAGTGAATGTGGTCACTGATGCCTTGAGCCGCAAGTCGGTCGATTCTTCTATTGGGAGCTTATGCATAAGGGTTTTGATTGATTCGCCACTGTTGGATTTGATTAGGGAGGCTCAAGACGAGAGAGTCAAGAAGGATAATTAGAAGCAGAAACGAATCAGGGGCGAGATTGACAAGTTTACTATTGACAGTCGTGGGTTGTTGACCAGGGGCGGTCGGGTTTGGGTACCAGATTTTGGTGGTATCAGAAAGACTGTACTGGAGGAGGCGCATAAATTTAGATTTTCGATACACCTTGGAGACACCAAGATGTATAGGGATTTGCAACTTAGCTACTGGTGGCCGTGCATGAAGAGGGAGATAGTCTGGTATGTTGAGAGGTGCTTGACCTGTCGGATGGTCAAGGCCGAGCACCAGAGGCCTCATGGAAAGCTTCATCCCTTGGAGGTTCCCATGTGGAAATGAGAACATATCACCATGGATTTCATCTCCAAGTTACTTCGGATGGCTAAGGGGTTTGATGTGATTTTAGTGATAGTGGAATGTTTGACCAAGAGTGCCCACTTCTTGGCTATTCGAGAGAGTTCCTCGGTTGAGAAATTGGACGATGTGTATGTGTGTCAGATCGTCACCCGACATGGTGTTCCGGTTTCTATTGTATCAGATCGGGATGTTCGGTTCACCCTGTGGTTTTGGCAGAGGTTCCACAAGCAGCTGGGTACGAGGTTACACTTTAGCACTGCTTATCATCCGTAGATTGGTGGTCAGATAAAGCGGACCATTCAGATGCTCGAGGATATGCTGCGAGAGTGTGTGATCGATTTCCATGGGAGTTTGGACTCCTACCTTCGCCTAGCTGAATTTTCATACAACAAAAACTATCACTCTAGTATCGGTGCGCCGCCATTTGAGCTTCTCTATGGGAGGAAGTGTCGTACCCCAATTTGTTGGGGAGAGGTCAGTCACAGAGTTATGTGAAGGACTGAGATAGTCCTTCAAATGAAAAATATTATTCAGCAGATCAGACAGAGGTTGCAGACAACTCATAGTCGGCAGAAGAGTTATGCCGACATGCACCGATCGGAGTTGGAGTTCGAGGTCATCGATATGGTATTACTGAAGGTATCACACTGGAAGGGTGTAATATGCTTCATGAAGAGGGGCATGTTGGGGCCCAGATATATGGGCCATTTCGAGTGATTTCCAGGGTTGGTAGGGTAGCTTATCCGTTGGATTTGCATGAGGTGCTCAGTCAGATTCACAACATTTTCCATGTTTCCCAGATTCAGAAGTGTGTGGCTGATGATTCAACGGCTTTTACTCTGGATGATATTTAGGTTAATGATCACCTGAATTATGTTGAGAGACCAGTGGCAATCTTGTATAGGAAGACGAAGTCCTTGTGCAACAAGGTGGTGTCTTTGGTCAAGGTCAAGTGGCAGCAACGGAAGGGTTCTCAATGGCTTGGGAGCCCGGAGGAAGAGATGCGAGAGCACTACCCTAAGTTATTCGCGATAACAGACTTCGAGGACAAAGTTTGATTCAAGTGGGGGAGAGTTGTAACACCTTTATTTCCAGGTATCTACATTTTGACCCTTGCTAAACAATTTTTTTTCAAATTGGACAAAAATGACATTCAAATGAAAAATCCGGATTTGATCACGTATGCTGGGCATACGTTTGGTACGCTGGGCGTACGTGGCAGAGACTCAAACCCTAATTTTTAGGGTTTCGACCATATTTAAACATCCTTAAATCATTGAGACCCTTTCATTCATCTGCCTCCATCCCTATCTTCGACCCTAGCTAACCGTAATCTCTTGTGTGAGCATTTTTGACCTTGAGTGTGTATTTTGGTGATCTTGAAGGAGGAAGAAGGAAAAGGAATCACATTGGGAGCTCAAAGACAACCTAGATCCAGAAGCACATCATCATTTTTCACCACTTAGAGATAAAAAGCTATAATCTTAATGAAGCTTTTGCTTAGATCTTGTTAGCCATGGATTTGTGTTCATTTTGGTCCCAAAAGCTTGGTATTTATGGGTACGATTTACTCTAAATCTTATGAGTTGTCCTTTTAGACGTTTTGGAGTGTTTAAAGTCATCAAAATGTAATCTTGGTCCTTAGTTTCCTTCCATGCATGGGTTATGATGTCTTAATGAGTTAAGAAGTTAGGGTTTTTGGTATCGGGCACTAAATAGCCATGCAAGATCATAAAGTTGGAAACTTTATGTAACATCCCAAAAATATGATCCAAATTTTTTTTAATTAAAATAAAACAGTATTCCAAAACATTATCCATACAATCCAAATGAAAATAAGTGTATCAAACATCATATCGATCAGAGTAATATCTCAAAGGCGGAAACCATGTGGTGTGTGCGATGCAGTCATCCCGAGTTCTTCCCCTTGGAACCGGAAGTACCTGAAACATTAACTGAAAACTGTAAGCACAAAGCTTAGTGAGTTCCCCAAGATACCGCATACCATACATAAAACACATAATGGGCCCCTCCCTAACTCGCATAACGGGCCTCGCCTTAACTCGTATAACGGGTCCCACCCGATGAGTATAAAGGCCCCCGCCCTAACTCGCATAACGGCCCCCACATACAATTCATACTACATAACAAGTAATAACATACAAGATAATCATCGAGCCCCGCCCAGTAAGCATACAAGCACATACACATACTAGTGTCACACAGAAAATGAGTATTCAAACATATCAGATCATGGGTCGACATTGGTGCCTTCGACCTGCTATACATGGTGAGGAAACTCTCCTTGACTGGTGGATCTCACAGAAAATCCCTAGCCGCTGGTCTGACGAATCCCCGAGATATCAATATAAAATAACACCCAATTAACATTTGGGTCCTAAACCATATCCAACAATCCATACTTGGGGTAAAAAGATCATTTTACCCCTTGCCTAGCTTGGTCCAAGACTAAGGCCCAAACTCTCCATTTACAAAGCCCAAAACCAAATAATCATCCAAAGTCCATTTATGGCCCAATTTTCCAAATAGGGCCCAAATTCCTACAAGGGCCTTACCCTAAGGCCCACTAATTTTACCCTGGTCCAAACTTCTACATTCAGATGGCCCTATAAGGCCCTAAACCATTAGGCCCAAAGGGCAGCCCAAAACTGAAGCCCACACTTGCGAATCAAATCAGACTGAGTACGCGGTTCGTACTTAGCACGGACGCGCGGCGTACTCGCTTGAGGGCTTGTACATTAAGAGTACCTGCTTGTACGCCCAACGTACTCACCCAGTCAGCCCAAAACTCAATTTCAACTCTCAATCTCTTAAGACATGGTTCAAAAACATAGACCTGACTCCCTTGAGCTGGAATATCACGTAAAGTTGCTAACTTTACGTTCATGCATGGCAAAAAGAATCTCTTAGGCTTAAAAGAACTTAATAAATGTCTTAATGCATGCATGAGACCAAAAATCCTCTAAAGGTTGCACCTTTATTCATAATGAACCAAACACAAACTCAAATCTAGAATAACAAGCCCCAAAAACGACTTAACTCTCTCAACAACGCATAAAGGGACCAAAATCATAATAAAGCATGCTATAAGAAGAACTAACCATCTATAAGTCAAGGTTCAAACTTGATACCTTAGAAAGCTTGCACAAAGGAAGATGGTTATGGATCCAAAGCCTTCTCACCAAGCCAAGCAACTTCAACTTCTCTACTTCCTTCACAAAGGCACAAAAATGGCACCAAAGACTTCTTAATAGCTCAAGAACACCACAAGAAGGATCAAGGTTCGATTTAGGGTTTTTATGGTAATGGAGGCTGGCAAAGAGGCCAAACTTAAGGACTTAAGGCCTTTATATAGGGTACAACACCCTAAATTATGGATTCAACATATCGCACGTACACCCCGTGTACAAGGATGTACGCCCAACATACGTGCCTGGAGACCCATCCCACTCTCGCATTAGTACGCTAAGCGTACTATGTGGTACGCCTCACGTACTTGCTTCATAGATTGTACGCTAAGCGTACCAAGTACTCCGCATAACCCTCTGACCGACGTCGCCCCAACAAATCGCGGTCCGACACTTTCTCCCATAGAGCATCTCGAAGGGAGGTCGATCAATGCTCGTGTGATAACTGTTGTTATACGAAAATTCTGCTAACGGAAGATACGTATCCCAACTCCCACTGAAATCCAGAATGCATGCTCGCATCATATCCTTGAGGGTCTGAATAGCACGCTCACTCTGACCATCGGTCTGCCGATGAAAGGCTGTGCTGAAATGGAGACGAGTACCCAACTCGTCGTGGAACCTCTTCCAAAACCTGGAAGTGAACCGAACATCTCTGTCAGAAACAACTGATACCGACACCCCATGACGCGCCACAATCTCCCAGATATAAATCTTAGCCAACTCTCTGCAGAAATATTCTCCTGAACCAGAATGAAGTGCGTGCTCTTGGTCAAATGATCCACGATGACCCAAATCGAATGCACTTCGCGCGTAGTCCTGGGAAGTTTCGTGATAAAATCCATAGTGATGTCCTCCCATTTCCAAATGGGGATCTCCAACGGCTGCATCTTACCATGAGGATGCTAATGCTCGACTTTTACTTTCCTGCAAGTCAAGCACCGCTCTACGTACCAAGCCACATCCTGCTTTATGCAGGGCAACTAATAATCAGGACGAAGATCCCAATACATCTTCGTTTCCCCGGGATGGATGGAGAACCTATACTAGTGGGCCTCCCCCATCAAAATCTGGCGTACGCCGCCCAAATACGGAAACCAAACACGTCAGTGCAAAGTCAACAATCCACGACTATCATAATCGAAGGAAGCCACCTGAACCACAATACGCTCGCTCTTCCGATGCTCTTCCTTCATAGCCTCAACCTGTGCCTCTCAAATATGCTCCAACAACGGAGTAATCACAGTCATCCTCAAACATAAATCCGTGATCGGAGCCGCGACCGCCTTGCGACCGAGAGCATCGGCCACTACGTTGGCCTTCCCCGAGTGATAAAAGATCTCACAATCATAATCCTTCACTACATCCAACCATCAACGTTGCCTCATGTTTAGATTCGGCTGATCCATCAAGTACCTTAGGCTCTTGTGATCCATGTAAATAGTATAACAGACCCCATAGAGGTAATGCCGCCAAATCTTGAGGGCGAAAACTACAGCCCAAACTCCAAATCGTGCATCAGATAGTTCTCCTCATGAGGCTTCAGCTGCCTCGAAGCATAAGCAATCACACGACCCCTCTGCATTAGCACTACCCCAACCCTATGATCAAAGCATCACAATAAACCACGAAATCATCAACACCCTCTGGCAGGGTCAGAATCGGAGCCTCACACAAACACTGCCTCAGAGTCTCGAAAGCCGCATGTTGCTTAGTCCCCCAACAAAATGTAACCGTCTTCTTGGTCAGTCGGGTCAAAGGAACAACTATATTGGAGAAACCCTAGATGAATCTCCGATAATAACCAGACAAACAAAGAAAACTCCGAATCTCAGATGGAGACCTCAGAACCTCCCACTGCATCACGGCCTCGACCTTCGCCGGATCGACCAGAATGCTCTTCCGATTGACACAGTGCCCCAGGAACTACACATCACGCAAATAGAACTCGCACTTGGAGAAATTTGTGAAAAGTCTCTCCCTCCTCAATATCTCCATGACTTCCCTCAAGTGCTCTTCATGCTGCTCCTAAGTCTGGGAATAAACCAAGATATCATCAATAAATACTATCACAGACCGATCCAACATCGGTCTGAACACGCAGTTTATGAGATCCATGAACGCGGCTGGACCATTGGTGAGCCCAAACGGCATCACCACGAACTCGTAATGACCATATCGAGCCTGAAAAGCTATCTTCTGCACATCCTTATCCCTGAACCGAATCTGATGGTAACCCGCTCGCAAATCAATCTTGGAGAACCAAGATGCACCCTGAAGCTGGTCAAAAAGATCATCAATCCTCGGGAGTGGATAACGGTTCTTCACTATTACCTTATTCAGCTCCCGGTAGTCGATACATATACGATGAGATCTATCCTTCTTCTTCACAAACAAAATCGGTGCTCCCCAAGGCGAACTACTCGATCGAAAAAATCCCTTGTCCAAAAGCTCCTGCAGTTGTCTAGACAACTCTTGCATCTCAGGAGGAGCCAACCGGTACGGTGATTTGGCTATCGGAGCCACACCAGGAACCAGACAATCCTGAACTCAACCTTCCTCTCCGGAGGCACCCCAGGAAAATCTTCCAGAAATACATCCGGGTAATCTCGCACAATCGACACCTCATCCACCGTCGCCTTACCCTTATCCCGGGTATCCATGACGTAGGCGACATAACCCATGTAACCCTGCTGAAGATAGCGTATGGCTCTCGCTGTGGAACACAAGGTCAGCCCATGCTGTGGTCTCTCCCCATGAATCACCAACTCTCCCCTACTAAGGGTCCGAACCCGAACTAACTGCTGCTCACAGTAGATCACTGCCCCATTAGGGCTCAAGAAATCCATGCCCACGATAACCTTGTTCCCACACAGAGGAACGGGAAACAAATCAACCAGATACTGCTCGTTGAATAACTGGAGAGTACAACTCCGATGAACTATCGCAACTCGAACCGTCCTATCATCAGCAATCTCAACATCAAGAGGACAATCCAGCTCCCCCGGAGCTCCAACAAATCTCTTGCTAAGTGCAAGCGATACAAAGGATCGTGTAGCCCCCGAATCGAACAACACTAAAGCAGAAATACCGTTCACGAAGAACGATCCTATAATAAAACACATAAACATAAGAAAACAATTTAATATATAAAAATATAAGGAGAAGATACATACTCGTCACCACATCGGGAGCTGCATTTCATCCTCTGCCGTCAGTTGGAATGCCCTGCTCTTAGCCGTAGGCGCATTTGCCCGGCCCAGACGGCCGTTAGTAATCCGAAGAGTTGCAGGAGCAGGTGCTGAAACCGGTCCTGCTGCAGCCAAACTCAGACAATGGGCCTTCTTGTGCCCCCTCTGATTGCAATGAAAACAGATCATATCAGATACTGGGGTGATGGTGGTGGTAGCAGTACAATGCCTGCTAATATGACTAGTCCGGCCGCACTTGGAGCATACAGAACCACCCACCCTGTACGTCCCCTCGTGCGACCTGCTGCACTTGCCACAACGGCCTTGACCCTTCTAGCCCTTACCTTGCGAATCAAAAACCTTGGGCCTCTTGCCCGAACCCTCAACACTCGACACAAAATCTGGCTTCCTCTTCTCCTCCATCTCTAGATCAATATCCCTCTCCCTAGATCGTGCTATCATATCCACCAACGTCTGGCTGCTGGATCGGCTCACAAACTGCCGAATGTCACTCCTCAACATCTCATGATACCGGGTCTTCTTCATCTCCTCATCCGACACATACTGCAGAACCATAAGTGCCCCCTCTCGAAACATAGCGGTGATTTCAGCCACCGTCTCCGTAGTCTGGCGGAGATCCTGAAACTCTTGCGCCAACTGTTGCACCTTAATCACTAGTTCAAACTTGGCTCTGAACCTGATCGATAAATCTTCCCAGATCATCACATCCGCTACATCATCACCCACCGTACGACATGCCTCCTCCTACCAGTCCCGTGCCCTGTCCTTCAAAAGGCAGGAAGCTAGTCTGACCATGTCCCCCTCGGGACAACAGATGGTATGGAAGGCATTAGCAATATCTGCTAATCAACTCCTACTCACAATCGGGTCCCTCTCCCCATGATAATTCAGAGCTCCATATGCCAGAAACTCCCTGAAGGTCAAAGAACGCGTCCCAACCAAAGCCACAACCACTGCGCGAAAGGCGCTCAACCGCTCATCTAGAATCTCCAGAATACCCTCCTTGACTGAGCTAAAGATCACAGGAGTCTGCTCAAGGATACTGCACGTAATATCAGACGAGATGAACTCCCTCGTCTCATCATCTAGCTGTCCGGCTCCAGATCCTGAGCCCGGGCCCTCCCTAACACCAGAACTGCCAACTGGTCTGCCTCCCAATGTCACCATACTGAAAATAGACCAGACAAACCATCAGAATGCACATCAAAATATATATACATCGGGGAATCACAACTCCAGAAGCTCCCTGGCTTCATCGCAGTCCACCTTGAATCGAGTAGGGATTCTCTGCTTCCAGTAGTACGAGCCCATACTACTTTTCACATCTATCCGTACTTTCCTTAAGGATTTCCTTGACTCTACCAAGTCACTTTATATCCATACAATTTCCCCTCATAGATAAGGCTCCCAACACTAGATCTCATCCTAGGTTTTCCTAGGGCAAACTCCACACCACTCTCCGCCATCAGGCGTAGAAGGAACTCCTGATAACCTCCTCTAACTAGCTCACGAATACAATTACATATTACTAAAACTAGACAATTATTCGAATGAAAGGTCTCACCCTACAACGGTTGGACTTAGACAAGAGCTGCGTAATAGAGTTAAAACCTAACCTTTTAAAATTATTTAGTTCCCATAATATGTAACATAGCATATTAACTTACTAGTTAGCTGAAACTAGTTAGAACTCCTAAAAGCACAAAGCAAGCAGCATTCGGGCATCAAGTAATCAGAACCAAGCATCACCTAACCAGGCTATCCTATCACCGACTAATTAGTACTAGCATGTAAGTCTACAAACTCATACAATAGGCATACAATGGAATCTCTCCTAGCAATCTATTATGAAAAAATTGAGCATATCCTTAGCCCTAACTAACATGCGATTCACAGATTCACAGATCAAAACATATCATGTATGGGTATTTTGGGAAAACTTACTTGAGCTCGGCTGATTACATGCACCACACCCCTTGCGTATTTTAGAAAAATCATTTTCTAAAATATATTTGTTTTTAAAAAAAACTTTACCAAATCCTCGGTTTGAGTTCAGACACACCCGAAAGTGTGCCCACATCCCTCAAACCAAGGCTCTATTACCAACTTGTAATGTCCCAAAAAAATAATCCAAAAAATTCATTTTTAATTTAAATAAAACAGTATTCCAAAACATTATCTATACAACCCAAATGAAAATAAGTGTATCAAACATCATATTGACCAGATTAATGTCTCAAAGGCGGAAGCCATGTGGTGTGTATGATGCAGTCATCCAGAGCTCTTCCCCTTGGAACCGGAAGTACCTGAAACATAAACTGAAAACTATAAGCACAAAGCTTAGTGGGTTCCCCAAGATACCGCATACCATACATAAAACACATAACGGGCCCCGCCTTAACCCGCAAAATGGGACCCGCCCAATGAGTATAACTGGCCCGCCCTAACTTGCATAACGGGCCCCGCCCAATGAGTATAACGGGCCCCGCCCTAACTCACATAACGGGCCCTGCCCACATACAATTCATACTACATAACAAGTAATAACATACAAGATAATCATCAGGCCCCTCCCAGTAAGCATACAAACAGATACACATACTACTGTCACACAGACAATGAGTAATCAAACATATCAGATAATGGGTCGGCATTGGTGCCTTCGACCCGCTATACATGGTGAGGAAACTCACCTCGACTGCTGGATCTTACAGAAAATCCTTGGCTGATGGTCTGACGAATCCCCGAGCTATAAATGTAAAATAACACCCAATTAACATTTGGGTCCCAAACCAAATCAACAATCTATACTTGGGGTAATAAGACAATTTTACCCCTTGCCTAGTTTGGTCCAAGACTAAGGCCCAAACTCTCCACTTACAAAGCCCAAAACCAAATAATTAGCCAAAGTCCATTTATGGCCCAATTTTCCAAATGGGGCCCAAATCCTACAAGGGCCTTACCCTAAGGCCAACTAATTTTTCCCTAGTCCAAACTTTTACATTCAGATGGCCGTACAAGGCACCAAACCACTAGGCCCAAAGGGCAGCCCAAAACCGACGCCCACACTTGTAAAGCCCATCAGACTGAGTACGCGGGGCGTACTCAGCACGTACGCGAGGCGTACTCTCTTGAGGGCTTGTATGCTAAGCTTACCTTCTTGTATGCCCAACGTACTCACCCATTCAGCCCCAAACTCAATTGCAACACTCAATCTCTTAAGACATGGTTCTAAAACATAGATCTGACTCCATTGAGCTGGAATATCACGTAAAGTTGCTAACTTTACGTTCATGCATGGCTAAAAGAAGCTCTTTGGCTTAAAAGAATTTGGTAAATGGCTTAATGCATGCATGAGACCAAAAATCCTCTAAAGTTTGCACCTTTATGCATAATGAACCCAAAACAAATTCAAATCTAGAATAACAAGCCCCCAAAACAACTTAACTCTCTCAACAACCCATAAAGGGACCAAAATCATAATAAAGCATGTTATAAGAAGATCTAACCATCTATAAGTCAAGGTTCAAACTTGATACCTTAGAAAGCTTGCACAGAGGAAAATGGTTCTGGATCCAAAGCCTTCTTACCAAACCACGCAACTTGAGCTTCTCTACTTCCTTCACAAAGGCACAAAAATGGCACCAAAGACTTCTTAATAGCTCAAGAACACCACAAGAAGGATCAAGGTTCGATTTAGGGTTTTTATGGCAATGGAGGTTGGTAAAGAGGCCAACCTTGAGGACTTAAGGCCTTTATATAGGGTACAACACCCTAAATTAGGGTTTCAACATCTCGCACATACGCCCCGCATACAAGGATGTACACCCAACATACGTGCCCGAAGTTACGCCCCACCGTCGCATTAGTACACTAAGCGTACCAAGTGGTACACCCAGCATACTCGCTTTACAGCTTGTATGCTAAGCATACCAAGTGGTACGCCTCGCGTACTGCTCAAGGACCAAAATGAAAAAACTTTAATAACAAAGGGGAATATTAGAACATACCAGGATTTAAGTGTTATACTTTATGATTAAGAACGTCATTTGAGGACTAGATCTAGATTTTGGACGAAAGGGCTTAAAGGATTAAGCTCTTATTAAAAAGGGAAGCTGATAGACGCGTACGTCAGGCGTACCTAATGTTACGCTGCGTGTACGTTGTCAACAGCCCGTAACCTGGTCAAGACACTTAGTACGCCGCACGTACAAGCTGAGTACGCTGGGTGTACTCAGCTAAGTTGACCCGACTGACTCCTTTGACTTTTGACCTTGACCATGATTTGACCAAGTTTGACCTAGGGGTATTTTGGGTATTTTGAATAATGGTTTGAGATAGGGTCACTGTTTGTTGTACATGTGACCTGTAGAGTTGGTATATAGAGTTGTGTTGTATCCAAGTATCTTTTCTGACTATGACGTGAGTTTCCCTCACTGTACTTGTGGGTCGAAGGCACCAATCCCGACTGTCACACCCCCAAACCAGAACGAGGGAAATGTATGGGGGCGGATGACTTCATGTACAATATCATAACAATTGAATAGTAGCAATCAAAGCATCACAACCATTGCATTAAATATTTAATAAGTTTACATTGTACGTAAAAACAATGTTTACATGATATCAAATGCATATGAATAAAACGAATAACGTGATGCGACGATGTCCCATCCACCCAAAAAACTCTTATGGCTACCTGTTTACTGGTTTCCTGAGAACACAAGTGATTTTGAAAAGTGTCAACAATTAAGTTGGTGAGTTCATAAGCGTTTTTGTATGAGAAGGTTTTGTAACTTTTTCGTGTAAAATGGTAATGTATACTTTCAGAAAATCCGATATTTTCTTTAAAATGAACGGTAAGTCTTTATCCAAAGACTAAAAATGTAAGTAATGCCGTACTGAAAAAGTCATGTTATGAAGTTTTATAAAACTACTTAAATGTATGTTAACCATGTTGTAAGTCTTAACCCAAGACAAAAATGTAGGTAATACTGTACTGGAAAGTAATGTTTTTATATGTATATAAAACTACTTGAATGTATGTTAACCTTGTTGTAAGTCTCAACCCAAGACTAAAATGTAAGTAATACGATGCTGGAAAGTAGTATTTGTATATGTATATAAAACTACTTGAATGTATGTTAACCTTGTTGTAAGTCTCAACCCAAGACTAAAATGTAAGTAATACGATGCTGGAAAGTAGTATTTTTATCTGTATATAAAACTACTTGGATATATGTTAATCTTGTTGTAAGTCTTAACCCAAGACTAAAATGTAAGTAATGCGGTACTGGGAAATAGTGTTAGTAAGATTTATCATTTTGTGAAACTATTTGAGTGTACGCTAGCCCATAAACCCAATGTTTTGTTAATACTCTATGTGAGTTATTATAACCATACTAATGCGACTGGTTTCCTGAACGACGTTCTTCATGTTGGATTAGGTGTCTAAGCCCATAACTATAATTGGTATGTACTTGACCCGAGAGTAGCATGGTCCATTTTGGGTTGCATTCACCAGAAGAATCTGATAGGATGGATATTTGATAAAGAGGTTATTTATGATTTATTGATATATTATGAGTATAATATATTAATTGAGGAATCATATTATTTAATTAGTATTGATCAAAAATTAACTTGGAAATAATTTAGTGATCAAAAGAGACTAATTAAATATACAGGGGCTGATTGTGTAAATCAATGATACATATAGGTTGGGCTAATAATCCATGATTGATTAGTGATGAGCTAAGCTTATGTAAGGATCCATAAAGTGTTAGTCCATTACAAGCCCAAGTGTAAGAATTAGGGTTTACACATAACCCGTGGAATTCTACACTATATATATGTAACCCCTTGGCCTAAAATCATATACACTAGTCTTCTTAGAGAAGTTATAACCGATTTTGAGTGCCTCCAACCTCTCTCTCAAGTTCTCCAATTATTGGTGGTGTTTTGTGAACCATATGAGGCATCACACTTGAGGTGCTAAGTTATTAAAGGCCAAATACAACAAACTACTACAAGAGGTATTCTTCTAACTAGTTTTTATGATTCATATACCAAATTTTGTATGCTAGTTAGGCTTTATGATTTGGAAAACAATATTGCATGTATAATTAGAGAAAACTTAGATCCAAAGCATTAGGGTTGTATATGCACCATAAGGTTGTTATAGTGCTCAAAACCTATCAGTGGTATCAGAGCCTAGGGTAGTTTTCTATTATATTGATGTATGGTTAATTGTTTAAATTTAAGCAAAATGAAAAACTGTTTCTGCCAGACTGAACTCGACGAGTTCATTAAGGAACTCGACGAGTTCATGATGAACTCGGCGAGTCCATTAGCTGACTCGACGAGTTGCACTATCTGGTGGCAGATTTTTGGGTTTTTTTGGCATAAATTGGATTAGGATCATTACCACAAATTGTTTTGTATCATAAAATATGTTTTTTCTGATATGTTAGTGATTATCCTCATCCAATTACAAGATAATTGTCAAAATTTTGAGATAATTGTTAGTTTATATGATAAGCTAATTACTTGTAAATTGTTGATTTGATATTATCTTGCCTTACGAGTTAGATTAGATCAATGAAAAATTACATGATAATTTTATTGGTTAAAATTGATCTAAATGCTTTTAAATAGTTCCATAACTTGTCCCCAAGTTATGGAAAATGAAAGTCTCATTCATAAAAAATGCATTAACTCATAAGTTATGGAAACCAAAAGTTTTGAAGAGTTACAAAACTTGCCCTCAAGTTTTGGAATTTGTAAAGTCTCACTTATGAAACATTTAATTCCAAACCCTAGGATTTTAAAAGTTAAAATTCAACCCTTATACTATTATAATATTAAAAGTTTATTAATACTTATATATATATGTATAAGACAAGTCAGTTTTACCGTTAGTAGGCCTCATTCACGAAGCCGGTCTATAGGGGGGGTATAAGGATACTGCCCATAAAATGGTGGTTTAATGGGTGTCCACTCTCACCCACCACTTCCTTGACTGGTGGAGAGTCGTTAGCCGAACGGGTAGGATAGGACATTAATTCTCATTAAAGTACAATGATACTTATAAAGGTACTAAATGTTTTTATTAAATTCCCAATCTTAGTTACTTTATGTCACAACTAGCCTTTTTAGCTAGGAAATTCTGCTCTCATGTAAGCACCAATTATTGTAAGGCTTGTATCATTGCATTCAAGGTTATATTATGGGCCCTAATGAACCATGTATTATTATAATGCAAAGTATTTATGTATCTCTCAATCTCTCCCAAATCTCTCCAAGTATATGAAATCTCTCCCAAATCTCTCCAAGTATCTCAAATCTCCCTATGTACCTTCCTCAGTCGAAAACAACTCAAAACCTAAGGAGAAAACCCAAAAGGAACCTCTTGGTCCGGAACCCTCTTGGTTCGGAACCCTCCTGGTCTGGAACCCTCTTGGGCCGGAACCCCTCCCTGCTTCAGAACTTCTGATGGATTCCAGAATGCCCTTGCTTACTTCGGAACACCTTCACTCTGGAATGTTTCGCTCCGGAACCACCTCATCCGGATCCTTCGGTTCTGCTTCGGAAGACCCCGTCTCGTTCGAAAGTTGCCAGCCAGCTTTGCACCTCCGGTCCGGACCTCCGGTCCGGACCTCCGGTCCGGACCTCCGGACTTCGCATGTGACTTCGGATCCGAGAAAACACTCCAGAACATAGAGTTAGCTTCGGAATTTACACTTTTGGCTCCGGAATTGGCATATTGACTCCGGAACCCTCGCCGATTCCGGACTACACTCCGGATTTTTGTCCATTTCGGACTTTTTCTTCAGTTTAGGATATTTTGACGTCGGGAATTCCTCCAAACTCGTATTTTTCATATCTTAGACCCCTTAAACCCCTATTTTATGCCAAAATTGATTATTTTAAACATATTTATATAAAATAATACCCAAGATTTTTAAAGGGATTCTAAGTAGATAAGGGTTTGACCTTATGATGTGATGCAAGTCCTCCATTTTCCCATGCAAATCTCAGTAAAACCCATATTACCCATAGATAATAAGGTTTATCCACCAGCCCTCCAAGTAAATGTGAAATCACCCCTTATCCCCTCTATTTAGATACGTGAACTCCTTTCCCCCTTATTCCACTTCTCATTTTCACACTCAGTAAACTCCTAAGAGGTGCTCTCAACTCATTCAAGCTTCAAGTCTCATTCCCTTGAAAGAAAAATTCCCAGATTTTTGTAAGTATCTCATCTTCTTTGACTAGTGATTCTCCACATTATTCCTAGGATTTCATTATATTTACACATAAAATTATTCTTAGGATCTTCTAAAGTTCAAAGAACCTTTCAATTGTTGGAACTTGGAAGCTCCTTAACACTTCTTCAAATCACCCAGCAAGCTAAACCAAGGTGAGCTTCATACCCCACCTTTTTCGAAGTTTTTATTATTTTTGGGGGAGAATACAAGTAAAAGATTGTCTAAATCCTTGGATAATTGCATTTATTTGTATGTTAGTTGTGTGTGTTGAAATATTATTATAACTTTTCATGAACGTAGGATTTTACAAAATCTCATGAAATTTAGAAAATATTTTAATCACCACATAAAGAATATTTTGTTTACAAAAGAGCCTCCCAAATTTTTGGGTGTGCCCAGCATACTCCCTTTATCCATGTCTTCATGTCTAGAAATAAAAGTTGTTGAAATAGATCTTGATAAGTTGACACTATTTCTAGAGTTTCCGAAATTTGGAACATTATGTCATGTAAATGACTTTTTGCAAACTATTAGTGATTATTTATAAATATTTTGTATAAATAATTTCATCAAGAAAATGTACAAAATAGAGCTTTTATGACAGAAATATTTGCACGCCATAAAGCTGCCGTCATAACTTCACACAAGTCATAGTTTTACACAAATCATAACTTGACACCTTCCAACAAATTGGGTCTCACTTAATAATTTATAAAGGGAAGGGCCATTTTGCCGACTTCGATAATATTGGGTCATTTTGATAAATATTCAAAGTTGATTAATTCCAACAAACGAAACGAAACGAAATATCTAGTCAACGAGTACAACTATTATTATTTATTAAATAATAGATTTCAATGATTTGCTCGAAAATATCTTAGTATTCTAGTCATACGAATCTTCACAGTACGTATATATATATAATAGTGTACGCTTTAAGCCCTGTAAGAGTTATAACCAGAGTCTCATGGAGGGGGAGCGGGAATTTGTGTATCGATCTATACGGGGTTGACACCCCGCACCTTCGTTGTTCGCTACAGCTAGACCGGCCAGTCTAGGGTGACAAATGTCTTAAACGAAACTGACGCCTGAAGAACGTCATAACAGGCACTCCGTCATATTAGTATGGTTATAACGACTCACTAGAATATGTCAGGAATGTATTTATGCAGATTCCACCTTTTGGTTTACAATCAAATATGTTTTGATTTCCTCAAATGAAACTTTTCCCACACAAGTGTTAGGGTTTTCAAGGCTACTACTTATATATATATATATATATATATATATATATATATATATATATATATATATATATATATATATATATATATATATATATATATATATATATATATATCGGAAAATATAGGATTTTCTGGATAAACCGATTTTATACGATTTCAAAAACGATGAACTAAGACACACATGAAACTATACTCGATTGAAACAAGACTTACAACTATTTTGATAAGAAAATATTGGATTTTCTGGATTTCTAAACTGTCATCAAATTTTATACAAAAATGCTTATGAACTCACCAACATATTTTATGTTGACGCTTTTCAAACGACTTGTATTCTCAGGAAATCAACAAGCAGGTTAATGGAACGTGGAACCAAGTTTATTTTGATGTAGTTTGATATGTACTCAATGTTGTCTCTTTTGTGTAATTCAAGAACATGAACAAGATGTAAAACAATGTAAGCTTGTGATCTCAATGTATGATGTTTGGATTTGCTATGTTTCAATTATATTCAATTGTTATGATAATGCACAATGAAGTCACCCGCGTCCGGGCGTTTCCGCCGTCTGGTCCAAGGGTGTGACACTTTAGGAAAAATGTGAAAATGATGCTATTCTATGAAATTGCACTTTGCACCTTTCCAAGTCGTTAGTGGAGCGTGTGTGGTTAACCGACACACTAACTTGGACTAGTAAGGGTGGAAAAGGGTAGCTCGATGTTTGTCATAGATCAATGGAGCGTGTGTGGTTTACCGACACATTGATTAGGTGATAAATGACATTGAGTGTCCCAGACACATTTGCATGATTATTCACACCTTATTTGTGATCCCCGGTATCCCAGTCACAAACTTGAAGGGGATAATCCAGATTTAAACATGTCATTGAAAAGTTCAATGAATCTCAAAAGAATCTAGGAATTTCAATTCATTTAAAACTTAATAATCAATTTCGTTTTTCATGGTGGAAATTGGTAAATCGTCATTTACCTACCTTCAAATATTTTGCAATTGGATTAGGCATCCCTTTTCCGAATTGTAAAATATTGTGTTGGGTCTTAGCCTTATTATTTCATTTGGGTGTTATATTAAGGATTCTTATCTAATCTAAACTTTGTCTTTGTTTTTCAGATGTCTTCCAACACTGCTTCTGGCTCATTCTCCCTCATGAACTTGTGTGGGAGGGTCATCTTTGATGGTTCGAATTTCAATGATTGGATTCGAAACATTAGGATGGTTACTCGTTACGAGGACAAGGAATATGTCCTCGACAAAGAGCTTAAGGAGGTTGATGAAGCCACTGCTACTCCTGAAGAGGTTGCTGAATATAGGGCACATGAGAAGGACGCCACAAAGGTGTCATGCATCATGCTTGCCACTATGGTAGCTGAACTTCAAAAGTCCTATGAGGACTACTACCCTTTCGAGATGCACCAAGAATTGATGGAAAGATACCATCAAAGTGCTCGTCAGGAAAGCTATGAAATCATTGCCTCCATGATAACAACAAAATGAAGGATGGAGAGTCCATCATGGCCCACTTGCAGAAAATGCAAAGGTTTATGGACCGCTTGCTGAAGTTGAATGTTAACTTCGTTGAAGAGTTGGCCATTGATATTATCCTACACTCTTTGCCTCCTTTTTATGATCAGTTTCATATAACTTATCATATGAACAAGGAGGAGGTCACTCTTAGCAAGCTTCAAGGCCTTTTGAGAACTGCTGAAAGTAGTCTAAAAGGAAAATCTGTTGTATCTACTCCTACTCCTACTACTGCTGCCCCAGTCCTGACAATTGGACATGGGAAAGGGAAGAAGAGGAAGGCTCCTTCTAAGAGCCACAAGGGAAAGTCTCATGATGGATCCTCTTCTAGTGGGACCAAAGCTGGTTCTACTAATCCCTCTACCAATCCAAAAGAAGCAGAGTGCTTCTACTATCATGATAAACGACACTAGAAGCGAAGCTGCTCGAAATACTTGCAAGATGTCAAGGATGGGAAGATAAAGCCCACCCATGCAGGTATTTACACTATTCTGTATAATAACTCATCACATGCTAATTATTGGGTCCTTAACACAGGTTGTGGTTTTCATATTTGTTCTATGCAGGGACTAAAAAGAAGTAGGGATGTGGAGCACGGGAAGATGAACTTGATCATGGGGAATAGGAAAATGTTGCATGTCACCAAGATTGGAGTGTATTCTTTATTGCTAGTAATGGGTTAGAATTAGATTTGAATAATTGTTTCTACTCGTCCGATATGGCGAGAAACATCATTTCCTTTCATTTTTTGTACAAACAAGGTTTTAGATTTTCATTTGATAATGAAATTGGTTCTATTAATGCTTTTTATAATGGTGTATTTTATTTTAAAGCATTGCCTTGTAATAGTGTATATGAAACTGTGATGGTTGTAGACAACTTAGGAAATAATGTATTGCATATTGATTCGTCCAATAATTTAGACAAGGCATGCTTGTGGCATTGTCGTCTTGGACAGGTCAATAAGAAGTGCATAAGCCAACTCTAAAAGGCTGGTGTGTTGGAGTCATTCGACTTAAAGTCGGATGACACTTGCGAATCTTGTTTGCTTGGAAAGATGACCAAGTCACGCTTCATTGGTACTTGTGAAAGGGGTGAGGGTGTGTTGGATCTCATACACACCGATGTGTGTGGACCCTTCAGATCCGCCACAAGGGATGTTAACCGCTTCCATGTGACTTTTACTGATGATTACAACATATATGGCTATATCTACTTAATCAAGCATAAGTCAGAAACCTTTGAAAAGTTCAAAGAGTTTAAACAAGAAATGGAGAATCAATTGGGCAGGAAGATAAAGATGTTCCGATCCGATCGGGGTTGTGAGTATCTTAGTATCGAGTTCCACGACTATCTTACGGAATGTGGAATTGTTTCACAATTGACGCCACCTAGGATACCACAACTTAATGGTGTGGCTGAGAGGCGCAATCGAACCCTGTTGGACATGGTTTATTCCATGATGAGTCGAGCTTTGTTACCTATCTCATTATGGGGGTATTCCTTAGAGACTGCCGCCCATATCCTTAATCTAGTCCCAACTAAAAAGGTTTCCAAAACACCTCACGAGATGTGGACATGGAAGGTTCCCTTGTTAGCACATATCAAGGTTTGGGGTTGCAAGGCTTTCGTGAGGCGTGAGACTCACGACAAGCTCGAACCTCGTAGTGAGCGTTGTATTTTCATCGGCTACCCACAAAAGTCTTTTGGATATCTCTTCTATAGACTGAGTGACAATGTTGTCTTCGTTACGAGGAGAGGGGTTTTCCGAGAGAGAGAACTCATATGCCAAGAGGACAGTGGGAGGAAAATTGACCTTGAAGAGCTTCAAGATTTAAGTGATGAAGGAACCTCAAACACTAGCGCTCAACCTGAGGAGGAAACTCCTGTTGAACCAGTTGACGAGTCCTTACCTCTGAGGCGTTCCAGTAGAGTTAGTGTTCCACCTGTGCTATATGGTTTCCATATTACTACAGATGGTGATACATTTATCAGTGATAGCACACTAGTAAATTTGGATGGACCTAACAACTACAAGGAAGCCATGGCAGGCCTCGAGTCTGCAAAATGGAAAGAGGCTATGGACAGCGAGATTCAGTCCATGTATGACAATCAAGTTTGGAACTTGGTTGACAATGTACCAAGTCGTAAGACAGTTGGGTGCAAATGGATCTTCAAGAAGAAGACCGACATGGATGGGAAAGTACACACATATAAGGCGCGATTGGTTGCGAAGGGCTTTACTCAAAGTCATGGAGTTGACTATAATGAGACCTTCTCACGAGTAGCGAAAATTAAATCTATAAGTGTTATGCTTGCCATATATGCATTTCATGATTATGAAATATGGAAAATGGATGTCAAAACCGCTTTCCTTAATGGGAAGTTGGCTGAAGATGTTTACATGAGTCAGACAGAGGGTTTTGTCAGTGCAAATTACCCTAATAGAGCGTGTAAGCTTGAGAAATCCATTTATGGATTGAAACAAGCATCTCGCTGATGGAATCTTTGTTTCGATGAGAAAGTCAAAGAATTTGGATTTTCGAGAAGCGATGATGAGTCCTATGTATATATCGGGAGTATAGTTAGCTTTCTGGTGTTGTATGTGGATGACATACTTCTCATAGGAAATGACATCCCAACCTTGCAGGAGGTTAAGTCCTGGCTTGGGAAGTGTTTCGCTATGAAGGACCTTGGGGAAGCTACTTGTATTCTAGGGATAAGGATATTGAGAAACAGGAGTAAAAGACTAATTGGACTTAGTGAAAGTACCTACTTGGATAAGGTGTTGAAAAGGTTCAACATGGAGAATTCCAAGAAAGGTGAATTACCTATCCAGAGCAATACCAAACTGAGTAAGACTCAGAGTCCGAGTACAGAGGCCGAGATAGCAGAAATGAGTCGAGTGAAAATTAAAGGGTGGATCAGTCGTTACGAAACTGTTGCAATCTGAAATGACATGTTTCTTTCATTACGACCGATTGCGATTGATCGGAGCGGATCAGAGTGAATCAGAGTAAGTTGTGGTGAATCGAAATTGGTTACATGTGATATCTTGTACGGAACGATTCTTATTTGTCCGTTGCAAGACTGATGAGCTGTCATCTTCTTATTTTGTGGAACTCAAGAGTGACGTGGGATTAGACGTGTTGGCGGTTCATCTTTCCTACTTTACCGATTATTTCAAAATTCAAAATCGACGCTTGCATTTTTCTCACCTATAAATACTCCATTTAAAACACACTAAAGCTCTTTATGCTTTCAGACGATTCAAGTGCTAGAGCAGACATATATTTCTCTTCTTTTCTTCACAAACGATGTGTTTTTTTTTGAATTTCTAATGGAGTCTTCTACTGATCACATCTCTTTCATGGACCAATCTGCATTGTCTACTCATTGTTGGGGTTTCTAGGTTATAAAAAATACATGTAAGCAGAAAAACATTTAAACTCTTAAGTTCACATGCAACCTAGAAAAGATCTATGTTTTCTCTATTGATAGCAATAAACTATGAATATCAAGAAACCTAGAGGAAGCCTACAATAATTGAAATTCATATAGGATTAGGGTTACATAACTTTTGATTATTATAGTAAATAATCACAAAAATCCTCTTGTAGTTCCTTGGAAAGTAAGTACCAAAAGCTTAAGTGACTCTAATAGCTTGTACCAAAAACCCTAGTAACTAGAGGACTTGAGGAGAAAGGAGAGGGATAGAGAATTTTTGGCACTTAGCATGTGAAAAGGAGTTGATGGAAAATCCATAGGCCAAGGGATCTATTTGTAGCTGAGATAGGAAGCCTTGGATAACCCTAATTGAATATAATAATAATATCTTGAATTAAGTAATTATCTACCTCCTTATTTATCTATAAGGAATATTCCAGAAATCCTAATCCTTCCCAAAACCGTCCAGGGACAGGAAGCTTCTGGAATTTCTTCTTGTTCAACTATTGAACAGTTACAACTTAAGTCTTTGCACTTCCAATTAATTCTAATTAACCCGAAATTGATTCTAATCAATTTCTGATGAATTCTTAATTAATTTTACTATTTCCCAGTGTTACAGAAATCGGCCTTGGCGGCCGATTAATCGGTGATTAATCACTTGGCGGACTTGAGCCGATTACGATTAAAGCTTGCCAGTCACATTAATCGCTTCGGGTCAATTTCAGTCAACACCGGTTCTTGGTAGGCTAATCAGCCTAATCGGTCAACAATTGTCAACGAATTAAAGAAAAGTCCATGGCCGGTCAAAATTAGAAAAAAAGGCTCCAAATTCAAATCGTAGCCCTAATATTTCATTCATTCGCTTTTTGTTTCTCTGTACGAAGCTTTGACGAGGGCTCAATTTTATCGTTGCTTCATTGGTGATTCATTCCGAAGTTGGCATCGCCGTCGACACCAAATGACGCCGACACAGAGTACAACGACGCAACTCAGTTATGTACCCTGCTACACTGTGTTTTGTGTGTTTTGCTCTGTGATGCTTACGACGAGGCAAATCATATGCCAAAGAAATTTTCTTTACAATGTATTATCTACAAAGTCTGTATGTTTCACACCACCCCGCTAATGTGTCCAAATATCTACCTTAGTTTAATGAAAAAAGTTTTCTGGATTCACTACTTCCTGCAATCATTGGTTATTGACTTCCTGGTTAGGTCCACCATGAAATAAATACGAAAGTTTATAATGTCAAAGAAGTAGCTCATTTAGTATTAAAAATATATAAAATATCACATCAATAATGATATTTCTTATTAATTATGTTACAACTAGCTTCGAAATTAACAAAGCTAGCTCCATGAAACATTTAACTGATTTTTGTATATGGTATATATGTGTGACTATTTTGGATTACTGCCCCTTCGAAGATACGAAAAGAAGAATTATGTATAACTAGTTTTCAAGATACGAATTTTAGGAATTGAATTGATCCTTTTTTTTTCAAGAAATAATGAAATGCAAGTAGTAGTTTGTGCAGTAAGATATAACGTCCCATTTTTATATATCCTAAAAATAAAGATATGAATTCAATTAATAAATGTTTCACATTTACTTCAATTATATTTTGAACTGTGAACATGATGATTGGTATTTTGAACAGGAAACATATTCTACTTCACCATCACTGTTTAAAAATTGAAATCTGATTTTTTCTAAATATAACAGTTGTGGGATTAATCAATGACATCTAAAAATTCCACTTCACCATCGGTGGAATCTACCGCAACTGCTGCTGATAAACAAAATTCGCATGATATTGGTTGGGAATATGGATTTTCCCGGATAAAAATAAGTTGGATAAAGTAAAATGTAACTTGTGTGGAAAAGTCGCTGGCGGGGGGATTTCTAGATTTAAACAACATATTGCTCATGTGACGAGAAATGTTTCTTCATGTTCAAACTCTATAAAAGATGATCCATTAAGAATTCAAAATTATCTTAACGAAGGAAAGTTAAAAAAGATAGTTAAACGCACACATGATGAATCCTTAAGATTGAAGGTGATGCAAGAATTACATGACAGTGCTGAGGTGGATGAAATAGAAGATTTTTTGGGGTGTAAAGCACCAAATATTATAGGCCCCATGGATGACTTTGCAAACAAAATAAACCCTGAAGAAGCTTTGAAGAACGGAAAGGGAAAAAAGGTTATCTTAACAATATTGTTCAGAAATATAGAATATTAGCGTGTCATGAATTCATTAGTACGTGGGCATATAAAACTTCGATTCCGTTTCATGCATTGGAAGATGATCGCTTCAAAATGATGTTGGAGGTTGTTGGCCAATTTGGAACCGAGCTTCCACCTCCTACTAGATATTCTTTGAGCGACCTACTTCTAAAGCTTGAGGATAAAAGAACAAAAAGTTTGTTGAAAAGAAATGAAGAAGAATGGAAAGAGATTGGATGCTCGATCATAACGGATGCTTGGTCCGATAGGAAGAGAATGAGCATTATGAATTTATGTGTAAATTCAAAAATGGGTACCATGTTTTTATCATCAAAAGAAAGTTCAAGTGAAGCGCATACAAGCCAACACATATATGATTATGTGGAATCTTGCATTCAACAAGTTGTTCTTAAGCATATTGTCAAGTTGTGACCGATAATGCCATGAATAACATGGGAGCGACGAAGTTACTAAAAGAGAAAATACCGACTATTTTTGGTCATCATGTGAGACACACACCATTAACCTTATGCTCAAAGGTATTTGTATTTTGTTATTATATTATTTAGTATTTTAGTTTTAACATGTTTTGTTTTATACTATAATTCATTAATTTGTTATTTAATCGTGTTTATTTCTTGAAGGTATTGGTAGACTTCCAAGGTTTAAGAAAGTCATAGATCAAGTAAAGAAACTAACCATATTCCTTTATGCTCACTACAAAACCTTGGCTATGATGAGAAAATACACCAAGAAAAGGGAAATTATTCGACCGAGAGTCACGAGATTTGCTTCCACATTTCTAACATTACAAAGCTTATACTAAAAAAAGGAGCAACTAAAACATATGTTCTCTAGCACCAAACGAGAGGAATGCAAATTATCCGATACGCCTAAAGGGAGAGCCTCATATAGGACGGTGACAAGTCTCCAATTTTTGGCTGGTGTGACATAATGTTTAAAAGTGTTTTCTCCTTTGGTGAAAGTCCTTCGAATGGTTAAAGTGGATTGGAAGCCCGTAATGGGTTTTATTTATGGGGAGATTAAAGTAGCAAAAGAAGAAATTATGAAAGCTTTGGGTGGTCAAGAGAAAGCTTACAAGCCTATTATAGATATTATAATCAACAAGATGAAAGGTAGGCTAGATTCAAAATTACATCTGACAGCTTATCTTTTGAATCCTTATTATCATTATAAGGATTCACAACTCCAACATGATCTTGACGTAATGGATGCGGTTCTTGAACTTTTTGATACATTACTTTTTGGAGATTTAGAGATGTAAAGACAAGTCGTGACTATTGACTTCCCAAAGTACAAGGAAAAAGTTGATAGATTTGGAATGGAGCTTGCACATAAATCTTGTACGGTGAACGATGCCGACTTTGATCCGGGTAATTTGTTATTACTTTTATTTATTTATTTTATAAAACAATAAAATTTTATATCTATTAATTTACTAATGCGTTTTTGTTTCAAAATTATAGCAAGATGGTGGGGACTTTTTGGTGGCTCAACTCCTCATTTGATAAAGATTGCAACAGGAATTCTTTCTTTAACTAGTAGTTCATCGGGTTCTGAAAGGAATTGGAGCACGTTTGAAGCGGTTAGTTATAAAGTTATAAACATTAAATATCAAGAATGTTTTTAACCCTTTTTTGCGTGTACTTTTATAGGTACATACAAAGAAACGAAATAGATTGAAAACAAGTAGATTGGAAAATCTTGTTTATGTTCAATTTAATGCTAATTTAATAGAAAAACAAAAAGAGAAAAGATAGGAATTTGGAAGTGCTTTTAGCAAATGATTCTCACTCAGCTCAACAATGGATTGTTTATTGTAATGATCGTGATGTAGATAAAGTTGACCCCAAATCAATTATGGAATCGATTGATGAAGCTCTCGGGACGAATGATAATCAAGCACTTCGTCAAAATTCAACAACTACAGAACTTTTTCTATGAAAATGTGTTTTTTTTGGGATTATTAAACTTATTATGGACTTGTACTATGATGGTTTATTACTTAAATGTTTAAATAGCAGATTATGATTTTTAATGGATATTTACACATATAATGATGATGATGATGATGATGATGATGATAATAATAATAATAATAATAATAATAATAATAATAATTAAGGGTCTCCGATTAATCTCCGCTAACACTGATTAATCGCTTGACACCAGTCGACCGTAGAGCGTCTGCCAAACACTTTTTACAACCTTGCTAGTATTTCCATTTAATATATTAATAATATATATATATATATATATATATATATATATATATATATATATATATATATATATATATATATTTGAACGACATAAATATTATTAAAACTAGCAAGGAGCTAGAAATAAGCCATTACATCAAAGTTGTAGCAGAAGTAGGGTTGTGAAGCCAAGTACTCCAACAAAGCTTAGCTTTACAATACCTACTAGAAATCCAGAAAAAAGCTCTATAAACAACATCATAAAAAAGAAACGAGTTTTCGTTCCAAAAATAATCGAATTCCTAAAATTCCAAATGCACCAAAAGCAAGTTATAACCACTGCATCGTAAGCCTTTCGTTGGCCACTTCTCATAGAAACGAAGTCTGACCACGTAATAAGAGAATGAACTGACATGTCAACCGGAATCTGTATCCCCCACCAAATAGCAATACGCGTCCAAATCTCTCACAACTCAGAGCACCCAGAAAACAAATGCTCAATAGTCTCCACCCTACAGGAACAAATAGGGAAAAAATCGAATCTAACATAATTCCCCTATAAGAAATTCTCTCTCTAGTAGGAATACTGAGTAAACGAATCCTCCACAAAAGAACATTAAGCTTGATTGGAACCCAATTGTTCCACCGCGTCTCACCACCTCCTGCGTACAGTAAGCTACCATCAATGAACCGTCGAGCAGACACAACCGAGAAGTTATCAGAAACATCAATAGTCCAACCCAACCTATCAGGAATCGTCTGCAACTGTAAATCCTGAACGAGAGAAAGAATTCCATCCCATTATTCCTGCTCAACACCTCCTCTAGGACTACGTCTAAGAGTATCAGTCTCCAAACCCACATCCATTCGATTTTTGACAGTAGCATTTCTAAAAGTGTCTAAGGAAAACACTCTATGAAAAGTATTTGCAAGAGACGCCTCTCCCATCCAAACATCATGCCAAAAAGAAGTATAACTCCCATCACCAACCCTGATAGGACATAAGGAACGAATATCAAGACCTCTATCTTGTAACTGAATGAACATACATATAACTCCAAGCCAAGGACCTGTGCCGGCTATCCTAGAGAGCAAAGACCTGTAACCGCTGTCAGGACTATATGAAGATCTGACCAATCGAGCCCACAATAGATTAGGAGAATGATAAAATCTCCACCACCAACGAAACATCATGGCCCTATTAAAGGAGAATAAACTACCCACATCCAATCCACCCTCCTCTCTATTAGCTAGAACTCTGTCCCATCTGACCCAATACATTCGTCTCTCATCCACATCCGCACCCCAAAAGAATTTAGCCCTCAAGGCCTCTAAGGAGTAAAAAAACGACATGGGAACAAGAAAAATCGACATCAGATAGCTCCCTAATGAACCCAAAACAGACTTCAATAAGGTAAGGCGACCGCCAAAAGAGAGGGTTTTGGCTTTCCAACCAGCCAATCTAGTCCGAAACCGATCAAAAACATGAGACCAAGCACAAACCCGATTCATAGTCTAACCAACTGGGACACCAAGATGGATAAAAGGGAGATCAGTTGCAGCATAACCAATCGTATCTGCCACAATAGAAACCTGGCTGTAAGAGATTCCGACACCAATTAATTTGCTTTTCTGCAAATTGATTTTAAGACCCGAAGCCATATAAAAACACCGAAGAATGCGAATAAGACGATTCACATTTTCAAGATCCCACTCTGAAACAAGCATGACATCGTCTGCGTAAATAAAATGTGAGATCTCAATCCCTGAAATAGTAACACCTCTAAAAACATTAGCCATTCGAGCTCACATTAAAGCTACACGAAGCCCCTCCATCTCCAAAATGAAAATAAAAGGTGATAAGGGGTCTCCTTGTTTGAGACCACGATGAATTTGAAATTCATCAGTAGGCGAGCCATTGACCAAGACAGAAGCCCTAGCAGACTTCAATAACTCCCTAATCCAACCACACCACTTAGAGCCAAACCCATGATCTGCATAATCTCTAACAAATAATCCCACGAGAGAGAATCATAAGCCTTTTCAAAGTCTACTTTGAAAAGCAAGGTAGGATCCCCATACCCCTTGCTCCAAGAAACCACCTCGTTAAGAAGAAAAGGATCGTCCATGATTTGTCTACCTTTGACGAAGGCAGACTGCTCTAAGCTAACCACAGTATCAATAACCTCCACCAATCTATTAGCTAAAAGTTTACCAATAATTTTATATTGGCAACCAATAAGACTAATAGGTCTATAGTCTTTCATGCACTTCGAGTCTCTAATCTTTGGGATAAGACTATAGAAAGAAGCATTACACCCCTTTGGAATAAAAGAATGATGAAAAAAATGCATGAAAAAAGCCTCGACATCATCTGCCATAAGATCCCAATTTCTCTTGAAGAAACCAAATGTAAAACCATCTGGGCCCGAAGCTTTATTTGAACCACAATCCCAAACCGCTTTTTTAATCTCCTCTCGGGTGAAAGGAGACTGCAATAATTGTGTCTGAGAAGAGGATAAAGTACTAAAGTGAATGGCATATGTAGATGGACGCCTTCCCATATGCTGTGAAAAAAGAGACTGGTAGTAAGCATGAAACTCCTCCTTCACCCGAATAGGGTTATCAATCCAAGCTCCATCAATCAAGAGACCACGAATAGCAACTTGGCGCCTTCTGCGATTAATAACTCCATGAAAGTAACCTGAATTCCCATCACCCTCTATGCTCCACTGAATCTTAGCCTTTTGAGCGAGCTCCAGCTGTGATGAATGATCTAGATCCGAAATCTCCTTTAATAAAGAAACCCTTTACTCTCTCAAATTAGGGGAACCGTCATCTATCATTAAGCGCCTATCAATACACTCCAACATCTCTTGAACATTTTTCTTCTTATTATAAAGTTGATCCCGGTTAGTAGAATTCCAGACCCTGATATTTTTTTAAGAAGCTGTAACTTCTTCTTAAAAATAATCCAAGGATTATCCGAACACGTCCCCAGCTCGGGGTTCAACCAAGACTCCCACACAACCTCATCAAATCCATCCATCAAAAACCAAGAATGGAATAACCGAAACGGGGTAGGACCATAATCCACACGATGCTCCAACAAAATTATAGGACGATGACCGGGAATATTTTTTTCCTAAAACAAGACCCGTAAGATGAGGAAAAGAACTCATAATACCCTCCGTGACCAAGAATCTATCCAGTTTACTAAATTTCGAACCCTATTTGTCACTCCAAGTAAAGCGAGGACCACCTAGAGGTATGTCAACAAGATCTAGATAGCTAATAAAATCATTAAAAACAATCGCTGTACCCGGATTAAATTGCGACCCCAATCTCTCCGATTCATCCTAAACCTCATTAAAATCCCCCATAATTATACATTCGCCCGAAAGCGAAGTAATAATTCGTGAAATTTGATCCCAAAGTTGTCTTTTGTCATTAGCACCTTGCAGAGCGTACACAACTATAAACATGACATCCAAACCCGAAGGAACCCAAATAGCTTCAATAGCAATAAACCAAGTAAAAGTGAAAACATTTTTCTGCGAGATAATTGTTTGATCCCACACAACAAGAATAGCACCTAAAGATCCCCGAGACGGGGAAAAAGCATGCATAAAAGAAACATCACCCCAAAACGAGCGAACTGTAACCAAATCCATCGCTTCCATCTTCGTTTCTTGAATCGCTAGAAAATTTATTTTATGGAGGTTACACAAATTTGTAATCCAAGATCTCTTATCCAAACATCCCGCCCCTTGAACATTATTTGAAAGACAATTCATTTTTGAATTTGTATTTCAACGTGACCCTCAACTAATTCTTTTAATCGATCAAAACAACCGTCCATATTGTAACCCTTAGCTTTACCCATTTCAAGAGTTTTTGTTAATTCATTTAAAAATGAATTTTTAGTAAAAATTCCACACGATACACTTTGATTATCACTCATAAAGGAATTACATTTTTTTTGAGAATCCAAGAGGGTGAGAAAGATCCTCCTCTGAAATATTAATACCCGAAATTCTGTCGTATCCTCCCGAAAAACCCAAAGAATTGACACCTGGGCATGACTTATAAACATGGTTTGGATTATGATTTTCTTCATTTGTTTTGGAGGACGAACTAGCAGCTATGCCATCAATCGGAATGACATCAGATAAGTTGAGGTGCTACTGTACAACGAAGACTGTTGCTGCTGCCGAGGAGACAACAGGTCCGACCACTAGGACAATAGCCATCTGGATTTCCGGTTGAAGCTGTTTTGGCGGATCTACTATAGGCCCAGTTGATGTGGTAGGAGGGGAAGGATCTTCATGCATATTTTGATGATTATTACCAGCTTCATTGTTCCCAAAATACCCATGAAAAGGTCCATTAGATTGTCTTGGGGATTTAGAAGGATTATTTTCTACTTTGTCTAAATTTTCCAAAGTTTCGTATATGCCAAAAGGGTCTTGTGAAGCTTCATCCCTTTCATCTAGAGAACCAATACTTTCATTCTCATGTAAATTATCATATCTACCATCTTGAATAGCTTCATTCTTGGTAAAATCACACGAGAAAGATGGAGTCCACCCCGATGCTTCTTTGATTCTAATGGAAAAAACGACACCATCGACACTAATTGTCACCACCTCCGATATAATACCAAAGTATGATGTTAAAATACAAACACGGTTCTTGTATAAATCTTCACCAAGAGTATCATCAAGTTGAACAATACAACCCCATTTGGCCATGATCTTCTTAAAGCCCATTTTACTCCAAGCCCGAAGAGGTAAGCCTTCAATATCGATCCATACTATACGGTCCAGTGGAATGAAGTTCCTATCCCACTTTCTTTTTTCTGTGATCCAGTGATTAATCACGTCACTTGCCATGAAGTTTTTACAAACATCCTTCGTTTGAAATTCAAACATCACCCACAATCCTCCCACATAACAAATTTGGAAATCATCAAAGCCTTCATCATGACACAACATCCCAAGATAAGGTAATGTTTGAAAGTCTCTAGCCTTGGCTAGACAAGCAAGTTTTTTGTTTTCAATGATGAAATCCCCTGAGTCAAGAACAATTGCAACCTCAGAAGACACAACAGGTTTCTTAATCAAAGATTGACCTCTAAGAACACTTTCGTAGGTATTCTCCTATTTCTCAATCTTAGATGGAATTGTATTGGAGGGCTTCTCCTTTTTCACTACACGCGATACTGATGCAAAGAGCTTATAAAAACCAAACCACACATCACATAGCTTCTTAATCATAAGAGCAACATCACGTATTCCAGAGAATCTAACAAATCCAAACCGTTTCCCCATACGATATTTCTTATTAGAAATAAAAACATCAACCACTTTTCCCAACCGAGCACACATACGCCACATATCAGTAGGTAACATTGATTCTGGAAAATTTGTGACAAAAAAGATTGAATATTAGACCTGTCATCATGAAAACCACGAGAAGCATCCAATCTACTTTTCTTGTATATGCCATTAGTTTCAAAATCCTTTTTCCATCCTCCCCCCTTGAGTCCTTCGAGAATTAGTATTAGACATGGTTTGAATTAAGAAATTTGCTTCGTATGTGATTCAGCAACCCAGAAAACCAATGCAAAAGAGAAATATATAATCAATTCAGCGAACCAGGAACCCACGCATGAAAGAGTTGTAACCAAGCCCTGCCGGCGTTTGATCCCGTCGGAGAAGAAGGGCCGAGGACGGTGATCGACAGACTCAAATTCCGATATCGCCGGAAACCCTTAATATATTTTCTACAATTGATCAAGATCTTATTTCTATTTCTATTTAATCTAAAAATCATATAATAAATTAACAAATCAACCTCTCTCTACAAAAGTCATTATATTAAGTTAATAGTTATGAGGGCAACCCAAAAAGGACTTCGCTTCTAATTCAAGAATATACCAATTCAGTTATTAGCTTAGACACCTTAATCCAACACTCATCTGTTGGTGAAGGCTAATCAGGATTTAATTCTGGATGTTGATGAATCAAAGTATCTCACTACTATTAAACCAATGATCGTGTGTTTGAAGCATTCTATTATGAGGAAAGCCCTAACATCCTATTCAGAGGTTCCTTTATCTGCTCTTATTCTTGCTTATACTTATACAAAGTACAACATTGTGCTTGATGTAATGAACTTTGAGGTTCAAGGGCATAGGATGCAGGTTTCTAAATCAACGTTTTGCAAGTTATTAGGTTTATGTTTTGGTGATGATTACACGAATCCATAATTGGTTACTTCTATTTCGATTATCAAAGCTTATCATCAAATGGGTTATAAAGAGGATTTGGTTATGCTTTCTAAGTTCAAGAAGTAACTGTTACCACCGGTTCGGAATACTCTATTTACGATTTTGTTTCGTTTTCTTTCTGAGAAGATTATCGGTTCAGATAAGACGAACAAGTTGTTTCATACCTTGATTTATGCATTGTATTTTGTAGAGAAGATTGACTTATGTAAAATTCTATGGGTTCAATTTACTCAAAGTATTTATTCTTCAACGAAAAATACTGACATTTCGTGTGCGAGATTCTGGTTGATAGTGGTGAGGAATGCTCGTGATCATTTCAAAGTTCCAACGATGGCTGATGTTCACATGGCTAGTTTTGTTGTGTTGAATACTACCACTTTTGCTTCTTTCAATGCAAAAGATTTTCATTATATCGAAGCGATTCCAGAAGTTATGCTAAAGGATGTACTTGCATAGAATGAAGTTGTTTCTATTTACAAGAAACTTCCCAAACCTAGTCCGAGAACTATGTCTCCGACGATGCAATCTGCTTTGGAGTCTACAGTTTCTCAGAAACGTACTGGGGGGAAAAGGAAAGGGAAAGCTGTCGAGGAAGGTGTTCCTGATAAACCTTCTAAGATACAACCAAAACAGAAGAATAAACAAGTCTCTGTGCTCGATGAAGATGATGATGTTACAATTAGTGATAATCGGAACAATGATACAATGGTTCTTAGTGATACTGGTCGCTCTTCTGATGCAAATATTCAAGTAAACACTTTTGTTCCGACTACGACTCCAATTCCAGTTCAAACTGAAGGTCCGATTCCTGATCAAACAAATGATTCGATTCCTGTTCAAACTGATGAGGAAGTCTATCAAACATTATGCAAGAACCTATTATTAATCTTTCTCAGTCGCAGTCGCAATAGTTTTTCCACCTATCAATCCACCAAAAACTACAACTCCTATTCTATACACAACAAATACCAATTCCCAATACTTTTGTTCGGATTCCAACAATTTTTCAAACTCCACCAACCTCTTCTGTTGAAACTTCAAATCCTTTACCTCCACTAATTTTCACTGAATCTACCACCACTACTACTACCAATCAAAATCCATTTATTCAAAATGAAGACCATGTATCTGAAGATATTGATGAATTCAATGTTCCTGATGATGATGTTCAGGAAATTGGATCATTCCAAACCTTTGTTGAACCAATTCTAGTTGCATCTTTGCTAGATGATGAAATTGATCTCGATGATAACGCTGCTGTGAATCTCGCTCCAAGAAAAGACTACCAGATGTTGAATCGTAAGCTCAATGCTTTGGATCGTAGGGTTGATTCTTTTTCTTCAACCAATTTCCAAAATCTTATGATCACTCACGAGAATACATTCAAGACGATTCTTAGTAAAAGTAGAAGGCTATTTTCTGATCAAGCTAAATTAATTGATGAAGTTACTCTCAAAGTCCAGAATACTCTAACTACATCCAATAATGTTTTATCCAAAGTTGAGTTAATTGTAATTGAAGTTAAGGAACTTAATACTTCTATTATTGCAGTCAATTCTGAGCATCATCAAGGTGTTATCAGCTCTATCAATACTCTTGTTTCTCATTATGATAATGAAACTGATTTCGATGATAAGTTGACTGAGAAGGAATTAGAGATTCGATCTTTGAAATTGAAATTAAAGCAAACAAAGAAGGAGTTTGAGAAGGTAGAAGAAGAGATAGTGTTGATAAAAGGAATTTTTTTGAGATAAATCAACGACTTGTTCAGATTGTGGAAAATAAGGATGCTCTTTATGCTGATTATATTTCCCATATGTTGGATGTGAAACTGGCTCCAGTTCTTTCTCAAATCAAGCATGGTGTTGCGAGTAGCAGTGCTCCTTCGAAACAAATGGGATATGAGAATGAAAAAATTGTTTTGAATGAACCGATTGTAAATGTTCAAAAGAAACCAATCAAGATTAAAAGTCCTTATGTTGTTTCAAAATTAATCAAGGGAGCTGATGCACCAAAGATCCAAATTAGTTGTAGATCAATGCATATACAATTGGATTTTAGTACACTTGTTACACAGAAGTTTAGTGAATATGGTGTTGGATCTAGTTCTGTTCAGATAATTGTTCCAGAAGAAGTTGATCCGAAAGATGTTGAAGCTGTGAAGGAAGAACAAAAGAAAAATGATGAAGAATTGGAAAAATTGAAGCTATATCAAGATGAATTGAATCATATTGAAGCTGAAAAGAGGGATAAAGAAGCAATAGAGGCTACTTTAAGACTTTTATGGCCTGAGTGAACGATGAAAAGAATGCAAGATGTTGCAATCAAGAAAGTTGAGAAGTATTGGCTTGAACCAAACTCATCATATTTTGTTGACAACACTGCATAAAGTCAATTGGACTTGCCAATGTGTGGGGAAGCCTTTTTGTTCAGAAGTTTCAATCACATGGCTAAACTTCCCTTACCCAATAGTGTTGCAAACAAGAAGCTGTTTAGATTCTATCTCAACAACTCTCATCCCCAATATGATGTCTGGTCTTTGAAGCGAATTATAAATGTTAAAAAGATTGAGAAAGCGAAGATTGATGAATTCACAAACTACCGATTCACAATCTTAAGGGGTGATAATAAAGATCGTTCAATGATCACTCTAGTTGATATTCCTTTCATGAATCCTCATGATTGGATTGTGCTTTATAGGATTTTGAAGAAGCATGAAACAAAATTTAGTTCACAGCTTTTGCACATTACTCGAATGATTCGAAATTATTGCATGGAAGTGAGCAAAATAGATGTTGAAGTGTCCAAGAGTATGAAGAAAAATGCTACTTCTACGATACCTCCAGATCATCCTGAAGGATTGGAAGAGATGAGAGAAGGTCTTATTCAGAAGGAGCCTTGGGGAATAGTCTATAAAGTACTTGAAGAAGGAATAGTTCGGAACAAGATGATTTACTTAGATGACAGACATTGTTATAATTGCGATTGCTTAAATAATGTTCTTTCAAGGGTAGAGATGTGCAAGGCGAACACGAAAGAAGCGTTAAAGTGGGTTTTCGAGGTGATCAGATGGTGGATCCGAATTACACTTGTTCTCATGGCAATAGCAGAAGAAGTTTTCAGAGAACAAAATTGAAGAATTATTTCGCAACTCGATACAAAGGCAGAGATTGTTAGGATTGCATTTTATATTGTATTTGAGTTTTGTATAGTGAAATGAGTGTCAGAACGATGTTCTGTTTTGTATTGTTACGATTGTGATCGTATTCTGTTACTTAGGTTCGTAGTTGTTATGTTGGTTATTTTGACAACTGGATTAGCCTAGGTGTCCTGATCTTATTGGTCAGTGCTCAACCGATTCCCTTGTATTCCATATATAAGGTGAATGTGTTGATAGTAGAGAATATTTTTTGAAAGGATTCTTACAACAAGTTGTAATCGTATTATCCTCTAATGAAAAACCAGATCTTATTTACGCTTGAGTGTTCTTATTGATTACGTAATTTCAAACATGATTTCATTCTTATTGAATCTTTCAATCTAACAGTTTTTAATTTAAACAAAATCTTTGAATCTAAAAGCTACTGTAGTTTTTGAGAGTTTTAACTTTTAATTTTTAACTAATATTACATATTTAAAAGTTAATGACTATTTTTGCCAAACACTTTATGTATAAACAAAAACTACAACATTCAACTATTAAGGGGGTGTTTGGAAAAAATGTTTATTGCTTATTAGCTTATAACTTATTAGCTTATTAGCTTATTAACTTATAAGTTAATAAGTAAGTGTAGGGTAACTTATGAAAAAATGACTTATTAAAAGTTACTCACCGGAAAAAGTTATTTTTCATCCAAACACTTTTTTAACTTATAGTGGTGTGGAACCATTAATAAACTAATAAGTTATTTTAACAAGCTTAGCCAAATACCCCCTAAATACTAGCTACCAATTAATTTTGCTAGACACACTCCTCTTCAATATTGGAAAAGTTGCAAGTCATGAATCCGTGAATCTACTTGAGAATGTGAGGACTAGTTGGATTATCTAAATTGCGGAAATACTTCATTCCTAATTAACAAGCATGACAAGTATTATACAAATATAAATAGACAAAAGATAAAAAAAACAAATAATTTCGGTTTTCACTCTGATTTTATCATTTATAGCCAGTACAACAACGTTCATTATAGAAAGTATTAGACCCTAGGGCTTACCGGCTTGGGAAGGTGTTGTGGGCCCATGAAGATAACCCAAACTCTTTAAGAAGATGGTTTAATGGGCTCTTAAATTGTGAAAAGCTAAGGGATCTTAATCTTGTAAGTGCTGAAATGGTAAACAATACTTTACCCTTATGTAAACAATATATGTTTACCCTTATGTAAAATACACTTATTTATTTTGATAACTGTTATAAATTAAAATTATAATGTATTAAACTCATCCCAAGTATCTTCCACTTCTTGATTTGACGAGTTTGGAACCTAAAACGTCTATTATTATATCGAGTTCAAAATTTACATCTCTTAAGGAAACTAATCTTAAGGAAACTAAGATTTGATGTGGAATTATGTTGAACAAAAAATAATTGGTTATATATATATATATATATATATATATATATATATATATATATATTGTGGGCCCATGAATATAACCCAAACTCTTTAAGAAGATGGTTTAATGGGCTCTTAAATTGTGAAAAGCTAAGAGATCTTAATCTTGTAAGTGCTGAAATGGTAAACAATACTTTACCCTTATGTAAACAATATATGTTTACCCTTATGTAAAACACACTTATTTATTTTGATAACTGCTATAAATTAAAGTTATAATGTATTAAACTCATCCCAAGTATCTTCCACTTCTTGATTTGACGAGTTTGGAACCTAAAACGTCTATTATTATATCGAGTTCAAAATTTACATCTCTCAAGGAAACTAAGATTTGATGTGGAATTATGTTGAACAAAAAATAATTGGTTATATATATATATATATATATATATATATATATATATATATATATATATATATATATATATATATATATATATATATATATATTGTGGGCTCATGAAGATAACCCAAACTCTTTAAGAAGATGGTTTGATGGGCTCTTAAATTGTGAAAAGCTAAGGGATCTTAATCTTGTAAGTGCTAAAATGGTAAACAATATTTTACCCTTATGTAAACAATATATGTTTACCTTTATGTAAAACACACTTATTTATTTTGATAACTGCTATAAATTAAAATTATAATGTATTAAACTCATCCCAAGTATCTTCCACTTCTTGATTTGACGAGTTTGGAACCTAAAACGTGTATTATTATATCGAGTTCAAAATTTACATCTCTCAAGAAAACTAAGATTTGATGTGGAATTATGTTGAACAAAAAATAATTGGTTATATATATATATATATATATATATATATATATATATATATATTGTGGGCCCATGAAGATAACCCAAACTCTTTAAGAAGATGGTTTAACGGGCTCTTAAATTGTGAAAAGCTAAGGGATCTCAATCTTGTAAGTGTTGAAATGGTAAACAATACTTTACCCTTATGTAAACAATATATGTTTACCCTTATGTAAAACACACTTATTTATTTTGATAACTGCTATAAATTAAAATTATAATGTATTAAACTCATCCCAAGTATCTTCCACTTCTTGATTTGACGAGTTTGGAACCTAAAACGTCTATTATTATATCGAGTTCAAAATTTACATCTCTCAAGGAAATTAAGATTTGATGTGGAATTATGTTGAACAAAAAATAATTGGTTATATATATATATATATATATATATATATATATATATATATATATATATATATATATATATATTGTGGGCCCATGAAGATAACCCAAACTCTTTAAGAAGATGGTTTAATGGGCTCTTAAATTGTGAAAAGGTAAGGGATCTTAATCTTGTAAGTGCTGAAATGGTAAACAATACTTTACCCTTATGTAAACAATATATGTTTACCCTTATGTAAAACACACTTATTTATTTTGATAACTACTATAAATTAAAATTATAATGTATTAAACTCATCCCAAGTATCTTCCACTTCTTGATTTGACGAGTTTGGAACTTAAAATGTCTATTATTATATCGAGTTCAAAAATTACATCTCTCAAGGAAACTAAGATTTGATGTGGAATTATGTTGAACAAAAAATAATTGGTTATATATATATATATATATATATATATATATATATATATATATATATGGAACGGACAATATATAAAAGAAGAAAAAGAAACGACCCACGCCTAGCAAGCAACTGGGCGGGGCGAAAGTAAAAGAAACAGGAACAAAAACGAACTACAAACAGTCAAAAGGAGAACGACACCAAATATCCCAAATACAATTCCCCAAATTACCCCTATGTTTCATCCAAAGGAAAACAGTCGCTATGATTTCATCCGTGACCAGAGAAGTGGATTTGAGATGTTTATTGAATATCGTGTCATTTCTAGTCTTCCAAAGGATCCAAAAGAGACCATAACAGATAGTCGTAAGAATAACACGCTTTTTGGAACATCTGCCTCACAATCCCACGAACTTTACCAAGCTACCAATATCAGTAATTGTATCCTGATTAATCTCGCACCACCGCCGTATCCAGTCACGGACAACCCTCGCGAAAGGGCAGCCAACCAAGATGTGATCTGCATTTTCAACCTCGGAATCACAACAACGACAACTAGTAGATATGTTAGGAACCCCTCGACAAGCAAGAGCCTCAGCAGAGGGTATTCTACCCAAGGAGGCACACCAAATAAAACAAAGAACCTTGAGAGGCACCACCTTACACCAATCCATCAGGAAGCGAGAATCAGACAAAGGAAAATGATCAAATCTAATCCGAACATCCTCCATAGTATACCTCCCATCCTTGGACAACAAACAACACCATTTCTCTCTCCCATTGTAGTAGATAGACTGAAGATGTTATGAAAATCAAGATTAATTTTGAGGATATCTTTTTTGGCACTAGCGATATTAATCCAGACCCACGAAATAAATTTCCTGGAGAGATGATGAGAAGTCTTTCCGGCCAGCCTATGAATACCGTGAATAGTTCTACCCCACAGAGAATTTGAAGAAGTCTTGAATCTCCACCACCATCTTACAATTAAACCAATATTGAGCACGTGAATAGCGCCCACACCTAAGCCGCCATTATCTTTCGAAGCCACCACCTTCTCCCAAAAAACCCAATGGATTTTTTTTTCTATTGGGCAAATTTTACATAAAAAAATCATACTTTTAAAAGGTCTATGTTATAAATATGTATACCAAATAAGTTTATCTTGTTACCTAGAAAATTGACTAGTATGGTTAGTTTCTTCTTAGGTAAAATGGTCTCTTATTTAACCACACAATTTATATTATATGCCTGTTAGTGTTAATTTTAAAATAATTAATAATAAGTTGGTAATTATGCAATTTGTCATTTTTCAAATTGTTTGTCTTATGTTTGAACGTTAGTGTTTACTATTTAATGCAACATAAGCATCTATTTAATGCAACAAAAGCATCTTATCTAAACACCATTAACATATCAAAATGGAGTGATTACCTTTTGACCAAGTGGTTGATTTAGTAAGATTGATAATTTGGTATGCATCATCTAAAATATTCCATAAAGTTTGGCCGAAAGCATAATAACCGAGGGCCCACCCAATTTTGACGGATGATATGTCATCATGTAAGATATATATATATATATATATATATATATATATATATATATATATATATATATATATATATATATATATATATATATATTAGGTTCACAAGAAATCTAATTTATAATGAAAACTGAATCTCCTACACTATGGGCATGACTACTTAAATTCTAACAAATTAAAGTTGAAGTTGAAGATTCCTCTCTTTCAACTTCACATATATAATATTGTTGAAAGTTTGGTGGGAGTTATCAAGATTCATAAATAGCATTGTGAGCTGAAAGCTTGGTGAATTCATTAGCATAAGTGATTTTTTACACGACAATATGAAAAACAAAAATTACGCATTGCAATTTAAATATATATAATTCCACATTTTACGTATAACTACCATATTTTTAATATATAGATATATGAATAAATATCTATTTTTTAGTCGACAACAACTCATTAAGATTAGTGTTCGATACACTACCACCCGAATTGTTCGATACAACTCATTAAGATTAGTGTTCGATAAACACTACGATGTCTAAGTCCACAAAATTTATATAGTCTCAATCTTTCAGTGTTATCTATTAGGTCAACCATCGATGATCAAGGTTATACGTGCATGATTACTTAGAGCATCCACAATAGTGAGTTCAATGGGAGAGTTGAATGAGATGACAAGTCTATGTATCATTCAATAGATGAAACTCTACCATTATGAGATGCCACCTTGACATTCAATGAATTTGGTGTTCAATGACCATTGAACTCCTCAATGAGAAAAAAGAAAGTTTTTAATTCTTAAATATTTACTATAAATTATATTTTTTTAATATTCTATTGGACTTTATAGAGTTCAATGCATTGTAGGAAAAAAATAATAGATTTGTATGGATTGTAGAAGGATGATATGACAATCCATTGAACTCTATGAAGTTCAATGCATTATGGATACCCTTAGTTACTTTATATATTTGTGGACATCCAACATTGACCTACATTCAAAATATTGTTTATGCTTCCTTGCTCTATATGATTGTAAACTTTCGTATCCGGGTCTATCCCTAATTTCCAACTCATACACATTTAAACAACCAACATACTGTGGGGCTTCCTTAAATGCATTTTTCTTAGTTTGTTGACAACTCAAACACCCGAAACTCACAATATATAAAATAAAAACTAAATACCGGAAAATGGGGCTACTTCTTAATTCGGAAATTCATTCTCCACACCAATAAATATCTCCAAATCTACGAAAGCTTCCCAATTTTAGTTTTCCACTATAAGAAATAGCCAATGTGAAAAGGGGCCATGGTGCATACAACGGCCACTTCGCATTACCATATTGAGAAATGGCGACTATGAAATATATACTTACATATTTATTAAGAACTTAAAGCTACAAATATGGATACTATTCTCTTCAATATTGAAAATAAGAAATTTACCAAGATCATACACAATTTAAACCTCAAGCACATTTTAAAACTAGGATTTAGAGAGAGTCAAAATGTGTGTACGGGGTAAAATGAAAAAAAAAAACTGAAAATTGGCTTATACTATAATTATCCATTTTGTAGGGTCCACTCGAAATCAAAACAACATCGTTTCACGTAGGTACCGGGGGTTACGACTTACGATGGATTTCACAGCCAAATACGATAACCATGGTCATTGGGGGCATTCGTTGATTTTAGGATAATTCTTATAATGCTTACAGGATGTTGCTATTTTTGTTTTTTTTTTTTAATTTAATTAATTAATTAATTTATTTTATTAACCCATTTTCTTAGACCCCCCGTTTCGGCCCCATGAGAATCTTACATTGAATGTGCGTCTTTTCTCATCTTCAACAATCTCAACATCTTGATTGCCAAAGATAAGTCACATCAGTTATGGCCCAATGAAGACGACTAAAATTAAATGCATATATATATATATATATATATATATATATATATATATATATATATATATATATATATATATATATATATATATATATATATATATATATATATATATATATATAGACTTGTCGCCTACTCCTAAACTACACCTTAAATCCACCTATGTCCACAACGGGACTTGAATCCTCAACCTCAAGGAGGGAGGGTAACACCGGATATCGCTGGCTAGAAGCACATTCATCATTATTAATGTGACTTATCTAGTTTTATAATATTTTAACATTTTCATTACTCATAAATTAGTTTTGTAAAATCAACAAATGGATTTATTTACACTGTGAATCTGTCTTACTATTATTCACACTGTGAATCTGAGCAGGTTCACAATGTGAATCTGAACAGGTTCACAATGTGAATCTGAACAGGTTCACAATGTGAATTTGAATTGAAATTTCGATATATATATTTCTTAAACATCAATATGAATCTATGTTTAAAGAGTACCAAAAATATGAATTTTGATATATTTATTAATTTTTTTCTACAAAAAAAATAGACCTTAACTTTTCAACAAACAAAAAAAATGAAGTGGGTTTTTTGAAAAAAAAAAAACCATTTTTTATATATCAATATGGAACTCTATGAAAGAGAACGAAAAATCATGAATAATGGTATATTCAGTTTTTTTTTTCCGATAAAAAACATGGCCTAAAAAAAATTAAACTAAAAAAGAAAGTGAGTTTTGTTATAATCCGGTGTATGTGCGTCCATTGTAAAAGTCTACAACCCTTTCTTTTGCCGTTGATTGCTTTAAATTTCAACGCTTTGGATTTGTTCCTTGGTTACTTGATTAATAATGGTTCTCTATTAAACTTTTTCACACACACATATATATATATATATATATATATATATATATATATATATATATATATATATATATATAGCTAGATTATAATGTGGATGACATCTATTGTGTGGTCGTAAGAATAATTTTGGACCAATAGGTGAATAGAATGAATGGTCATGAGTTGAGGGTCTATGATATTACTATGAGATATCATGTAATATATAATCACATAAATTTTAGTATAAGAGTATTTTAGTCAATTAAACTACATTTAAAAAAGGAAAATTCGGATTTTTAGGGGTAATTAATTCTCTTAATTTTAAAAATATGATTTTAATAGATAATAATTCTTTTATTTCGGGCCATTCTAACAGAATATGTTTATGAGTATCTTGAAACATTAGTGAACCATAAAAGAATAAATATTCTGACAGAATACATATTTTGACGGAATGAGCTTCTTGATTATAACAAATTTTTGAACCATCAATTGAAGAATAAAAACAAAAAATTACACTAATTCTTAAAGAATATGGGTAACAATTGCTAATAACTACATTTATTGTTAAAGAATAAACTAAGAACGCTTAAAAATTGAAAAAAAAACACATCAAAATCTAACAAAAGACACTAATACATTCTAAAAAGAATATTGTTGCTGAGAATCGCTTTCAATTTTACGGTTCGTTCTTCAAGCATCTGTGAAACCAAATCTAATTGTAGTTTAGAACCCAATAATACATTAGCAAATGAAAAATAAAAAACTAAAATCTTTTGTACAAATCTGAAGACCTGTGAATTGCACCAAAATCCATAACCAAGAATTGTAGAAAATGCACAAATTAGTGATGAAATATCATGATTCCATTATGACAATTGAAATTCATGATTCGATTCCGACATAATACATATATATTTTGCTAGAATACACTATCGTTCTCCATGTTTTATTTCTTTTCCACATCGTTTTGTTTTATTTCTTTTCCACATCATAATGAAAACGATGGTTATGAAATTGATTCAAAAAACTTTAAGAGCTGCATACAAAAAATAGAACAAACGATAATGAAAGTTATGATATTTGAAAAAAATGAACCCTAAACATTATCGTCTTAGATACTGATGAAGGACAGATACACTAAAATTAGCTTTACCACGATTAAAAATAATCAGTAATCTGCAATCAAAACAATACTTCAATCCACCATCATAAAAATATATAAATACTAACATGAAATCAGATTAATAACTCAATTCACACAAAAAAATATATCCATTAATAATATAAACTAGACGAGGAACCCCGCTTTGCGGGGATGGATTTGGACAGCTCCAATCATTTTGGTCACTTCGTATATAACTACAAAATTGTAAAATGGTAAAAAACTATTAAATTAATCAGATTTCCCAACTTTGAAATAAACAGGCAAAAAGTAAAAAGTACATATACAATCAATGAAATCAAGTAGAAATTAGTCCGTATTACTGCAACTGTTATTGGAAATCACTGTTAAAAAAATAAATAAAAAAGAAATCTGTTACAGACTTCCTGCTTGCAAATCTAGAACAGTTAAGAAAAACTGTTTATTAATCAAGAATCAAGAATGAAGACAACTTGTTCTTGTTTTTGTTTATTCATGGTGAAACAGAGTAAGGGTAAATTGGGAAATGAGAATCATAATCATACCCACAAAGGAATCATTGCTGGGAAATTGAAGGGGCATATACCAGCACAAACACCAATAGCCTCTCTGATGTTATAAGTATCAATTCCATGAGATACATCTGAAGCAAAAATGAACTTACCTAGTTAAACCAGAAAAGAAATTAGGGGTGAGGAATTGATACTATTACCACTGTAGCAAACATTTTTTCTAGGCCGATAAGATAAATGGGTAATTGTAGCTACTCTCGTTGATAAAAACTAAAGTAAAAAAATTTAAAAAAAAAAAAAAAAAAAAAAAAGAAAAAAACATTTAGGATCAACACCCCAACAAAAGCCATGAGATTCTGCAAGCTTCACAGGTGGATATGCCTCAACTGGAAATTCAATCAAGTGATGAAGTTACTAAATTGGAAGTGAGATAAAAACGAAAAAAAGCAAGATCAAGATACTGCTTATATTACCTATTGGTTCTCCAAATGAGCCTACAAAAAGTATACAATACATTAATTGCAACATGAGCCTACAAAAAAAAAAGCAAAATCAAGATACTGATTATATTACCTATTGGTTCTCCAAATGCACCAGGTGGATATGCGTCAACTGAAAATTCAATCAAGTGATGAAGTTACTAAATTGGAAGTGAGATAAAAACGAACAGAGATAGTGAAGATTAGAAAGAAAGACAAACCAGCGAAAGTTTTCTCGAGAATCTCCAACTGGAAAGCTGTCTTCATCTTCCTCTTAACCTTCGGCTCTCCTCCTTCACTCTAATTTTTGTTCTTCCCTTCCGAACCGCCACCGCCATGGCCGCTAGCACCACCGTCCATTGGCTTAAGAAGATCGAAATCGCGAACCCCGTTTTGCAATTCAGGTCAAACCCAACACAGAAACCGGGTTAATTAGCAGCTAAAACATCAAAAAACACTTGAAGCGACCAAATCCAAAATCAATTGAACCCAATAATTTCAATAACTCTCAGCGAAAACCGATACGTGTATTGCCATGGAATTGGTTGGGAAGCGATTGTATACCAAAACCACCAAAAAACCTAATCACACAGTGCCTATGAACTAAACCCTAATAAAAATAAAACTTACAAATGGCATGGTGAAGGCGATGAGACCGACATAAAACAACGATAGATACCTGATCAATTTTGATGTCGCCATGTCGGCCCACATCGGAGTACCAGCAGAAGGCTGTAGAAGTTGGTGGGTCTTGTAGGTTTTCTATGAAGAAATCAGAAGAAGCCAACTTCAGCAATCACGACCATTGTTCCTCGTCTTCGTTTTTTTTGGTGAACTAAAGCAAGCAGAGGGGGGAATCGGTGGAATGATGGAGCGCGTAGAATCTGAAAAGCGAACGTCATCTGTAGTCGACACCGCCATTGACGAAGATATTGAGTAGCAGTGAGCGTTGGAGAAAACCATGGAAAGCAGTCAGTTAGCAATTCGTTGATTCCGATCAACCGGAATCGAGTTCAGAGTGAGGCGGTGGTTTGGAGGTGGGTAGGGAATGGAAGGAACTTGATAGATACCTATTCGAGATGGTGAATCTCCTTGAATATAACAGAGGAGCAATTTTCTGGTTCTATATCTTTTGTCAAAACCAATTACAACTAAAACAAATATGCAAGCTATACTAAAATCTAGGAGATCATGGATCTCATGCATGCAAAAATGGAAACGTGGTCGTAGATAATATGCAATATTCCTATTCACTACAAACTACTAAAGATAACAAGTCTAGCCACTAACCGTCTTTCTAGCATGTGCTCGTATCAATACTCCGCCCCTGAAAAATGGCCTTGTCCTCAAGGTCGATTTATGCCGATTTCCGGTAGCAATTGGTTCGGCGGCCTTAGGTATGGCCAGAGATCCGTATCAGTTTGTCTCCGCTTAAAAAGGACCCCGTTCTTGAGGCCCGGTGAATTTTTTTGGAACTGTTTTCGATAGTTTTTGTTGGTCGGAATTGTTTTCGGTGGTTTTATGTAGGTAGTTTTCAGGGATGGCATCAACGGTGGTAGGAATTGTTGTTGTGGTGAAGGTGTCGTGGTTAATGACGGCGGCGGTCGCGACAGTAGAAGTGGTTGTTGGGTTGACATGGGCGATTGCAATGGTTTTGGAGGCGGCGGTGACAATAATGACTGTTGTGGCGGCGACAGTGGAGGTGTGGATGTCGGCGGCGGCCTTGGTTGCTGATTCGGTGGTGGAAGCGGAGGTGGAGGTGGGATGAGGTTGGCCATGGTTCCCGTTTGAACATCGATAAGGGTGTTGACGGTGGCCATTTGTGTGATAATGGCATCAAGACGGTGAACATTAGCGGTGGAAATAGCGATGAGTGTGGAGAGATGCTCGCGGATACTTGGCGTTGTGACATCGGTGGACGAATCTTGATGGGGAGGCATGATGAACGGGAATGAAAGCACCATTGATAGACACCTATTCGAGATGGTGAATCTCCTTGAATATAACAGAGAAAACAAATAACAGTGGAGCAATTTTCTGGTTCTATATCTTTTGTCAAAACCAATTACAACTAAAATAAATATGCAAGCTATACTAGAATCTAGGAGATCATGGATCTCATGCATGCAAAAATGGAAACGTGGTCCTAGATAATATGCAATATTCCTATTCACTACAAACTACTAAAGAGAACAAGTCTAGCCACTAACTGTCTTTCTAGCATGTGCTCGTATCAAAACTGGAGAATGATCGTCTCCAAAAACAGAGGCAGATAGAAAGAAATAGAAGGCGGTGGAAGTGTATGTGATTGGGCGAGGGAGACGGTGTGACGGGGGCGGTTACCATGGTTGAGGAAGTGAACCTGAGATACAGTACCTTGGTTAGGTACTGTTCCTAACAATTGTCCAACTTTAATATGTATATAAATTTGCAGCAACAACAATTTCATTATGAAACCAAAGAACCAAACATCACAATTTTAGTGGAACATTATTTCATGTCAAGTAAAAAATTTAACCAATTATAAGTATGAACTCTTTTATTATTTAACAAATTTAATAATACACTCACAAGTAAGAAAACTGTTATAGTTATTACATGATTACTCATGAATAAATTGTATATATAACAATCAAATTCTTGTTATCGATGCCAGGAGCTTAGCAAATCACCATATAAAGCATAACATAGTTTAATAAATAACCTTCAAAACTACGAAAGCAATCATAATTCATTAAAATATACTATCTTTTATTGGGTTAAAGCAAATCATTATATGCAATGAATCGACGATTGCAATATACACACTAACAAACATACAATCAGATACCGATTAAATTCAATTATAAAGACCCGATTAAATTTTACAAAAAGCCATATAAAAATGAATGGATGATACCGTGATATGATTCCGACCGATACAGCCTCCAAGTTTAAAAGGCGACGTTTTCCATTGGATTTGCCAATTTCCAGCGTGTTGTTGATTGAGTTGCCGGTGGCCTAGGGTTTTAGATGGCATACGTGATTTAATAGGGATTTGTCCATGATTTAAGGGATTTAATTTATATGTAATATTAATACTAAATTCTCATTGGTCTCTACGACCACACAATATTTGTTCATCCACATTTGAACCTACCTATATATATATATATATATATATATATATATATATATATATATATATATATATATATATATATATATATATATATATATATATATATAGAGAGAGAGAGAGAGAGAGTTAGGTTCAAATGTTTCCAACAACTATTGTGTGCATGAGTTGACCAATTAGAATTTAGAAAAAGAGAAATCATTAATTAAATTAATAAGGGTATGTTAGTAATATTACATATATGTATTAATTAATATCCAAAATCATATCTTTATTTAAGGGATCAATTTTTATTTATCTATTAAAGCTCTATTCTACCATTTTATCTTCAGCCGACGCTACAACCACTTCTTCATCTTCCATCTTCGTCTTCAATTATCTTCCTCCATATCTCTGCTGTTGGCCACCATCGTCTTCAAGCCGACCACCCTCCTCTGAAGAAAACGTCACTAGATCGCTGTCAAGAGGGATTTAGACTTCGATGGAGGAAATCGAGAATGGACAGTGGTGGAGGCGGTGGTGATGGGAGGAATGGATTTATGTTTTTAGAGTCATGTTTTAAGGTGGGGAAGGGAGATTTCGGAATCAGGTTTTAAGTTTTGGGTTCTCCTCTGATTCTCTATTCCCGTAATCGATTCATGAGATTGTCACCCATAAAGGTTTTAATTTTATATATTAAATGATTTAATTGCTTAACTCTTTTTGCAATTTCGGATTATATATGAGCCGATTTTATATATTATATGAACTGTGCATTTTTTATTCTCGTACAATGTTGTCTATTGATTGATGTCATTGTGAGAAAGGTTGGAAGGATCTCATCCATATCGCAGTTCCTTAGAGACCATTACTCCCACAACATTTTGGTATGGAAGTGACATGTCATGCTAAACAATTTGTGTTGTGTTCATTTTTAGAATTCATCTAATTATCTCAATCAACTTTCTACACTTTCATAGTCATTCTTAACAACAGTTGAATTAAACTTTATTTTGAGCTTAAGTGTTCAAATCTGTTAGAATTCATCAATGCCTACCAAGTGTTTGATGTAATTACTGAACCAGGAGTACAACAAATTATCTCTATCAATGTTATTATTTGTGTACTATAATGTTATTACTTAGTGATCAACTAACTGAAATATTAGAATAGCTATCTTACCTCATCATCGGATGTTATTCTCATCTTTAACTTTTTCATTCTTTAAGAATATTTTGCATCTAATGTATTCTTCTATTTGAATAATGTGTAAATAATATTATATTCTTGCAGAATCACATAAGAATGATTCTGCCAGAATTGTAGTTCTAGTATAATCACATAAAAATGATTATGGTAAAATCACATAAGAATAATTTTTCTAGGGTTCTATTGCAACTGGATTAATGTTTTATCATGATTTTTGTTTCTTATGCTTTTCAGATGTTTCAAGTTTTACCTACGGATCACTTACCATCCTTGAGTTTATGTCCTTCTGCAGCTCATTGTCTACCATATTCTATCAGAATTTATAGTTTTATTCTTTTAGAATGCACAGAATTTAGAATGCTCATGGTGAATGTATAGAATGTTACTCTTACATATTCGATTTCATGGCAGTTATTCTCATCGAATACTCGATTTTAAGGAAGTTATTCTCAAAGAATGAGTGAAAGGAACATGATGATCAAGTGCTTGAAGGTTCGATGATGGCATGTGGGATGAAGATGAACAATGGTCAATGATCTTCACAAAAGAAAGCACTAACATAATAATTTACAATATAATGATAAGACTAGATATTATAGTATATTATGGTAGAATATTCAGTTAGAATAACCTACCAATTGTGTTTGTTTTGTTATTAATGAGTGTTTCATTATGATAGAATAGTATATTAAGATTTTTATTTTTTAAGAATGTGATGACAAAATTTTAACTTGTATAAAAAAATTTGTTATTCTTAGAAAGTTCATTCAATCAAAAAATGTTGTTATTTCGTTTGAAGAATGATATGATCTTATATTCATTCTATAAGAATATGTATTCTGTCATTCAATCAAAACATGTATTCTATAATAATATGTATTCTGACATCTTATAGAATATATCATTCTAACAAAATGTCATTCTGACAGAATAATTTCGGTTATTATAAAAATACGTTGGATTAATATTGAATTAGTTTAAAATTTTTAGATTTTTAAAATTAGGAGATCTAATTATCCCTAAATTTCCGAAAATTTCCTTTTTTAAATATGGTTAATTGTCCAAAATATCCTTATGCTAAAATTTGTGTGATTAAATTGATTATTTTTAATTAGTTAATAAGTATAGAACCCTTACTTAAATTATCCCAAATAATTGGCTCAGAATCAATTTCATAAGAACACAATACTTAGTAAAAACAAAATAACCTAACCCCATATATATATATATATATATATATATATATATATATATATATATATATATATATATATATATATTAGTTTATAACCCGTGTGAACCATAGTTACAAAATTAGTTAAATTTTCATAGTAAAAACGCAAATTTATTAATCAATTATTTTAAATAAATTATTAATTAAGAGATATTTTTTAGTTATATAAAATTAATCGTTGATTCAAATAATTATGTAAAAGTATACCACCTTCTAATATGTATTAATTTAATTTAATTTTTTTATTCTAATGTTAATTTTTTCGAAACAACAAATCTACTGTAATTCTAAACTACTCTTTAATTTCATTTATGTCCACAACGGGACTTGAACCCTCAATCTCAAAGAGGGAGAACCCTTTGGTCTACTGTTATTATTATTCTAATGTTATTAAATTAATGTAATTATAGTGCAAAATTTAAAATTTGAAATGGAGAATCAATAGGTTGACAAACGACATGACATTAATTAGGATGTCTAATGGAGTGACACCATGACAAAAGCACTATTTTTTTATTAGTATAGGATATATATATATATATATATATATATATATATATATATATATATATATATATATATAGAGAGAGAGAGAGAGAGAGAGAGATAGAGAGAGAGAGAGTGCGAGAGTACATTACATGAATCGTCCCTCGTCCAGAAGCCAAAAAGCATGTTCAGTCTCTATTTTAAAAAATTAACTCGGACAATCCCTTGAATCGTAAAAAGTTGCATGCTTAGTCCTTAACAATATAAAATTATTATATTGCCCCTTTTAAATTATTTTTAATGTTTTTGATATATTTTAAGTTTTAAAAAATATTTTTATTTAATGAAAAGATAGTGGACCCACTCTCACCTCTCTCACCCTTACCCCTAGTCATCTCTCTACCCCTCTCTTACCCTCTCTCTTTCTCTCTCTCTCTCACACACACACATCTATATGGCCTGGCTCATCTTCAACCACCATTGAACCCCTCTTACCCCTTTCCTCCCCAAATTGATGAACCTGAAATCGGAATCAAATCTACACCTCAAAAATTAAATCCAATATATGCAAATAAAACATAACCAAACCCTAAATATGCAAATCGTAAGCCACAAGTGGAAGGAGAGAAAACAAGGATCAGATCGATGCCTCAAGTGGTCACCTTGAATCTTGTTGTTGTCGAAGAACCTGAAAAATCGAACCATAATCTTGTCCACGACTACCAGATCGAGGATCTTGATACTTGAATCAAGAGATCATTAAGGAAAGGAACCTATACCTAAAACTTCAATTTTGAGATCAGAGATAAGATTTTTGCGCTCGAATCTTCGAACTCTGAGGGGTTTCTAGATGGTCATCGCAGTATGATGACGAGGGTGAGATTATGGTCGCCTGAAATGATGGTCAATGGAGGTTGCTGGCATAGGATGTGAGGGATACAAAGAGAAAGAGTCGAGCCGCCACCGATGAGGGTTTCCCTGTTCTCGATATGTTGTTTTCAATCAAAGTCAAAAGAGGGAAGAAGGTTTTACCATTAGAGTTCAAGGGAGAAGGGTGTGTTAGAGGTGGGTGTGTCAGAAAATATGGGTGGCCCATTGTTGTCGCCTCTCAATTTTCCAACGACCCAGTAGCTCTGCAAGTGGTGTTTGGTAGATGCAATTTTATGCATATTTTAGGGTAGTTTTCATTATCATTTAGCATCATATTTTGTACTTTTGCATGTCATTTGTTTAAATAATGTTCAAATCATGTCTTACGTTAGAATTCCTGCACTGCTCATGTTTTTTATGTAAATTTCAGATAGTTCAAGTGGAGCAGTGCTTTGAGAGCAGTTGGATGCACGTTTGGAGCTTAAAATGGAGCTTTTACCTTATGAAGGATTCTGAGGAATGCTTGGAAAATGTTTTGGTCAAGAAACATTCGATTGAATTGATCACGTGAAGATAGATTCTACAATCTGAAGCTAAGGGATGTTGCTGACAACTTTGACCCCCTGTCAGTATTTTGACCATATATCATGAACCGTAACTCCGATTGACGAGATTCAAAATGTTCTGAAAACTAGACGAAATTTCGGACGACTTAGGCAAAACATGCGACCACAACTCTTGTCCATGCGATCGCATGGAGCCTTTATGCGATCACATTTTTTCTCGCAACTTGTCTTCGAGGTTTTTTAATGCCAAAAATTCATCTGGGAGAAGAAAGTGAATATATGTGATCGCAACCTATGTACAGCGATCACAAATTTTCCGTATGCGATCGCAAATTTTCCAAAAAGTTCCAAAATAGCATCCCACTTCATTAAAAAAGCCCGAGACGCATTTTCTTCAAAACATGCGATCGCAACTTCAATACATGTGATCGTATGCACGTCGTTTTTTTTGCTGTTGGACGTATAAATAGACCCACATAACCTTCCAGTAAGGAGATTTGACACCCTAGTCGACTCCTGAGGCTCCAGATAATGAAAAAGACGATTTTTGAGGTGTTTCTTCAACAATTTATGAAGATCTAAAGAGTGTGGATCATCTCCTTTAATTAGATTATTAAGATTAGCTATTTGATGTTTAATTCTAGTAGTTTAGTTTTGTTTTTAGCCATGCCTGGCTAAACCGTAGTTTTCAGTTCTGCATAGACTAGTCCTTTTCATGTGATTAGTTTCAGATCTGATTTTCGTTTTGTGTTTCTATCTAGATTTTTCAGTTTTGTTCTTAATGAATGTTTGACTTTAATTCTTGTTAGTCTGATCGCCTAGAAAGGGTTTTATCATTCCAGTTAGTCAGTTATTAGAATCCGTAATTGTTCTTGTCAACTGGTAAAAGTAATAAGTATCAGATTGGTTCCGTTTTGGGATTTAATTCTGGTATAAACTGTAAAAATCATACCTTTACGCTTCCGAGCTTGTGAGAAGTATTGGGTATTGCTGAGAATTTTACATAGAACTTAATGCAACTTTTATGATCTTAATTAAGAGCTTGTTTAATTGAACAATAAAAAGATAGGGTTAATTAAAAGAGCTTGTTTTGATTAACTAATTTAGGTAAAATAGATTATATTAGAGCTTGTTAGTTTTTCTCAGTACCAACTTAGATAGAACACATCTCAAATAATTAGATCTAGGCTAGTTGCATGATTAGGAAAGCTGCAGAAGAGCTGAAACCACTTTTAATATTGATTTTTGTTTAATTTAATATCACTGCAATTTTAGTTTTTAGTTTAATCAAAATCCCCCTTTTAATAATTTCTGTCTTGACTAGATTGTGCCTGATGCAAAAAGGCATTGACCATTAGGTTGTGTCCCTGAGGATTCGACCCTACTTCCCTCTGCTATATTTTTAGTGCAACCAGCAGTGATAAATTTATTTATTTAATACACACACGAGAACGTGTTAACAAATTGGCGCCATTGTTGGGGACACGGTGCTTTCTAATTGTTTTATGCCAAAAAATTTTCGTTCAGGAACTGCAAGGAGGCTGAAGAAAGAAGCAACAAGAAAGAAACGATAAGGTGATCTCTTTGGTTCATCTTCATGCCTACCTCCAGAAACCTCCACACCACAAGGCACTCCCTTGTGGAACGAATCAAATCCGTTTATTCCAAAAGTACCCCCATATTCTCATCAAAACAACCCTTATAAAACATATTCCCCACTCTCTTCCATTAAATCTAAACCCACAGATTCTTCAGAATCCGAATATGAAGAATCAGACATGAGTGGAGACGTGGCAGAAAAGAATCTAAGAGAGTGGGCCGCTCAAGAGGTCAATCAACAGCCACTCTGCATCACTTTTCTAGAAGCCGAGAACTTCGAACTTAAATCTGGGCTAATTCATCTTCTTCCTACTTTCATAGGATTGGAAAACGAAGACCCACATAAATTCCTCAAGGAGTTTCATGTGGTTTGTTCAGGCATGAAGCCGCATGCAGTTACTGAAGACCAGATCAAGCTAAGGGCATTCCCGTTTTCGCTTCAAGATTCAACAAGATAATGACTATATGAACTCCCATATGGTTCCATCACCACTTGGACTGAGCTGACGAAGTTTTTTTTAGAGAAATACTTTCCAGAAACGCGAGTTTCCAGTCTCAGAAGGGAAATCATTAGGATCAAACAAGGAAAAAGAGAAAATTTACATACTTACTGGGAGAGGTTCAAGAAGCTACTAGTTCGGTGCCCACAACATGGGATCAAAAATTATCAACTTTATAATTGCTTTTGTGAAGGCCTGGCACCCATGTAGAGGCACCCTATAAATGATTCCGGTGGTGGCTGCTTAGGAGACATGACACCAGCTGAAATCAGAGAGCTGATCGAGAAGGTGGCAATAGATTCAAATCATTCCAGAAATAAAGACGAGTGGTATCCAGATCAGCCAAGAGGAGTAAAGGAAGTCAGCAATGTTCATTTGGAAGCGCGTATATCTGAATTGAAGAAAGTTGTCCTGCTCTTGACAAAAGAAAAAGCAGTTGCGAAGAAACCATGTGGTATTTGTTTGAAGACGGAACATCCGACAAATATGTGTCCGTTACTGCAAGAGGATACAACTGCAGTAAAAGCTATTGGAGGCTATCAGAATAATTACCAGAATAATTTTCAACAGAAGCAACAATATAAAATCCCACCCGGATTCCATCAGCAACGAAATTTTCAGCAACCGGGTTTTTAGAAACGAACTTTAAGCAGAATTCTCATTTTTAGCCCAAATTCCAGAATTCGAATTTCCAGAATCAAAACACACATCAGCAACAACATGGCCTTAGAAGATATAGTGAAGAGCCTTGCCACGAGCACCCAAGCATTCCAGACAGAAACCAGAGCTAGTATAAAAAATCTGGAACATCAGGTGTCTCAACTTGCTACTTCTATGGGTTGTCTGGAGTCTCAAGGAAAGTTACCAGGGCACATAGAAAAAAATCTGAAACACAATGTGAGTGCCATTTCCTTGAGAAGTGGGAAAACATACAGATGCCCAAACTTATCTGAACCAGAAACAAAGATTAGGAAGAATTTAAAGAGGTGTTGGTTGAAGAAGAATCTAAAACGTTGGAAGAAAAAGAAACTCCAACACCTGTGAAGATGAATATGAAAGAATATAAGCCTTTACCTCCATTCCCATCAAGACTAAAGAATACGAATCGTGAAAGAGAGGATGAAGACATCATGTAAATTTTTCGCAAGGCTGAGGTAAACCTTCCACTTTTAGATGTTATAAAACATATTCCTCGATATGCTAAGTTTCATAAAGATTTGTGTATTTCAAAGAAAAAAATGAAATTTAGTGAAACTGTAAAAGCTGGCAAGAATATTTCTTTAATTCTACAAAAAGGTTTGCCTCAAAAGTGCAAGGATCCGAGGATTTTTTCAGTTCCTTGTAAATTAGGGAACCTTGCTTTTCCAAAAGCCATGCTTGATCTAGGAGCTTCAGTCAATGTCCTTCCCTGTTCTGTTTTTAAACAATTAAAAATGGGAACTTTACAAAAGATCGGGACAATTATACAGTCTGCTAACCACTCGACAGTACACCCAAAAGGTGTGGTGGAGGATGTTCTTGTCCGAGTGATAATCTGATTTTTCCCGCAGATTTTTACATTTTGGACATGGAAAACTTGGACACTTCAGATACAAAATCGATTATTTTAGGAAGGCCTTTTATGAAAACATATAAAACAAAAATTGATGTTTTTGCTGGTACACTTTCAATGGATTTTGATGAAGAAGTTGTGAATTTTAAAATCAATGATGATAATGTTACTTCTGAAAATATTTCTGTCAAATATATGGGTACCAGCAGTCCGGGCAAGAAAAATTTCCAGGCAAGAAAAATTTCCAGACATGAATTTATCATACACATTGGAGGAGCTGGCAGAAGATAAGCTTGGGGAGGTGAAGGAGGAGTATCTGATTCATGTTGAAGAAAAATCAGATAAAAATTTGAAAAGAAACAAACTTTTGGAAAAAGAAGAGGAGGAGCTAGAATCTGAGGAACAGTCAGATAAGATCTGAAAAGAAAAAAAGTTTTGGGCAAAGAAAAGGTGGACGTGGTGATTTCAGATACGAATTTGAAAAGAAGAAAGTTTGAAGAAATGAAGAACGAGATCTCTGGGAAGAATAAGAAGATTAGAAAGAGAAAGAAATCAAATCATCTGAAAGACTTATTTGAAGATACTCTAGAGTCTTTCAAGTTTACTGAACAACTTCCAGATCCACCTATATTGCCATATTTGAATGGATCTAGAGTCACAAGGAAAAGAGTTGAGCTTCAGAGAAGTCCCAATCATACCAGTTGATCTGGTTGGGCAAAGTCGAGCCAACGACTTTAAAAATTGGTAGCTTTCCGGGAGGCAACCTAAGGATTAATTTTTAGTTTTCAATAAAGAGATAGTCGCAGTTCCAAGTAAGCTTGGGGAAATCAGAGGACCAACAGAGTTGCTGAAATTCAGATTTTTCGCCACATCTTCGTCAAAATAAAAATTTCTACAAACATATCAGGTACATTCATTCATAGCTACATCCTTTTTGCTTTTATAAGTTTTATTGAGTTGTTCATTCATCTCTGAGCATTGAGGACAATGCATCATTTTAAGCTTGGGGAGACGGTTAGTGTAAAAAAATTTCATTTTTTGTTAAAAATTTAAAATTTTCCAGTTTTTCATTTAAAATTTTTCAAATTTTTTTTTTGCATTTGCATTAAAAAATTCGAAAATCCAAAACAATATTTTATTTTCTGTTTTTATTTTTCTACATTCATAAAAAAAACCCCTAAAAAGATTTTATTTCTAGTTATTTTATGCATTTTAAATTCTTAAAAATCTTTTAAAATAATAGAAATTTTTTTTAAAAATAGGAGATGAGGACACTCTTTACATACATACATTTACATTCGATAACTCCGCGAAGATGGAAAATGAAAATCCGAAGCAACCGGGTTGTTATTGGAAGTGTAGAATTAGTTGTCATAACTAGGGGACCCAAACACTGTAATTTGAGACCTCAGTCTTAGATATTAAAAAAATGGCATACTGAAACGTTTTTTGTGGGCGGTACTAACAGCTATGGGATGATTTGCTTTTGAATGTTTAAAAATAATCTTTATCGACAACTCTGGACCCACAGAACACGAACCTATTTGTTGACACACATTACCCTCGTGGTAACAAAGAACCCTTATATCAGATCCACATAGTCAATAAGGAAGAAAGGGTACAACTGTCATATCTAGTACCCAAATCAAAATTTCAAGCACTTAATCGAAGAAATGTCAAGAAATTCAAAATTTGATTGAAGAACTCAAGCCAGTAAGAAAAGATACAAATTCAAACCAAGGCTCTAATACCAACTTGTAACACCCATAAAATTTGAGCCAAATTAAAACATTTTAATCATTCAAAAACCATTACGTTCATACAACTCGTTTTCAAAATAGTTTAAACATCAGAGTATCCCCCAGAACCATATCATATAAATCATAAAACATGAGGAGCGGTACGATCACGCCTTCGCCTTGCCACGATCTCCTGAAGTACCTGAAAAAATACACTGAAACTGTAAGCCCGAAAGCTTAGTGAGTTACCCCCAAAATACCAACCACACATATCATACTCATAACATATCATAAATAAAACAGCCATGCACATCGGGTCTACTGTGTAACTGGTCCGCCCGCACCGGGCCTTCAGTCCACCTGGTCCACCCTCCGAGTCTAGTCATGTACGTCGAGTCTACAGTGTGATTGGTCTGCCCGCACCGGGCCTTCAATCCACCTGGTCCACTCTCTGAGTCTACATTATGACTGGTCCGCCCGCACCGGGCCTTCAGTCGGCCTGGTCCACTCTTCGAGCCTCGGCACGTCTGGTCCGCCCTCTTGGGGCCTTCAGCCTATCCGCACCGCTCGCTGGGCCTTCAGAACATCTGGTCCGCCGTGGGTATGTTGGCCTACAGCACAAAGCAGGACCCGCCTCAACCCAACCCCCGTCAAACAACCATGTGCACATACAACAATTAATCACATAACAATCCTCAACCAGACAAACAGTCTAACAGATCACATAGCATATCAACATCCTAATCAGGATTCCGACCTAACCGGTCACTAGCATAACATTACCCTATATCCCGGGTACCGACCTTAACCAGGTCACTAACATAACACCATCCTAAACACCAGGATGCAGATCTAGTAAAACAATAACATAACAAACAATACCCGAATTTCCATCCGATAAAGGGCCGGCCTTGGTGCCGTAGACCCTGTCGATATAGTGAGGATAACTCACCTTGCAACTGCCGAAATCCTGCAAATCTCTGACCGCTGACTCACCGGGACTCCCAACTATCACATGATAATCACCAAGTTAGAATCCAACATGACTTTCTAGGCCAAGGGCCCACAACACTCATTAAGTCCATTATCCTCTTATTGGGCCAAGACCCAAAACCAAATCCTCATGCAAAGCCCAATATTGGCCCAATTTACTAAATTGGGCCCACCTTTCCAAACATGCCTAAATCCAAGGTCCATAATAATTATTGGGTCCAATTTACTCCATCCATACTATTCAGTCACGACCCAAGCCCAACTAGCCCATAAACAACCCAATTACTCAAGGCCCAAAATTAAAAACCCAACAGAGGGCGTACGCTGGGCGTACTCCTCTGGTACGCGGGGCGTACGCACGTCTGCACCAAAAATCCTTCCATGTGCTTAGTGGCTTAAGCACTTAAGCCCATATGCCAGATCTAGTGACAAAAAGGGCCTAGGACTCATAAAGTCTCAATCTTTATCGTTTTGGACGTCCATAAAGCTCTTAACTCAAGGTCTTAACCCATTAAGACCTTCCTACTTCTTACATGGGACAACCAAAGCCATTGGGACCTCATTTTTCTTACTCAAGACCTCTCCAATGGTCTGAAAGGACAGCTCATCTTAACCAAAACACATCATGCATCATAATGGGAGTTTTTGGGACAAGAATGGTGTCAAAACTTCACCACTCTTAGATCTACACAAAATAGATGTCAAGCAAGAAGCTTTATACCTTTAGGAGCTCTTGAACCGCCAGAAAACTTCAGATCTACACGCTGGCCTTCTTCCTCTACTCACTAGATGCAACACCTTCTTCTCAAAACACTCCAAATTCACTTCCAAAGTTCACACGCTCAAGAAGTTGGCTAGGGTTTGGGGAAAACGGCTCTAAACAGTGGAGGCTAGGGTAAGGGAGGGTTATGAGCTCTTAAAGTTGTTTAAATAGCCTCCATACCCGAAATATTAGGGTTTCTGGATGATAGACGTATGTTGGGCGTACATCCAGTACGCTGGGCGTACGTCGAGGGACTCCCGCGTTCATTTACTCCATTAAGCTGGGCGTACATCCAACTTACGTTGGGCGTACCCAGCCAAACACGTGCATGCATGCTTAGCATGCATGGGACCCCTTTGCCAAACTTCCCCCCTAAGGGACCATTGATGCCAATATCTTTAATTTACAATATCTCCTCTATCCTAAGTCCGTTCCTGACGAACTTTATATCCACGTAAAGGTGGCGAGAAGCCCCACGCTTCTAGCAACACACCCCGGTTCGAAACCTTCTCGAATGAAACCTATTGCCCATAAAAGATCGAAACGCCCTTACTCTTGATCTCGGAAATTCATAAATAAATACTTTTAGAACGGGGCGTTACAATTCTCCCCCACTTAAATTAGGCTTCGTCCTTGAAGCCTGCGGCAACACGAACTTCCAGATGATACCCCCATAATGCATCCACTGATCTCAAAACGCCCAAATTCCTTCAATCACTGCTATCGAATCCCTAAAATCCATCTCTTCCCTTGCAGGGTCCTGATCAACTGCTTCAAGCCGGCCATCGGCTTCTTTTCTCTGATGACAACACTCATCAACTAAGTGCCACCTGAAGACACTACCTTACTTCCGTCCTACGCATTCATTCGCAACCTGCGAAAACTGGATACCACAACACCCACTAAGCTCCGCCAAGACGCTAATTCATCTTCCTTCGCCAAGATTGGCGATAACCCTGACAACTAGCAACCTGGAACGAATCCTCATGATGGAATACCCCAGGTTGGAATACCTCCACATACATAACCCAAGCCTACAACCATACTCGGAACTAAGGACCTTGTCCTTGCGTCACCCTCGAACCCTTCGGTTCGACACAACGGAGTGCAATCCACCCACACTTCCCTATCGCGATCTCTAGGTCCTTGACCTCCGACTGTAATATCCTTATGCAGTCCTCAGCACCGGTCCAGACTGCTCCCGAGTCTGTTATCCTGCTGAATCACCTTCCGCTGTCCCATTCCCCGATCTGGAACCACTATCCTCCTCTTCTTCCAAAGAGACCGAAAACATGTCTGCTCATCATCCAACATTGCCATAACCTCAACGGGCATCCAACCCGTATGTGCTTCCATATATCTGGTACAATCCTAGTGCTTACTACCAATATCTGAAGCACTTTCGATCATCCATTTACTCCACTGCCTCCCTTTCAGAGGACCCACACTCCTTCCGGAGTTACATACTTTTGCTTTCCAGGAAGTCTACTCCACAACCATAACCGCACTTATAAGTGCCACTGAGCTAAACTCCACTCTACCGATCCACTAACATATATAGAGTCTTCAGCATGACTGGACCGCCCTTCCAGGCCTTCAGCCTATCTGGACCACTCTCAGAACCTTCAGCATGTCTGGACCGCCCTCCTGGGCCTTCAGCCTGTCTGGACCGTTCCCTGAACCTCCGGCCGACTCCATCATCATGATCAATACTTGGGGCCAGACCATATCGATTACTATTGCATGGTGACTTATTCACTCATTCTCCTCCTCTCGATCCATGAACACTTACAGAGTCTTCAGCATGACTGGACCGCCTTCCCAGGCCTTCAGCCTATCTGGACCACTCTCAGAACCTTCATCATGTCTGGACCGCCCTCCTGGGCCTTCAGCCTGTCTAGACGGTTCCCCGAGTCTTCGGCCTGACTGGTACGCCTCCCGGCCTTCAGTCTATCCGGACTGCTCAAATGCCGTCGCACATCACCCTGAACCATTCCTTCCGGGAATCCTTCCCATGCAGTCTGTTCTAGCCCTCTAGGGGTTCCGAACTCCACATCCATTCTATGAATCTTTTACCCCGGCCTGATCCCAGGCCTCTCAACAATTACTTTCTCTGAGAACCATGGTCTGTTCCCTGCCCCACATGTCTATCTCCACATTCTCGGCTAACACAACGCTGAAATCCAACAGCTAACCATCCCTGGATGCATGTTGTTCCACCGGAGAATTTTCCAATTCTCCCCCACTTAGTGCATCGACTACTAACCACCGTTCCCAAAACCGGCATGGCTCAATCGCCCTTACTCCATATATTCCCTCTTATCCATGAACTGACTCCCTCGGGAGTGAGTAACCTTCACCGTATAACCCTTCCACCATCGCACACCTTAACTCCAAGGAAGTTCGAATCTCAACTGAACACTCCTTGCAACGCAGTCGCTATTCCAAGCAACGAGATCATATACCTTATCTTTCGACCAAGAATCCTCCTGAACACTAACTACCACTCCTAACTACTAAGATCCTCAATCATACTATGAAACATGCGGAACAAGGCAGACATATTTACCATACTACACAATCAACAAGATAACAAGATATCACAATGGAAACATACCTGCAGCTGCATCTGGCTCTGCCCTGACCTCCTCTGTTGTAAGCTGAAATGCGCGTCCCTGAGACCTTGGAGGCTCCGCTCCACCCTGACCCCTGCCAGTAATCCTCAAAGTGGCCGGTGCTGGAGCCTGCACCGATCCTGCAGCAAACTGTGGGCAGTTGGCCCTCAAGTGTCCAACCTGAGGGCAATGATAACAAATCCTCATATCCTGCACCGGGGCTGACTGACGGCAATCCCTCGCATAATGCCCTTCTCTTCCGCACTTGCGGCACGCACCACCGGGCCTACAAACTCCGGTATGACCCTTCCCACACTTTTCGCAAGTGTGGCTGCTCTGACTCCCAATCCTGGAGTCAACGGTTTTGAACCGTTTCGGCGCTGGCTGCGACTGCACTGGGGCCTGCCTCTGCTCTCGCAACTGCAACTCAATCTCCAACTCACGCCGCCTGGCGGCCTCCTGCAGCTCTAACAAGGTATCACACCTTTGCGTGGACACAAACTGCCTGATGTCCCTCTTGAGCATACTCAGATATCGGGACATCTGAGCCTGCTCTGAAGCAAACTCTGGGCAAAACATCACCCTCTCAGTAAACATCCTAGTGATCTCCGTCACCGACTCTGAATCCTGCTTCAGCTCCAGGAACTCCTGAGCCAACCTCTCTCTCTCAACCTGTGGAACATAACGGGTACTGAACATCTCCCGGAACTGATCACACGTAACCACAACCTGCTGCGCGTCAGAATAAGATCCCGTAGTCAACCTCCACCAATCCTTCGCTCCGAGCCTCAACAGGTTCAGAGCACACCTCACCCTCTGATCAGCAGGGCATGAACACGTGAAGAAACATCCCTCCACGTGTGACAACCACCTCATAGCAACGATCGGATCCTGAACTCCATCGAAAGTAGGGGGCTTCGTATTATCGAAGTCCCGATACTGAAAACCTCGACCGGTTCCTCCCCCTGCCACTGCTACAGCCGCTGTAGCTGCCGCGGCAGCCGCCTCCGCAAGAGCTGCATAGCGCTCATCAAAGTACTCGACCATGGCGGTCGTAATCGACCAAACATCTCCGGTAACTTGGCCCGGAACATAGCAGCAACCTCATCATGCAGGATCTCACGAATCCTGGCATCCAACTCGTCCGTGCTCATCTGACCAATGACCTCGGGTGGTACTGACCCATGCTGACCACCCTCTCCCGATCCTGATCCCGAACCGGATCCTTCCCCGAAACGTCTCGTAATCGCCATACTGCAATACACCAACAAGACCCTTAGACACATCACATGTCCACCCGGGTAACTATCTCATAACCGATACCCTAGAGAGTTGTGACTTCCTTGATACGCGTATGGGTCCTGTGCTTTCAGTAGTACGGGCCCATACTACCTTCCATACCTACCCATATTTGTCTCAAGTATCACCACAACACTCTAACCATATATACACACACCCGCTCAATCCTCACTCCTAGATGAAAAGCTGTATATTTTAGATAAGGAAAACCCTAGGCTAATAGGCATCACATAATCGGGCAATTCTATCATGCAATTCCTGAAGATCCCTAGCCTAGTACTAGCATGCTGTTCTAACATATCACATAATCAAATAACTTGTATGGTATTTTGAGGTCTACTTACTGGCTCTGGCTGATCGTACCCTCTGCATCCTCCTTTACTTATTTCGAAAACCTTTTTGAAAACCATTTTGAAAACCCCTCCTTGATTTGAGACTGGATTCACACGAATGTTCCTCCAATTCACTCAAACCAAGGCTCTGATACCAACTTGTAACACCCATAAAATTTGAGCCAAATTAAAACATTTTAATCATTCAAAAACCATTACGTTCATAAAACTCGTTTTCAAAATAGTTTAAACATCAGAGTATCCCCCATAACCATATCATATAAATCATAAAACATGAGGAGCGGTACGATCACGCCTTCGCCTTGTCACGATCTCCTGAAGTACCTGAAATAATACACTGAAACTGTAAGCCCGAAAGCTTAGTGAGTTACCCCCAAAATACCAAACACACATATCATACTCATAACATATCATAAATAGAACAGCCATACACATCGGGTCTACTCTGTAACTGGTCCGCCCGCACCGGGCCTTCAGTCCACCTGGTCCACCCTCCGAGTCTAGCCATGTACGTCGAGTCTACAGTGTAATTGGTCTGCCCGCACCGGGCCTTCAATCCACCTGGTCCGCTCTCTGAGTCTACAGTATCACTGGTCCGCCCGCACCGGGCCTTCAGTCGGCCTGGTCCACTCTCCGAGCCTCGGCACGTCTGGTCCGCCCTCTTGGGGCCTTCAGCCTATCCAGACCGCTAGCTGGGCCTTCGGAACATCCGGTCCGCCCTGGGTATGTTGTCCTACAGCACAAAGCAGGACCCGCCTCAACCCAACCCCTGTCAAACAACCATGTGCACATACAACAATTAATCACATAACAATCCTCAACCAGACAAACAGTCTAACAGATCACATAGCATATCAACATCCTAATCAGGATTCCGACCTAACCGGTCACTAGCATAACATTACCCTATATCCCGGGTACCGACCTTAACCAGGTCACTAACATAACACCATCCTAAACACCAGGATGCAGATCTAGCAAAACAATAACATAACAAACAATACCCGGATTTCCATCCGATAAAGGGCCGGCCTTGGTGCCGTAGACCCTGTCGATATAGTGAGGATAACTCACCTTGCAACTGCCGAAATCCTGCAAATCTCTGACCGCTGACTCACCGGGACTCCCAACTATCACATGATAATCACCAAGTTAGAATCCAACATGACTTTTAGGCCAAGGGCCCACAACACTCATTAAGTCCATTATCCTCTTATTGGGCCAAGACCCAAAACCAAATCCTCATGCAAAGCCCAATATTGGCCCAATTTACTAAATTGGGCCCACCTTTCCAAACGGGCCTAGATCCAAGGTCCATAATAATTAGTCGGCCCAATTTACTCCATCCATACTATTCAGTCACGGCCCAAGCCCAACTAGCCCATAAACAACCCAATTACTCAAGGCCCAAAATTAAAAACCCAACAGAGGGCGTACGCTGGGCGTACTCCTCTGGTACGCGGGGCGTACGCACGTCTGCACCAAAAATCCTTCCATGTGCTTAATGGCTTAAGCACTTAAGCCCGTATGCCAGATCTAGTGACAAAAAGGGCCTAGGACTCATAAAGTCTCAATCTTTATCCTTTTGGACGTCCATAAAGCTCTTAACTCAAGGTCTTAACCCATTAAGACCTTCCTACTTCTTACATGGGACAACCAAAGCCATTGGGACCTCATTTTTCTTACTCAAGACCTCTCCAATGGTCTGAAAGGACAACTCATCTTAACCAAAACACATCATGCATCATAATGGGGGTTTTTGGGACAAGAATGGTGTCAAAACTTCACCACTCTTAGATCTACACAAAATAGATGTCAGGCAAGAAGCTTTATACCTTTAGGAGATCTTGAACCACCAGAAAATTTTAGATCTACACGCTGGCCTTCTTCCTCTACTCACTAGATGCAACACCTTCTTCTCAAAACACTCCAAATTCACTTCCAAAGTTCACACGCTCAAGAAGTTGGCTAGGGTTTGGGGAAAACGACTCTAAACAGTGGAGGCTAGGGTAAGGGAGGGTTATGAGCTCTTAAAGTTGTTTAAATAGCCTCCATACCCGAAATATTAGGGTTTCTGGATGATAAACGTACGCTGGGCGTACATCCAGTACATTGGGCGTACGTCGAGGGACTCCCACGTTCATTTACTCCATTACGCTGGGCGTACATCCAGCTTACGCTGGGCGTACCCAGCCAAACACGTGCATGCATGGGACCCCTTTGCCAAACTTCCCCCCCCCCCCCTAAGGGACCATTGATGCCAATATCTTTAATTTACAATATCTCCTCTATCCTAAGTCCGTTCCCGACGAACTTTATATCCACGTAAAGGTGGCGAGAAGCCCCACGCTTCTAGCAACACACCCCGGTTCGAATCCTTCTCGAATGAAACCCATTGCCCATAAAAGACTGAAACGCCCTTACTCTTGATCTCAGAAATTCATAAATAAATACTTTTAGAACGGGGCGTTACATTAAATCTTTAGTTTCCTTAATCTTGTTTTATTTTATTCTACGTTCTTTTTTTTATGTCATCTACATCTTTCCATTTGTTTATAATGTTTTATTCTTTTTCTTACTTGAGAGCAAGTAAGGTTTAAGCTTGGGGAGATTTGTTTGATGTAATTTTATGCATATTTTAGGGTAGTTGTCATTATCATTTAGCATCATATTTTGTACATTTGCATGTCGTTTGTTTAAATAATGTCCATAATGTTCAGCTCATGTCTTTCGTTAGAATTCCCGTACTGCACAAGTTTTTTATGTCAATTTCAGATAGTTCGAGTGGAGCAGTGATTTGGGAGCAGTTGGATGCGCGTTTGGAGCTTAAAATGGAGCTTGGACCCTATTAAGGATTATGAGGAATGCTTGGAAGATGATTTGGTCAATAAACATTCGATCGAATTGATCACACGAAGATAGATTCTACAATCTGAAGCTAAAGGATGTTGCTGACAATTTTGAACCCCTGTAAGTATTTTGACCATATCTTATGAACTGTAACTCCGATTTATGAGATTCAAAATGTTCTGAAAACTAGACGAAATTTCGGACGCCTTAGGAAAAAGATGCGATCGCAAATCTTGTCCATGCGATCGCATGTTTACTCGCAACTTGTCTTCGAGGTTTTTTAGTGCCAAAAATTCATCTGGGAGAAGAAAATGAATATATGCGATCGTAAACTATGTACATGCGATCACAACTAATCCCTATGTGATCGCTACTTTGCCAAAAAGTTCCAAAATAGCAACCCACTTCATTAAAAAGGACCGAGACGCGTTTTCTTTAAAACATGCGATCGCATGCACGCCGTTTTTTGCTGCTGGACGTATAAACAGACCCACATAACCTTCCAGTAAGGAGATTTCATACCCTAGTCGACTCCCGAGGCTCCAGACGATGCAAAAGAAGATTTTAGAGGTGTTTTTTTCTCCGATTTCAACTATTTCTAAAGATATGAAGAGTGTTGATCATCTCCTTAAATTAGATTAGTAAGATTAGTTGTTTAATTTTTAATTCTAGTAGTTTAGTTTTGTTTTTAGCCATGACTGGCTAAACCCTAGTTTTCAGTTCTGCATAGACTAGTACTTTTCAAGTGATTAGTTTCAGATCTGATTTTCGTTTTGTGTTTCTATCTAGATTTTTCAGTTTTGTTCTTAATGAAATTTTCATTTTAATTCTCGTTAGTATGATCACCTAGCTAGGGTTTTGTCATTCCAGTTAATCAGTTAACAGAATCCGTAATTGTTCTTATCAATTGGTAAAAGTAATAAGTATCGGATTGGTTCTGTTTTGGGATTTAACTCTAGTATAAATTGTAAAAATCATACCTTTACGCTTCCTAGCTTGTGAGAAGTATTGGGTATTGCTGGGAATTTTACATATAACTTAATGCAACTTTTTTGGTCTTAATTAAGAGCTTGTTTAACTGAACAGTAAAAAGTTAGGGTTAATTCAAAGAGCTTGTTTTGATTAACTAATTTAGTTAAAAGAGATTATACTAAAGTTTGTTAGATTTTCTCAGTACCAACTTAGATAGAACGCATCTCAAATAATCAGATAGGGGCTAGTTGCATGATTAGAAAAGTCGCAGCGGAGCTGAAACCGTTTTTAATATTGATTTTCGTTTAATTTAATATAACTGCAATTTTAGTTTTTAGTTTAATCAAAATCCCCCTTTTAATAATTTCTGTCTTGACTAGATTGTGCCTGATGCAAAAAGGCATTGACCATTAGGCTGTGTACCTGAGGATTCGAGCTTGCTTTCCTGTGCTATATTTTTAGTGAAACCAGCAGTGATAAATTTATTTGTTTAATACGCGCGCGACAGCGTGTTAACAGTGTTCGCAGGGGCTGGTTTCTGAATGGTGTGTGTAAGGAGGTGGTGATGTGCAGTTGGAGACGACGACTAAGGTGCGAAGACAGTGGTGTGATAGGTGAAGATACGTTTTTTCGACAACCCCATTTTTTGTATTGGTGGTGTTCAAAGGGGGTGGTTTCCGGTAATCATCTCTCTAGAAGGTGAACTGATGAAGTATTTGTAGGTGGGGTTAGGGTAGATGATAAATGTTTGTGGTGGTTGCCCATTTTTTTCTTTATTTTTAATTTCTCTTTTATATTGTTAATAACATAAAAATAAAAAAATATATCAAAAAGAAATAGAAAGGGTAAAATAGTCATTTTATATTCGTTATAGACGGTCTGAGTGAGAAGTAAACATTATAGGGATGATCCAAGTTAATTTTTGAAAATAGGGACTAAACGCACAATTTGACAAGTAGGCGAGGGAGGAATCATGTAATTTACTCAAATATATATATATATATATATATATATATATATATATATATATATATATATATATATATATATATATATATATATATATCCGGTAAGAAGGAAATTTTTGGTAGGAAGGTAAGAAGTTTTTTTTCTATATATTTTTTTGACCAACAAAATAAATGAATCACTAGATGATTCATTTGTAAGATGTTTCACAAGAAAAAATTCCCAAAAAAACATATTTATGATTCATTTTTAAGTAAATTAAGAAAAAATTCATTTTTATGACAATTTTAGTGAATAACAACAAAATAATTGTATAAATGAATCATCGATATGTTTTTTTTGAAATTTTTTTCTTGTGAATCATCTTACAAATGAATCATCTAATGATTCATTTTGTTTGTTCGCGAAAAAAATATGTAGAAAAAAAACTTCTTACCTTCCTACCAAAAATTTCTTTCTTATTTGATCTTGACTATATATATATATATATATATATATATATATATATATATATATATATATATATATATATATATAGGGCTAGGTTATTTTGTTTCTTACATTTATTGTGTGCTAGAATGCACCAATAGGAATTTAGTAAATTAAATAATTATTTAATTAAATAAATATAGATATTAAATGATTTCCATAATTATATGTATATTAAATGATATCTATAATTATAATTCTTTTTTATGGAAACTAATTAAATCTGTCATTAATGTCAGCAATAACATTCTACTAGAATACACTCTCATTTTGCTGGAATACACTCTCGTTCTTCTAGATATGAATTCATTCTGAAAGAATATTATTGTTGACATTAATGACGAATTTAATTAGTTTTCATAAAAATGAGTTATAAGTATGGATAACATTTAATATACATATAATTAATACTAAATTCCTATTGGTGCATTCTAGCACACAATAGATATGAAAAACATTTGAACCTATATATATATATATATATATATATATATATATATATATATATATATATATATATATATATATATATATATATATATATATATATATATATATATATAAAAGTTGGATCGAGTGAAGATTCAAAAATAAATGAGCAGTGCGAGGACCAATCATTGTTGTATGATTGAAAAAATAAAAGGTGGAGATTTTATTTTATTTTTCATCCATTTCGTTTTTTGGTCATATGTATATATATATATATATATATATATATATATATATATATATATATATATATATATATATATATATATATATTTTAAAAACTTATTTTTGAATAATTCTTTTTACAAAGTCACTAATATATTGAGTAGAAGTATCTCTTAAATTTTTTTGAATTTTGGTGAAATTTTTTTCTGGGTTTTTTTTATTATATATATATATATATATATATATATATATATATATATATATATATATATATATATATATAATAAAAAAACCCAGAAAAAAATTTCTCCAAAATTCATAAAAATTTAAGAGATACTTCTACTCAATATATTAGAGACTTTGTAAAAAAAATTATTAAAAAATAAGTTTTTTAAGTATTTATTTTTAATTTAAGATATACTTCAACTCATTATACCGAGTATATAGCTCTTTAGTTTTTTTTTCTGATTAAAAAAATAAAATAAAACAAAAAAATAAAAGTAAATAAACGAAAGTAAATAATAAAGCCCACTTAATTGACGTTCCATGGACGTTCGTCGCCCGTGATTAAATCCTCGAATCCATATTAATTACCGAGTATTGGGTTTGACGTTTGTGTCATTGAAGAAATGAGAGTCCGTATTATTTAGCACGGACTCGGGTCGCATGGGAACGCACCACGACCAACTATGGTTTGACGTTTGTGCCATTGAAGAAATGAGTGGTAGAGAATTGTCTTCATAGCCCTTACTATTTTTTATGTCTTCATCGGAACTGGACCCTATATATATATATATATATATATATATATATATATATATATATATATATATATATATATATATATGATGGGTTTTGAGCACTACAACAATCCTATGGTGTACATGCAACCTAAAGCTTTGGATCTAGGTTTTTCTCAATTTATACATGCAAATAATCATCCAAAGCATAAACCCTAAGTCTAGTATACACAATTTCGAAATTCCTATGTAAATTAGGGTTTGGAACATTACCTCACTTGTTATATAGCAATAACATGAACTCCTTGACCTTTGAAAGCTTAGTGCCCCAATTGTTGCACCTCTAATGGAGTTACAAACACTCTTGCAAAGGATGACTTGGAGAGGGAAGGAATTTCGACCAGTATCTCTTAGAAACTCATAGGGACGAAATCCATAGGGTAAGGGACTTTATATAGTTGGGGTCATTAGGGTTTTTGGGTGGAAACCCTAATTTCCTGACTTAGGCCTTAAGCAGTCCATGGACCTCCTTAATTAGAAGCCTTGGACGAATCCTATAGGGCCTCTTATATATTTCGCCCAGTCCTCCCAAAGAAGTCCATTAGCCCAACTTTGCAACTACCAATGATTTGAAAAACCAGTCACTCCATTATTAATCAGTTCCTTTAATCCCATAATTAATACTATATTAATTTCTGATTAATTACTAATTAATAATATGATTTCCAAATAATATATTAATCTTTTAATATATTAATAAAACCATTTTGAGTACCAATTTATTATGCATATAATAAATCCTACTCTCTCTCCACTTGTCATCCTATCAAGTTGCATGAGTGAAGGCAACCCAAAAGGACCATGCTCATAATCAAGTCAAGTACATACCAATTATAGTTATGAGCTTAGACACCTAATCCAATAGTCTCCCACTTGGATAAGTCTAATAACTATAATTGAAAGTATGACTTCAGAATTTGATTAGCAATCGTAGCTCTCAAAACCCGCTGTCGAACTCTGATCTTATCAGTAGCACGTCCTTTAGAGAAGGGATTAAGTATTCCTCTATTCTACAAGATATCGTATGGACATGAGGCATGGATTATAATCATTCTCTCTGTCCATGTGTTATTTCCCGATTTCCGATTTATGACGACTGACAACAGACTACAGTTGAACACATCAACTTAGTCCAGGCTTGGCCAAGCGCTTAGGGTGTCATCACTAAATAATTGAGGGGCCTACAAATATCGCTTTTATCCCACTTTGGGTAAAAGGAACGGATAAACTTCGACTTATATGCTTGTATTATTTACTCATCAAATCACACACAACAATACGTTTTATAACACCAAGTTACTGGTGCGTTTACGCATCATCAATGTGCAACCAAATTGTAAACTACAACTCATATGTCTTTGTTTCAAGAATATATGATATTATCATCTCATAATCACTCGTGATAAAATCCATGAAGTGATTCAGATGAGCGTGGGTTTAATCCAATACTCAAATCCTATTTCAGGAGTAGTCATGATCACTGCAACAAACTCGTGCTATGTCTAAACACTTAGACAATCTACAGTCGGATTCATGACAACATTACCTCATTACTTACTTCTAAAGTATGATTGACTGTGGATGTTTGAATAATCTTATTATTCGGGAAGTAAAACATGTGAAGTGAAACATAAGAATAATCTAATACAATATGGTCTCAACACTTTTGAATATAAATAAAACACTTATTATTTAATCACCATATTGATTACACATTATTCATTGTATAATGTTTCGACTAATCAACTTAATACTTGAATTAAAATAATAGTTATCCCATGCTCCAAGCATGCACACTATGTTTACCTATGGTCCTTACTTTGTGAAATAGATCATATGAATACATTTCCAATGATGCTCATTTCACAATTCCAAATCCTTATCATAAGTGTAAGAATACAAAATTCTTCCACTATTAGAATGTGTTAGATTCTAAGCTATCATGCAATGATCATTTTGTAATGTCTAGGCACCAGAGTCACAGAGACTTTGCCAATTACAAAACATTCCATTGGAGATTGTTACAAGACAATTCCATAGATACGAAGTCTCATATTCAAAGTACATTCCTTTGAACATCCTTCTTGCATAAAAGTTTCTACACATAGATTCTTAATATCCAACTCCCATTATGGAAACATTTCCTTATTTTCCATATGAAAATTCATTCTTAATAGAATCCCATCTATTCATGATTATATCAATATGGTCCATCCATCACTATACTTCCAACTGCCCACAAGCGACCAATCCATAGTGAACCTTAGATCGTCCTTGACAGTTGTTTAATTACTTTAGTCATATCCGGTTCTGGTCCTTTTTCCCTCTTAATGCCCTAGGCATTTGGAAAATCAGAACACGTGAATATCATAACATATGCAATCGATCCTATACTCGAAGCATATGGGATACGATTCATAATAAAGATATGATATTTTACCAATATCTTGTTATAATATTTTCATGTGTGGAATTTCCAACGTTGAACCATTTCAAGTTGCTATTCATATATGATCATGACTAAGTTCGACTAATACTTCAACCTAAACTTATAGATTCGAAATAAAGTATAAGTATCCGCTCCCTTAGCAAAACACTTTTCAAACTCTGCAACTTTGCAAATCAAAACTTTGTTTCCTATAAATAGCATTGCTAACTCGTAACACCTATCATAATGATTATGCTCCCACTAGCACAATAATTATGTTTTTAATAGCATAACACTTATGCTCCCACTAGCTTTGACATGTACCCAAAAATCAGCTGGACTTCTAGAAATCAATACTTATTGACTTTCTTACCAAAGTTTAGATTTCTGATACAAGATGCTTCGATAAGACTTTATCTAGGCTTCTAAAACTCATACACCTTTCCTTAGACAGCTCATATGTGTGTCTAAACTATTTCAGAACTTACATCAGTAAGTACCGAATGTTTAGACTATTTGCCATTTCTCACAATTCGAACTATGAAGAGGGATGTCGTAATCATAATCGAATTTGAGAATGCAATCAACACAACTGCTATCTCTTTAAATCTACTTAGTGAAAGCGTTTCTTCACAATCCTTTTATGAAGCGGAGAGAAACCTTTGCCACTTAGATTTTATGGTATATGTATTCCTATCCATGTGAATTTGTCATAACCATAATCACAAGACAAGGTTTGTGACAAATCCAAACTCATATGGACTGAACTTGTTCAATCTTAATTTCTTGCCACTTAGTAGTACAGGGCTTACCATTGCTTCCAGGTTGTTGAGTAGCTCACCTATACTGGTCAATGTACTTTAATTGATTAAGGTGCTTTGCCTTGTGCAATCAAATGAGAACTCATAGAACTCACATGCATAGTTAACAAGAATGGGCACATAATCAAGAATGTGTCAACACAATAGGTTACAAACCTCAAGTCGTGTGCTAGTGATGAACAATAGGTTTATTCTTGATTAGTTCTTGAAACTTTTCAAGACCTTTAAGACTCCCACTGACCTCTTGACATATAATATTCTCTGTCAAGAAACGTTCCTCGACAACAAATATTCAAGTGTTGGTACGGATTCTTATCAAGAAAAACACTTCATATAATAGGATCCTAGTTGGTCTTTGTCTTATCCAAGACATCAAAACTACCAATTTCAAATGTTCAAGAGTAAGAAAAATTTTTACTCCACATTTCATGAGGTGTTATAAACTTACTTTAGATATGTCACTCAAGGCGCAATCTTGGAGTATGTCTCTAAGACTCGAGTTTGAAACAAAGTATGGCTCACCCTTTTTGATTCAACCATTTCAACACTTCTCGATTCCTCTTCTTAGCCATACAAATGTATTAAGGTGTCCTTAGAGGATCAGTTGTGACATGGTTTCATAATCACTAAGTGATGGGTTTTAGCCAAAGGAACATTGTATGTGCTCATGCAAACCCTAAAGCTTGGATCTAAGCTTCTCTATTGTACATGCAATTCATCAAAGACTTTCTAACCCTAGATCTAGCATACATGATTCGAAATTGACATAAGAAAACATATCTTAATAATTACCTCTTGAACAATAGCTTGAATCTTCTTGTCTTGGAGCTTAGAGTCACAAGTGTCACTCCTCTAATGGCTTACAAACACCACACTAGCAAGAGGATGATATTGGAGAGAGGGGAGAGGCACAATTTCGGCTATGGAACTTCTCTATGGTTTCAAGTGGCCGAAAATTGGATGCCTTAGGGTCTTATTTATATTGGTGTTGCTAGGGTTGTAGTCTAAACCCTAATGGACAGCTTAGGCCTTAAGCTATCCAAGGAAGCTTCTAGAATAGGGCCTTATGGCCGAAATTATGGATGGACACATCCTAATTTCGTCCATGCCAAGTCCAAGAGGCTCCTTAGCCCAATACTCAACTATCACACATTTGACAGTTTAAGTCCCTGATATTAAATTAATACCTTTTAGCCACAAAATTAATTTCTTAATTAATTCTTGTCTAATATTAATTAAACTATATGATTTCTCCTTTAATATATTATTCTTATAATATATTAATAAACCATAATAACCTCTCTCTTCATAAATCACCCTGTCAAGTTGCTTTTGGTGAAGGAAACCCAAAAGGACCATGCACAACCGGGTCAAGTACTTACCAAATATAGTTACGGGCTTAGACACTAATCCAACAGTCTCCCACTTGGATAAGTCTAGTAACTATAGTGTAGGTACAATCCGATTAGCGATCGTAGCTCTCAACGACGCTGTCGAACTCTGATCATATCAGTAACCTGTCCTTTAGATAAGGGATCGTATAGTCCTCTGTTCTAGATATCGTGCAGACAAATACATGGAACATAGTCATACTTATTGTCCAACAATTTGTTTCTCGATCTCTTGATTTGTCTGACATAGAACTTAATTGAACACATCAATTCAGTCCTGACCGGGCCCGACACATAAGTCAAACCAAATCATCGAGGGGCCCATATATCGCTTTTACCCTCTTAGGATAAAAGGAACAGATAAACTTCGACTTATATGCATTTACCATTCACTCATCAATATATGCACAACAATGCGTTTTATAACATCAAGTTAGTGATGCGTTTACGCATTATCAATGCACAACCAACTTGCAAACAACAAACCATATATCTAGGTTTCAAGACCATATGATATTATCGTCTTGCGATCACTCGAGATAAATTCCATGAAGTGATTCCAGCAAGCGCGAGTGTAATCCAATGCTGAAATCAAACTCATAAGCACTCATGAACGTTGCAGCAACCTTTGCTATGTCTAATACACTTTAGACAATCTACACATCAATTCATGACAATCTTCTTTCATACCTACTCCCAAAGTATGAGCGACTGTGGAACATTCGAACAATCTTATTATTCAGGAAGTCAAAACATGCAAAAATGAAACAATAGGTAAATAATTAACATAAGACAGTACTTTACTTATAAATAATACTCTTTTATTTAATCATCAAATGTCAATTACATTTATCTATTACACGTTTCTAAACTATCTAATCTAAACTAATATCGTCCTTCAGCCCGATGCTCCTAGCGTGCTGCAAGTGCTTAACCCTACTCAGTCCCTTCGTAAGGGGATCTGCTGGGTTATCATCTGATCATACCCTCTTCACTACGAGGAGTCCTTCTTCCACCTGATGTCGAATAAAGTGATATTTTCTGTCGATATGTCGAGATATGCGATGATCCCTCGGTTCCTTGGTCAAGGCAACCGCTCCTTCATTATCACAGTAAATTCCCATGGGCTCCTTTATGGTTGGCACAACTCCAAGGTCTCCAATGAAGTTCTTCAACCATATTGCCTCCTTTGACGCTTCGCTCACCGCTATATACTCTGATTCGCACGTTGAATCAGCTATGCTCTCCTGCTTGGAACTTTTCCAAGTCACTGCTCCTCCATTTAGGGTAAAGACCCAGCCCGAATGCGAACGGTAGTTGTCCCTGTCGGTCTGAAAACTGGCGTCACTATACCCTCGCACCCTTAAGTCATCACTCCCACCAAGGACTAGAAACCATTCCTTGGTCCTCCTAAGGTACTTAAGAATATTCTTGACTGCGGTCCAATGTGCTTTGCTAGGGTTCCCTTGATATCTGCTGACCATGCTCAAAGGCCACATCAGGGCGAGTACAAGTCATAACATACATGATTGAGCCAATTGCGGAAGCATATGGTACTCGACTCATCTCTGCTATCTCGACTTCGGTACTCGGACTTTGAGTCTTACTCAACTTGGCATTACTTTGGATTGGTAACTCCCCCTTCTTTGAATTCTCCATACTAAAACGTTTTAGCACCTTGTCTAAGTAAGTATTCTGACTAAGTCCTATTAGTCTCTTACTTCTGTTTCTCACTATCCTTATTCCCAAAATATAGGCAGCTTCTCCGAGGTCCTTCATAGCGAAGCACTTCCCAAGCCCGGATTTAACTTCCTTCAGGGTTGGGATGTCGTTTACCGTGAGTAGTATGTCGTCGAAATACAATACGAGACAGCTCACTATACTCCCACTGGTTTTGACATATACACATGATTCATCCTCGCTTCGCAGAAAACCAAACTCTTTGACTTTCTCGTCAAAACAAAGATTCCATCTGCGAGACGCTTGCTTCAATCCATAAATGGATTTTTCAAGATTGCACACTTTATTGGGGTGCTTTCCATCGACAAAACCCTCTGGCTGATTCATGTAAACATCCTCAACCAACTTCCCATTAAGGAAAGCGGTTTTGACGTCCATCTGCCATATTTCATAGTCATGAAAAGCAGCAATGACTAGCATCACCCTAATAGATTTTATCTTTGCAACCGGTGAGAAGGTCTCATCATAGTCAACTCCAGGAGTTGAAGTGAAACCCTTCGCAACCAATCACGCTTTATAAGTGTGTACATTCCCATCCATGCCAGCCTTCTTCTTGAAGATCCACTTGCACCCAACCGTATTACGACCTGGAACATTGTCAACCAAATTCCAAACTTGGTTGTCATACATGGATTGAATCTCGCTGTCCATAGTCTCCTTCCATTTCGTAGACTCCGGGCCTTCCATGGCTTCCTTGTAGTTGTTAGGTTCGTCCAAATTCACTAGTGTACTATCACTAATGAACGTATCCCCTTCTGTAGTAATATGAAAACCATAAAACTGGGGTTAACCCCTAACTCTATCAGAACGTCTAAGAGGTAAGGACTCGTCAATCGGTTCAATCGAAGTTTCCTCCTTGGGTTGAGCGCCAGCGTTAGAGGTTCCTTCATCGCTCGAATCTTGAAATTCTTCAAGATCTATTTACCTCCCACTGTCCCCTTGGCTTATGAGTTCTCGCTGTTGGAAAACCCCCCTCTTCGCAACGAAGACAACATTGTCACTCGGTCTATAGAAGAGATATCCAAAGGACTTCTGCGGGTAGCCGATGAAAATACACCGCTCACTACGAGGTTCGAGCTTGTCGTGAGTCTCTCGTCTTACGAAAGCCTCGCAACCCCAAACCTTGATATGTACCAACGAGGGAGCTTTCCCTGTCCACATCTCGTGAGGTGTTTTGCCAACCTTCTTCGTAGGGACTAAGTTAAGGATATGGGCGGCAGTCTCTAAGGCATACCCCCAGAATGAGATAGGTAGCGAAGCACGACTCATCATGGAACGAACCATGTCTAGCAAGGTTCAATTACGCCTCTCAGCCACACCATTCAACTGTGGTGTCCTAGGTGGCGTCAATTGTGAAACGATTTTGCATTCCTTGAGGTAGTCGTGGAATTCAAGACTTAGGTACTCTCCACCTCGATCGGATCGAAGCATCTTGATTTTCCTGCCCAACTGATTCTCCACTTCTTGTTTAAACTCCTTGAACTTTTCAAAGGTTTCTGACTTGTGCTTGATTAAGGAGATAAAGCCATATCTGCTATAATAATCGGTAAAAGTCACATAGAAGTGACACACATCCCTTGTGGTGGATCAAAAGGGTCCACATACATCTGTATGTATGAGATCCAATAAACCCTCACCCCTCGCACAAGTGCCAGCGAAGGGTGACTTGGTCATCTTTCCAAGTAAACAAGACTCGCACACGTCATCGTCCCTAAGGTCTAATGACTCCAACACTCCATCCTTTTGGAGTTGGGCTATGCGTTTCTTGTTGACATGTCCAAGATGACAATTCCACAAGCATGCTTTATCCAAATCATTGGAAGAATCAATACACAACACATCATTTCCTAAATTGTCTACAACCATCACAGTTTCATATATTCCATTACAAGACAATGCTTCAAAATAGAAAACACCATTAAGATAAGAATTAATAGAACCCTTTTCATTATCAAATGAATATCTAAATCTTTGTTTATACAAACCATGAAATGAAATGATGTTTCTTGCCATATCTGGCGAATAGGAGCAATTATTTAAATCCAATACTAATCCACTACTGAGAATTAAAGAGTAAACTCCGATCTTGGTGACAGGCGACGATCTTCTGTTCCCCATGATCAAATTTACCTTCATACGCTCCACATCCCTATTTCTTCTTAGGCCCTGCAAATCAAAACAAATGTGAAAACCACATCCTGTATCAAGAACCCAAGAAATAGCATGTGGTGAATCATTATATTTAATAGTGTAAATACCTACGTAGGACGGCTTGATCTTTCCATCCTTGATGTCTTGCAGATATTTCGGGCAACTTCGTTTCCAATGCCCTATTTCGTGGCAGCGGTGACACCCTGCCTCCTTGGGGTTGGAGTTGGATTTAGCAGGACCAACCTTGGTTCCACTAGAAGAGGAGCCATTTTGGGACTTTCCCTTATGGTGGCTCTTTGAGGGAGCCCTCCTCTTGTTACCCTTCCCTTGCCCAATTGCTAGGACTGGGGCAGCAGTAGGAGTTAGAGATGATGCAACAGATTTGTCTTTGAGGTTGCTCTCAACAGTCCTTAATAAGCCCTGAAGCTTGCTCAAAGAGACCTCCTCCTTGTTCATGTGGTAGGTCATGCGGAACTGGCTATAGCAGGGAGGCAAGGAATGAAGGATGACATCAATTGCCAGCTCTTCATCAAAGTTCACATTCAACTTTAGCAGGCGATCGACATATCTCTGCATCTTTTGCAGATGAGCGGTAAGGGACTCTCCATTACCCATTTTGGTAGTGATCATCGAAGTGATGATCTCGTACTTTTGGTGCCTAGCGCTCTGGTGGTACCGGTCCAGCAGATCCTGATGCATCTCATAGGGGTACATGTCCTCATAGGACTTCTGGAGTTCTGTAGTCATAGTCGCCAGCATGATGCAATGGACTTTAGTGGCATCACGCTCGTGGGCCTCAAAGGTCGCGATCTCTTCAGCAGAGGCAGTTTTGACGTCTATTTCCTTTAGCTTCTCATCAAGGACATACTCTTTGTCCTCGTAACGAGTGACCATTCGAATGTTGCGGATCAAATCATTGAAATTGGACCCGTCAAAGATCACTCTCCCACACAAGTTCATGAGTGAGAATGAGCCAGAGGAAGTTGAACCAGAAGCGTTGTTGTTGACGTTCGACATCTGAATAGGAAAAAGAACAAAGTTTGATTAGAAATGAATCCCCAATTAAACACCCAAATGAAAAATTAGGGCTAGGATCCAACAACATTATTTACAAATTAGAAGAGGGATGCCGTAATCTAACAAGTAAATAATTTGAAGGTAAGTGACTGACGATTCACTAATTTCCACCATGAAAAACAAATTAAAGCTAAGTTTTAAATGTATTGAAAACTCCTAGATCTTTTGAGATTCATTGAACTTTTCAATGGCATGTTTAAATCTCGATATGCCCCTCTAGTTTGTGACTGGGATGCCGAGGATCAGAAAGCGGGTGTGAATAACCATGCAAATATACATGGTGCCCCTAATGTTATAGTCACCTATTCGACGTGCCGGTTAACCACACACGCTCCATCGAACTATGAAAAACATCGAGTCACCCTTTGCTACCTTTGCTTAGAGCTCAATTAGTGTGCCGGTTAACCACACACACTCCACTAACGTCTTAGCAAGGGTACAAAGTGTAATTTCATGGAATTGCATCAATTCACTTTTGCCTAAAGTAACTAAGATTGTGAATTTTGAAAAAAGCATTTAGTTACTTTATAAGTTCATTATACTTTTAATGAGGAAAGGGTTACCCTATCCTACCCGTTCGGCTAACGACCCTCCACCAATCAAGGAAGCGGTGGGTGAGAGTGGACACCCATTAAACGGCCATTTTATAGGTCATAACCTTATACCCCCTTATAGATCGGCTTCGTGAATAAGGCCTACTAACGGTAAGACTAGCATTTAAGTTATATATATATATATATATATATATATATATATATATATATATATATATTAATCGTATAATATTATAAAGTATAAGGTTGAATTTTAAACTTGTAAAATTCTAGGGTTTGAAATTTAAATAGTTCAAATTAAACTTTTAATCAAAAATTTAAATTTCAAACTTGAGGGCAAGTTGAACTTTTCAAAACACATAAGATCAAATAGCGAATAATTTAAAATTAAACATTTAATTTAATGATTATCTAAATTTGACCTAATCAATTTTATTTACAAGATAATTCATCAAATAATTTAAATAATCAAATATTATCATATAAGGAATTTATTATTCAAACAATTTGCAATTATCTTTTGTTTTGGTAAGGATAATCACATAATAACTATAAAAATCGGATTTTATTTGATAAAAACAGTTTTGGTAATTATCCCATAACAAAACAGCAAGAAATCCCGAAATTCCCTCTTTCTGACTCCCCGACTCGCCGATTTGGGCCGACTCGCCGAGTTCAGCAAGTGGACTCACCGAGTGGGGTCGGGCAGAGGCAGAAAAACGATTTTCAGCAAAACTCAAAGCATCAATACAATAAAAACCAATCAAGGCTCTGATACCACTGATAGGTTTTAGCCAAAGGAACATCTTATGTGCTCATGCAAACCCTAAAGCTTGGATCTAGGCTTCTCTATTGTACATTTAATTCATCCAAGAGTTTCTAACCCTAGATCTAGTATACATGATTGGAAATTGACATAAGAAAACAGATCTAGATAATTGCCTCTCGAACAATAGCTTGAATCTTCTTGTCTTGGAGCTTAGAGTCACAAGTGTCACTCCTCTAATGGCTTACAAACACCACACTAGCAAGAGGATGATATTGGAGAGAGGGGAGAGGCACAATTTCGGCTATGGAACTTCTATAGGGTTTCAAGTGGCCGAAAATTGGATGCCTTAGGGTCTTATTTATACTGGTGCTGCTAGGGTTTTAGTCTAAACCCTAATGGACAGCTTAGGCCTTAAGCTATCCAAGGAAGCTTCTGGAATAGGGCCTTATGGCCGAAATTATGGATGGACACATCCTAATTTCGTCCATGCCTAGTCCAAGAGGCTCCTCAGCCCAATACTCAACTATCACACATTTGACAGTTTAAGTCCCTGATATTAAATTAATACATTTTAGCCACATAATTAATTTCTTAATTAATTCTTGTCTAATATTAATTAAACTATATGATTTCTCCTTTAATATATTATTCATATAATATATTAATAAACCATAATAACCTCTCTCTTCATAAATCACCCTATCAAGTTGCTTTTGGTGAAGGCAACCCAAAAGGACCATGCACAACCGGGTCAAGTACTTACCAAATATCGTTACGGGCTTGGACACTAATCCAACACTAAGATGATTATAAAACACGATACTCAAGTACTCTCCTTTCCTTTCAGATTGGAGAAACTTTTATCTTTTTTCCTAATTAATACTTCTTATTCGTTCTTCTATACATTGAAACATTTTCAATGATTCAGAATCACACTTAATCTTGTAAGCATAACCATATTTATTAAACTGTTAGTAAATCATGACGAATAGTCTTATCGTTCTTTGTGGCGGATTTGACCAATATACATCAATGTGTACCAGATCCTCCAATCCTTCATTTGACTCACATCTACATGTGAACAAAGAATTAGTTTTAATTTCCCAAAGATGTAAAATTCTCATTCATCACACAACACAAGTCGTATGATTCCAAGTTTCTGTCCAACTGAAACTTGGGTGATGAGAATATTTCCTTATTTGGTAAAGTTCTGACACTACCACAAATAATATTACTAAGAATCAAATCCATTTTCAATATTGCTAAAATATATAAACACCAATTTTCACAAATGTTATTGCAAGGAAATATAAATAAAACAAAATAATTTTTTTTATTTACTTATAAAAATGCAGAAAACTTGTCCTTACAACGCAAGTACAAATGAAAACTATGTCAATAAATTTTCCTAAGCAATCTATCATAACTCCTAAGCAGCAGCTCAAAAATCTGATCATCGAACCATGCGATCGAAATCCATCTCTTCGCGATTAGACTCAACTCACTCTTCCTTTAAGCTTCCTTTCTCTTTTCCGATCCTACAAAACATCAAAATGCAATCTTATCACATCATGTATTAAGAATCTATAAATAGGAACTTAATAGAGTTAGATAGTGGACTTACCTGAAGTAGAGTCATACATTTTGACTTTACCATCCTTGCGATCTTTCAGGTAGATACGACAACTTCGCATCCAATGTCCCTTCTCTTGGCAATAGAAACAAACAGACTCTTTTGGAATGGTACATGGAATTATCTCAGACCCAGTCTTTCTCTTTACCATCTGTTCAAACAGTTTGACCTTGGCCGATCCCTTTCCATTGGGAAGAGAAACTTTTCTGGACTTCCAATGTGGCCATTATCAATGTCCATGGAAGTTTGGGAAATTGATCTTCCAGACAAATTTGCTTGACCAGTGCTCCAAATCATTGATGATTCAGCAGCAATAAGAAAATAGGTTAGATCAATAAGGGTCACATCGTGGTCTCCCATATAGTAGTCCTTAATGAACCCGCTATATGACTTAGGAAGTGATTGAAGAACCAGGTCAACAGCCAGCTTCCTTTAGACGACGACACCCAAAATTCCTAGACTATCAATATGCAACTTCATCTCCAAGACGTGAGCACATATAGTTCCCATATACGTGTTTCCTTTCCAATAGGGCTTGAATGACCTTGAACTTTTCAAGTCGACGAACACGTGGGTTAGGGAGAACTATTGGAGGAGGTGGATGAAGTGAAGTATGATCTCAAGTTCCTTGATCGAAACGTGGAACTGTTGGATTTTGTATACTACAACATCCTATGGTGCACATACAACCCTAAAAGCTTTGGATCTATGTTTTCTCTAATTATACATGCATATGGTTTCCAAAACTTTAAGCCTACAACTAGCATACAAATAACATATGTATAATAAGACAAGTTTTAGACATACTGCTTGATGTTGTTGATGTTGCTAGGAAGACTTTGGCCTTTAAGAACTTAGTGCCCCAAGTGTTGCACCTCAAATGGAATCACAACTCATCTAGTACAAAGGATGACATTTTGAGAGAGAATTCCATGCACCAAAACCGTCCATCTATCTCTAAGAATAGAAGCACACGTTTTTAGGTTATGGAGCATATATTTATATGTGGGATTCCAAGAGTCATGGGTATAACCCAAATCCATACCCATGGGTTTTATGATTAATGGGTCATGTGTCCCAACTCTTTATGTATCCATACATAAACTTAGTCCAATATGGATAATAAGCCCAACACATATAAATATAACCAATTACCATAATTAGTCCCCATAGATTTAATTAGTCTCTTTTGTTCACTAAATTAATTCCAAACTAATTCTTGATCAATAGTAATTAAATCATATGATTTCATATTAATATATTAGAACTTATAATATATTAATAAATCATATTTAACCTCTTCTCAAAAGTCCATCCTAACAAATTGTCCTGATGTTATGCAACCCAAATGGACCATGCTACTCTCGGGTCGAGTACATACCAATAATAGTTATGGGCTTAGAAATCTAATCCAACAGTCTCCCACTTAGATAAGTCTAAAACTATTATTGCAAATACGACTCCAAAATCCCGACTAGCAATCGTAGCTCTTAAAAGCCGCTGTCGAACTCTGACCTAATCAATGACGTGTCCATTAGATAAGGGATCATATATTCCTCCATTCTAGATATCATATAGACTGAGACATGGATATTCTCTCTGTCCATCTGTTGTTTCCCGATTTCTGATTTATGACGACCTACTAATTGAACAAATCAAGTCAGTCCTGGCCCGGCCGAGCACTTAGGGTTATCATTACTAAATCATCGAGGAGCCCACAGATATCGCTTTTATCTACATGGGGTAAAAGGAACAGATAAACTTCGACCCAAATGCTCGCTTGTACTCACTCATCAAATTACACACAATGACATGTTTTACAACATCCAAGTTACTGGTGTGTTTACATATGTCAATCTGCAACTGACTCGCAACTACAACTCACACGTCTCCGTTTGAAGAATATAAGATATTATCATCTCATGATCACTCGTGATAAAATCCATGAAGTGATTCAAATGAGTGTGGGTTTAATCCAACACTCGAATCTTATTCCACGAGCACTAATGAATACTACAGCTATGTCTAAAACATCTAGACATACTACAGACCCATTCATGACAGTCTTGCCTCAATACCTACTTTCAAAGTATGATCGATTGTGGACGGTTTGAATGACCTAGTTATTCGGGAAGTCAAAACATGCAAAGTGAAACACAAGAATAATACTAATCCTATATGTCCCCAAAACTTTTGAGTCATATTGATTACTCATTATTCACTGTATAATGTTTCAAATAATCAACTTAATACTTGAACTAAATCAATAGTTGTCCCATGCTACAAGCATGCACACTATGTTTACCTGTGGTCCTTTCTTTGTGGAATATATCAATTGAAAACATTCCAAATCCTTATGATAAATGTAAGAATACAAGATTCTTTGCCAATCTGTTAGATTCTAAACTTATATGCAATGATCCTCTTGTAATGACTATGCACAAAAGTCACAAATACTTGGCTACAGACATTACAAATTATTCCAATGGAGATCAATTCCATGGAAACAAAGTCTCACATTTAAAGTACAATCCTTTGAACATCCTTCTTGTATTAATTTTTCTAATCTTACACAGATTTAAAGAATAACTTCCACTTATGGAAACATTTCCATATTCCCATTTTGACAATCACTTCTGAACAAGAGTTGCCTCTTTTCAGAATATGTCAATATGGTCCTTCCAAAATTAACACTATACTTCCAACTGTCCATGAGTAACCAATCTTTGGTAAGCCTCAGATTGTCCTCGACATTTGCTGAATCATTTTAGTCATATACAGTACTGGTCCTTTCTCCCTCTTAATGCCCTAGGCATTTGGAAAATTCAGAACACATAGAAATATTATAGCATATGCAATCGATCCTATACCTAAAGCATATGGGATACGATTCATAATGTCTCACATAAAGACATGATCCTAGACTAGTCTTTTGCTATAACTTTTTCTATTAGCCATGTTCTCAAAATTCGGACTATGAAGAGGGATGTCGTAATCATAATCGAATATTGGGAAAGCAATTAATATTTCCATATATCGAATTTCCATATGTTGAATCATTACAACATAACATTCATATATATACTTGACTAAATTCGATTAAAATCTCAATTTAAGCTTTTAGAATTGGAATGAAGTATAATTTCCTCTCCCTTAATTATAGCAAAACAACTTTTCAAAACCTGCAACTTTGCAAATTGAAACTTTAGTTTTCTATAATTAACATTGCTAACTTGCAACACTTAACATAATAATCATGCTCCCACTAACATGATAATTATCTTCTTATCAGCATAACACTTATGCGCCCACTAGCTTTGACATGTAACCAGAAATCAACTGGACTTCTAGATATGAATACTTTATTTACTTTCATGACCAAAGTTCAGGTTTCTAATATGATATGCTTCGATAAGACTTTATCTAACCTTCCCAAAATCATACACCTTTCCTTAGATAGCTCACATGTGTGTCTAAAAAATTTTAGAACTATGAAAAGGGATGCCGTAATCATCGTCTCAAATGTTTAGACCTTTTCCATTGCTCACAATTCGAATTATGAAAAGGGATGTCGTAATCATAATTGAATTTGAGAATGCAAATATCATAATTTCTATCTCCTTAAAATCTTCTTAGTGAAAGCGTTTCCTCACCATCATTTTCATGAATCGAAGAGAAACCTTATGACACTTAGATTTTATGGTGTATGTGTTCCTATCCATATGAATTTGTCAAAAACATAACCACAAGAGGAGGTTAGTGACAAATCCAAACTCATGTGGACTAAACTCGTTCAATCTTAACTTCTTGCCACCTGGCAGCACAAAGGCCTACCATTGCTTCCAAGTAGTTATGTAAACAACTGAGAACTCATAGAACTTACATGCATAGTCAACTTTAACTGGAATGGGCACAAAAACAAGAATATGTCAACACGATAGGCTATAAACCGCAAGTCGTGCGCTAGTGATAAACAATACCCTTGATTAGTTCTTGAAACTTTTCAAGATCTTTAAGACTCCCACTGACCTCTTGACATATAAGATTCTCTTGTCAAGAACCATTCCTTGACAAAGCAAATATTAAAGAGTTAGTTCGGATTCTTATCAAGACAAACACTTCACACAATTGGCCTTAGTTGGTCTTTGTTTTATCCAAAACATCAAAACTCACCAATTTCAAATGTACAAGAGTAGAAAACATTTTACTCTACATTTGATAAGTGTTTTAAACCTTCTAAACATTATGTTACTCAAGGCTCGATCTTGGAGTATTACTCTAAGACTCAATTTTGGAACGAAGTATGATTCATCTTTTGATTTAACCATCTCAACAATTCACGATTCTTCTTCTTAGTCAAACAATTGCACTAAGATGTCCTTAGAATATCAATTGTGATATGGGTTTTCCATAATCATTAAGCTGATCATAAAACATGATACTGAAGTACTCTCCCATCTTTTCAGATTGGAGAAACTTTTATCTTTCTGCCTGATTTGATTCTTCTCATTCGTCCTGCCATACATTGAAACTTTTTCCAATGTTTCAGAATTATACTTAAACTTGTAAGCACAACCATATTTACTAATCTTTAGTAAATCATGACGAATAGACTTATCGTTCTTTGTGGTGGACCTGATCAGTGCACAACGAAGTATATCCGATCTCCTAGTCCTTCACTTAACTCACATATACATGTGAACAAGGAATTAGTCTTAATTTCCCAAAGATGAAAATCCTCTTTCATCATACAATACAAGTTGCATGATTCCAAGTTTCTATCCAGCTGAAACTTGGGTGATGAGAATCTTTCCTTATTTGGTAATTATGACACTACCACAAACGAAAGAATCAAATCCATTTTCCAATATTGCTATCAATGGAATCATATAAACAACAATTTTCACAAATCCCATTGTAAGGATACTTAAAATTAATAAAATTTAAAATTTTCTTTTATTTAAAAAATTGTGGAAAAAACTTATCCTTACAATGCAAACACATATGAAAACTATGTTGTTATCTATTCCTAAGCAATCTATCATAACTCTTAAGCAGCAGCTCAAAATACTGATCTTCGAATCATGCGATCGAAATCCATCTTCACGATCAGATTCATCATACTCTTCTTCAAGGCTTCCTCTCTTTTTACGATTCTACAAAACATCAAAATGCGACATAGTCACATCATGTAATAAGAATCTCCAAATAGGAACTTAATAGAGTTAGATAGTGGACTTTACTTGAAGCATAGTCAAATTTTTTGACTTTTACCATCCTAGTGAACTTTCTGGTAAATAAGGCAGCTTCGCAACAAATGCCCCTTCCTTTGGCAATAGAAACATATGGAATCTTTAGTAATGGTACATGGGACTATCTCAGACTTAGCCTTTGTCTTTACCATTTGGTGAACCGGGTTGACTATGACCGATCCCTTTCCATTGGGAAGAGAAGACTTTTTTGGACTTCCAATGTTTCCATTATCAATGTCCATGTAAGTTTGGGAAGTAGATCTTCCAATCAAATTTGCTTTACCAGTGTTCCAAATCATTGCTGATTCAGCAACAACAAGCAAATAGGTAAGATCGATAAGGGTCATGTCGTGATCTGTCACATAGTAGTCCTTAATGAACTCACTATATGACTCGGAAAGCGATGGAAGAACCCAGTCAACAGTCAACTTCCTTGAGACTTCGACACCCAACTCTCCCAGCTTGTCAATATGCGACTTCATCTCCAAGATGTAAGCACATATGGACATTGCTTGCCAATAGGGATTGAGTGACCGTGCACTTTTCAAGAACTTGTGGGTTAGGGAGAATAATTGGAGGAAGTGGAGGAAGTGAAGTATGATTTCCAGTCCCATTAATGCACAACAAAGGGATTAATCTTTCACCTTGATCGCCATTTGGGATATCATCTTTATTAGGATACACTACTAGAAAACAGCCCTTTAATGACACGCAAACAATGACACTCGCTGATAAAGGGCGCGCATTTGTGCGTGCCCTAAAAAATAATGTCAGTTTTGCAAATTTTGAAGGATGGAGGACACGCATTTGTGCGTGCCCTAAAAATAGTGTCAGAAAAAGAAAAAAAAGGAAATGTGGAGGGCGCCTTTCATAATATGTGTGTCGTCTAAGTGTGTCGTTTTATAATTTTTTAATGAAACACGCGTTTTTTAAGGAGGAATTTCACCCGCCTGTTGGATCCCAAAAATCAAACCCCCCGCCTCTTCCAATTAGCAAGAAAAAGCCCTAGGGCCTTCGTCTTCATAGCAACATCGCACCACCACCCAACCTCCGATCTCGCACCGCCAAGTGTCTCCGACCATCTTCTCCAACCATTCTTTCCTGTCGCACTACATCGATAACAAAACCCCCCATCATGATATGCTAATGTTTGTATTTCTGTCAATCGAGATCAAATCATTCATGTCACAGGTGCTCATGCTTCACGTTCGTATGATAAAACCCTAACCGTAAAAACCATCATTCTCTAGGTCGAGTGTAACGATTCCATCAAGAATGTCAAATACATGATCCAGGTTCCTCTTTCTCTTCTATTCTTACCTCTAATTTTGATTTTGAAACTTCTCATCTTCTCCTCTATAAAACCCTAACCGGGAAAATCATACGGGTTTCAATTGTGATTTCCTCCTCCATTCTCGATCCCTACTTCTACTCTCTACGCATCTCAGGTAGGATCCGTTCTTTCTCCCTTTTTCTCCTTCTTTTTTTTTTGTTTTATCAGGTACGACATCATTCTCCCCTACTTTTCTACTTGTGCATCCCATTCTGATACTTTTCTACTTAATACAATCATCGGCGATTCAAAACCATCAAACGCTTCAGCATCTATCGTATTCGGGTAATTCATCCCAATCCATTAACCCCTTTCATTTTTCACTAAAAAACCCCTAATTGACTTGGCAAGTTCATAAACCAGATGTAGCACATCCCAAACTGGGGATTTAACCAATCCCAATAGAGCCATTGACAAAATCTTTAGATTCGGTCAACAAGGACTCTCTGTAATCGCGCATATTTCTTCACAGGGGATCGCTCCAGATGCTTTCTCTCATTGTCTCGTTGGAAATGGTGGTGGTGGTGGGATTTTGGTTCTAGGTCAGATAATCGAGCCAACCATGGTGTATACTCCATTAATCCAGTCACAGTAAGTTCTCTTTCGCTTATCTCTTATCATAAAACATTAACAATGCTTCGATGATTTTAAGACCTCAAGACTATCTTCTTCAACAGAACTCGGTGGTAATTTATAGATTCATATCTAACACTTTAAATTATACAGAAATTGGGATTACGTGAACAATTATAATCTTGAAAAGTAGCAAACTAATGATCTCTTTTCTATAGGGTGGGGCTTCACTGTGGTGCATAGGGTTTCAGAAAATTCGTGGACAGGGAATTACCATTCTAGGAGGTATATATAATAAACAAAAATATCCAAAAAAAAAGATTACTTTTTCATTGTTTTTAACTTGTATTGTTATTAGTTTGATGCAAATCTTGTTTTAAAAGATAGGATTGTTGTTTATGATCTTGGTGGTCAACAGATAGAAGTGTATGTTTGTTTAAAATGTTATCTTATATAAGACCTTTATTAAATTATTATGCATGCTATTTCGGATATTGTTGTCCTACAGCAAATGCTAGCAGTTAATTTGAACTCAGAGTTGGCTTTTTATATTGACATCTGGTTTTTAAATCTTTTAACAAACTAAAAAAAGAATATCTTTTTGTACCAGCTAAACGCATCCACAACAGATAAGGGACTAAACTTCTATGACTCACAACATCACTTTGAGCACTCACAGCTTCTATTGGTTCTTTTGAGTTCACTTCCACATGCACCAAAGACTTTTCAGTGTCGCACATTATAGGTACTGCTGTTTCCATTTATACCCTTGTCCCTGGAAATTCTATTTTGTATATTTACTTCTCCTTTTGATTTCAGGATCTTCTGATTTTGGCTTGCAGTCATGCTGTTTCCATTTATACCCTTGTCCCTGGGGAGTATCCTTATATTCTTATACTCATTTCTCATCTTCTACATTTATAATTTTCTTAACTTTTCTATCTTTCTGCAGTTATATTTAGTCGATTGGATCCAGGAGAAAAACTTGTTATAGGTTGTCAAAAAGCAACAATTTCTGCTGAAACACAGGTATAATTCTTTTAACACACACATATATACATACATACATTTATGCTTTTTGATAATATTATTCTTGAGCAGATTAGATGTATAATTACAGCTGATGAGGTGTTTCTTATGAATTCACTTGATGGCTCTGTGGTTCAGTATAAGTCTGAATTGTGTAAACGCCTTCAGGAAGAGAAATATCATTCAGGTAAGTTGATATATTCTAAAATCTTTTAACACTTATGTTCAATTCTAAATAACAAACATGGTTCATCTGCTTTCTGTTTTTACCCCAAAGTTGAAACCTATTTGGCTATTTCAGTTTTGGTTGAAAGATTTAATGTTGGTTTGGTCCTTGGAACTTTGAAACAAGGACCAAAATCAGAAAATCTCAGGGACCAAAGTTGATACGAAACCTTGAAATAAGGACTAAAACTAAAAACGGTTTTAGTTTTGGACTAAACTTGGTACATATCAAAAAGCACAGGGACCGATGTTGTTGTTTACTTTAACAAGTATATTCAGTCTAAATTTTAGAGTAAATTACAAAACTAGTTCCTATGCTTTCGGATTTTTACCAATGTTTAGTCCAAATTGAAACCTTTTACAGTTTTGGTCCTTATTTTGAGGTTTCATATCGATATTGGTCCACGAGACCTTCAAACAAGGATCAAAATTTATATGAAATAAGCACCACAATCAGGAAGTTACAGGGATCAACCAAACTCAATATTAAACCTTGAAATGAGGACCAAAATTGAAAAGAGGTTCCACTTCTGAGTTCTGATTCTTACCATGTTCCGTCCAAAATTGGAATCTTTTTTCAGTTTTGGTCCTCATTTCAAGGTTTAAATCGATTTTGGTCCCTTGAACTTTGAAACAAGAACCAAAATCAATACGAAACAATTAAATAAGGACCAAAATCAATCCAAAAACTTATTATAAGGACCAAATTTGAAAAGGTTTCAGTTCTTCATTAAACTTGGTAAAAATCTGAAAGCGCAGGGACCATTTTTGTAATTTTTTGTCCTTGCTGTCAGATGACCTACCATTCGAGTTTAGGGAACTTGAACTAGCTTTGGAGTTTACCTGCCTCACTCTTGATACTCAGGTATATACGTACACAAGCTTTATATATTTATGTAATAATATATATGAAATGAATGTTATTGGTTTAATTTAATAGGTGAAAGAGTTGGAAATGGAAATTCATCCTGTTCTTGATGAATTAGCAAAATCAATAAGTACCCTCAATCTTGAATGTGTTTGTAGATTCAAAGGCCACCTTCTTGCATTGACTCAACGTGTGCAAAAGGTACAAATTTATTAGATCAATTTACATTTTAGGAAATGTATATAGACAATTCTGTTGTGTTCCACACGGGTTATCGCTACAATTCCCAAATGCCATATGGTCCATATTCTCCAGTGACCACACCTCTCCCTTCTGTTAATGGTGATGCACAACTATATCCACATCCAACTCAACAGTATACATTCTTTCGATCACCATATTATCAGATTATCCCTTGAATAGCTGATTGCAGCATCCTGAGAATTATTAGGACAAAAGAACATTTCATTTAGATCATTTATACCTTCCATTTATCAAATGATAGCAAATAAATACCCGTTGTTTAATAATATCAGGTTGCACCAGTTTATCCTATGCATTCATTACCAAGGACTCAGTAATAGAAGAGTCTTGAGATACCAAGAATTACAAAGGATTGTTCATAAAAGGTTAGTGTGTTGAATAGAAATTTCAAAAAATGAAACATTTTAATTAAGACATGGTATGTTGAATACTCAATATAATTAGTACTGAAAATTACATTGTATTTGAATAACATTGATCATTGCAAGGGACTTTTTTTCTTATGTTTAACCCAACTTTCAATATCAAACACAATAATAAACAACACAGTTGCACTATATCTACAGCGTTTATATTATATATAAAACCATACCCGTTAGAAAAATAACATGTTTCATTGTCTTTCAGGCATCGGGTAGTGGATGTGCATGGTTTTCACAACCTGTTTTCCAGAGATGCTTAGACATTATCCATACTCAACAGCTGGCTAAGGTTGTAGATATAATTTTTTTATTTTATGAATAACTCATGTCATATACAGTTTCCGGTTTATATGCCATTTGTGATGCCATGTCATCTTTCAAACTCAGCTTCTGATTAATTTGGTGTATTATTTTGGCAGGTTGATCCTGCTACATGGCCAATAATGATCTTTAGCGTCTTCTAGAAGGATTGGAGATTGCATTTAATCGTCTATCTAAGACTTCACTCCAAGGACTTGATGAATTTAAGCTAGCAATGTTTTACATGATTTGGACATGAACCCTAAGATATAATACTTTGGCATGGCTAGAAGCTTTGGAGGAAACGAGACTCAAGCAAAAGCAAACACACAGAGAGTTGTTCGCACATAGTAAGCTAGATAATGCAACTGTATATAAATTTTGCTTCTCTTGTGTCAATTTCAGTCATTACATTTACTCACTACTGGAATAATTATTTGTATTTGACATATTAGTGAAATAAATTATCTTTGTTATTTATGGTATTTTATTTTGTATTATGAGATTTTTAATGTGTTGTTTAATTTGAAAATTACTAAATCTATCAAAATATATAAATTTTAAAACATTTAACTTTATGACACTTAAAAATGTATGTTGTCTTTCTTTATGACAGGGGTTTTAATGATACGCAATGCGAGTCGTAAATGCGCGTCGTAAGGTTACGACACGCAAATGCATGTCATTTTCTTTTATGACATGGCCTTCCTTGACACGCATTGCGTGTCGAAACGCACGTCGTAAATGTGTGTCGTAATTGTACGTCGTAAATAGACGACGCGCAAAAGCGTGTCGTCTCTTGTTATGACAGGGCCTTCCTTGACACGCATTTGTGCGTCGTCTGAGCGTTTTACGACATGTATTGCGCGTCGTAAAAGGATGTTTTTCTAGTAGTGATAGCTTTATCCAAAATGATAAGGAAGACCATAGTTGTCATAACTAGACATATATGAGGGAGAAATTCAAGTTTAGTTGATTTAAGTCCTTAATATAACACCCAATATGAAATATTAAGGCTAGAACCCAACACAATATTTTATAACTTGGAAGAGGGATGCCGTAATCCAAGCTACAAAATATTTGAAGGTAGGTAAATGACGATTTACCAATTTCCACCATGAAAAACGAAATTTAACATTAGGTTTTAAATGAATTGAAACTCCTAGATCTTTTGAGATTCATTGAACTATTCAATGGCATGTTTAAATCTCGATTTTGCCCTTCAAGTTTGTGACTGGGATGCCGAGGATCACAAACAAGGAGTGAATAACGATACATATTAACTTGGTACACTTAATGTTACAACCACCTAATCAATGTGCCGGTTAACCACACATGATCCATTGATCTATGATTAACATCAAGCTACCCTTTGCCACACATTGTCAGTCCCAAATTAGTGTGCCGGTTAACCACACACGCTCCACTAACGACTTAACAAGGTGCAAAGTGAAATTTCATGTGTTAGCACCAAATTCACATTTTCCTAAAGTAACTAAGATTGGGAATTTAATAAAGTTTAGTTACTTTATATTTATCATTATACTTTTGATGAAGGGAGAATTAATGTCCTATCCTACCCGTTAGGCTGATGACCCTCCACCAGTCAAGGAAGCGGTGGGTGAGAATGGACATCCATTAAACTGCCATTTTATAGGCCGTAACCTTATACCCCCCTTATAGACGGCTTCATGAATGAGGCCTACTAACGGTAAGACTGACATACTCTTATACATATATATATAAATATTAAACCTATAGTATTATAATAGTATAAGAGTTGAATTTTAAACTTTTAAAATTCTAAGGGTTGGAAATAAGGTATACATGTGGGGGGGGGGGGGATTTACAAATTCCAAAACTTGAGGGCAAGTTTTGAACAATTCAAAAACTCTTGGTTTCCATAACTTATGAGTTTAATATGGTTTTTATGGAAGACTTTTCAAGTTCCATAACTTGAGGACAAGTTATGTGTAACGCCCCGATTCTCAAAGTATTGATTTATGGTTAATTCTCATGATTTCAAGGTCTACTCGACGAGTTGGTTGCCCGACTCGTTGAGTAGCAGCGGGTTGGGACACGTGTTTAAATGACCAACTCGCCGAGTCGGAAGAGTGACTCGACGAGTTGGAGCTGGAGGGTGAAACCCTAATTTCTATGGTTTTACACCCTATTTAAGGAATCATTAGCCTCCCTTAGTCCCTTACAGTCCCTGGAGAGCTCAGCAAAACCCTAATCCATGTGTGTGCTTCTTTCTTGTGTGTTTTAAGCTTTGGAAGGTGGATCTTTGTAAGAAGAGCTTGGAAATCAAGTGGCTAGAAGCAAGGAACATGTGGGGATTTGATAACTACCTCAGTTGGCATCTTTTGGAAGGTATCAAGTTGTTACCTTGACCTCATTTCATTCTAGATCTCATTTGGTTAAATATTTGGGCTTTTATAGCATATTGTGAAGCCATTCTTCGGCATGAACTCAAATCTGAAGTTGTAACTTCAGATCTGAACTTTCTTTGGTCTCTAAGTCCATAACGCTATCAGCTTTGGCAAGTATGAACCCCTCCTTAAGTGTAAAACCCTATTGCAAGATTGGTTTTGTCATTATAAGACTTTAGAGCCTTGCATGCACGTAAAGTTTGCAACTTTACGTGATAAACATGCCTTGGGAAGCTGGATCAGCAATATGGAACCTTGTGATGGCTTAATAAGCATCTGTTTGGATATGGACTGAAGGGACTCGACGAGTTGGATGGTCAACTTGGCGAGTCCGATGAAGATAGTCGTGGGCTCGGCGAGTCAGCTAGGTGACCCGGCGAGTCGGCTAGGGTTTTTCCCAACCCTTGGACACATTTGAACTTGGCAAGTTGTAAGGGAAGCTTGATGAGTTGGCCAAGGAGTTTATGGCCGCAAACCGTAGGAAATCGACGAGTCACTCTAGTGACTTGGCGAGTTGACAAGTTATACAAGGAACTCGACGAGTCGCTAAGGGTACTCGACGAGTTGAGGTCAACATGGATTGTTGACCTTAACCTTTTGACTTTGATTTTGACCATTTGGCTTCTGGGGGCATTTGAGAAATTAGAAATTTATGAACATGGTTTGATGGTAAATATAGGTGGTGGAGTTTGTGACAGTGATCCGAGCATGGAGCTTATCATTTCAGCACGTTAGTTGCGAGGTGAGTTCTCCTCATTACATCAACAGGGTCTAAGACACCAAGGCCGACCCTTTGGATTGTTATCCTGGTAGATAGGATGTTATGCGATTATGATATGTTAGATCGGTATCCTGGTAGATAGGATGTTATGCTATTATGATCTGTTAGATCGGTATCCTGGTATATAGGATGATGCTATGTTAGTGATCTGGTTAGATAGGCTGTAGGCCTTGCGAGGCGGTCCAGACGTGCCGAATGCTCGGAGAGCGGTCCAGATAGGCTGAAGGCCTGCGAGGCAGTCCAGTCAGGCTGAAGGCTCATTATACATGCTGTTTGTTTACATGTTATATGATATGGTTGTATCAGTTTGGTGTTGGTATTTTGGGGGTAACTCACTAAGCTTTCGGACTTACAGTTTCAGTTTATTGTTTCAGGTTCAGCGGATGGCCGCGAGAAGGCGAAAGCGTGACCGTACACTTCCTCTATTGATGAATATGATTTCTGGGAACTCTGATGTATAAACTATTTTGAAAATAAATTGTAATAATTGAATGGTTTCAAATGATTTAAAAAGTTTTAAATTGGCTCGAATTTTATGGGTGTTACAAGCTGGTATCAGAGCCTTGGTTTGAGTGAATTGGAGGAACACTCGTGTGAATCCAGTCTCAAATCAAGGAAGGATTTTCAAAATGATTTTTAAATGGTTTTCAAAATAAGTAAAAAGAGGATGCAAGTGTATGATCAGCCGGAGCCAGTAAATAGACCCCAAAATACCATACAGTTATTTGATTATATGATATGATAGAACAACATGCTAGTACTAGGCTAGGGATCTTCAGGAATTGCATGATTACATGATGCCTGCTAGCCTAGGGTTTTCTTTATATCAGATTAACATCATTACTGTAGTTACTTGTGTATGTATCGCGGCTGTACGTAATTAAGATCTTATAGCCCGAGAATGTTTGATTCGGCCTTATGTTCTGTTCTTATTGATTAGGGCTTAGGGTAGGATCAGATATTCGAAAGTCTATAGGGTCCAGCGTTATGTATGGTTAGCATACACTAGTGCTGCAGGGTTGGTGGAAGTTTCATGGATGGGTGGGTAGAGAGAGGTCGGGAGGCCAGCTATGAGATATTTAGCATTCCTCTAGGAGTGAGGATTGAGCGCTCACTATGAATATGTATATTATTAGGGCATTTTGATGATATTTGAGACAAATATAGGTAGGTGTGGAAGGTAGTATGAGCCCGTACTACTGAAAGCACAGGACCCATACGCGTAGCAAGGAAGTCACAACCCCTAGGGTTGGGTTGGGAGTTGGTTCCCTGTCATTATATGGGTTATCAGAGATCTTTCTGGTATTTTACCAGAATGGTGGTCACGAGACGTCTTGAGACCGGATCCAGGTTAGGATCAGGAGCGGGTAGCCAAGATAGGACAACATTTTCAGGGGGATCGTGTTAGTGAGATCATCCCGGAGGAGGTGATCAAGATTGTCCGGAGGCAGTTTCCGGAGATGTCGAGTCTATTAAGACCGCCATGGTTGAGTATTTCGACGAGTGTTATGCAGCCATTGCCGAGACGGTTGCCGCGGTAGCTTTAGCAGCTGTAACGACGGCAATGGGAGGAGCTGGTCGAGCTTTCCAGTTCTGGGACGTATTTTGATGAGCAGAGGGCTGCAGTTATTTGGGATCAGGGAGATGATCTATACTCGTTATATTCTGCGGGTTGAGCGGGGGAGTCTAGCACATGAGTTCTAGATTTGAGGCTCGGGGGTTTGCTCGAGGTCGGAATGTGAGTCGCGGGGACTCCGAAAAGGAGTGATGATTATGTTCAGCTGGGGTTTGCAGCTGGAAGTGGAATGGTTAATTGATGGATTGGATTGTCGTTTTGTAGGGCAAGGATTGTGCCCTCTCAGCTTTTCGAGCATAAAGGAGTGAGCAGGCTTGTGACCCCAGGATCAGGTTGTATTCCAGCTCGGGGTGAGCTGGTTGCAGGAATAGGTAGCATTATTTCAGCGCCGATGAGTGCAGGTGGGTCGACGTGGCATAAGTAATTGTGAGGTCCGGATTGCCTTGGATCTCTTGTATCCGGCGGTAAGGATTGATTATGCGACCTATTGAAATTTTGGAATTGTTGACTATGTCTTGGGAGTAGTTTGTAGCCCGGTGTAGGGCAGAGGTTGTTCAACTGTTGACATTTGGGCTGGTAAGTGAGTCAGGGTGCGAACCTTGAAGAGAATGATTCCGAGAGCCCGAGAGCGGAGACTTGTTTGGAACACCTTCAGAAAAGGGGTATTAGGTGGGAGGTCTGCGGATAGGGTCCCATAGGAGGGTTAGTCAGCATTGTCAGGATTTAGTGGTTTTCGCAACCGTTAGTGATTGACGGACTAAGTGCCAAGGGAAGTAGCTCGTCGCCGAGGTATTAGTTGGAGCATCTATCTTGTGGTCTTCAGGACTTGAGTGTAAGGTCATTCAAGCATTAGTGACTGTCGGTTTCACTGGGATTCAGGAAGTGTTCATCTTGTTCTTAGAAGTGTGTGATCAATTGGGATTGGCTAGTAATGGAGCACTAGCGGGAAAGAGTTGGTTGTCATCAGGTCAATCGTTAGAAAGTGAGAAGGATTGGGAATCCTCCAATTTTCATGTATTATGAAGGCTTAGTCGAATGTAAGTGGGGGAGAGTTACCCCGGGATGCAGAGCGGGAGAGGTTTTGAAACAGGGATAAGTTTCACAACCCGACAAGGAGAATGGAGGCCCTAGTGGTTGCTCGGTTTGGGGGTTGTGTTGATTGGGGGTTCGGAAAACACCCCAACATAAGGAACACGTCTTCTTGGCACTTGATAGCAGAAATTGGGGAACCAGGTTGGAGTTCTAGTCAGGGATTGAGTTCAGTCGAGTATTCGGTCGAGGGTGTGCTCGACTCTTAGGGTTTTTGGATTGCTAGATTGAGGGTTTTGTTAGCTGCTTGGGCTCGGTAGTACATTTAGCACGGGAGTGTGGGTTATTTAGCGTATGTGGTAGACACGCGGGTCAGGGAAAAGATCACGGATTTCCAAGAGGGTGGAGGATCGACATGAGGCCTAGGGTTAGGCCGGGGTTAGAGTCCGTGGAATGGATCAGGAGTTCGGAACCCTAAGTGGGTGAGAACAGTATTCATAGGAAGGATCACATGAGGGGTGGTCCAGGAAGATGCTCAACAGTTTAGAGTGGTCCAGATAGACTGAAGGCCTGGTGAGGCGGTCCAGTCATGCTGAAGACTCTATATGTGTTGTAGATCTATGTGCGGGTATTGAGTATGCTGCTATGCTATATCAATTAGTAGGTCTGTCCCCAAGTATTGAACATGTTGTTGGAGTAGGCTGCAGACTCCGGTGTATTTTGGTTTGATCGGAAGCTGTTGTTAGAGATCGGATAGAGTACAGAGGATCTTGGTGATCTCATCAGTTCGGAGTGTCTCATAGGATTAATCTTCTTGGATCGGGTAATACTCCAGTTGGGGACTGGGAGTAGATCCGAATGGGTATTCGCCAGCTTTAGGGAGGCTTGTGATTAGAATGTTCCATCATTCAGGTTCTGGGAACCGGGTTAGATCTTTCTCATGATCGTCTATGGCTTTTGGATATGGTTGTGGCGGTCCTGCTTAATGCTGTAGGCCAAGATACCCGGTGCGGGCCGACTGAAAGTCGTAGGCACGGAGGCACAAGGGGAGCGGTAGGGTTGAGGCAATAGGAAAAAAACCCTGAGAATTTCAACTCGATAGTTGAATTGATTAGACATGTTGGTATTCCAACCCGAAGGGGTGATATGGGTTAGATATGAGTGTCGTGCTGGTTGGCCGACAGTGGTAGGTATGTTGGTAATGGTTTGAGTTATTGTGACATGTTTTTGGGTTGGTTTCATTTGTAAAAGAGCCATGGCGCGTCTGAAGTGAGGAGAAGATGGGTCGCTGAAGACCAGGTAGGAGGAGAGGTTGACGTGGGTCATGTAACGTTCATTATGCTAGCAGAAGTTGATGGCAGGGTGTGGAAGCAAGTCCATCCAATCGGTTTTCTTTTCGGGAGATGCATGGGACTGCTGTTTGTGTGTGTCTTTTGGTTCAGTAATCGGTGAGGTGTTCGATGTTTCGGGTAGTGGGCAGACAAGTTGGGACCAGGGAGGTTTCGACTTCGTCTGAGAAACATCATATGGTAGCAGGAAGAGTATAAGTGGGTTTATGACTAGGAATCCATGTGTGGTAGAAGTTTTTGTATCGTTATGTTGTTTGTTGATGAGAGGAGCGTCGATTAGGTCGTTCGAGCGGCGGAGGAAAGTGGATATCTACAGGACCGGGGTGTTGGGCAACTGAAGTGACGACAATGATGTGGTATCGGAGGCAATCTAGGCCTATGTTGAGGACCACATAAGGGTATTCCAGTCATAGGTTGTGGGCATAGAGATTGTGTTGGTTATGTCTTTTGTAGGAGCGCGTTCGGATTTGATCTATTGTTGAAGATTTGGGGGAGTTGCACTCGGTTGTGATGAATCTGAGGATGGTGGATGAGACGCAAGGATAGATCCTTGGATCTCAAGTATGAGTAGACCCGAGTTATATTCATAGAGGTATTCCAATCTAGGGTATTCCATCCTGAGGATGACCGGACCCTATGATTGATTGGACCTGATATGTTTGGTATTCCAGCCCGAGGCTGATTGGGCCACGCTTCAGTGTTCGTATTTATTAGTTGATTGATTTTGTATAATATCTTGGGAGCTGAAGGATGCATTGTCCTGTCAGCACAAAGGGTTCGCTTCAGGAAGAGGAAAGTTGGGTTTCCGATACTTTTGATCATCAAGATTTTTTTTCATGTTATAAAAGTGGCATGTAGGGTAGACCATTTCAAAAGGTTCAATTGGGATTCACATTTCGCAATTGCGAAAGTGCATCATAGATCACGAGCCGGTGGTATCGTTGGATGACATTCAGGTCGATGAGCGCCTGAATTATGTTGAGAGGCCTGTGGCCTTCTGGAGAGAAGGGTACATGTTCTACGGAACAAGGGGTACTTTATGGCTGGAGACTTTATGGCTCTAGAGTCCAAGATGAGCTCAGATATGAAGTTGCGACTTCAGATCCTAGCCCATACCCGAAAATGATTATCACCCATGCTATAAAAGCCCTAATCTTCAACATGAAGAGATCTAGAAAGAAGAAGGTCAAGGTAACAACTTGTTACCTTCAAATGATGCTAAACTGAGGTAGACTTCAGATCCCCAAATGTTCTTGCCTCCAACTTCTTGATCTTCAAGCTTCTAGCAACAAAATCTTCTTTCCAAGCTTGAAATTTACACTAATATGGAGCACACACACGGATTAGGGTTTCTGGACTCTCAAGAGGCAGTAAAGGGAGGCTAAGGGGAAAATGATCCTTTAAATAGGGTGCAAAACACCGGAAATTAGGGTTTCATCCTCCAGCTCCTACTCGCCGAGTCCCTTCTTGGACTCGGCGAGTAGGTCACTTAAGTGCGCGGCCTAACCCGCTGCTAGTCGACGAGTCACGCAACCAACTCGTCAAGTAGACCTTGAATCTATGAGAATTTATCACCATAAATTGATATTCGAGAATCGGGGCATTACAATTCTCCACCACTTGAACTAGACTTCGTCCTCGAAGTCCGCCTCGGGCTCCCACGTTCACGTAGACCCTGTTCGGTGTTTCTTCCGTACCTTTACCAAAAGTACCTTTTTGTTCCGTAGAACCCTCAACTTCTTCTCCAGAATGGCCACGACCTCTCAGCATAATTCAGGAGCTCATCGACCCGAATGTCAGCAAACACAACCTTAGTCTCACAATCTGGAACCTGGATTTGGTCTGGCTCCCTGACAGACCATTCATACTACCCATCTCTAATTCTCTTCCCAACACTACTAACAGACTATTCAACCTCAGGATTCTAAGATTCCTACCCGAAAGTAGAACCATGAATCACATTCTGCTGAACCCCTGTGCCCACGTCCTTCCGTCAGCCCGTACCGGGTACCTTGGTCTACTACATAGAGCAAGACCACCTTGGCCCGATCTAGCACAACATGCCCACCTAATAGCCCATCCGGATAAAATGTCCACACAGTACCAACGATCATCTAACATGTCGCTCCGTGTCGTCCACCACATCCATAGAATACAGCCTCGCAAGCGATTACCACCAACAACATAGCTACCACTACCGGCCCACCAGCAGGGCACTCATATCTATCCCATACCACCCTTTGGGTGGGAATACCAATATGCCAAGTCCAAATGATTATAGGGTCCGGTCATCCTCAGGATGGAATACCCCTGATTGAACTACCAACATGTCAAATCAATTCAACCATCGAGTTGAAACTCCCAGGGTTTGTTGGCCTACCGCCTTAACCCTGCCGCTCCTCTTGAGCCTCCGTGCCTACGACTTTCAGTCGGCCCGCATTGGGTATCTTGGCCTACTGCATAGAGCAGGACCACCTCAACCCTTCCCACATATAATGTGTCGCCATAGACGATCAGGAGAAAAATCTAACCCGAACGCGCTCCTACAAAAGACATAATCAACACAATCTCTATGCCCACAGCCTATGACTGGAATACCCTTACATGGTCCTCAACATAGGTCTGGATTGCCTCTGAGCCCACAACATGAGTCTGGTATGCCCTCTCTGGCCCTCATCTCATGACTGGAATGCTCCCGATAACCCATCGACATCGCCGTCGACATTTCAGATGTCCAACACTCCATCCTGGAGGTACTCATCTCCTCCATTACCCAAGAAAACCTAATCATTGTCCTTTACAACTCCAACAAGCGTCACAGTGCTGAAACCTCACCCTATACTTGTTGGGTTTTGAGCATTCTAACACTCCTAAGTGTACATGCAACCCTAATAAACCTTGGATCTATGTTTTCTCTAAAATACATGCAAATAATAATTTCCAAGGTTTACATCCTAACTAGCATGGCATGAAGAACTAGAATCATAAAACACTAGAAGAATGACATACCTTTTGATAGTGATTGATTGCTTGGAGTTTGAGAGCCTAGCACCAATAATGTGAATGCCTCAAGTGGAATCACAAATCACCACAAACCTTGGAACCTTGAGAGAATAATATATGTGCTCTAGAAATTAGGCCACCACTCTTGTTCACACACAACTAGTGTCATTTCAAGCATCATAAGCTCCTTTATATAGTGTGGAGGATTAGGCTTACATCCATGTAAACCCTAATACCCATGACTCTTCCTTTCCAAGGATCCATGGGTTAAAAGCTCCATGGACTATCCATGGATTCCCATGCATGCCAAGCCCATTCCAAATGAGTATTAGCCCACACTACATAAAATATAAGAGCCCATATTTAATTAGTCACCTTTTTTATCACCAAATTAATTCTAAATTAATTTATGACCAATACTAATTAAATAATATGATTTAATATTAATATATTATAACTTATAATATATTAATAAAGCATGAACATACTATTCTCAAAAGATTATCCAAACAAATTGTTCGGGTGAAGTGCAACCCAAATGGACCATGCCGGGTCGGGTCAAGTACATCTCAAATATTGTTATGGACTTAGACACCTTATCCAACAGTCTCCCACTTGGATGAGTCTAATAACATATTTGCAGATACGACTTCAAGAACCAACCGGAAATCGTAGCTCTCAAACCATGTTGAACTATGAAGCGCCATTTTAGATAAGTGATCATATAATCCTCTGCTCTCATGATATCAGCCAGACAAATACATGGAACAATGTCTTACTTATTGTCCAACAGTTTGTTTTCCGATTTCCGATTTGTTTGACAAAGAACTTAATCGAACACATCAATTTAGTTCTGACCGGGCCCGGTACATAGGTCAAAACAAAATCATCGAGGGGCCCAGATATCGCTTCTATTTCTAGAAGGAACAGATAAACTTCGACTCATATGCTTGTTTTACTACTTATTGAATTGCACACAAAGGCACGTTTTATAACATCAAGTTACTGATGCGTTTACGTGCAATCAATGCACAACCAACTCATAGGCAACAACTCATATCTCTAGGTTTGAAGACTTATATGATATTACCGTCTCACAATCACTCGAGATAAATTCCATGAAGTGATGCAAGTGAGCGTGGGTTGAATCCAATACTTATAACTTATGAGCACTCATGAGTGTTGTAGCCATGTCCAACATCTTAGACCTCTACAACCAACTCATGACAGTCTTGATTCATATCTACTTCCAACATATGATCGACTGTGGATGGTTTGAATAACTTAATCATTCGTAAAGAATAACCTAGTTATTATGGAAGTCAAAACATGCAAAGTGAAACACAATAATAATCGAATCCAATATGGTCTCAGAACCCTTTTGAATATAAATAAAACCACCTTTTATTTATCACAATATTGATTACACATTATTCATTGTATAATGTTTCAAATAATCAACTTAATACTTGACTAAAAACAACAGTTGTCCCATGCTCCTAGCATGTACACTTTGTTTTTCTAAACAATAGTTATGCCATACTCCAAGTATGCACACTATGTTTGTTTATGATCTTTACTTTGTGAAATAGATCAATTGAACATGATTCCAATGATGCTCATTTCACAATCCCAAATCCTTATTGTAAATGTAAGAATTCCTAATTCCTACCATTTACCAAAAATCTGTTAGATTTTAAACTTATATGCACTGATCCTTTCGTAATGATTATGCACAAGGTCACCAAAACCTTGTCATCAGTCATTACAGAGGATTCCAAAGGAGATCAATTCCATAGAAACGAAGTCTCATATTCAAAGTACATTGCTTTAAACATCCTTCTTGCATAAAAGTTTCTACCTTTCTCATAGATTCTTAATATCCAACTCCCAATATGAAAATTTCCATATTCCCATTTTGATTATCATATCTAAACAAGAGCTACCTCTTTTCAGAATATGTCCATATGGTCCTTCCAAAATTTAACACTATACTTCCAACTGTCCCTTAGCAACCAATCTTTGGTGAACCTTAGATTGTCCTCGACAATTGCTTAATCATTTTAGTCATATCCGGTTCTATTCCTTTTTCCCTCTTAATGCTCTAAGCATTTTGAAAAATTTAGAACGGATAAATATTATAGCACATGTGACCGATCCTATATCCGAAGCATATGGGACACGATTCATGATGTCTCACATAAAGACCTGATACTAGATCAGTCTTTTGCTACAATATTTTTTATTTGCCATGTTTTCAAAAATCGACTATGAAGAGGGATGCCGTAATCATAATCGAATTTGAGAACGCAATATATATATAGAATCTCCTTATGTTGAACCATTCCAACATAAAATCCATATATATACCCTTGACTAAAGATGATTGAAATCTCAATCTAAACTTTTTAAGATTGAAATGAAGTATAATCTCCTCTCCCTTAATTATAGCAAAACAACCTTTTCCAAGTGAAACTCTTGTTTTCTATAATTAACAATACTCATCATAATTGATTATGCTCCCACTAGCATAATAATTATTTAGCACAAAAATTATGCTCCCACTAGCTTTGACATGTACTCAGAAATCGACTTCTAGAAATCAATACTTTATTGACTTTCATCACCAAAGTTCAGACTTCTGATACGAGATGCTTCGAAAAAGACTTTATCTAAGCTTCTCAGACTCATACATCTTTCTTTAGATAGCCCACATGTGTGTCTAAACAATTATGAAGAGGGATGCTGTAATCATAATGTTTAGACCTGTTTGCACTTTCTCACAAGTCCATGTTAATGTGCCGGTTAACCACACACGCTCCACTAACGACTTTGAGAATGCAAACAACACAATTGCTATCTACTTAGTGAAAGCGTTTCCTCACCATCATTTTCATGAATCGGAAAGAAACCTTATGACACTTAGATTTTATGGTGTATGTGTTCCTATCCATGTGAATTTGTCAAAACCTTAATCACAAGACAAGGTTAGTGACAAACTCAAAATCATATGGATTGAACTTGTTCAATCTTGATTTCTTGCCTCTTGGTCGCCCAAGGGCTCACCATTGCTTCCAAGTTGTTATGCATACAATTGAGAACTCACAGAACTCACAGAACTCACAAACATAGTCAACTTTACCAGAATAGGCACAAAAACAAGAATTATGTCAACACGATAGGTTACAAACCTCAAGCTGTGTGCTAGTGATAAACTATAGGTTTTATCCTTGATTACTCTTGAAACTTTCAAGACCTTTAAGACTCCCACTGTCCTCTTGACATATAAGTTTCTCTTTGTCAAGAACCATTCCTTGACAACCAAACAAATATTCAAGAGTCAGTGCGGATCCTTATCAAGATAAACACTTCACATAATTGGTGTCAATTGGTCTTTGTTTTATCCAAAACATCACAACTTACCAATTTCAAATGTACAAGAGTAGAAAACATTTTACTCTTACATTTGACAAGTGTTATAAACCTTATTTAAGATGTGTCACTCAAGTTACAATCTTGGAGTATGACTCTAAGACTTGTTTTTGGAACGAAGTATGACTCATCTTCTCGATTTTAACCATTCCAACAATTCATGAATCCTTTTCTTAGCCATACAAATGCACTAAGATGTACTTAGAGAATCAAATTGTGATATGGTTCCATAATCATTAAGATGATCATAAAACATGATACTAAAGTACTCTCCCATCTTTTCAGATTTGAGAAACTTTTATCTTTCTGCCCAATTTGATTCTTCCCATTCGTCCTGCCATACATTGAAACTTTTCCAATGTTTCAGAATTGTACTACAACTTGTAGGTACAACCATATATACTTAAACTTTAGTAAATCATGACGAATAGTCTTATCGATCTTTGTGGTGGACCTTGACCAGCACACACCCAGTGTATCTAATTCCTTAGTCCTTCAATTGACTCACATATGCATGTGATCAATGAATTAGTCTCAATTTTACAAAGATGAAAATTCTCATTCATCATACAATACAGCTTGATGATTCCAAGTTTCTGTCCAATTGAAGCTTGGGTGATGAGAACCTTTCCTCATTTGGTAAATTCAGACACAACCACAAATGAGAGAATCAAACTCATATTTCCATTATTGCTAGAAACATACAAATAGCAATTTTCCATAAATGCCATTGCAAGGAGATATAAAATAAAGTAAAACAAAATTTTATTTATTCATAAAATGCAGAAAAACTTTTCCTTACAATGCAACTTTAAATGGAAACTATGCTATTACATATTTCCTAGCAATCTATCATAACTTCTAAGTAGTAGCTCAAGAATCCGATCCTCGAACCATGCGATAGAAATCCATCTTCGTGATCAGATTCAGCACACTCTTCTTTTAACCTTCCTTTTGCTCGATCCTGCTAAACATCAAGATGCAACCTAGTCACATCATGTAATAAGAATAAACAATTACGAACTTTAACAAAGTTAGATAGTGGACTTACCTGAAGCCGAGTCAAACATTTTGTCTCTACTTGCTTTCAAATATTTCAGGTATTCAGGGCAGCTTCGCTTCCAATGTCCCTTCTCATGATAATAAAAACATATAGACTCTTTGGGAATGGTACACGAGACAATCACAGACTTAGCCTTTCCCTTTACCTTTTGGTCAACCGGGTTGACCAAGGCCGATCCCTTTCCATTGGGAAGAGAAAGCTTTTCTGGACTCCTAATGTTACCATTGTCCATGTCCATGGAAGTTTGAGAATTAGACCTTCCATCAATATTTGCTTGACCATTGCGCCAAATCATTGCTGACTCAGCAGCAACAAGCAAATAAGAAAGATCTATTAGGGTTATGTCAGGATCTGTCATATGGTAGTCTTTAATAAACTCACTATACGACTCAGGAAGTGACTGAAGAACCCAGTCAACAGCGAACTTCCTTGAAATAACAGCACCTAACATTCTCAGCCTGTCAATGTGTGACTTCATTCCTAAGACATGAGTGCACACAGGTCTTCCATCTTTATGTTTCATTTCTAGTAGAGCTTGAGTGATCTTGAACCTTTCAAGTCTTCGGGCTTGTGGGTCAGGGAGAATAAATGGAGGAGGTGGAGGAAGTGAAGCATGATGTTGAGGGACATCATCTTCAAGAAGAAAGTTTGTTCCAAGAGATTTGGGAAGATCATAGTTGTCTGAACCAGACATCTACAATGGGAGATATTCAAGTTAGTTGATTTTAAGTCCTTAATATAACACCCAATATGAAATATTAAGGCTAGGACCCAACACAATATTTTATAACTTGGAAGAGGGATGCCGTAATCCAAGCTATAAAATATTTGAAGGTAGGCGAATGACGATTCACCAATTTCCACCATGAAAAACGAAATGAATTATTAGGTTTTAATTGGATTTGAAATTCCTAGATTCTTTTGAGATTCATTGAACTTTTCAATGGCATGTTTCAATCTCGATTGTGCCCTTCAAGTTTTGTGACTGGGATGCCGAGGATCACAAAACAAGGTGTGAATAACCATGCAAACTCACTTGGTACCCTTAATATTAGCACCTAATCGATGTGCCGGTTAACCACACACGCTCCACCGATCTATGATAAACATTAAGTCACCCTTCGTGATCCTTACTAGTCCAAGTTAGTGTGCTGGTTAACCACACACGCTCCACCAACGACTTGGTAAGGTACAAAGTGTGAATTTCATGGGTTAGCACCATATTCACATTTTCCTAAAGTAATTAAGATTGGGAATTTATAAAAATATTTAGTTACTTTATAATCATTATACTTTTAATGAGAATTAAAGTCTTTGTCCTACCCGTTCGGCTAACGACCCTCCACCGATCAAGGAAGCGGTGGGTGAGAGTGGACACCCATTAAGTTGCCATTTTATAAGCAACAACCTTATACCCCCCTTATAGACCGGCTTCGTGAATGAGGCCTACTAATGGTAAAACGACTTGATCTTATACATATATATAATAATTAACCATTAATGTTATAAATAGTATAAGGGTTGAACTTTAACTTTTAAAACTCTAAGGGTTTGGAATTAAAGTTTGTGTGCGACTTTACAAATTCCAAAACTTGAGGGCAAATTTTGAACAATTCAAAAACTTTTGGATATTTATAACTTATGAGTTTTAATTAAGTGTTTTAAAACTTTTAATGAAGAGACTCTTGGATATCCATAACTTGAGGACAAGTTATGGAGTCCATAAAAGCATTTATTAGAAAACTCTTCAAGAAAATGTAACTTATGACTTCTTAAAAAAACATTTAAAAGAAAAACTTTTGGAATTCCATAACTTGAGGACAAATTATGAATTCCATTAAAACACATTAAGATCAAGAATTAACTAACAAACAATTTGCAAATAATTCCTATGATCTAACAAAACTCATATGAACATGAACATCCACATCAACAATTTCAAGAATCATATGAACACATATAAAAACTTGGAATTTTGATATTAGCCTTGAAATTGGTTTACCACAATCATTACCGCATCAAAAACAGGTTTTATAAGTCCAAAACAGTTTAAGGTAATGATTCTAGACCAATTCCAGCACAAAATCTCGAAAATCTGCACTCAGGCCTTCCAACTCGTCGAGTGCATGAACTGACTCGGCGAGTTGGTTGAATATATGCATGAACTCGGCGAGTTTCATGAGGGACTCGGCGAGTCAGCTGTGCAGAATGCAGTTTTTCGACATTTTTCAGCTATTTGCATCAAGTATTCAAGAAAACAAGCCTAGGTTCTGATACCACTGTTGGGTTTTGAGCATTCTAACACTCCTAAGTGTACATGCAACCCTAATAAACCTTGGATCTATGTTTTCTCTAAAATACATGCAAATAATAATTTCCAAGGTTTACATCCTAACTAGCATGGCATGAAGAATTAGAATCATAAAACACTAGAAGAATGACATACCTTTTGATAGTGATTGATTGCTTGGAGTTTGAGAGCCTAGCACCAATAATGTGAATGCCTCAAGTGGAATCACAAATCACCACAAACCTTGGAACCTTGAGAGAATAATATATGTGCTCTAGAAATTAGGCCACCACTCTTGTTCACACACAACTAGTGTCATTTCAAGCATCATAAGCTCCTTTATATAGTGTGGAGGATTAGGGTTACATCCATGTAAACCCTAATACCCATGACTCTTCCTTTCCAAGGATCCATGGGTTAAAAGCTCCATGGACTATCCATGGATTCCCATGCATGCCAAGCCCATTCCAAATGAGTATTAGCCCACACTACATAAAATACAAGAGCCCATATTTAATTAGTCACCTTTTTGATCACCAAATTAATTCTAAATTAATTTATAACCAATACTAATTAAATAATATGATTTAATATTAATATATTATAACTTATAATATATTAATAAAGCATGAACATACTATTCTCAAAAGATTATCCAAACAAATTGTTCGGGTGAAGTGCAACCCAAATGGACCATGCCGGGTCGGGTCAAGTACATCTCAAATATTGTTATGGACTTAGACACCTTATCCAACAATACTATCCACTTGCAGAACAAGTTGCTACCCCGTAACACACATATATACTCAGAACCTAATCATGTAACTAACAAAACCCATGCAAAGTCTTCAGCATACTCCATCAGCATGTTCAATACTTGGGGACAGACCTACTGATTGCTATAACATAGTAGCATCCTCAATACCTGCACATAGATCTACAAACACACGCGCACAGAGTCTTCAGCCTGACTGGACCGCCTCACCAGGCCTTCAGTCTACCTGGACCACTCTCGGAACCTTCAGCATGTCTGGACCGCCTCTCTGGGCCTTCAGCCTGTCTGGACCGTTCCCCGAGCCTTCGGCCTGACTGGTACTCCCCACCGTCCTTCAGTCTATCCGGACCGCTCTAATCTGTTGAGCATCTCCCTAGACCACCCATCCTAGTGATCTCTCTCATGCTGACTGTTCTCGCCCACTTGGGGTTCCGAACTCCTGATCCATTCCGCGGACTCTAACCCCGGCGTAATCCTAGGCCTCTTGTCGATCGCCCACCCTCTCGGAAATCCGTGGTCTGTTCCCTGACCCGCGTGTCTACCACATACGCTATATAACCCACACTCCCATGCTGAAAGCACTGCTAAGCCCTGGTAGCTAGCAAAACCCTCAATCTATCAATCCAAAAACCCTCAGAGTCGAGCACACCCTCGTCCGAATAATCGAATTGAACTCAATTCCTGACTAGAACTCCAACATGGTTCCCCAACTTCTGTTATCAAGCACTAACAAGACGTGTTTCTAATGCTGGGAAGTTTTGCCGAACCCCCAATCAACACAACCCTCAAACCAAGCAGCCACTAGGGCCTCCATTCTCCCCGTCAGGTTGTGAAACTTATCCCCGTTTCAAAACCTCTCCTGCTCTGTATCCTGGGGTAACTCTCCCCCACTTAGATTCGACTAAGCCTTCATAATACATAAAAATTGGAGGATTCTCAATTCTTCTCACTTCCCAACGATCGACCCGATGACAATCAACTCCTTCCCGCTAGTGCTCCATTACTAGCCAATCCCAATTGATCACACACTTCTAAGAACCAGATGAACACTTCCTGAATCCCAGTGAAACTGACTGTCACTAATGCTTGAATGACCTCACAATCAAGTCCTGAAGACCACAAGATATATGCTCCAACTAATACCTCGGGGACGAGCTACTTCCCTTGGCGATTAAGTCCGTCAATCACTAACGGTTGTGAAAACCACTGAATCTTGACGATGCTGAATAACCCTCCTGCGGGGCCTTATTCGCAGACCTCCCACCTAATTCCCATTTTCCAAATGTGTTCCAAAAGAGTTTCTGCTCTCGGGCTCTAGGAATCATTCTCTTCAGGGTTCGCACCCTGAATCTCGGATGATCTCACTAACACGATCCCCTGAAAATGCTGTCCTATCTTGGTTGCCCGCCCCCGATCCTAACCTGGATCCGGTCTCAAGACGTCTCGTGACCACCATTCTGGTAAAATACTAGAAAGATCTTTGATAACCCATATAATGACAGGGAACCAACTCCCAACCCAACCCTAGGGGTTGTGACTTCCTTGTTACGCGTATGGGACCTGTGCTTTCAGTAGTACGGGCCCATACTACCTTCCACACCTACCCATATTTGTCTCAAGTATCTTCACAACGCCCTAACAATATACATAATCATAGCGAGCGCTCAATCCTCACTCCTAGAGGAATGCTAAATATCTCATAACTGACCTACCGGCCTCTCTCTACCCACCCATCCATGAAACTTCCACCAACCCTGCAGCACTTGTGTATGCTAGCCATACATAACGCTGGGCCCTATAGACTTTCAAATATCTGATCCTACCCTAAGCCCCTAATCAGACAAGAAAAGAACATAAGGCTAAACCAAACATGCTCAGGCTATAAGATCTTAATTATGTATGACCGTGATGCCTACACTAAGCAACTACAGTAATGATGTCAATTTCATATAAGGAAAACCCTAGGCTAGAAGGCATCATGTAATCAGGCAATTCTATCATGCAATTCCTGAAGATCCCTAGCCTAATACTAGCATGTTGTTCTAACATACCACAACATCAAATAACCGTATGGTATTTGGGGGTCTACTTATTGGCTTCAGCTAATTGTACACTTTGCATCCTCCTTTACTTATTTTGAAAATCATTTTAAAAAATCATCGTAAAATCCTTTCCTTGATTTGAGACTGGATTCACACGAATGTTCCTCCAATTCACTCAAACCAAGGCTCTGATACCAACTTGTAACACCCATAAAATTTGAGCCATTTTTTAAAACTTTTTAAATCATATAAAACCATTCAGTTATTACAGTTTGTTTTCAAAATAGTTTAAACATCAGAGTTCCCAGAAATCATAATTATAAATCGAGGAAGTGTACGGTCACGCCTTCGCTATCCCGCGGTCATCTGCTGAACCTGAAACAATAAACTGAAACTGTAAGCCCAAAGCTTAGTGAGTCACCCCCAAAATATCAACCTCATACAACCATAACATATCATATAACAAGCACAGAACAACCATGCATCTCGAATCTACAGTGTGACTGGTCCGCCCGCACCGGGCCTTCAGTCTACCTGGTCCACTCTCTGAGTCTACAGTCTGACTGGACCGCCCGCGTCGGGCCTTCAGTCTATCTGGCCCACTCTCCGAGCCTCGGAACGTCTGGACCACCCTCTCGGGGCCTTCAGCCTATCCGGAGCGCTTGCCGGGCCTTCGGCCTGACTATATGCCCTCCTGGGCCTGCAGTCTATTCGGTCCGCCCTGGGTATGTTGGCCTACTACACGAAGCAGGACCCGCCTCAACCCATCCCCCATACCAATCAAACAATCATGTGCACAAAGATATCATACGCTAGCATGTATATAACAGATAATCATACCGATCTAATAGATCACTAACACAGCAACCATCCAATAACCAGGATACCGACCTAACCGGTCACTAACATAACATCATCCTATATACCAGGATACCGACCTAAACCAGGTCACTAGCATAATACCATCCTAACTACTAGGATGCAGATCTAATAGATCAATAAACATATCAAGCAAATACCCGGATACAAATCCGATAAATGGCCGACCTTGGTGCCTTAGACCCTGTTGATATAGTGAGGATAACTCACCTCGTAACTGTCGTTGTGAAAGATAAGCTCAACCTCTCGGATCACCGACATGAACTCCACCACCTATAGTTACCATCAAACCATGTTCATAAATTTCCTAATTCCCAAAATACCCCAGGAGCCCAATAGTCAACCCTTGGCCAAAGTCAAAGTCAACTATCAAGGTCAACAGTCCATGTGACCTCAACTCGTCGAGTACCCTCATCTACTCGCCGAGTTCTTGGCATGAATCGCCAACTCGCCGAGTCACTTGAGTGACTCATCGAGTTCCAAGTGTCAGTGGCCGTAATTCCTTCGCCAACTCGCCGAGTTTTCCCCTTACAACTCGCCGCGTTCATACGTGTCCAAAGGTTGGGAAAACCCTCACCGAGTCGCCGAGTCACTCGACTGACTCGCCGAGCCCACGACAACCTTCATCAGACTCGCCGAGTTGACCATGAAACTCGCCGAGTCCCTTCAGTCCTTCATTCATACATATGCTTTTTAAGCCATTTTAAGTTTCCATATTACAGATCCAACTTCCAAAGGCATGTTTATCACGTAAAGTTGCAACCTTTACGTGCATGCAAGGCTCTATAGGCTTAGAATGTCAATCCCAAGCTTACAATGGGGTTTGTCTCAACATGGAGGGTTCATGATTGCTAAAACTGGAGACTTTATGGCTCTAGAGTCCAAGATGAGCTCAGATCTGAAGTTGCGACTTCAGATCCTAGCCCATACCCGAAAATGGTTATCACCCATGCTATAAAATCCCTAATCTTCAACATGAAGAGATATAGAAAGAACAAGGTCAAGGTAACAACTTGTTACCTTCAAATGATGCTAAACTGAGGTAGACTTCAGATCCCCAAACGTTCTTGCCTCCAACTTCTTGATCTTCAAGCTTCTAGCAACAAAATCTTCTTTCCAAGCTTGAAATTTACACTAATGTGGAGCACACACACGAATTAGGGTTTCTGGACTCTCAAGAGGCAGTAAAGGGAGGCTAAGGGGAAAATAATCCTTTCAATAGGGTGCAAAACCCTGGAAATTAGGGTTTCATCCTCCAGCTCCTACTCGTCGAGTCCCTTCTTGGACTCGGCCAGTAGGTCACTTAAGTGCGCGGCCTAACCCACTGCTACTCGACGAGTCAGGCAACTAACTCGTCGAGTAGACCTTGAATCCATGAGAATTTATCACCATAAATTGATATTCGATAATCGGGGCGTTACATTGGTAAAGGTACAGTGGGAGCCGGAGGCAGGAATGCGGGAGCACTGTCCGAAGTTGTTCACCGCAATGGACTTCGAGGACGAAGTCTAGTTCAAGTGGGGGAGAATTGTAACGCCCCGATTCTCAAAGTATTGATTTATGGTTAGTTCTCATGATTTAAAGGTCTACTCGGCGAGTTGGTTGCCTGACTCATCGAGTAGCAGCGGGTTGGGACACATGTTTAAGTGACCAGCTCGCCGAGTCGGAAGAGTGACTCGACGAGTTGGAGCTGGAAGGTGAAACCCTAATTTTCGAGGTTTTGCACCCTATTCAAGGAATCATTAGCCTCCCTTAGTCCCTTACAGTCCCTGGAGAGCTCAGCAAAACCCTAATCCGTGTGTGTGCTTCTTTCTTGTGTTTTAAGCTTTGCAAGGTGGATCTTTGTAAGAAGAGCTTGGAGAGAAAGTGGCTAGAAGCAAGGAACATGTTGGGATCTTATAACTAACTCAGCTGACATCTTTTGGAAGGTATCAAGTCGTTACCTTGACCTCATTTCATTCTAGATCTCACTTGGTTAAAGATTTGGGCTTTTATAGCATATTATGAAGCTATTCTTCGGCATGAACTCAAATCTGAAGTTTTAACTTCAGATTTGAACTCTCTTTGGTCTCTAAGTCCATAAAGCTATCAGCTTTGTCAAGTATGAACCCCTCCTTAAGTGTAAAACCCCATTGCAAGCTTTGTTTTGTCATTATAAGACTTTAGAGCCTTGCATGCACGTAATGTTTGCAACTTTACATGATAAACATGCATTGGGAAGCTGGATCTGCAATATGGAACCTTTTGATGGCTTCATAAGCATCTGTTTGGATATGGACTGAAGGGAATCGACGAGTTGATGGTCAACTCAGCGAGTCCGATGAAGATAGTCCTGGGCTCGACGAGTCAGCTAGGTGACCCGGCGAGTCGGCTAGGGTTTTTCCCAACCCTTGGACACATTTGAACTTGGCAAGTTGTAAGGGAAGCTTGATGAGTTGGCCAAGGAGTTTACGGCCGCAAACCGTAGGAACTCGACGAGTCACTCTAGTGACTCGACAAGTTGACAAGTTATGCAAGGAACTCGGCGAGTATCTAAGGGTAATCGACGAGTTGAGGTCAACATGGATTGTTGACCTTGACCTTTTGACTTTGACTTTGACCATTTGGCTTCTGGGGGCATTTGGGAAATTGGAAATTTATGAACATGGTTTGATGGTAAATATAGGTGGTGGAGTTTGTGACAGTGATCCGAGCGTGGAGCTTATCATTTCAGCGCGTTAGTTGCGAGGTGGGTTCTCCTCACTATATCAACAGGGTCTAAGGCACCAAGGCCAGCCCTTTGGATTGTTATCCTGGTAGATAGGATGTTATGCGATTATGATATGTTAGATCGGTATCCTGGTAGATAGGATGTTATGCTATTATGATCTGTTAGATCGGTATCCTGGTATATAGGATGATGCTATGTTAGTGACCTGGTTAGATCGGTATCCTGGTTATAGGATGTTTCTATGATTGATGATTTGTTAGATCGGTATGACTGTTATATATATGCTAGTGTATGGTAATATGTGCACATGTTTGTTTGATTTGGGGGTTGGATGGAGGCGGTTGTGCTTTGTGCTGAGGGCGAACATACCCAGGGCGGTCTGGATAAACTGAAGGCCCTGAAAAGGGATTCAGTGAGGCCGAAGGCCCAGCGAGCGGTCCGGATAGGCTGTAGGCCTTGCGAGGCGGTCCAGACGTGCCGAAGGCGCGGAGAGCGATCCAGATAGGCTGAAGGCCTGCGAGGCGGTCCACTCAGGCTGAAGGCTCATTATTCATGCTGTTTGTTTACTTGTTATATGATATGGTTGTATCAGTTTGGTGTTGGTATTTTGGGGGTAACTCACTAAGCTTTCGGGCTTACAGTTTCAGTTTATTGTTTCAGGTTCAGCGGATGACCGCGGGAAGTCGAAGGCGTGACCGTACACTTCCTCGATTAATGAATATGATTTCTGGGAACTCTGATGTATAAACTATTTTGAAAACAAATTGTAATAATTGAATGGTTTCAAATGATTTAAAAAGTTTTAAATTGGCTCGAATTTTATGGGTGTTACATTATGGAAGACATAAAACTATTTTATGATGACATTAAAATAAAACCTTTCATTTTTTTCATAACCTATGAATCTTAATGAACTTTTTTTAGAAACACTCTTCATTTTCCATAACTTGAGGACAAGTTATAGAATTCATAAAAACCATTAAGATCAAATATTCCAATTAACACAATAATCAAATAAATTTTCCATGATCTAGATTAAACTCGTAATAACAAGATAATTCATATCAACTATTTACAAGAAATTAGTCTATTACATAAACTAATAAAATCTTGAAACTATGACAATTATCTTTTATTTGAATGAGGATAATTATTTTCACAACATAAAATCGAATTTTTATCAAGAAAACATTTTATAGTAATTATCCAAATCCAAATTAAGCCAAGAAATCCAAAACACTGCCAGACCCGTCACCACCTCGTGGTAATTTTTTACCACCTTGTGGTGATCAGGTAGAGTCCATAAAAAACAATTTTTTTAAGAACCAAAAATCAAATATAATAAAAAACAACCCATGGCTTTGATACCAATGTTGGGTTTTGTATACTACAACATCCTATGGTGCACATACAACCATAAAAGCTTTGGATATATGTTTTCTCTAATTACACATGCATATGGTTTCCAAAGCTTTAAGCCTACAACTAGCATACAAATAACATATGTATAATAAGACAAGTTTTAGAGGTACCTCTTGATGTTGTTGATGTTGCTAGGAAGACTTTGGCCTTTAAGAACTTAGTGCCCCAAGTGTTGCACCTCAAATGGAATCACAACTCATCTAGGACAAAGGATGGCATTTTGAGAGAGAATTACATGCACCAAAACCGTCCATCTATCTCTAAGAATAGAAGCACACGTTTTTAGGTTATGGAGCATATATTTATATGTAGGATTCCAAGAGTCATGGGTATAACCCAAATCCATACGTATGGGTTTTATGATCCATGGTTCATGTGGCCCAACTCTTTATGTATCTATACATAAACTTAGTCTAATATGGATCATAAGCCAAACACATATAAATATAACCAATTACCATAATTAGTCCCCATAGATTTAATTAGTCTCTTTTGATCACTAAATTAATTCCAAACTAATTCTTGATCAATACTAATTAAATCATATGATTTCATATTAATATATTAGAACTTATAATATATTAATAAATCATATTTAACCTCTTCTCAAAAGTTCATCCTAACAAATTGTCCTGATGTTATGGAACCCAAATGGACCATGCTACTCTTGGGTCGAGTACATACCAATAATAGTTATGGGCTTAGACATCTAATCCAATAGGAACATCATCTTCATGAGGAAAGCTTTTTCCAAAAGATTCGGGAAGACCATTGTTGACAGAACTAGACATCTACAAAAGGGAGAAATTTAAGTTAGTTGATTCAATCCTTAATATAACACCCAATTAAAATATTAAGGCTAGGATCCAACACAATATTTTAAAATTCGGAAGAGGGATGCTGTAATCTAATTGTAAACTATTTGTCGGTAGGTAAATGACGATTTACCAATTCCACCACGAAAACGAAATTTTAAACGAATTAGGTTTTAAATGAAACTCCTAGATCTTTTGAGATTCATTGAACTTTTCAATGGCATGTTTAATGTCGATTATGCCCTTCAAGTTTGTGACTGGGATATCGAGGATCACAAACAAGGTGTGATAACCATGTAAATTAGCTTGGTACTCTCGAAGTCATATATCACCTAATCAATGTGCCGGTTAACCACACACGCTCCATCGATCTATGATAATCTACGAGCTACCCATTTCCGTTCTTCATTAGTCCAATATTAGTGTTTCGGTTAACCACACACGCTCCACTAACGACCAATAAGGTGCAATGTGCAATTTCATTGATTAATATCAAATTCACATTTTTCCTAAGTAACTAAGATTGAAAATTTATAAAAAAAAACGTTTAGTTACTTTGTATTCCATTATACTTATAAACGAGAACTTGTGTCCTATCGTACCCGTTCGGCTAACGACCCTCCACTAGTCAAGGAAGCGGTGGGTGAGAGTGGACACCCATTCAATCGCCATTTTATAGGCCATTTCCTTTTACCCCCTTATAGACTAGCTTCGTAAATAAGGCCTACTAACGGTTAGACTGACTTTTACTTATACATATATATAAATTAGACTTTTAATCTTATAATAGTATAAGGGTGTATTTTAAACTTTTTAAAATACTAGGCGATGTAATCTTTTAAATAAATTAGACTTTTAATTCAATTAAAATTTAAACCATGTTATTATGGATTTATTAATACTCTTTTAATTAATTATTAATAAAGCCATAATTATTCCTTCTAGTTGTATCCATTTAAATTTCCTAAATTAAACCTTTTATTCTAAATTTTAATTATGAAACCAAAAGGATGTATTTTAAACATTTATAATACTAGGGTTTTAGGATTTAATATTTCACAATTAAAACTTTTAATCAAATTTTAAATTCCAAAACTTGAGGGAAAATTTTGAAACTTTTCAAAACTTCTAGATCAAATTTAAAAAAAATAATAAAATTAATCATATAATTTTTTATCTTTATCAAGATTTGACCTAATCCCTTTTATCATGGCAAGATAATTCAAATCAAAATTTACAAATAACTAATATATCATATAATCTTGTAATTATCTTAAAAATTGACAATTATCCTCCAATTAGATGAGGATATCAATTACCATATCATAAAATTCGAATTTTAACAATTAAAACAACTTATGGTAATTATCCTAATCTTATTTTAGCCAAAAATCCAAAAAATCTGCCATCAGAACCGAGTTCACGTCGTGAACGCTATGCTCACGCTGTGAGAACCCAACACGTCGTGTTCTACTATGAACACGTCGTTTTCATCAGGCAGAAAGCAAAAACAAAATTTTTCCAGCTTTGAACAATTCATATTAGCATCACATATAATAGAAAAATGACCTAGACTCTGATACCACTGATGGGTTTTGAGCACTACAACATTCCTATGGTGTACATGCAATCCTAATGTTTTGGATCTAGGTTTTTCTCAAGTTATACATGCAAATAATCATCCAAAGCATAAACCCTAAGTCTAGTATACACAATTTTGAAATTCATATGTAAATTAGGGTTTGGAACATTATCTCACTTGTTATATAGCAATAAGAAGAACTCCTTGACCTTTGAAAGCTTAGTGCCCCAATTGCTGCACCTCTAATGGAGTCACAAACACTCTTGCAAAGATTGACTTGGAGAGGGAAGGAATTTCAACCAGTATCTCTTAGAAACTCATAGGGACGAAATCCATAGGATAAATGACTTTATATAGTTGGGGCCATTAGGGTTTTCGGCTGGAAACCCTAATTTCCTTGCTTAGGCCTTAAGCAGTCCATGGACCTCCTTATTTAGAAGCCTTGGACGAATAATATAGGGCCTCCTATAGATTTCGTCCAGTCCTCCCAAAGAAGGCCATTAGCGCAACTTTGCAACTATCAGTGATTTGCAAAACCAGTCCCTCCATTATTAATCAGTTCATTTAATCCCAAAATTAATATTATATCAATTTCTGATTAATTACTAATTAATAATATGATTTCCAAATAATATATTAATCTTTTAATATATTGATAAAACCATTTTGAGTACCAATTTATTATTCATATAATAAATCCTACTCTCTCTCCACTTGTCATCTTATCAAGTTGCATGAGTGAAGGCAACCCAAATGGACCATGCTCATAATCAAGTCCAGTACATACGAATTATAGTTATGGGCTTAGACACCTAATCCAACAACACACACACACATACACACACACACACACACACACACACTGAGAGAGAGAGAGAGAGAGAGAGAGAGAGAGAGAGAGTTCAATAGAGAAAAAAAAGTTGAGAATTAGGGAATAAATCCGGGCCACTACTTTTGAATCTGCCACTTAAACGATTCATCGTATCGGAAGGATGAAGCAAATCATATTCATATATGAATACATATATTCATATATGAGTAAGTGTATATCTTCATTTATACACATATTATGATCATAAATAAACATATTGCAATATGTTGTTAAATGAAATGTTTATTTCTGAAAAAAAAAACTTTTATTTCAACCAAGTTAAGTTTCTATTGATGAACTTGTGTTGATTATTACTAACAATTTACATTTTTTTTTCTATATTATATGTTTATGTTTTTTTCCTACAAATTTCGTAGTTTTGACTTCATACTGACGTCTTTATTTTACTTAATAGGTATATAAGTTATTGCCGAATACTTTACTCTTGTTCGACTAGACGGGAAAGGTGAAAACTACAAGTATCTAGAGTTGTTTCAAAATTGTTAGTAGTTTCTAGTTTCTTTGGTTATTAAATGCATTTGGGAGCATGACTAAGAATATACTAAGCCTACAAATGTTGGTTTGTAATTGTATATTGTTTCATTTAATATCTTAAAAATGTTCATCAACAATAGTAATCAACAATAGTAATACTTGATGAAGTTAAAGTTGTTTACTTCTATACATTAGTTTAATTTATGGCTTTTTTGAATAAATTTTTATAACTAAACATATGTATATTCATAAATGAATATTAGTATATATTTGATATTCATAAATAAATATTATATTAAAAATGTTTAGTGTTGACATATATAAAAATGACCAAAATCTTTTTTTTATTTAAATGCTCGGTAATAAACATTAAACCGGTATATATATATATATATATATATATATATATATATATATATATATATATATATATATATATATATATATATTCACAAATGAACTTTATATATTTGATATTCATGTCTAATGGTTATATTTAGAAATGTTCAATATTTAGCATATTTGAACATGACCAATACATGGGTTTTTAAATGTTTAATTATGAACATTAATCTTCTAAATAGTTATATTCACAAATAAGCATATATGTATGTAAATAACATAAATGTTTATTTTAGGAATCTCTTTTTCTTTTTCGATTTGATTTTGATATTTTCAGATACTAATTAATTAGATTTAATGAATCCCGATTTTAATGGAATTTTTAAAAAATTATTTATTTTTTTTAATTAATAAGTAAAAATTACCATCATACCATTAATGAATCTAATTTGAACCAATGATGATTAAGGTGGTTCTATGGTTTTATGTTTTAACTAGGTGTATGACCCGTTAATTACACGGGTTTGTTAAAAAAAATAATTAATATAAAATTTTGAACACCAATACACAGAGTTTGCTAATTGGAGTACATTAAAAAAAATGCAACAGAAGCTGTAGTATTGCATATATGGAAAAAATGAAGTAGGATGGTATTGTACAGATGCAGCGGACCACAAACAAAGTGACAGAGCTAACCTTATTTAGATGTTGTAGGCGATGATGAATTTGGAGAAGAAACTATCTCAAAATACACCAAAGGCCAATACAGAGAAGGAAAATGGATTAAATACTATAATATATATATATATATATATATATATATATATATATATATATATATATATATATATATATATTGAATTTATTACCATGTATGAGAAATTGTTTTGAGATTTGTGACATTTAATTCTTGAAAATCAATCGATTAATAATGAATTCAAAAAATTGAGTCTTTACTAATTTGGTGCTTGATTATCTAAAGGAACCAATCTGGCAGTTTTCAAAGCATATATATTCTAGTTGAATTTAAAATTTAACATTCATTTTACATAAATAATTTAACGAGTTCAATAATTTAGTGAGTTGTCAATTAAATCATGCTGGAACAAATCAGAAACATACATATGGAAAATACATTAAATCAAAAATTATAAGAAAATGACATGTGTCAAATGTAAAGAGAAGATGACATGTGACAATAAGTTCTTTATTTATTAGGGAGGATTTGGTTATATATATATATATATATATATATATATATATATATATATATATATATATATATATATATATATAGGTGTAACCATTAGGAGTACTAATTTTATTTAGGATTATTATGATTAGTTTTTCAAAAAAATTTTAAAGCTTATCTTTTATAAAAAAAATGTAAATTTATATTTTTTAAACCTCTTTCCATATTAATATTCGAAAAAATACGTAACATTTGCATCATATGCACATCATTTGGAAGAACATTTTTTGAAGATTATCTTCTATCAAAAAAGACTTTTTTGAATTTGTTTAACAAATTACCTTCTGTAGCAACGTCTTAAGTTAGTAAAATATTTTTTCTTTGTATGTTAATGTGCGCATGTGCATATATGCATTTTTTATTTGTGTATATGTACATATGGCCCACATTTTACCTATTTTTTTTTTCTGAATATCGTTAAAAAAATGATGATTTTACATATTTTTAGTTATTTTTTTCCGATATAAGATAAGTTCTTAAACAAGAGTTGAAAATTTTGCACATTTGAGGTTGTTTGTGCATATATGCACATTCTTTTAAAACTTTTATTAGATATTACAAAAACGTTTTAATAGGCTTAGACGTTGCTATAGAAGGTGCTTCGTTGAAAAAATTAATAAAAAAACTGTTTTTCCAATTGAAATGTGTTTATGGTGCATATTTCACGTATTTTTTTCCCGAATGTTAAGATCGAAAGAGGTTAAAAAATGAGGAATTTACATGTTTTTTTTTTCCTTTTTTCTTTTTTACTTTTTGATAAAAGATAAGCTTTAAAACAATGGATTAAAAAGTAATATAAAGAATACTAAGAAAATTAGTGATCCTAATCGAACTTTACTCTCTCTCCCTATATCTCTCTCTCTCTCTCTCTCTCTCTCTCTATATATATATATATATATATATATATATATATATATATATATATATATATATATATATATATATATATATATATATATATATATATATATATATATATATAAAGGTTGTAAAAAACGCTCGACGTTAGCTAATCGGTGGACTGGGGTTAAGGGATTAATCGGTTAGGCGGAGATTAATCGGGGACCATTAATTGCTAACTTATTAAATTTTCCAAAATTAAATATGACTAATATCATAACAAAGTTCGTAAATACCACTAATATCTTAATAAAATAGGTTAATATGATTAATACAATATTAATCATTCCTCAAATGGTTTCTATTGAGATAGAACTTCTTCAAAGTTTTAAATTTTCATCGTTTTCTACTATTTCAGTCACTTAGTAGGCAGGGATTAATCGCTAGACGCCCTTTAATCGGTCGGGTAGCGACTAGGGATTAATCAGAGATTAATCGGGACCTAATCGGGATTTTTACAACACTGATATATATATATATATATATATATATATATATATATATATATATATATATATATATATATATATATATATGTTATGAATTAAGCGTAATTAATGTAACTATAAATCAAACCAAACTAGTAAACTTTGATAAGAACTTTAATTGAGAAGAAAGAATATTTAGAGAGAATATGAAAGTTATATCTCTTATAACTTTTGGTGTGTTTCATTCTTTACAATGGAGGGGTATTTATACTACAAATTTTACTAACATATAATTGTAACTAGTTAGAAATGTTGACAAATTTACCATGCACCAATTATTATGTCATCCACCAATTATTTACAACACCACCAATTATTTACAACACTCCCCCTTGGATGACATCATTTTAGCATTCAACTTTGACGTACTGCCTCATTAAAAACCTTGCTAAAGAAAACCCAGTGGGAAAAAAACTTTAGCGAAGGGAAAAAGAGTGCACTGTATAGTTGACTCCCCCTTATTTAGACATCCGTCACATTATATTCTATGCACATGTCGCATTCCGATGTCATGGACATGTTTCTTGAAGATTGCAGTAGGAAGTGCCTTCGTAAAAAGGTCTGCTGCATTGTTACTGGATTGAACATATTTGATTTCAACTTGATGGTTCTTTATAAGCTCTTGAGTGTACTCAAAAAACTTTGGAGGTATATGTTTTGTCCTGTCGCTCTTGATATATCCCTCTTTCATTTGAGTGACACATGCTGAGTTATCTTCATAAATTAAAGTTGGACATATACCCTTTTCAAGTCCACATGAAGTTAAAACTAGTTGTGTCATCGATCTTAACCATGTACATTCTCTACTAGCTTCATTTAGTGCAATTACTTCAGCATGATTTGAGGATGTGGCAACAAGTGTTTGCTTTTGAGAACACCAGGAAATTGCAGTACCTCCATTCATGAATACATATCCAGTTTGAGATCTAGCTTTATGAGGATCAAACAAATAACTTGCATCTGCATAACCAATCAAGCCTTGTTTTGAATTATTAGGGTAAAATAACCCTAAATCACTAGTTCCTCGAAGGTATCGAAAAATATGTTTGATTCCATTCCAATGTCTTTTTGTTGGGGCTGAACTAAATCTTGCTAGCAAGTTTACAGCGAAAGAAATGTCAGGTCTAGTACAATTGGTAAGATACATAAGAGCTCCAATTGCATTTAGATATGGTACTTCTGAACCAATGACTTCTTCATTTTCTTCGCATGGACGAAATGGATCCTTGTCAATATTTAACGATCTAACAACCATTGGAGTGCTTAAAGGATTTGCATTTTCCATATTGAAACATTTCAAGAATCTTTCTGTGTAATTTGATTGATGCACAAGTATTCCATTAGGCATATGCTCAATCTGTAAACCAAGACAATATTTGGTTTTTCCAAGATCTTTCATTTCAAATTCTTTCTTTAAAAGTTCAATCACTTCAAGGATTTCTTTATTCGTTCCAATGATGTTTAGATCATCAACATAGACTGATATGATCACATATCCAAATGTTTTTTCTTAATAAATACACATGGACAAATAGTGTTATTTTTATAACCTTTACTTGTCAAATAATCGCTTAAACGATTGTACCACATGCGCCCAGATTGCTTTAACCCATACAAAGATCTTTATAATTTTATAGAATACATTTCTTTGGGTTTTGCACTTAACGCTTCAGGCATTTTAAATCCTTCAGGGATTTTCATATAGATATCACTATCAAGTGATCCATACAAGTAAGCTGTAACAACATCCATAAGACGCATCTCTAAATTTTTAGATATTGCCAACCTGATTAAATATCTGAAAGTGGTTGCATCCATTACCGGTGAATAAGTTTCTTCATAATCAAAATCAATTCCAGGTCTTTGAGATAAACCTTGAGCAACAAGCCTGGCCTTGTATCTTACAATTTCCTCTTTCTCATTTCTTTTTCGTACGAAGATCCATCTATATCCTAATGGTTTCACAACTTCAGGTGTGAGGATAATGTTCCCAAAAAACCTTTCTCTTGTTAATAGAATTTAATTCAACTTGCATAGCTTCCTTCCATTTAGCCCAATCATTTCTTCTTTGACATTCAATGACAAATTGTGGTTCGGGATCATCATTCATAATATCACATGCAACTGAATAAGAAAATATTGCACCTATATTGTTAGTTTCATTTTGGTCACATATTCTATTTGTCTGACCATGATTTAATGCATCATCCTCCTTTCCTGGGGGAATTTGAATAATTCGTGTTTCTCCAGGAACACTTTCATCGTGATCTAGTGCATTTTCTGCTCCTCTTCTTTTTCGTGGGTTCTTATCCTTAGAACCAAATGGCCTTCCACGCTTCAGGCGTGTTTTAGACTCTTGAGTGACTTTATCATCAGATTGTCCATGTGGAATGTCAATTCGAGCTGGAACATTGACAGCTGGTATATATGATTTAGTCACCCTTCTTGTGTCAGTAAATGCATCAGGTAATTGATTTGCCATTTCTTGAAATGCATTATCTTTTGAACTTCCATGTCACATTGCTTTGTGCGAGGGTGAAGATATGATAAAGTAGGCTCATGCCATGACACATCCTTTTCCAGAATCTTCTTTTCTCCACCTAATGATGGGAAATTTGCCTCATCAAATTGACAATCTGCTAGGCGTGCTGTGAAAACATCACCTGTTAATGGTTCAAGATATCTTATAATAGAGACTGACTCATAACCAACATATATTCCCAACCTTCTTTGAGGACCCATTTTTATCCGTTGAGGTGGTGCAATAGGGACATATACTGCACACCCAGAAATTCTCAAATGGGATATATTTGGCTCATGATCGAAAGCAAGTTGTAGTGGAGAATATACATGATATGAACTTGGTCTCATGCGTATCAATGATCCAGCATGTAAGATTGCATGGCCCCAAACAGAAACAGGAAGTTTGGTCCTCATTATCAATGGTCTAGCTATTAGCTGGAGACGTTTAATCAGTGATTCAGCTAAACCATTTTGTGTGTGTAGATGAGCAACTGGATGCTCAACAACAATTCCTACAGACACACAATAGTCATTAAATGCTTGTGAAGTAAATTCACCAGCATTATCAAGTCTCACTCTTTTGATAGTATAATCAGGGAAATGTGCCCTTAATTTAATAATTTGGGCAAGAAACTTTGCAAATGCCATATTACGAGTTGATAATAGGCAAACATGAGACCATTTGCTGGATGCATCTATTAAGACCATAAAGTATCTAAATGGTCCAGATGGTGGGTGAATCGGTCCACATATATCATCTTGAATTCTTTCTAGAAATCTAGGTGACTCCCTTTCAACTTTCATTGGAGAATGTTTTATAATTAACTTTCCAAGGGAACAAGATGCACATGGTTTTATGTTATTGGATTGAGGAAACTTTTGGTCCTTCAATGGATGCCCGTGTGTATTCTCAATTATCCTTCGCATCATTGTTAATCCTGGGTGGCCCAACCTATCATGCCATAAACTGAATGTCCCAGGATCACAATGTTTTCCTTCTACAACCATATTTGATTCAATCATATGTATATATGTATAATGCAGACCATAATCAAGTGTTTGTAGTTTTTCAAGCACATGGTTTTTGTCTATAATATACATATATTTCTTATTTTCAATGGTCACAGTTTTTGTGTCATAACCTTTGAAATATATGTCATTGAAACTTAATAAGTTTCTATTAGACTTTGGAGAAAATAAGGCATTTTCTATACAAAAGCTTGTACCATTTGGTAATAAAAAATGGGCTTTCCCGGTTCCCTCTATCAAGTCTGCAGGACCTGATATTGTATGTATGACTGTTTTTGTTGGTACTAATTCTGAAAAATATTTCTTTGATTTCAGAATAGTATGTGTACTACCACTATCTGCTATACAAAGATCTCCAATCTTTTCTTGGTGTTGTGCTCCAGTTGGACTCATATTAAACTTCACATATAAAAGGAATAATAAGTGAATAAACATAATCATAATTATTATTAAAAAGAAAGTTCATTTATTGTAGGAAAGACATTACATGAAAAACAAAAGAAGGAAAAACAGTTTTACTAGAACAATAATAGATTTTTTTTTAGTTTATGTCTTCCATGTCATTACAGAAATCAGCAACATTTAGCGGAGTGAATTCAACATTATCAATGAGGTTTGCTTCTTTTCCTTTTCCTTTAATGGACTCTTGATAAAGTTGACAAAGATGTGCAGGTGTGCGACAGGTCCTTGACCAATGGCCTGTGCTACCACATCTATAACATGAACCATCAGATTTTTGTGATGTCCCAGTGTCATGCCTTGCCACTTTGGCCTTATCTTGTGTGTGGACATTGTTTCTTTGTGAATATTGGTAATTATTTCTTTTCTGGCCACGACCACGATTATTACCTTGTCCACGACCAGAATTATGGTCCTGATTATGGCTTTGGTTTCAATTAAAATAGCCACAGCCTCGCCCTCGACCACGACCTCGTCCTCGACCACGACCTCGTCCTCGTCCACGTGTATTGTTTCGATGGCCATCAATATTTGTAGCATTTGCTTCAGGAAGTGCTACTGATCCCGTTGGACGAGATTCATGGTTTTTCATTAAGAGTTCATTGTTTTGCTCTGCAACGAGCAGACATGCATTCAGTTCAGAATATCTTGTGAACTTTTGCATCCAATATTGTTGCATCAAAGTAATGTTTGTTGCATGAAATGTTGAGTAAGTTTTCTCCAATATATCTTCATCAGTAACCTCTTGTCCACAATACTTGAGTTGTGAACATATTCTGAACAAAGCTGAGTTGTATGCATTTACTTTCTTGAAGTCTTGAAACCTTAGTGTTCTCCATTCATCTCTAGCATTTGGAAGTATAACTTCCTTTTGATGATCAAATCTTTCTTTCAAAAGATTCCAGAGAATACTTGGATTAGTAACATCAAGATATTCAAATCTCAACATTTCATCAATATGCTTACGAAGGAAAACTTGTGCTTTTGCTTTGTCTTGTGCCAAGCAATTATTAAATTCATATATAGTATTTGAGATACCCATGGATTCAAGATGCATTTTTACATCTATCATCCATGGCACATAGTTTTTCCCACTAATTTCAAGTGCTGCAAACTCGAGCTTTGCAATGTTGGACATAATGTAACTATAAATTTTAAACAAAATTAAAATTAAAATTAAAATCCATTTATTTCAATAAATATTACACAAAAAAGAAGCAGTAAAGCTAACATTGCATACAAGCCTAAAAGTAGATGAAATTCCATATTATCTTCGATGTTAAGGATTGGGATGAAAAGTAACATGACTATTATAGTCATGATTATAACAAAAGGATGAATCATCTTGAAGCTTGATTTCTTGAAATTGATTTATTTGATAGAAGAGATAAATATTTGTTGTGGGTAAAATAAGCATGGTAAAGATGTTTATTTATGGTAAAAAAATATAGCCGTTGTTTTTGCTGTTTATAACCGTTGCATATATATTCCCGTTGTGTATATATGTATATGTATTTTATAAATCATATAATAAGACTTATAACTAATACATAACTTTACTAATTAGAAACATAAATAAATATTAGTAAATGTTTAAATAAAATTATTAAGACTATCTAAAATATAAATAAACATTGACATGTATAATAAATATAATTTAAATGTTAGTATGCACAAATAAAAGTTAGTAGCATAATATAAATGTTAGTTGCATAAATAAAAGTTAGTTGCATAATGTAAATGTTAGTTTGCATAAATAAAAATTAGTTGCATAATGTAAATGTTAGTATAAAAATTAGAATACATAAAGAAATGTTAGTATAAGAAATAAAAATTGTTAGTAGTCCATAATGTATAAGTTTCATTAATTCATTAGTATTATTATTATTTTAATATGATTGAAGTTTTTATAATTAATACTGTTTTTAATAAGTAATACATACCTTGATTAAGATAGATGTGACTTTCCACTTGTTTAATAACCTTGATTAGAGCTTTCGTGCTGATAACGTGTTATGAATTAAGCGTAATTAATGTAACTATAAATCAAACCAAACTAGTAAACTTTGATAAGAACTTTAATTGAGAAGAAAGAATATTTAGAGAGAATATGAAAGTTATATCTCTTATAACTTTTGGTGTGTTTCATTCTTTACAATGGAGGGGTATTTATACTACAAATTTTACTAACATATAATTGTAACTAGTTAGAAATGTTGACAAATTTACCATGCACCAATTATTATGTCATCCACCAATTATTTACAACACCACCAATTATTTACAACAATATATATATATATATATATATATATATATATATATATATATATATATATATATATATATATATATATATATGAAAAAATTGCAAAAATGGTCAATGTTGTTTGCAGATTTATGTGCTTTTGGTCCAAAAAAATTTCTTGGTGCACCACTGGTCCAAAATTGGATATTTATATTATTTTTGGTCTCTCACAATAACTTTCATCCATGTGTGCCGTTACCTGGAATAAAGACGATGCTATTTTCGTCTTTCCACCGACACGGACCGTTTTTGCAACCTTGTTCAAAATAAAAACTGGTGCTAGTTACCTCACTCTTCCATCTCCAACCTTTACGAGCTTCATCTTCTTTCCTACTCATCCTCTGTGTTTGAAACTTCTTATACATCAACAATTGAATTGGTGATGTGTCTCTATGGCAAGGTTGCGGTGGTTCACACCTCCTAGACATCAACAAACCTTGGTCGGAGGTTTATTTCATGCCCTCAACAGGTAAATGTTCCATTTTGGTATTTTACCCTCATTTTGGAAAATCAACCTCATGTTTATCTTTTTTTTTTAAATTATCTCGAAGGGCTCCAGATGCTGATTCTTAGGATGGATTGATCCTCTAATGTGTGTTTTAATGTGTATTTGTTGTTTTATAACAAACTCATCAAAGCCTCTAAATGTGGTAAACCATTAGAAATACACCATAAACATCTTTATTTAACAAATCACAAAAGTTTGACGTTAAATTCATGACCAAAAGGGCTAAAGGAACAAAATAAAACAATGACAACAAAATAATTCTAAACCATTACATCCAAAAGACATTCAAATCCACAAAGTACTCCTAAACCAAAAGATAAGTTTTTAAAGGTATATTTCCCAAAGAAAGGATCAAAGTTTTCAAAGTCAAATGACTGGTCATAAAAGGTATCACACACTTATGTATTTGCTTCTTGATCACCAAGAGTTGTGCCTTTATCATGAAATTATGTATCTTGATCACCAATAGTTTCACCTTGATTACCAATTTCAACATATGCATCTTGATCACCAACAGTTGCAGTGTGTTGCAAGTTGAAACACAATTTATTACTACGTAATTGACTTCATTCAACTAATTGCAATCTCCTATTCTTAGTGTATTCCAGTGTCTCATACCTTACCAAACTCAATTCAAGATTTGGGACCTCTTCTTGATTTTGGTTTACTGTATGCAAATCAACAACCGGTGAATTCGATTTTGGTATGGGCATTCATTTGGTATTTCCTCAATTATGACCCAAGGTTTAACTATTGGAGACGTAAAGTATGTAAGTAACTTAGTTTCATTATGTTCAATGTATACCTTGATGATCTTATTATGTTTAATGTATTGTGCAAGATTAAGTACATCAATATCATTCCCTAGAGCTCTAAGACCAACCTCAAAATTTCCATTTGGGTGTTGATAGTGATAGTAAATGACTAGTGGTACCTCATAACCAACCTATCACATCACCTTGTCTAACTCATGCACATAGAACTCGTCCATGTCTACGAAGTCCACGTGGTCTAATTTTCCTTCAATATATCTTATCCCTGCGAATTTTGTGAATCTCCCTCCATGATGGAGTTTAATAGTGAATATGGTGAGATATCCTTCTATAAAAAATCATGAACAAAACCAAAAGAACATTACTTTATACTGATTGTAAAATCTTTTTATTGTTCCAAAAAAATATAAAAGAAACAAAGTACGTTACCGTAAATCCGGATTACATCAAAACCCCTATTTCCTGGCCTGATTTCCCACATTTGGAGCATACTCAGATAACGAACTTGCAATTGCATTTGAAGATCAGATGTAGGATTTTAAGAAACGATTAACATTTTTTAATCAAGAATGACAATTTAGTAGGTAGAGAGTGAAGGGTCATTAACTCTAACCGTGTATGTACTTCACTATAGCGGTATTCGATGACATAAAGGTGGAAAGATGAAAATACCCTCGTCTTTATTGTAGGTAACAACACACATGGACAGAAGTTAGTGTGAGGGACCAAAAACAATAGAAAGATCCAATTTTGGACTGTTGGTGCACCAAATATATATATATATATATATATATATATATATATATATATATATATATATATATATATATATATATATATATATATATATATATATATATATATATATATATATATATATAGGGTGTGGATCCGGTAAGGACTCAAAAAATGGTGAGGACTGCGAGAAAAATTCTCCAACACCCACTTCATCAAGATCACAAACGTCAAACTCATTACTTGGAGGTGACGTGTTCGCATCCGACGCACGTCCGTGGTAATTAATACGGACTAGAAAATTTAATCACGTGTGACGAATATCAATGAAACGTTATGTAAGTGAGTTTTATTATTTATTTTTGTTTTATTATATTTATTATTATTATTTTTCAAAAAATTTCAAAAAAAAAACATATATATACTCGATTTTCAGTTTTTTTTATTTTATTATTCGTTTTTTTCTATTTTATTATTTTATTATTTTCAATTTTTTGTGTTTTATTTTATTTTTTAATGTCTTTACTACATGTTTGAAGTTACTAATGTTTTTTTTTTTACTTTTTTAAAATCATTTAAAATTATTTGTTTTATTTATGTTTTTAAACTAAATGACGGTTCGAGTTTTTAATGTTTAACAATTATAAAAGTTTTAAATAATAAAAATATTAGGCATCATAATATTTCTCCTTGATTCTATTTTTGAATCAAATTATTTTTAGATCATAAAATTTTGAACCATAGTATTTTGGAACATATCATTTTTGAATCACATATCATTTTTGAATCACATGTTTCTGGATCAATAGTATATTCAATTAAATAAAGTTTTTGTTCAAAAAACAATTTTTGGATCATTATATATTCCGAATCATCTAACTTTAAATCATAACAAATATAATTAAGGATCAAAAAAATAGTTGAATCAAAATATTTTTAGATCATAACAATTTAAGGATAATAAACATGTTGAGTCATAACATTTTTTTAAATTATAAATATTTTGAATCATTTCATTTTCGATTATATTACGTTTAACATTAAAAAAACTTATAATATTTTAAAATAGAGTTTGGTATCTGAACAACCTTATTTTTAAAAATTTGGTTTCAAAAAGTTCATAATATATGATATATGATAAACCATTAAAAAGATTTTTAATTTGGCGAACAAAAATTTTCACGCCTCATCAAAATAATTTTACGAGAAACTCCATCATTTGCTTTTTTTGAATTTGTATAATTTTTTTTGTTATATTTTATAAAAACTAATATTTATTAAAATTAATAAATAAACACATCGAAAACTTATTTTTAAAAAGTTCTTTTTACAAAGTCACTAGTATATTGAGTAGAAATATTCCTTAAATTTTTATGATTTTTGGAGATTTTTTTTCTGGGTTTTTTTTATAGAAAGTAAAAAGTTTAAAAATATTTTTTTATCACATTTTCATGATTATGCTCATTTTGTAAATGAATTAAAAAAATCGAAGTGGATAGAAAAAAACCCCAACAAATAAGGGGTCAACGAGTGACAAAGAGAGAAAAGAGGAGGAAGGAGGGAAAGAAACACGCATGTATGGGGCATTTTTTTTCCTTTTGCCTATTTAATCCTCCAAACAATTAACATTTGCCGTAAAAATACAAAAATCTCATACATGATTACAAAAACGCAATATCATCTCACGAAATTATGAAGATAAATAAAATTAAATCTTAACCTTTTATTTTTTCAATCCTAAAGCAAAGATTTTGTAGTTCGTGTGAATCGAGTAAACGAAATGAAATCAGAGTATGAGTTGAATCTAGAACACAAATTGTAAATATAATCAGTTTAAATCAATTGATACTTCTGAAAGAAGCAAGAGTAATGTAGAGTAAAGAACACAAAGTGCCAAAAGTTACCCTATCCCTATTTATAGGAATGACAGAAGTAAGAAAAAAGTACATAAGGGCTAAACCTGAACGCTTCGACATCTAAGAGTGCCCTTATGAAATAAATACAACGAAACATCATTACAGACTTCGACATAAAATAGGACATAAGACATTTCGACACCTCACAACATATTTCGACCTCTACATTCTCCTCCTTTGTGAGAAGTGTCGAATCTCAAGTCATTAGCATCTTTGTTTCTTGATGAAGTACTCTTCGAATCTCCATGTACCAAACGATTGTCTTTCGAATCTGCTTTATCTCCTTATGTATTTCTTTTGCAGTTATTGATACGAACAAGAAGATTCGTGTACTGAGAATTCGTATACTTTTCCACATCCCAAACTTGGAATAAGAACTTTGTAATCTTATCCTTCTTATTCTTCCCAACGAACACAACACCCAAAGGTTTAACACATATCTCTCTATCTTTGAAATTCTTCAAGCTTCTTTGCACTTTTAGCAATGATTATGGCATAGTAACTTGTCGACCCATTGCTAGGGCAAGCTCCACATCTGTCAAGGCTAGACAATTATAATAAGTGTCTATAAACAGCTTGATATGTGCGAACCCAATTAGAAAGTCTTATTTGTTGGTCATTTGAAGCTTCGATACATCCACACTGCTCAAAATATTTTCAACATTAATGAGATCATTTAGATTCATTAAAGGAAAGTCTGCCACTGAGAAGTCGAATGCTACATTGTTAGCACGAACCACAAAGTATCGAAAGTTTTGCAACAATCCTTCAAACAGTGTATCCTTGGAGATGTTTGAAACTTTCACAATTTTTACCAAGGACCAGACTTCCTCTTCTTTCTTTCCAAGCACAACATGAAATCTCAACTTAAGCCTCTTGCATTCGTCCTTATCTTCAAACTTGTCTACCAACTGATATTGAGCCGAGATAAACATCACATGATTGATGAGAAAATCCAACTGATTGAAGTTTGAATTCTCTATCTCATAGATCTTCTTTGGTATCTTCTCAAAATCATGCATGGCACCAAGAGAAACAATCTGTTCAATTGTTTCGTAACAATATTGCTTAGTTGCATCTCCTTTGTCAAGACCTGGAGGATCATTCTGCCTTTGTCTTAGAATGCTACTGATCTGCCTTTGTTTTTCCATTTCTTTTTCCAAGGAAATCTTTTTGTCTTCTTTAGTAGGATCGATCTTGATACCCTTCCCTTTGCCTTCCATTTCCTCCTTTGATGGTGGTGGCTTCGAACTTGAACCCCCAGCAGTAGAATCAATAACTACTCCTTTGGTTAAGGGCTTCGAAGTCATAGTGGTTGAAGTTGTTGACATTGAAACAGGAAGTGATGTTGGAATTTGCGTACTCATCACCTTCCCAACAACGTTTCCTTAAGAAGTATCCTTCGATGATCCAGAACCTACACTTTTTGAAAAACCATAGCCAACCCCTTTTCTCCGCCTTGCACCCCTGTTTTAACAGGTGGGGCATCACTTGGCATCAAGATCACAAATTTAAGAAGAGGAGCTAGTTCAGATTTGAAATTTGACTCCAATGAAGAAAACATCTGAGATAACGATTCCTGAGAAAGAGAAGATTTTGGAGAAGACGCAAGCTTCAAAATAGACTCCTTCAAGCTTGCAAAAAATCTTCCATCTTGGTAAACACTTGCGAATCCAAGGTTGAAAATGCATTGAAATTTTGCAACAAGTTTTCGAATGGCCTTAGAAACAATATCCAACTTTTTATGAAGAGAAGAATGACTTTGTTCAAGCTTAGTCACCTCCTTCAACAATTCAGACTTGAGGGACTCGACTTAGAGATTAACAGACTGTTCCACTTTCTGGACTTCTTCGACAAAAAGAGTATGTTGTTCTTTTGCTAAGTCACGAAGCTATTTTACCTCATATTGAAAATTCTCAACATGACATTTCAAACGTTATTCGTGCTTCGATTCAATTTGTTCCATGGCAGTCTTCAGTCTATGTTCTTGAGACTTCAAGAGCACATCAACTTTGATCCCAGACACCATATTACGATTCACAGTGTCAGCTTGAATCTGAAGTAAGGAATTCAACTTTTGATTCAATATCTTGAACAGCTTTCCTGACATTAACATGTGATCAGGAATATTCTCTTCCTATGAGTCGAACTGTATGTCAGCAAATGAAACCATAACATCATCTTCATCATGATCAACCTCAAGAGTTGACTTTTCCCCTTCGGTTGATTAAGAATGAAAAAGAGAAGTGATAGGTTGATTGAGAATGTTGTGGAAAGTAGATGAAGAAGTTGAAGCTGGTAACGAAGTGGGTGTAGGTGTAATAAATGGTGGTAAGAAAGTAGAAGTGTCTATGATGGTTGTTTCGATAGTGGAGGATAAGATAAGAGAAATAGGAACAGTTGAAGTGACAACAGGAGGATTACCTTGTGCTTCGAATGTCGACACCCCATCACCCATGTTGACATTTGTGTCCATATTAGATATGTGCACATGGATGCCTGAATTTCGAACCTCCTCCGTAACGGATTCAGTAATCAAGAATTCGGGATGGATGGATTTGAAGAATCACCCAAATTAGTGGTTGTGTCCACATTAGATGCTTTCACAGAGCCACCAATACTTCCAGTCTCCTCGAAAGTTGACTTGACCGGAGAGTCCCTTTGAGGTGAATTAAAACCTATATTATCATTGTGAAGCGGAGAATGATCACTGTCATCTTCAAATTCTGTTTCGGCCACCACCTCATCAAGAGGATATTGCAACCTCTTTTGCTTCTTCTCGATCTTCTTTACCATGTCATGGATTCTTCGTTTCTTTGAAGTAGGAGAAACTGGAGCTGGTATTTCACGAATGACCACACCCTTTCGATTTAGTTGTGGTTTGCGAATCCTCTTTGGTTTCGAAATAGAAACCACCTTAGGTGATGAAATAGACTACTCAGGAAAGTCTTCAACAATAGGCATCCTTTCTGGTGAATGTCGATGGGGAGGCTTCTTCTTCTTTTTTAGAACACCAGTTTTCGATGGTACTACTTCCTTTTGAATATCCTGAACAACAGGTTCTTGAACAGGCTTCGTTACCTCCTTCTCGACTGACTCAGGAACATATTTAGGTTTTTCAACCTTTGTGGATATCTTGGAGCATTTACCGCGTTTGGAAGTTCCTTCAATTCCCTTTGGTAACAAAACTCCTATTTCAACAGTAGGATTGATTGTGGAAAGATAAGAAACAAGAATAGGGTTCGTCGAATCCACCTTGTGAAGCATGTCATCCAGAATTCTCGCAATAGTAGGAAATATCTCCTAGTCATCTTCAACAGTTTTGGGATATTGATAGATTGTAAATTCTACTTTGGGAACATCAGAGGGAACAAGAGTCCCTTCCTTCTCATAGACTTGTTGCAGAATCAGACTCCAATATATAGCACACGAAACACCATTCGCAACATTGGTGTGTGAGATACTTGTACGAAACTCATGCCACAATTGAGTAGAATAATCAACAGTCATATCATAATATAGTCCTCCAATCATGGCATACACTTCATGTTATGGCATACACTTCATGTTTAGCTTTATCAAGACCAACACTTCGACCCATCAAGCATCTAAGAAATATCCCAAACAGGAAGTTCCACATACACAGTAATGAAGAGTTTTTAAACTGACTGATGGTGAAGGGGGTTGATGACCCATCTCATTGAACATGTGAACCACCTGTTCATTTGTAACCTCATAGAAATGTCCAACATTTGGAATGTTCAAGATTTGAGAAAACTGTTTCTTCGTGAGCTTATACTTCTTGTCGTTGGTCAACTGGAATGTTACCACTTTAGAAGTTTTGTTGAACACGACTGTAGAACCAGCCAATGATTCCATGTCATCGGAACTCAGAAGGAAGCAACTATCACAGTGGAAAGAACAGAATGATTGAGAGAAACAATCAACATCTTCAATTCATCTGGGTATTTTGAAACATCTGGTTGAACCCGATAATTGGAACTATGGATCTTCAATATGGGTTTAGATGTAGCATCATCAGTGGTTTGAGAAGGATCAACATGAACATTGGTTGCCGCCATTGTTAGGGGTTGAAGGTTTGAGAGAAAAGATAAGTATAAGGAAAGAGAATTTGGGGAAATTTTTTAACCAGGATACATAAAGTTTGAATTTGTGACCCCCAAAATCCTTTTATACTTAGTACATAGTTTGAATTTGAAGCGGTTATTCAATAAAATTGTGCCACGTGTATCCTAGGAAAGTGGACCAGTTGCCGTAAAAGTCGCCATGTCTGAAAAGTAATGAGTACTTTTTCCTAGAAAACCGTGAAGCAACCAAACTGTAACATCAATCAATCATTTCGCTAGCCCCAAGAGGATAAGAACCATCACTGATCCTTCGTTTCGAGGCATGGCTCATTCGCTTTTGGGATATTATGATTGTATTAAATTGGGTTTGACTCCCCTAAATTATCGAATTAGTGATATTATGATTGTATTATATTGTGAATTTTATGTACTAAACGATGAATGACCTATATACAATTTTGTATTTTATATAATTTTTGTGTTAAATTATGAATCGATGTATAAATGAAAATATTAAACTGTAAAAATTACAATTCCCTTCGTACCAAAAAGACAAAAAAAAAAAAAAATTCAGGATTTTAACATGTTTAATAAGCATTGTGTACATATTTACTTATAAATGGGATTCTTACGGTTCTGAATCTTTTGTGGTTCTCATTTGAACCCTGATTTTTTTGTCTTTTTGGTACGAAAAGGCAATTGTAAGTTTTACAGTCTAATATTTTCATTTATACATCGATTCATAATTTAACACAAAAATTATATAAAATACAAAATTTTATATAGGTCATTCATCGTTTAGTACATAAAATTCACAATTTAATACAATCATAATATCACTAATTCGATAATTTAGGGGAGTCAAACCCAAACTCTACCACCACCACCAACTAACACACGTTAGCACCAACCATCTATGTCATCGTCGCAACCATCATTCATTTCAAACTAAATATGTATATAAAATAATGCATTGTTAGCGTAAATACTATATTCACAGTTTAATAAACTTATTAATTCACTAATTTAGATTTTAACGCAACAATTATAAAAGCTAATACATTCTTACATATTTACTCTACAAAAATACTATGAAGAAAATAAATACAAATATTCATATTTTAACATAAAATTCTTAAAAAATCACAATTTAATACAATCAATTTACAATTTAATACATAAAATTAACAACTTAATATATTAAATTCATAGTTTAATACACAAAAAATATACATTTACATCCATATTCTCTACTTAAAACTTACATTTATACCTTCAAATATGTGGGCTAGTGTTTATTTCAAATTTTAATTTACATAATATTCACAATTTAAATTTTATATATTTTATTCAAAATTAAAGAAAATAAAATATATGTATAATGCTTCTTTCATCTCATATTTTAGAAACAAACATAAAATTCACAAAACAAATTAACAGCTTAATATAGTCAATTCACAGCTTAATGCATTTAATTCACAATTTAATACATAAGTTCACAATTTAATAAAATATATTTACAGGTTAAAAATTACATCTGATGATGTTAGGAGTCGTGGAGGTTGTATTAGATAACAGTTCACACACTCATCACAATTTACAACTTAAAAAACCAAAATTCATATTATTTGAGAAAACACTAATATAATAAAAACACGTTTAAATTCACATTAAAACTTATAAAAATTCATACATTTACTGCTTAAAACTTATAAAAAATTCATTTAATCACAACTAAAACTTATAAAAAAAACATGCATTCACAACTTAATACTTACAAAAAATCTTGCATTCACAGCTTAAAACATTTTCTAACTGAAACAGCCAGATATGTATAAAATCCATACATTAATAACTTAATCATTATAAAAAAAACACTTGTTCACAACTTATGTAACGTCCCGTTTTCACAACCAAAATTTTTCATTTTTATTAAGGTCCTACCAATTTATAAATATGTTAAAATCAGAGTCTTAAAGAAAGCGTGGAATCCTCAATGCTGATGATGCGTGTGTACAGTTTCGCATTCGCCTTCCCATAGACACCAATGATACCTGAAACAATAAACAACTGGATAAGCATAAGCTTAATACGTTTTACCCAAAATACCACCACATAACATAATAACAAACAACATACATACAGAGCCTTCAACCTGACTGGAACGCCGCACCAACTACGGCCCATCTGGACCATTCTCTGGGCCTTCGGCCTGACTGGTACGCCTCCCAGGCCTGCAGTCTATCTGGGACGCCCTGGATCTTTTGGCATTCATTCTATACTGGTCCACCTCAACCCACACCGCTCCTCCCGATCCTCCGTGCCTTCAGCTTACAGCCGGCCCTCACCGGGTATCTTGGCCTACCACACAAACCAGGACCGCCTCAACCCATTCCAAACACAATATGTCGACATATACATAATCATGATCAAGTAGGCACATAATACATGCAAACATCAATCATACATCTCACTACTGCCTACTAATCCTCTCACAACATACAATCCCGCTACCAATTAACCCCCATAGAATGTGTAACCATATGTAACCAGAGGTGACATAGCCACCCGAACAGATGGTCCTACTCTAGAGCCACAACCAAACAAGGAACAGGAAAGAGAGCCTAGACCAAGAGTTCCCAGGCTATCCTTCATGACCACAGATAGTCCCTAAGGGCACTCCGTAGATGATAACTAACAAGCATAGTTAACATACAGTTCTACAGATTATTACCATAAAGCAACATACTCAATAATCTGAGACAGATCTAACAGATCACTACATCATAGTAGTATACTCGATATCAGAACACAGATCTAACTGATCACTACAACATAGCAGCATACTCAATATCAACAATCCAAGGAATGCATGGTCGTATATACTCAGAGGTCAGATAGTAACCCGGACAGATGATCCCACTCTAGAACCACAACCAAAGGAGGAACATGTAAGAGATCTTGGATCAAGAGTCCTCAGTCTTTCCTACATGACTATATACAGTCCTTAAGGTATCCCTCTACTAACAGAGAAAAAAAACTAGTGGGCCGGCATTGGTGCCTTCGACCTACGGGTATAGTGAGGCGAAACTCACCTCGATATACGCATAGGTAACCACTGTAGCAATGAAGAACTCTACCGGCTTCAACTTACTTCCAATCACCTACAGGAAGATAATCGAGTCAATACCCGATCGCAGGTTATAGTCACTTGCAACAGCGACTACCCCACATGAAATGATGATTAAGGTTTCACATAAAATGACGATTAGGGTTAAGTAAGAACACTTAACCCATTAAGGACCTAATCACCTAAGGGTAAGACTAGTTAAGGTTTGACTTAGTCATTCTCGGATATAATACTAATCCAATCAATAGCCCAATTACGCGACCGATTATTGTCCAAAATAGAACTCCCCGATTTTAGGGTTTTCACCTAAAATGATAACTAGGGTTAGTGTTCCACACTTAACCCCTTAAGGACTTAATCCATTAAGTCCATTATTGCATTAAGTTAATTGTAGGGGCATTATTAAGTATTATGTAAGGTTTAATGAACATATTTAACGCGGGTCCCGACCAACTCTAAAACTAGGGTTTTCTTGACATTAGGGTTTTCTAAACCCTAATTAGGGTTTCCAACCCCAAACTCGTACCACTCGAGCTAAAGTAAACTGCTTAGGCAATTTAATGTTTAAAAAGTCGGGCACCACCCAATCCCACCTTGGGTAATGGTGGTCGACGGCGGTCCGAGGCGGCAGCCACCCATACACAGCGGTGGCGGCGATTTCAAGTGATAATTCCAACAATCCAAGAACACATAAAATTCCTACATCACACACACACACACACTAGCACCAAAAGAACAAGGAAAAATGCCTAATATACCCACCAAGATGGTGGCAGACGGCGGAAGAAGGTGGCAGCCACCACCTTACGGTGGTGGTGGTGGTGGTGGGTTTTCTTCAAAAAATATAACTTTTAACACCCCAAGGTGTACACCCCGCTAATTAATACGAATTTAGGGCAAAAAAGTAAAATATAAAAATACATCTTGGAGTTCTTAAGGTTTATTTATTTATTTATTTAATTACTTATTTTATTTTAAACGAAATGTTACAACTTAAGAACCTAGTATAGACATTCATTCACAGCTTTATAAACTTGTTCAGAAACTTATTATATTATTCAAAGTTTAAAAACATACTTTGTTTTCAGTGAAGCATTTCATCAAACAACTTCAATGCATCTTATATCCAGATCTAAGATTGTTCCCTTGCTTCAGACCCATGAGCACTAATGGTAAGTAGCAAAAACGGTAGTGCAATATCGACTGTGGTAGAGGTGGAGTCACATCGATGGTGGGAGCATCAGATCTGGATGTCAGATTTGTTGGCAACAATTTTTGTCAGATCTATTGTTCTGACGAAGCAAATCGGAGAAGTTTTCTTGTATTCCATCGGATCTGGAAGCAAATTAGATATTGAATTCGGAGTAGAGTGTGACATTTTTTGGTGTTCCGACGAAGTGCAATAGCCGATGTTAGGTGGTGGCCAGTTGTGATAAGGTCGACTATCAGATCTGACCAAATCTCACCAGATCTGATATGTTTTCCTTTTTAGAAAGAGAAAGTGAAGCTAAAACAACTTATTGACTCCAAATCTGAGACCATGTTGTGATCGACGATGGATGTGGAGGTATTTTCATCAAATATTGTTAGATATCTGTTTCTGTTGGTGGTAGGGTAACGATAGGGAAGTGAAATTTGCGGTGACAGTGATGAAGGAAGGTGGTGGTTATCACCGCTCGACGGAGCTCATAATTTGGACGAGAAAACCAAAGATCTTAAGTAAAAAATTGTAGATTTGAAGACGAAAATCATAGATCTGAAGAGGAAAATCATAGATCTGAAGCTAAAATTGTAGATCTAAAGAGGAAAACCATAGATCTGAAGCTGAAATTGTAGACCTGGAGAATAAAATCATAGATTTGAAGCTAAAATTGTAGATATAGAACCAATCGGAGCTTGTGGATCTGGTGGCGGTGGTTCGTCGGTGGTAAGAGGCGGCGTTGGTTCACCAGTGGTAGGAGGGGGCGACAGTCAACGGTGGTGGCTGGTGGCTAACTAGTGGTAATGTTTGTGTTCTTCAAGTTTGAGATGAGAGAGAAGATAACCATGTGAGGGTGTATGTAGCGTGTGTAGATCTGATATAACAAAAGATGAACGTGGGTTCTTCTGTTATACTTTAATAAAAATGGTTCTTAAGTGGTTCTTAACCTTGAGTGGTTCTCATTTGATCTTTTATATATATATATATATATATATATATATATATATATATATATATATATATATATATATATATATATATATATATATATATATATATATATTTATCTACAATAAACTTAGTTAGCAAATTTAACATTTGCATGTTAATACATATATCTAAGAGGAGTGCAAAAACAAAAATTATATGCTTGTACATATGCATATTTTTTTGAAAATATATGTATGCATAAAAAAAAATACAAATATGCTATAAAAATGTATCTTTTAAAAAAATTCTTTTTTTAAATATTATTTTCGAAATATAAGGCATATTTTCATATATTTGAAATTTTTTTAAATTTCTGAAAAGTACTTTATTTTATTTATTTTTCATTTTTTTAAATCTACGAAAATATTCCTTAAAATTTAAAATTAATATTTGAAAAATATTTCTTGCAAAAAATGCATTTTCAATGCACATTCATTTTTTTTTGTGTATATGTATTTAGAAAAACAACAATGAACTTTTAAAATAGAACGAAAAACTATAATGCACTTTCTAAATATAACCAAAAACAACAATGCACGTTGAAAATAGAACCAAAAACAACAATGAACTTTTAAAAATAGAACTAAAAATAGCAATGCACTTTCAAAATATAACCACATACAACAATGCACTTTGAAAATAGAACCAAAAATAACAATGGACTTTCAAAATAGAACCAAAAACAACAATGCACTTACAAAATAGAACCAAAAACAGCGATGCACTTTCAAAATAGAACCAAAAACAACAATGCACTTTCAAAATATAACGAAAAATATCAATGCCCTTTGAACATAGAATCAAAAACAACAATGAACTTTTAAAATAGAACCAAAAACAGTAATGCACTTTCAAAATATAACCAAAAACAACAACACACTTTGAAAATAGAACAAAATCAACAATGGACTTTCAAAATAGAACCAAAAACAACAATACACTTTCAAAATAAAACCAAAAACATTTCTTACATTTCGAAATTAATATTTAAAAAATGATTTTTTTTAAAAAAATTGTATTTTTAATGTATATTCACAATATTTTTTTGTATATACATATTTTTAAAAAACATATGCTTATGCATATGCACAATTTTAAAAAACATGTGCATATGGACATGCACATTTAAAAAAAAATATTTTAACACCTCTATATGCATAAGAGTAAACATATACATATACACATGAATAACTATATACATATGCATATGTATAAGTCTATAAATATGGATATGCATATGCATAAGAAAAAGTATATGCATAAGACAATTAAATACATATGATTATTATGTATATGCATATGCATAAGAACAAGTATATGACACATACATATTTATAAGTATATGCATATTCAAATGAATAACTATATGCATATTCATAAGTATATATATATATATATATATATATATATATATATATATATATATATATATAAGTATGTATATGCATATGCTTAATAATAAATATATGCATATGATATGCATAAGAATAAGTATGTGCATATGAATAAGTATATGCATATGCATATGCATAAGAATAAATATATTTATATGAATAAGAATAAGTATATGCATATGCATATGCATAAAAATAAGTATATTAATATGAATAACAATGAGTATATGCATATGATTATTACTTAAATTTTGAAATCAATACTTGAAAAAAGATTTTTTCACAAAAATGCATTTTTAATGCATATTCATTATTTTGTGTATATGCATATGTTTAAAAAGCATATGCATATGCACATGCACATTTGAAAAATACATTTTTCATGCCTTTATATGCATAAGAGTAAGTATGTATATATATATATATATATATATATATATATATATATATATATACACATATGAATAAATGATCATGCTTATGCATATGCATATGCATAAGAATAAGTATATGAAATATGCATATGAATAACTATATGCATATTCATGTGTATAAAAATAAGTATATGCATATTTATAACTAGATCCATATACATATGCTTATGAATAAGTATATGCATACGCATAGTATGACATATATATATATATATATATATATATATACATATATATATATATATATATATATATATATATATATATATATGCATAAAAATAAGTATATGCTTATTCATAAGTATATGCATATGCATATGAATATGTATATCCATATGCATATTCATATGCATATGAATAAGTATATACATATGCATAACATGTCATATACATAAAAATATGTATATGCATATACATCTGCATATGCATAAGAATAAGTATATGTATATGAATATGAATAAGTATATGCATATAAATATGCATAAGAATAAGTATATGCATATGCATAACATATATATATTTGTACTTAAATTTTATATGCATATACATCTTAAGACACATGAATATGCACATACAGATGAAATGTATATACATGAAAATATATTACGTATACGCATATGCATATGCATATTAAGATGTATATGGACATGCATACTGATACATTTTTAAAACATCACCCATGCCCGCTCGTTCTCTTCTTTTTTTCCATTTTTTTTCTTCTACCAACTGACGTCATCCTTCTTTTTCCCTACAATTAAACCTCACTGTAGTATTGTTTAATCGAGTATGAGAATCAAATCAGAGTAAAAGATGAACACAAGAAGTAAATAAGGTCTAGTTTAGCTCATATTACTTTCAGAGAACAAGAATACAAAACTGATAGTAAAACATGGAAAACTCTACTATCAACTCTATGTTCAGCTCCTATTTATAGGAGGATGAAAGTACAAAAAATACTAAGGCTAGATATTACGCTTCGTCAAAAAGATGCCTTAGTAAATACATAGAAAAAATTCGAAAGTTACAAATACACAGACTTCGACATATTACAAGATAATTCGACTCTACAATCTCCTCCTTTGTAATCATGTCTAGCTTCTCAATTCGTGAGAATCTGTGCAGCAAAATGCATCATTCTGCGAATCTCTGTATACCAGCTCATAAACTTCTTCAGCTCTGCTTTATCACCCTCATTGTTCTTTTTGCAGTTATTCATACGAACAATGAAATTCGTATATTGAGCTTTCGTATATCTTTCCACTTCACTTGCTTGAAACAAAAATCTTTTAGCTTTCCAATTCTTGTCTTTTGCAGCAAATACCAATCCCAACGGCTTCAAACAAATCTCCCCATCAGCATATTTCTTCAGTTCTGCTTGAGACTTCGACATTTCCATATCCACTTTTACATCCTTCCCAAGTGCCGTTGACAATTCAACATCAGTCAAGGCTAGACAATCATAATAATTGTCTATGAAAATTTTGATATGACCAAGACCTAGTCTCAAAATTACCTTATCAGTTCCTTGAAGTTGAGAAGCATCCATGTCTTTCAGAATTAAAGCAACTTGAATAAGATCATTCAAGTTAATGAGAAATCACATGCAACCTTGTTTGCCCTAACAACATGATAACGAAAGTTATGTATCATGTTATCAAACATTACGTCTTTTGTGATACTCAACACCCTTGTAATCTTGATGAGTGACCACACTTCTTCTTGTTCCTTTCCCACAACAACATGAAACCTAAGTTTCATATGAAGAAAGTCATCTTCATTTTTGAACTTCTCTATCACCTTGTATTGAGTAGTTATGAACATCATTTCGTTAACAAGAAAGTCGAGTTGATTCATATCAGAATTTTCGATAGAATAACTCCTTCGTGGTTTCTTCTCGAATGCATACATTTGATTGTATGACACTCTGGCTTCGATGTTTTCATAACTATGCAACTTATTAGGATCTCCCTTATCCATGTGAGGTGGAAAATTCTCACGAAGCCTCAATAAGCTTTGAATATGTCTCTGTTTCTCCATTTCAGCTTCTATCTCAGCCTTCCTTTCTTCTTTCGATTTTTCAATCACAATCACTTTTCCTTTAGCTTTTCCAGCTTCCGAAACCTTTGGTTTTGAAGAACTAAAACTCCCTCCTTCAGTTGTTGAACCAATCACAGTCCCTTTCACTATCGGTTTTGTTGTGGTTTTGATGGCTTGTGTTGTATTGACTTTCGAAACAATTGGAGTGATGATTTGAGTTGATACTACCTTCGTTGAAACTTGAGTAGGTATCACTTTTTCGATAGTTGTGGACTTGTCTTTGCCTTCATTCAAAACCTTCAAAGTTTTACCTCCTTGAGCATTCTTCTCTTTTTCTCCCCCTTGCACCCCTGTGACGACAGGTGGGGCACCAGTAGGTAGCATATTTTCAAACTTGGAAATTGGAGCAACAGCCTTCTGAATGGCTTGATCCAAACTATGTAACTTCTGAGTTAAAAACTCAGGAGTTAAAAGCGATGTTGGAGCAGGTTTGGATACTAATGCTTTCAGTTCACCAATAAGATTTCCCATTTTGTCGAAAATTTGACTATCTGCTTTATCCTTGGCTTCAAACGTAGGAGATATTGATTGATACCATTCAGAAATCTTGGTAACTGCAGCCGCAATGGTGTCAACATTCGAATTGACTATCGAATAATTGGAATTCAGCTCATTTATCTCTTTCGAAAGTTCAACCTTCAGCTCCTCAATTTTCGATTGACATCTTCTCGTACAGTCTTGACATCTTTAACAAAAAGAACATGTCGTTCTTTTTCTGTCAAACGAAGATCTTTGATTTCGGAATTAAACGAATCAGCCTGAGCCTTGACCCTCAATTCGTTATTTTTGTCCATAACATCCAATTGTTTCTACAGTCTAAGCTCCATGACCTTCAACATAACATCAACTTCTATCCCTGACACTGAATTCTTTGCTCTGGAATTAGCTTGTGATTGAAGAATAGAATTGAGTTTTCGATTGAGAATCTTGAACTGCTTCCCCGACATCAGCATATGATCAGGTATGTTCTCCTCTTCGGAATCAAATTCGAAATCAGAAAATGTTCCTCCAAAACCTCCTCCATCTGTTTCATCATCGGAATTTGGTTTTGGTGGATCGGTAGATTGAGATTGAAAGAGAGTGGTAATTGGCTATTCAAGAATATGTTCGAAAGTAGGTGATGTGGTGGCTGTCGAAACTTGAGTGACAAAAGGTGGAAGAGAAACATCAACAGAGGAAATAGGTGCAAAAATAGATGGATTTGGAATATTTTCAACACTCTGCTTAACAGGTACACCCGTATCAGATACGTTTGTAACAATGTTAGAAATTGAAACCTCCTCAGTAACTGATTTGGTAATTACAATTTCGAGTGGAGTTTTTGTTGTTGTAGAGGAAATAATGGTAGTGGTTTGTGGTAAGGACAATGGTGGAGAATTTGAGCCCAATGGTGTTTCTGGGACAACTTGACTATCAGAGGAGCCTTCATGAATAACCAACTTCCTATTCTTTCGCTTTCCAGCAATATGTTTTGCCACATCCTCAGCTCATCTTTTCTTCGAGGATGGAGACACCGGGGCAGGTATTGCACGAATAATTACCCCTCTACTATTTATCTGTGTCTTTCGAACAGTTGGTGAGAGATCATCAGAAGAGGATCGATACGTATGAGGCATCTTCCTTAAGCGCTTAAAAACCCTGATTTGGAAGGAATTATTTCCTTCGAAGACTCAGCAACTACCTTCGTCTTAGGCTTCTCAATTTTCTTCGAAACTTTCTCCTATTCAACAATAATCTTCTTAGGAGATTTAGACTTGACTTTCTTGGGACTTTCTTGAACAACAACTTCATCTGGAACCTTCTTGGACTTCTTTGACTTCTTAGATGTCTCTTGATTACTGCTTTCTAACAATACACCAGTTGGAATAGAAGGATTTAGATTCTTCAAATAAGCCACCAATATAGAATTTGATGGATCAATCTTCTTAAGCATCCCATCAGGAATTCTAGCAACATTGGGGAAAACCTCTGAATAATCTTCCACTGACTTCGAAAAGTGATACTTCATAAATTCTGCTTTAGCTTCATCAACAGGAACTGAAATACCCACCTTCTCATTAACATACTGAAGTATTAAACTCCAGTATCGAGCACATGAAATCCCCTGTACCACATTTGTATTTTCCACACTCTTTTGAAATTCTTTCCACATTTGAGTTGAGAAATCAACAGCAAGATCATAGTAAATGCCAGCAACCATGACATATACTTCCATTCGACCTTTGTCTAATCCGACACTGCGACCAGTCAAACAACGAAGAAAAATGCCAAACAGAAAGTTCTAAATGCTTGGAAGTCCTGACACTTTGAAATCACTAATCTTGGTGAGTGGGGGTTGATGACCCATCTCGTTGAACATGTGAATGACTTGAGCATTAGTGAGAGTATAGTACGGTGGAGAATTGGGGGTTCCAAGAATTTGACCAAACAGTTACTTGGAAAGACGAACCTTCTTATCATTCACCAAGTTGAACGTAATCACATCTAGTGCTTTGCTGTAAGAAGCAGTTGAACCAGCCATTGATAACCAGGACATCGGAACAACGAAGGCGTTGAACATAGCAGTGGCAAGACTTGAATGTTGAAGAGCAACAATCAATACCTTGAGTTCTTCTGGATATAACAAAACATCAGCCTCAACCTGATAGTTGGTGCTTTGAATCTTCATGATTGGTTGTTGAGATGACGCATCGTCAGTGGTGTTGGTTTGAACAACAACCATTGATTAGGGTTTTGAGAATTTCTTGAAGAACAGAGAGATTTTAGGGCTTTGTGATCGTCTGAGAGTTTGAGCGCGTAATTATAAAAGGAGATAATAATTTCCTTTTATATGTAACCCCAATTGAATTCCAAACGGTTTCTTTAAGAGTAACCCACGTCTATCCTTGAAACTCGCAATACTAGCCGTTATGATTACCACGTCAGATAAAGTACCTTGAAAATCGGACCAAGTTGCCAAGCAGTCAAATCAAACCGTTCGTGAGTACCAAGTGGATAAGATTGAAAACCTTCGGCATGGAGGTTAGGCTCTTTCATTTTTGGGTTTAGAAACGAAGTCATATGCCAGACTTGTTGAAATCATCAGCCTGAGTTGGTAGTACTCAGAACCTCAAGGATTCCGTGAGTGCAGTGTGTCAATAAAGTGAGATAAGAAGCAAACTAACGAAAAGTTGGGATATGTGATGTCGAAAAATAAAATTTCGACACAAAAGCAGTTAAACCCTGGGCAAAGGTTGCTTCGTTAATTATCAAGAGAGATAATCAACAGCTTGTGTGTGTTCCTATGAATTACAATCGAATACTTGTAAAGAAGTATCGAAGGGCTTCTTTTATTTGGCTTCGTGGGTAGCTTAAAAATTTCGTTACATATCAGCCTAAACATAAGGTGAGTAATTGTAACAGAAATTACCTGTATGACCGGTGTAGTCAGTGACGAGTATGCTTTGGAAATTTTTTGTTGTGACAAAGATAACTAATGATATTCCATCTGAAATCATATTCCAAAACAAAAATTATAGCTGGATCCTGTTGGGAAACAAATGTCGTGGGCGTCGAACATTTGATCAAGACCACTCAAAACGAAGGAATATGATTTGAAATATCGAAAAACTGATACTTGAAACAAATGTTTCGTTAGATCTGGAACATAGTTCCCCGTTAATTCCTTTTTGATTTACGAAAAATTAGGTTTCACCTTCATCACGGCCTCACGAATCCGGATCATAAACACAGATTTTTGATATGTCCAAGTCTTTATTGGTTTGATCAAAGACCTCTTGGACATATGTCATTGTGTGTGAAAGTGTAAGAATTTTGAGATGAAAAAGATTGGTTCACGAATCAAGTTGTACCTCTGCTATTTTTGGACCAAGCAAACAACTCTTAACTCATATGAGAAGAGTTAGGTAGCTCAGTAGACTAATGTGAATACAAGACTGATTGGGTAGAAATTTTCGTGATGAAACATTTCATTAAGGGTTTCAAAGTAACACATTGAGTCAATGGAGGCTTGGGTCGACATGATGCGACATGCTTCTAGGGACATTCTAACTACTACAAAGTTTCGAAATTTTACGTTACCCTAGAAACGCAAGCATGACCCTTGTGAAACATCCTTGAAAGTTGCACACGTTGAAGAAAAACAAAGTATAAAAGAACAAAGATCTTTTTGGATTTTATATTTTTGAAAAGAGAAAAATATTTTTGGTATTTTTGATTTTTCGAAAACAAACACAAATTAACGAAAATATTTTTGGTATTTTTGATTTTTCGAAAACAAACACAAATTAACGAAAATATTTTTGGTATTTTTGATTTTTCGAAAACAAACACAAATTAACGAAAATATTTTTGGTATTTTTGATTTTTCAATAATAAAAAAACAATAAACGGAAATTTAAGTATGTACCAAACTAACGAAAATTTTCTTTTCCCAGAAGTCGAAAATGAAACGTATCGAAGCGCAGAATATGAACAGTAACCTCTGAATGTTTAATACGGGATGCCTCTGAATCGTTCATCATTGCCTCTTTTTCGACACAGTTGATTGTCACCACTTTGTCATTCTTTCGAAATTAATCCTGGAACCGAACTTGCTTCAATCATTCCCAATCCTGTCAAAATTCTAACAAATTATTTTTCGTCCAATGCTTTTGTAAAAATATCAGCAAGCTGATCAGTTGTTTTTACAAAATAAACTTTAATGTTTCCATCTTCCACATGATCTTTAATAAAGTGATAACGAAGTGCAATGTGTTTGGTTTTTGAATGTTGTACTGGATTATGACAAATGCGTATAGCACTTTGTGAATCACAGTACAATGGAATCATTTTTATATTAATTGCATAATCTCGTAATTGACTCTGGATCCATATGATTTGCGAAGTGCAAGCAGCAGCTGCAACATACTCAGCTTCAGCAGTAGAAATTGCAACACAAGTTTGCTTTTTCGATTGCCAACTTACAAGCTTCCCATCTAACAATTGATATCCTTCACTTGTACTTTTTCGATCAAATGTACATCCTCCCAGATCTGCATCCGAAAATGCTTGAATGAAAAATCCTGATTTCACAGGATACCACAATCCTAACGAAGTTGTTCCCTGGAGATAACAAAAAATATTTTTCACTGCAGTCAAGTGTGGTTCTCTTGGATTTGCTTGATACCTAGCACAATTACATATAGAAAACATGATATCAGGTCTACTTGCTGTAACATACAGCAATGAACCTATCATACTCCGGTATAAAGTAAGATCAACAGCAGGTGTGTCAAACGAAGGCGTTAGCCTTGTTCCAACCACCATTGGTACTCTTAACTTCGTGCTATTTGTCATTCCAAATTTTTCGAGTAAATTCCTTGGTATATTTTTCTTGATAGATGAAAATTCCTTCTCTGCTTTGATGAATGTTTAAACCAAGAAAATTATTGATTTTACCCATCATGCTCATTTCAAATTGGCTTTTCATCAAACATTCGAATTCACTAGACAAAGCAGGGTAAGTAGAGCCAAAAATAATATAATCGACATAAATTTGAACAAGCATTAGATGATTCAAACTTTCTTTCGAAATAATGTAGGGTCAACTGATCCTTGTTTAAATTTCGATTGTTTTAAGAAATTGGTAAGAGTTGCATATCAGGCTCTTGGTGCTTGTTTTAACCCATATACTGCTTTATCTAAAATATAAACATGATCAGGATATTTTTCATCTATGAAACCTGGAGGTTGTTCAACATAAACTGTTTCTTCGAGCTCACCATTGAGAAATGCACACTTCACATCCATTTGATAAACATCAAAATCTTTGTGAGCTGCATAAGCCAAAAATATTCGAACAACCTCGAGTCTTGAGACAGGGGTAAAGGCTTCTTCATAATCTATACCTTCTTGTTGCGAATATCCTTTAACAACTAATCGTGCTTTATTTCGAACAATATTTCCATCTTTCTCGGTTTTGTTTTTGAAAATCCATTTTAATCCGACAATCAAAACATTTTCAGGTTTAGGAATTAACCTCCAAACCTTGTTTCTTTCGAACTCAGCTAGTTCAGATTGCATTGCTACAACCCAATCTGAGTGTTCCATTGCAACCTTAACTGTATTTGGTTCTATTTTCGAAATGAAAACATTAAACATGCAAAATTCTTGATGAGCATTCAATACCTCATTTTTTGCACGAATTTGAGCTCTAGTCAAAACTCCATCTTGTGGATTCCCAATGACTTGTTCTTTTGGATGATTTCTTGTCCATTTTTCCAATGGTGGATATGCTGGATCAAAGTCCAATGGTGCATCTTCGTACATTTCTTCATTTTCAGATCCTGCAACAGAATTATTATCATTTAGTTCATAAAATTCATCATTTTGATCAAATTTTATGGTTTCAGTATCATTATGCTCCCCCTCAACATAATTGTCATTCTGATGCTCCCCCTCGAAAACATCATTCATACTGCACTTCCCCCCTCGAAAGGATGCTCCCCCTCAATAGTTGAAGGTATATTCAAGTGCTCCCCCTCCACTTGAGCATCTAGCATACTTTCGCCATTAGCAGTTGTATCTGATGTGATTGTCGAATGATCAGTATGTTTCGAAGATTCAGGAGTTTGATTATCAGCAGCATTTACTTCAGCATCAGCAGCCCTGTCTGGAACACCAAAAATTAAGTCATAATCAAAGACAGATGAATTATAACTTTCAGTCTCATCATTTGATTCATTAAGAATTGGTTTTTGTTTGAAATGTTTTTAAACTTGTTTCACATAGTAATCGTAAAATGTGAGATTAAATGTCTCTTCAACTTTTCGTGTTCGTTTATTTAAGACTCTGTATGCAACCGAGTTATTTGAATATCACAAAAATATTCCTTCATCAGCCTTAGCTTGAAATTTCGAAAGATTATCTTTGAGATTCATGATAAAACACCTGCAACCAAAAACATGCAAGAATTTGACATTTGGTTTTCGGTTATTTATGATTTCATACGGAGTTATATTAAAACGGCGATGAATGAAAGATCGATTCTGAGTAAAACATGTTGTCGAAACTGCTTCTGCCCATAGATATTGAGGAAGATTCGCATAAGTCAACATTGTTCTTGCTGCTTCGCAAAGAGACCTATTTCTCCTTTCAACCACACCATTTTGTTATGGTGTATATGGCGAAGAGAAATTATGCGAAATTCCTTTCTCAGTTAAGAACGAATCAAGCACGTTGTTTTTAAACTCGGAACCATTATCACTTTTGATTTTACGAACATTCTTTTTCAGACTTGTCTCAATTTTCTTGATAAATTCAATCATTGTTTGAGTGACTTCAGATTTTAAGCTGAGAAAATACACCCAAGTAAATCGTGAAAAATCATCAACAATAACCAAAATGTACCGTTTCTTGTTGAGAGTTTCAACAGTTGATGGTCCACAAAGGTCAATATGAATAAGTTCCAGCGGTTCAACGATTTTCGAATCTATGACAATTGGATGTCCTTTACGATGTTGTTTTCCTTGTTCGCAAGCTGCACATAAAGTATCATTGTCAAACTTTAGAACAGGTAAACCTCAAACAAGATCTTCTACTACCAACTTATTTAGATTTTGAAAGTTTAAATGTGATAAACGTCGAAGCCACAACCAGCTAACATCAGATGAAGCTTTCGAGAGTAAACACACTGAGGGTTTGCCAATGATTGGTTTGATATAGAGAGTAAACATGTCGCCATGTCGTTTGGATTTGAGCAAAACTTCGTTAGTGTCAACATTCGAAATTATGCTTCCTGCTTCGTTAAACACCACTTGATTGCCAGTTCCCACAACAAGTTGTGAAACACTTATCAAGTTATGTTGAAGACCTTCGACATATGCTACTCTCTTAACAGTAAACTTCCCATTCGTGACTTTGCCATATCCTTTCACCTGACACTTGTGGTTGTTTCCAAATTTAACCACTCCTGCATTCTCCAAACTTAGATAATCACGCAAATTCTCCTTCTTTCCAGTCATGTGGCGAGAGCAACCACTATCAATGTACCATTTATCATCATATTGCTCGTCACACAAAACCTGCAATTAATGAAAGAATTTAGGTACCCAAGGCTGTTTGGGTCCTTGGTTATTAGCTTTGAAAACCGAATGAAATGAAGAACCTAAAACCCAATCACAAACTTTTGATTTGAAAGTATCAATTAAGTCAACATCATTAGGCAAAGGAGCAGAAATATAAGTGTTCGAAGGTTTAGGTTTGTCACTGACATTCGCCTTTTTGTTCTCGATTTGTTTCTTAACAGGTCTTTCTTTCGAAACTAGTTTCCATGTTTTCGCAGGAATATTTGATTCTTTGGAAGATGAGCTTCCGTTTGAAGAATCATTCAAATATTTCTCATAAGCTTCGTGAATTTGTTGGTGTGAATACTTTCGAGATTGAAACATTTTTCCTTGTCCTTCAAGCCAATGGTCGATATTCTTCACATTTGATGAACCCTTTGTGTATGAAACTTTTGAATCCTGCTTCCCAGAAGGATTTGGAAAATTTGGTTTTTGTGGAATAAATTTTGCAGATGTTTTGGATTTATAAATTCACAAATGTTTGATTGTCTGTTAACTTTCGAACGTTTTCAAATTTTCGAACATTCTCAAATTTTCGAACATTTTCAGATTTTCGAACATTCTCAAATTTTCGAACATTTTCAAATTGACGAACATTCTCAAATTTTCGAACATTTACGAATTGACGAACATTATCAAAATATCGATTTGTTCTATTTGTAGAAACTTTGTTTTGATTGTTTGTCGGTTTTGGAAAAGATGAATTTGAAGTTGAAAACTTTTGTTGGCTTTTTGAATGAAAATTCTTTTGTTGAACATTTGTTTGAAAAGTCTTTGAAGATGGTGATTTTGAAAACTTCGTTGAATAATTTTGAGAATCTGATGAAATTGGTTGAACGGGATTTTCCTTTTTATCCGAACGAGTTGAAAACTTTGTTTGTACTGATTTAGATAACCCATTTTCAGAGATTTCTTGGTTGGTATTTTTGATTGCTTTTCATTTGACACTATTTGCCAAAAAAATTCTCTTTCGTGCCTGTCTTTTCGAAATTCCTTTTTCATTCGAAAATTTTTCAACAAGATCCTTAAATTCTTGTGAATTAAGTTTCACATTCTCATTTGTTTCATTAGATTCCTGTTTCAAAATCTCTTTTGTTTTTTCTTGTTTATCAACCCATTTTCTTTGTGGTTTTTGTCTTTGAAAAACATACGAATTCTTGTTTAACAAGATCCTTCGTCTGATGTTTTCTTCTTATCTTCTACAACCATTTTGTTGAACTCCGGTTTAATGTTTTCGACATTTCCTTTTGTCACGAACACTTGATTTGGAAAAACAACATCATCTGTGCATTTGAAGTTTGGATATACCACTTGATTAGTTTCGAGATACCGAGCACCCTTTTCAGTCATCACTTTGTCGAATTGTTCAGTGTCAGCATACAACTGATCAACAACAATTCGTGGAATTGTTGTTTCTTTCGAATCTTTACTTATTGATGGTGATCTTTTCGAAACTTCATCATCATTTTCATCATCACTGCTATCAGTTTGACTATCTCTGACACTCACATGATCAAAATCACAAACTTTCGAAGTTGATGTTTTGTCAGTGACAATCTTAACCAACGAATCATTACACTTTTCTTTTCCTTTAGACTTAGATGCAACATTAACGATAGACAACTGAGAACAATCAACATCCTCAAAATCACTAATTTCGCTAATATTATCAGAATTATCTTCAATATCAGCAAAATTAAATTGAGAATCAGATGTCGTATTCTAAGTTCTTTTCAAAATTTTAATTTGTTCATTTTTGGTCAAGGTATCATTTACAATATCAACCAATTCATTTACATCAAGATATTCGTCAATTTTAACAATTCCATATGCATATCTATCATGAGGAATTCTATCAAATTCTGCAATTGTTTTCTCACGATCATAGGAAATGTTATCAACCTTCTCTCTCTCGTAAGCTAAAAAAGGTAATAACTTCCTATGTTGTTCTTTTCTTATATCAGATGAATGATGCAATGAAGTCAATTTATTATATAATCTTTTTGCTGAATTACAGTAAATGTTTCACTGAGCAAGTAACATTTGAACTTCATTATCTAGACATTCCCTATCATTATTCACATTATTCAATTGCAATTCCAGATACTCTACCCTACTTCATTTCGAATCTAGCAATTTTTGTGTCTCTAGCAACTGGATGTTTAGTTTCTTAGCTTCATTACTAGCAGACACGACAATTGTATCAAAGTAAGCAATAGTATCATCGAAAGCAACTATTTCAGAATCATAAGCTTGTAAAGGAATATTAAAATATTGAAGTATAGAACGTACCTTGGTTGTCATCGGTGATTTGTCTCCTGATTTGGTCATGAAACAATGACCAGTCACCATTTCGTCCTCATCCTCTTCAAATTCTGCGAACATAGCCCCATGCGTTGGATTACGCATCTCTTCGTCATCAGATCCTGAAGACCAGATCTGATACGTGCAATCTTCCTCACCTTCACCTCGTGCAACCAAAGACATCCCCTTCGCCTTTGCACGAACTTTTTCCAATCTTTCAACATAATAGGCTTTGTCCTTGACCCTATTCTTTTTCTCTTCTTTCTTACGAAGCATACAATCATTAGCCAAATGATTTGATCTTTTGTAGTAATGATAGTCAATGCCTGAATCTCCCTTAAGTTTCTTCTCAATTTTGGCTTCAGTTGCCTTCACATCATTCTTCTCGAATTTCTTCTTCTCCTCACCCACAGACTTATTAATTAAACTTCCTTTCATATCACTCTGCTTCACCTTGGGATTGAACGGTTTCTTGAAAAACTTTTTAACTCGGTTGTTCGAGTAAAATGCAATCGCTTCATCATCAGAATTCATTAGAAAGCCTTCTTCATTAGAGTCATCGTTCTCAACTGCTTCTTTCTCAGACACTTTCGAAACAAGAGCTAAAGGACCTCCCAAACTAAGTTTCGACTCTTCATCCATCTCATTCACTTCACTTTTGTGAGTTTTCAACTGATTATACAAATCAATCAGAGATGAAGTATCGAAGCTTTGTTGATTCTTCACCATCATGCTGACACTTCTCCACTCCTTACGAAGTCCCATCACAAAAGTGAGATTGAACTCCATTGATGACCTTGTGATTCCATAACGATTGCATCGATAGATCAGTTCATTAATACGATCATAGTAAACTTCAATCGTTTCATTCTCTTGTTGTCTGAACTCTTTCAGCTCCACAAGAGACTGCTTAACATAATTTATCTTCGTTTTCTCGCTTCCCTGATACTTTCCTTAAGAGTATTCCAAATTTCCTTTGCAGTTTTACAACCACAGATGTAATTGTAAACAACAGGTGGCAAGGCACCTCATAATTCTCTCAAACAACGCTTTTCGTTGTTCTTCAGCCTGGTGGATTAATCAGTAACTGCAGCTGTTGATCCAGATGATCCAATATTTTGAACAATCAATGGAGGTTGAGCGATTCCTATAATGCAGGTCCAGAGTTCCTTGTCCAATCCATTCAAGTAATCCTCCATTCGATCAACCTACTGATCATAGTACTCTGGAATCAACATGTGAATCTTCGTAGAAGATCCTAACAGATAAGAAAATGAAGTCATCGTGTTCATGTTGAAATTCGCCATTAACGTATGGATGAGATTTTTCAGAAGAACTTGAAAGAATTCAAAATTGAATGAATGAATTGATCAGAAACTCAAAATCAATTACTCGATTACACAATTCAAACGCAAAATCAAATCAAAACTGTAGATCAGAGATGATTTTCAGAATCAAACAGTGCGGAACTTTTGAGACAAACTCGCGACTCAAAAACTAGAGATTCAATTGAAAATCAGATCATCATAGTGTTGATTTCTGCTCTGATACCAATTGTAGTATTGCTTAATCGAGTATGAGAATCAAATCAGAGTAAAAGATGAACACAAGAAGTAAATAAGGTCTGGTTTAGCTCATATTACTTTCAGAGAATAAGAGTACAAAACTGATAGTAAAACATGGAAAACTCTACTATCAAGTCTATGTTCAGCTCCTATTTATAGGAGGCTGAAAGTACAAAAAATACTAAGGCTAGACATTACGCTTTGTCAAAAAGATGCCTTAGCAAATACATAGAAAACATACGAAAGTTACAAATACACAGACTTCGACATATTACAAGATAATTCGACTCTACACTCACCAAATCAATGCCCATGGAAGGAAAAATAGAAAACAATAGTAAGATTATAATAGAAATAAACTCTTGTGACACACCATTAATAGAATTGTAGATTAAGGTCAAATGAAACAGGATCAATCACTATATCTTGGTCTGAGTCTTTAAGCAAACTACAACCAGGGGTAAAGATGTCATATCCAAAAAAAGATGAAAAACCATTATAATTGTAAACATAGAAGCTCTTAGACAATGCACCCATAGTAATTTTGGTCAAATTCAAGGAATATAAAGTTTCTAATATTTTCCATTCTTCCAAGCTACACTTACTGGTGCAAGGGTAATAATGTCACTTTTTTCTGAAAAAGAAAGAAAATAACCTGGTAAAATTTTGTCAACATTAGTAACCAAAGAGAATTTTATAACAAATCCCATTAACCAAAGAGGAGATCAGGGCCTTTAGTACCATGTATGGGTAGTTTTGTCAAATCAAAGAAAAATATGTTTTATCCTCATATTGACCATCTTTTCAATGTGCCAATAGAACCTTGAAGTAACACCGTTTGTAAACTTCCAACAAGAGATCCTTGTTTTACATCTATGTGTGACCCTCTAATGTAACAATATTACCAATTAGGGGCAGAGTGTGTCATTTTACAAGACTATGTAGACCAAAAGCCAAACACTGCAGCAACCACCATCTTATTTATACATATAATTTTTACTTTAATCCGAGATAAGTGCAATAAATGAATATAAAAAGAAAGAAAAATGCAATAAATGACATTGAAATGAAAGTAGTAAAATATTTTTTTGAAAGTACAATGCTACTAAAACTGTATTTTTGGATTAAAAAAAAACTCACATCTGACCGGACCTGGTTTATAGACATGAATAAACTAAAATATTAAAAAATAACTTAGTAGTCAACAGACATATCATTTAATGCATTAAGCTCTTAAAATGCATGTTAATTCAGATTACATGATCAAATTGATAAAATAAACTTTACACCTAACTAATTTATGTAAGTGATTATTGTTGGTGCTAAGCGTTTTAGGTGCCCAGAGGTTCTGTTCCACATCCATAATCATAATGGAACCTGATGGGATTCATGAGACTACTTATAATTCTATCATGAAGTGTTATGTGTATATCAGGATGGATTTGTATGATAACATTATTCGATTACATAGATTGAAACTTATTAATTTCAAGTAAACTTACAAAAAAATTATGCATTTGATTGATGCATTGTTTTTTTTTTCTATTTGTTTTCCATTCAGTGAAAATCGACAATTCATTAGAATCATGTGGTTATCATTACTGGTAAAAGAAATTGGCCATATTTCCCACCAATTGCACATATTTTCCCCTGTATAGTAAGTTGACATATTTCCCCCGCACATTCAATTTACCACTTTTCAATCTTTCATGTTCGTTTATTCAACTCCACCTCCTAAACAACATTCTATCTCTTTTTAATATAAAAAAAGTTTTCTTATTTTAAATGGATTTTGTAATCTGAATCTAATCAGGTGTCACTGACATTTGAAATTTGTTCAAAGGTTTGTAATCGGATTAAGATTATAATTGAATATGATTTGTGAAGAAAAATAGATGAAATCCACTGTAGTGGTGTTGATTACGTTGACAAATGCGGAATAAGAAAGATATAGTGAATCATCATACAAATCATAAACACATGGAGAAAATAAATCTTTTCAACCTCTTATTAGTTTGATTAGAAAGAGTACAAATGGGTTTTCAATAATTCTCTCATTAAACTAATGCTCTCAAAGTGTTCATTCCATAATGTGAGTGTAACACTAGTCAAAATAGGTCAATAGATAATCACATGTGATTATGCCAATCATGTAATGTGATTTTGTTAAACTAGTAATGTGATAAGAGTCATATGTTGTTCATGATAAATTCTAATACAAATATGAACTTTCTTTATGATACAACTCAAAGTATACATCCATATGATTCCAAAAATATAAATCTGACTTCGCATGAAGAAGTTATGATCAACCGAACACTATAAATCTCTATAATAAGAGGAATTTAAAATAGACTTGGAATTAGCTATTGGAGTCTAAAATAGAGTTGTAGTACTTGTAAATACCTACGCATGCATATAAAGAACGTCAAAAACAGAGTTTGTATGTGAAAGTTACGACCTTCCGAAGATTTAGCTGTCAGAAACCCTAATCTGACTGAGCTCACGACGTGAGCACAGAAACTCACGACGTGAGGAGTCATTTTGCCACATCTTAGAATCTAGAAGGTGTGTGACGAGGCTACGAGGGGATAAGATCGAAACTCATGACGTGAGCACGGATATCTCACGACGTGAGGAGTCACATGGCCACCTTCCGAAGCTAGGGACGCAAATGGCAAGTCTACGGGGATAAGATCCAAACTCACGACGTGAGACTATATGGCTCACGACGTGAGGGTCCAAAATCCTTCCTATAAATAGCAGGTCCGACTTCATCTATTCCTACACCTGAACTTCTTTCCTTTCTCTCATTTGCTGAAGCCCTCTTGCATCCCGAGCCCCGACGACCTCGTACGCTGACCGTTTCTGCTTAGATTACATAAAATCACGCTACTAGGGTGAGTTTCACGGCCCAACTTTGTAATATTTTGGGGGGAAACACATGCTAAATATTGTATATACATTACTATTATGTCTATATGATAGTATATAGTTATAATAACCGGGGTATAGTTGTTCTAAATATAATATTTTGAATATATACAACTATTATCAACTTGTTAGTATGTTATTATACTAATGTAGATCTTGAGTTATACTTAGGATTCTATATATATGTTGTGTGCGATATAGTTCCGAAGTTATATTTGGAAGTTCTATATGTTAATTTATAAAGTGTGTTGTTATTGTTAGTTTTTTGACAAGATAAAACTTGGTATGTTATATGTTGTTGTTGTTATTGTTAGTTTTTTGACAAGATAAAACCTGGTTTTACTTCAAGTTATAGCTGTTATATTGCCTAATTGTTATGAAGTTAGGAGTAATGTTTAAAAGCATAGTCTAGTAACTTAGGGTTTTAGACATGAAAATGCTTTTGTTGTTAGAGCTATAGGAAGCCGTCGAAGTCTACATGAGTAATTGTATTCATCAACTAAGATTGGGGATCTTAGCGGAAATCCTCTGAACTGTAACCGTTAATCCAGTGTGAGCGAGGAAGTCGTGTATAATTAGTATACAGGTTGACCACCCCACTTGTGATTGTTAGCTACAGTCAACCATAAGCAAGTGACGAACTATCCTTTTACTTGTTATTGTTCCGGCGTCGATGAAGCGTACGGTGTTGTCCTCATGTAAATCATGAGTGGGTTGTCCTCATGTAAATCATGAGTGGGTTGTCCTCATGGAAATCATGAGTGGGTTTTATCAGAGGTATTATGTCATAGCAGCGGTTACAGGCTCATGGTAGCAAATTGTTAGAAACATTATACTTTGTCGTATACAAGTATTAATGTTAAGTATAAGTTTCCCCGTACTTATACCTTAGGCTCAAGGAATGTTTAGGTATAACACTTAATTGATAAGTAAACTATTATACCTAATATACATACTAAATGTTGGAGAGTCAAATTGATACTTTCAAAACTATACTTTTGAACGTGGAAAATGTATTATTTTTATATGGAGTCAAAACCTGTGGACTCACCAACTTTATGTTGATGTATTTTAAAATGCATATGTTTTCAAGAACTTGAAAAGCTGGTATGTATTCGAACAGGAGAAGTTTTACTATTACCTTTCTGTTCATTAAGAAGTATGCCATAGTCGGATATTATGTAATAGGTTTTAGAAAAACAGTTATGTAACATTCAATTATCAATAAAGGTATGTATTTTCTTTAGTATTGTTCAATGTATGTTATATAACTGTGATACGAAGAATGACGTTACACCACCTGGTGTTTCCGCCGATGGCTGGGGGTGTGACAGAATTGGTATCAGAGCTATTAACTATAGTGAACTAGTATTTTCTTAAGAAAGCACGTCTATAGTTTAGTGCTTTCTCTATTAGTTTTAGGTATATCCCTTATCCTACAATGTTAAGTATTACTAATTATTCTACTGAAGGACTACTTACGGGAGCGGTGACAAGGATAGACATGTTGATTTGGGTTGCTGGATTCCGAAACGGCTATATGCTAAAATGATCTTGCCCTTTTGACTGTCCTGACTGGCCGGAGCCTTATCAGATAGACCTGAAGTAACAAACAATAGTTAAAGCGTGAATACAATAAATAAGAATATAGAGTCATATATAAAGACTCAGAACCGCGATGAGAATACACCTTAATACCCGGAATGTTTTTGATCTCAAGGATTTAGATCAAATTTTCCAACTAAAGTTTATATGTGCATATATCCTATCACAACTAGGTGTAGGTGCGCAACTACATTTTATTATGATCAGATCATATGAACTATTTAATTTGGGAGTAATATTTGATAGACTAAAACTCTTGGTGATCCAAAATGTATAGGAATTCGACATGGCACATTCACGAGAATGGATAATCATCGAGGATACGGATGAAGAAGAGGAAGTTTTATTCCCCATGATGGTAGGCGATCCTTACTACCCTATAAATCCAACCACCTTCCATCCAATACCTTCTGACGATGGAGCACCTTTACGCTCCACCGAATGAGAAGAGAGTGAACCAATGGAAGAAAGCGAACCAATGGAGAAGACAGAATCGGTGGCATCATCTTTACCACCACTGAACACTCTTTACCGTAAAGTTCCAGGAGGAGCAAAAATGAAACGCACGGCATGTAAATCCATACCGATATGGCAAAAGATTAAGAAGAATCAGAAGGCGACATCTTCAGGAAGTCATAGAGTTCAAGATGAACCTGCACGGATCGCACAAACCGTTGATAGGTGGGTGGCGGAAGAAAGAGCTGCTAAGATGTATGAGACTGGTCAATCATCTCGACCACATCTCCCACATTGTTCTGAAGTTAACACTTTATCTCAATTGTTTGAGAAAAGTGTGAAAATTGAAGATAAGATGGAAATTGTCGAAGGAAGGGCTGCTCATCTCTCCGGAAGAGTACAAAGGCTAGAAGGACAAAGGACGCGAGATCAGGAATCGGTGATGGATGTCCATCATCGTATAAATTTCGCTTATAACGACATGATTACTCACGATGCAAGGATTGCAGAGTTAGAGCTCTACAATCAAACCTCAAGAAATGAAGAACACACGGGAAGTCTTGAGCAGAGAACTCAAGCACTTGAGGAGCAAGTGGTTAATGTCACTGACGTGCTAGGTCATCACTTAGGTTTCTGGTAGATAAGTTAAAACTAGTGGTTGTGTAAATACGAAAATCATACTAGTTAAGGCAAGAAGAGTAAAGTTTATAGCAAGGATGTAGAAAACCTTGAAAATTTTGCAATGTTTATAGAAACTTTTCTCTTATAAACCTAAATAAACTGATGTAACCGCTGGTAATAATATGAAGCATATATTACAGTAATCATTGTGTTATCCATTATGTTTTACACTTTGAAGAATAATTGAAGTATTTAGTACTCGTGTATTAAATGATTAACAAAACTCATAAAATTCTTATTATTTATAATAGAAACTAAAACAAAATGCCTAGAAGGAGTAGTGCTCGGCTAAACCCTAACCGACGATCAACACCACAACAACAACCACCATAACCAACCCCCCAATAAGTACAACACAACTGGAAGAAATCATAGCTCAAAGAATTGTTGCGGCTCTATCTAATGTCACAAGAGATGGAGTTAGAAATTAAGGCCATGTAGGGACCGCTAGAATGTGTACCTACAAAGATTTTATGAATTGCAGGCCAAAAAGCTTTCATGGAAATGAAGGGGTAGTTAATTTGACGAGGTGGATAGAAAAGACAGAGTCCGTATTTCAAATAAGCTTCTGTCCAGATGATTGTAAAGTACGATTTGCAGCATGTACTTTCGCTGATGCAACACTCACATGGTGGAACAGCCATGTGAATGCAATGGGAATTGATACTGCAAATTCCATGAAATGGGAAGAGCTAACAATGATGCTAGTAGAGGAGTATTGTCCTAGGGAGGAGATACATAAACTGGAACAATAATTATGGACCCTAACCATGAAGGGTTCAGAGATAAAAGCTTATACCGCTAGATTTAATGATCTTGCAGTAATGTGTCCAACACTTGTAACCCCTAAATATAAGAAGATTGAGCGATATATCTGGGGTTTAGCATCGCAAATCAAAGGCATGGTGATCGCATCAAAGCCTACGACCTATGACAGCACCAAGAGAATAGCTCATCAGCTAACCCTCACAGAGATCCAAGGAACAGAAGTGGTCTCAAAGGCTGAGTCTCCCAAATCTGGAACAAACAAGCGCAAGTTTAATAGGAAGAATCCCAAACAATCATATGAGCAAAGACAAGAAGTGGCAACCAATTATGCAGCCACGACAACAGTAACTACGCAACCAAAATCTTCATGGTGTAATCAGTGCAACCGTCATCATCCAGGTGAATGTTTTGTCTGCACGAAGTATAAGAAGAAGGGACATACTGCTAGTCACTGCAGGAGCACAACACCTGCAACAGTCAATCAGTAAACAAATACTGGAACAGGCCGTGGTGAAGGATGAAAGTGCTATGAGTATGAGAGGTTGGACACATCAAGAAAGAATGTCCAAAGTTAAGGAGTCAAGGAGGCATAGGACGTGGCAGGGCGTTTGTGATCGGAAGCAGAGAGGCTATCCACGACCCTTCGGTCGTATCTGGTACGTTTCTCATAGATAATTTATATGTTATTATACTCTTCGACTCTGGAGCAGATAGAAGTTTTATAACTCCGACGTTTAGAAAATTGTTAAGTCATAAGTCTAGTAAATTAAAAGAAATCTATGAAGTAGAAATCGCTAATGGTCAAACCGAGAGAACACATGAAATCCTAGAAAACTGTCTTTAACTCTTAATAACTACCTTTTTCACGTCAACCTCATGCGAATGCGTATCGGTAGTTTTGATGTCATAATTGGCATGGATTGGTTATCTTCACACCACGCCGAAATTCTATGTCATGAGAAAGCCATACGACTACCCTTACCAAACGGAGAAGCCCTGATTATATATGGTGATAAATTTGGGAAGAACCTCAAAGTCATCTCTTGTACTAAGACCCAGAAATATCTACATTAGAAATGTAGCGCATTCTTAGCCCACATTGTAGATAAGAAGAGAAAGGCAAAAGAAATCAAGGACATACCTCAAGTATGTGATTTCCCTGACGTGTTTCCTGAAGATCTACCTAGAATACCTCCCGTCCGACAGGTCGAGTATCGAATCGACTTAATTCCAGGAGCAGCACCAGTAGCGAAATCTCCATATCGGTTGGCTCCATCCGAAATGCAAGAATTGTCTAGCTAACTACAAGAACTTCTTGACAAAGGCTTTATCCGACTAAGTTTTTCACCTTGGGGAGCACCAATCTTGTTTGTCAATAAGAAGGACGGATCCTTTCGAATGTGTATTGATTATCGGGAGCTGAACAAGCTAATGATCAAGAATCGTTATCCGCTTCCAAGAATTGATGATCTTATCGATCAACTGCAAGGATCCAGCTACTACTCAAAGATAGATCTCAGATCAGGATACCATCAACTCAGAGTACAAGAAGACGACATTCCAAAAACAGCATTTAGAACTCGTTATGGTCATTATGAGTTCTTAGTTATGTCTTTTGGATTGACCAATGCCCCAGCAATGTTTATGGATCTCATGAATCGTGTTTGCAAACCATACTTGGATAAATTCGTGATCGTATTTATCGATGATATATTGATATATTCACGAACCAAGGAAGAACATGGTCAACACCTGCAAATAATCTTGGAACTACTAAGAAAAGAAAAGTTGTACGCCAAATTCTCCAAATGTGAGTTTTGGATTGGAGAAGTATCAGTTTTAGGTCATGTAGTTAGACACGAAGGAATTCATGGTGACCCATCCAAAGTTGAAGCAATAAGGATTGGGAAGCACCAAAGACGCCAACAGAAGTGCGTCAATTCCTAAGACTTGCTGGCTATTACCGTAGATTCATAGATAATTTCTCCAAAATAGCCAAGCCGCTTACAACACTAACCCAGAAGGATACGAAGTTCAACTGGGAAGACAAACAAGAAGCTGCTTTTCAGAAACTGAAGCAAATGTTGTGTAGTGCACCAATCCTATCCCTTCCAGATGGGACAGAAGATTTCGTCGTATACTGCGACACATCAAATCAAGGATTGGGATGTGTGTTGATGCAAAGAGGAAAAGTTATCGCTTATGCATCACGACAACTTAAGGTGCATGAGAATAATTACACTACCCATGATCTTGAATTGGGAGCTGTAGTTTTTGCACTAAAAATTTGGAGACATTACTTATACGGTACTAGTGTACTACTTTTACCGACCACAAGACTCTCCAGCACATCTTCAACCAAAAAGATCTTAATATGAGACAATGAAGATGGGTCGAATTGTTGAATGATTACGAATGTGAGATTCGTTATCATCTCGGAAAGGCAAACGTGGTAGCAGATGCCTTGAGTCGGAAAGAATATATTAAACCCCGTCGGGTACGAGCATTAACCATAACTATCCATTCTAACTTTACCGCACAAATTAGAGAAGCTCAACTTCAGGCTCTAAAAGAAGAAAACATCAAGAACGAAATTTTGCGAGGAATGGAAAAGCAACTTATACAAAAAGATGACGGAACGCTACACTTTATGAACCGAATTTGGATGCCTAACTTCGGTGGAGTAAGGGACTTGGTATTAGAACAAGCCCACAAGTCCAGATATTCCGTGCGTCCAGCATCTGACAAAATGTACTTAGATTTAAAAGTACATTATTGGTGGCCAAACATGAAGGCAAAAATTGCTACTTATGTGAGCAAATGTTTGACTTGTTCTAGAGTAAAGGCAAAACATCAAAAGCCTTCAGGTTTACTTCAACAACCGGAAATACCTGAATGGAAATGGGAGCAGATATCAATAGACTTCATCACTAAGTTACCTAAAACTCATAGTGGGTTCGACACTATTTGGGTAATAGTCGATAGATTGACTAAGTCCGCCCATTTCTTACCAATTATGGAGAACGACAAGATGGAGAAGCTGACTAGAATTTATCTTAAGGAAATTGTCAGATTGCATGGAGTTCCAAATTCTATTATTTCTGACTGAGATAGTAGATTCATTTCACGATTTTGGCAATCTCTACAAAAATCCTTAGGAACACGTCTAGATATAAGTACAGCTTACCATCCACAGACTGATGGTCAGAGTGAGAGAACCATTCAGACTTTAGAAGATATGCTCCGAGCCTGTGTAATAGACTTTGGAAATACGTGGGATACTCATTTACCATTAATTGAGTTTTCCTACTACAATAGTCATCACACCAGCATCAAGGCTGCACCGTTTGAGGCTCTTTATGGACGAAAATGTCAATCCCCAATATGTTGGGCAGAAGTTGGAGATACGCAGATGGCCAGAGTGTTGGATAAGGTGTCTAAGTCCATAACTATATCTGGTATGTACTTGACCCGACCCGGCATGGTCCATTTGGGTTGCATGGCATCATGCATTTGGATAGACTAAATGAGAGAAATAACACTAGTGGTTTATTAATATATTATAAGTTCTAATATATCAATAGTATTATTTAATTAGTATCGATCAAGGATTAATTTAGAATTACTTAAAAGATCAAAAGAAGACTAATTAAATATATGGGTTGATTATGTAAATCATCCATTACTTGTATAGTGGGCTAAAGGCTTCATGGATTATCAAGATGGGCTAAGACCCATAGGATGCTCCATGGATGCTCCATGGAGGTTTAAACCCATGGGTCATGGAAATGAAGAGCCATGTTATATTAGGGTTTACATGGTGTGACCCTAAGTGTAACACACTATATAAAGAACATGACATCCACCAAAGTCGGCCACTAAAAAAGAATAGTGAGCGCAAGTCGAATTTAGAAGTGTTCTACATTCTCTCAAAGTCATTCCAAAGCACTTGGTGTTGTGTGAAACATATGAGGCATCACACTTGGGGTGCTAGGCTCACAAGGTTTTCAAGAAATCAAATCAACTACAAGGTATGTAATTCTAGCCATCTTTTATGTTTAAAGTTCCCCATGTATGATAGATAGGATTATGAACCTTGGACAAAGTATTTTGCATGTATTTTAGAAAAACATAGATCCAAGGTTTCTAGGGTTGCATGTACACCTTAGGAGTGTTAGAATGCTCAAAACCCAACAGTGGTATCAAAGCCTAGGCTTGTTTGTTTGATACTTGATGCAAAATTGTGGAAAAAACTTGTTTTTATGCACTCTGAAGCATGAACTCGCCGAGTCCATGGGGGACTCGAAGGGTCCATGAGTAAACTCATCCTACTAGTCGAGTAGGGTCTTGCACTCGACGAGTAGGAGCCCCTGAGTGCAGTTTTTCGAGTTTTGCTGCTGGAAATGGACTAGAAACATTACCCTAAACTGTTTTGGTGTTTTAAAACTTGTTTTAGATGGTGTAATGTTTGTGGTAATCCATTTACAACGGCTAATATCAAAATTACATGATTATATGTGTTCATATGTTCTTGAAATTTTGATATGACTATTCATCTTCTTATGAGTTCTTGATAGATCATAGGAATTACTTGTTTAATGCTTAATTCATGATCTTTATGTGTTTTAGTGGAGTCCATAACTTGTCCTCAAGTTATGGATAACCAAAAGTCACTTTGTATTAAATCCATTAAAAGAACACATAAGTTACAAAAATGAAGAGTCTTCATTTTAATAACTCATAAGTTATGAATTGAAAGGTTTTGTAAAGTTACAAAACTTGCCCTCAAGTTTTGGAACATGTAAAGACATCTAGTAAACTTTAGTTCCAACCCCTAGAATTTTAAAAGTTAAAATTCAACCCTTATACTTTATAATATTACAAGTTAATAATATATATATATATATATATATATATATATATATATATATATATATATATATATAGGTATAAGATCAAGTCGTTTTACCTTTAGTAGGCCTCATTCACGAAGCCGGTTTATAAGGGGGGTATAAGGTTGTTGCCTATAAATGGCAGCTTAATGGGTATCCACTCTCACCCACCGCTTCCTTGACTGATGGAGGGTCGTTAGCCGAACGGGTAGGACAATGAATTAAAATTCTCATTAAAAGTATAATGATTATTATAAAGTAACTAAATGTTTTTATAAATTCCCAATCTTAGTTACTTAGGAAAATGTGAATAAGGTGCTAATCCATGAAATTACACTTTGCACTTTGTACAAGTCGTTGGTGGAGCGTGTGTGGGTAACCGACACACTAACTTGGACTTAACAAGGTAGGCAAAGGGTGACTTAAGGTTTTTCATAGGTCGGTGGAGCACGTGTGGTTAACCGGCACATCGATTAAGTGAAAAACATTAAGGGTACCAAGTAATTTTCATGGTTACTTCACACCTTGTTTTGTGATCCTCGGCATCCTAGTCCCAAAACCTGAAGGGCACACTCGAGATTGAAACATGACATTGAAAGTTCAATGAATCTCAAAATATCTAGGAGTTTCAAATCCAATTAAAAACCTAATAATTTATTTCGTTTTTCATGGTGGAAATTGGTGAATCGTCATTCACCTACCTTCAAATATTTTATAGCTTGGATTACGGCATCCCTCTTCCAAGTTATAAAATACTGTGTTGGGTCCTAGCCTTAATATTTCATATTGGGTGTTATATTAAGGACTTAAATTGACTAACTTGAATATCTCCCATTGCAGATGTCTGGTTTAGACAACTATGATCTTCCCAAATCTCATGGAAATCATACTTCTTTACCTCCACCTCCTCCATTTATTCTCCCTGACCCACAAGGCCGAAGACTTGAAAGGTTCAAGGTCACTCAAGGTCTACTAGAAATGAAACATAAAGATGGAAGACCGGTGTGCACTCATGTCTTAAGAATGAAGTCACACATTGACATGTTGAGAATGTTGGATGCTGTTATTTCAAGGAAGTTTGCTATTGACTGGGTTCTTTAGTCACTTCCTGAGTCGTATAGTGAGTTTATTAAAGACTTCTATATGACAGATCACGACATGACCCTAATAAATATTTCTTATTTGCTTGTTGCTGCTGAATCAGGAATGATTTGGCGCAATAGTCAAGCAAATATGGGTGGGAGGTCTAATTCTCAAACGTCCATGGACATGGACAATGGTAACTTTGGTAGTCCAGAAAAACTTTCTCTTCCCAATGGAAAGGGATCAGCCTTGGTCAACCCGGTTGACCGGATGGTAAAGAGAAACTCAAAGTCTGGAATAGCTTTTTGTACCATTCCCGAAAAGTCTATATGTTTTCATTGTGAGGAAAGAGGTCATTGGAAGCGAAGCTGCCCTAGCTACCTGAAGGATCTGAAAGGAAGAAGAATCAAAAAGTTTGACTCTGATTCAGGTAAGTCCACTATCTAAATCCTTTAAGTTCCTAATTGCTGATTATTAATACATGATGTGACTAAGTTACATTTTGATGTTTGGCAGGATCAAGCAATGGGAAGGAAACTTAGAGAAAGAGTATGCTGAATCTGATCGAGGAAGATGGATTTCTATCACATGGTTGAAGATCGGGTTCTTGAGCTACTTTTTAGGAGTTATGATAGATTGCTAGAAAATATGTAATAGCATAGTTTTATTTAAAGTTGCATTGTAAGGAAAAAAGTTTTTCCGCATTTATAAATAAATAAAATTTTGTTTTATTTTATTATATCTCCTTGCAATGGCATTTTATGGAAAATTGATGTTTATATGGTTCTAGCAATAATGGAAATGTGAATTTGATTCTATCATTTGTGGTAATGTCTAAATTTACCAAATAAGGAATATTCTCATCAACCAAGTTTCATTTGGACCGAAACTTGGAATCATAGTATGATGAATGAGAACTTTCAGCTTTGGAAAATTAAGACTAATTCCTTGTTCACATGTGTATGTGAGTCAAGTGAAGGACTAAGGAATCAAGTACACATTCTTGTGCACTAGTCAAGTCCGCCACAAAAGATTGATAAGACTATTCGTCATGATTTACAAAGGTTTAGTAAATATGGTTATACTTACAAGTTAAGTATAATTCTGAAACATTGGAAAAACTTCGATGTATGACAGAACGAATGAGAAGAATCAAACTAGGCAGAAAGATAAAACTTTCTCAAATCTGAAAATATGGGAGAGTGCTTTAGTATCATGTTTTGTGATCATCTTAATGATTAAGAAAACATATCACAATTGGTCCTCTAAGTGCATTCCTATGGCTAAGAAGAGGAATCAAGAATTGCTGAAATGGTTGAATCAAGAAGATGAGTCATACTTCGTTCCAAAACAAGTCTTAGAGTCATACTCCAAGACTGTAAGTTGAGTGACATATCTTAAAGAAAGGTTTATAACACTTGTCAAATGTAAGAGTAAAAGTGTCCTACTCTTGTACATTTGAAATTGGTAAGTTGTGATGTTTTGGATAAAACAAAGACCAACTAAGGCCAATTTTGTGAAGTGTTTCTCTTGATAAATAATCTGTACTATCTCTTGAATATTGGGGAAGTGAGTCTTATATGTCAAGAGGACAGTGGGAGTCTTAAAGATCTTGGAAAAGGCTTCTAGATCTAATCAAGAAGGAAAACCTATAGTTTATCACTAGCACACGACTTGAGGTTTATAACCTATCGTGTTGAAATATTCTTATTTCTGTGCCCATTCCAGTTAAAGTTGGATTTGCATATGAGTTCTTAGAGTTCTAAATTTGTTGCATAACAACCTGGAAGCACTGGAAGGCCCTTGTGCTTCCAGACGGCAAGAAATTAAGATTGAGTTCAGTCCATATGAGTTTGGATTTGTCATTATCCTTGTCTTGTGATTATGGTTTTGACAAATTCACATGGATAAGAACACATACACCATAAAATCTAAGTGTCATAAGGTTTCTCTCCGATTCATGAAAATTATGGTGAGGAAACTCTTTCACTAAGTGGATTTTAACTAGATAGCAATTGTGATATTTGCATTCTCAAAGTCGGTAGTGGAGCGTGTGTGGTTAATCGGCACACTAACATGGACTTGTGAGAAATGGAAAAGGTCTAAACAATTGAGACTATGATCACGCCATCCCTTTTCATAATTCTGAAATTGCTTAGACACACATGTGTGCTATCTAAGGAAGAGGTGTATGATTTTGATAAAGTTTTATCAAAGTATCTCGTATCATAAATATGAACTTTGGTAAGAAGGTCAATAAAGTATTGATTTCTAGAAGTTCAGCAGATTTCTGAGTACATGTCAAAGCTAGTGGGAGCATAAGTTTTATGCTAATAATTATCATGCAAGTGGGAGCATGATAATTATAATAAGTGTTGCAAGTTATCAATGTTAATTATAGAAAACAAAAGGTTCCAATTGGGAAAAAGTTGTTTTGCTATAATTAAGGGAGAGAAAATTATACTTCACTTCAATTCTAAAAGCTTAGATTGAGGTCTTAATCATATTTAGTCAAGGATATATATATGAATTTCATGTTGGAATGGCTCAACATAAGGAAATTATATATATGGGTCCATTATTTGCGTTCTAAAAAAATTCGATTATGATTACGACATCCCTTTTCATAATATGAATTATGAGAATTTGGCAAATAGAAATAGAAATATTATAGCAAAAGACTGGTCTAGTATCATGTCTTTATGAATCGTGTCGCATATGCTTCAGATATAGGATCGATTGCATGTGCTATAATATTCATCTGTTCTAACTTTTTCCAAATGCCCAGAGCATTAAGAAGGAAAAAGTACTATAACTAGATGTGACTAATTTGATTAAGCAATTGTTGAGGACAGAGTAAGGTTTACCAAAGATTGGTTGCTCAGGGACAGTTGGAAGTATAGTGTTAATTTTTGAAGGACCATATTGACATATTCTGAAAAGAGGCAACTCTTGTTGAGGAGTAATAGTCAAAAAGGGAATATGGAAATGTTCCCATAGGTGGAAGCTATTCATTAAATCTGTGAAAGATTAGGAAACTTAATGCAAGAAGAATGTTTAAAGCAATGAACTTTGAATATGAGACTTCGTTTCCATGGAATTGATCTCCATTGGAATACTCTGTAATGTCTGTTGACAAGTCTTTGTGACTTTGTGCATAATCATTACAAGAGGACAACTGCATATAAGTTTAGAATCTAACATATTTAAGTAAATGCCAGGAATCTAGGATTCATGCATTTGCAGTATGGATTTGGGATTGTGAAATGAGTATCATTGGAAGTATGTTCAATCGATCTATTTCACGGAGTAAAGATCATATAAAAACATAGTGTGCATACTTGATGTATTGCATAACTAATGTTTAGACAAACATAGTGTGCATACTTGGTGTATGGCATGACTAGTGTTTAAAAAACATAGTGTACATGCTCGGAGCATGGGACAGCTATTGTTTTAATTCAAGTATAAAGTTGATAGTTTGAAACAGTATACAATGAATAATGTGCAATCAATATGGTGATAAATAAAAGGTGTTTTTATTTATATTCATAAGTTCTGAGACCATAGTTGATTCAATTATTCTTGTGTTTCACTTTGCATGTTTTAACTTCCAGAATAACTAAGCTGCTCTTCCTGAATGACTAAGTTATTCAAACTATCCACAGTTGGTCATATGTTGGAAGTAGATATGAATCAAGACTCTCATGGGTTGGCTTGTAGAGGTCTAAGATGTTGGACAAAATGGTGCTACAACACTCATGAGTGATCATAAGTTCTGAGTATTGGATTCAACCCACGCTCACTGGTATCACTTCAGGAGACTGTAATATCATATAAGTCTTCAAACCAAGAGATATGACTTTTTGCCTATGAATTGGTTATACATTGATCGTACGAAAACACATTGGTAACTCGATGTTATAAAACGTGCCCTTGTGTATGATTCAACAAGTAGTAGAACAAGCATATGAGTCGAAGTTTATCTGTTCCTTCTTGGATTAGAAGCGATATCTGGGCCCCTTGATGATTTTGTTTTGACCAATGTACCGGGCCCGGTCAGAACTAAGTTGATCTGTTCACTTAAGTTCTATGTCAAACAAATCGGAAATCGGGAAACAAATTGCTGGACAATAAGTAAGACATTGTTCCATGTATTTGTACGGCTGATATCTAGAACAGAGGATTATATGATCACTTATCTTAAATGGCATAACATCATCTTCTAAGTTCCGAGAGACCTTGAAAGAGCTACGATTGCTGATCGGTTCTGAAGTCATACTTGTAGTTATAGTTATTAGACTTATCCAAGTGGGAGACGGTTGGATAAGGTGTCTAAGTCCATAACTATATCTGGTATGTACTTGACCCCACCCGGCATGGTCCATTTGGGTTGCATGGCATCATGCATTTGGATAGACTAAATGAGAGAAATAACACTAGTGGTTTATTAATATATTATAAGTTCTAATATATTAATAGTATTATTTAATTAGTATTGATCAAGGATTAATTTAGAATTAATTAAGTGATCAAAAGAAGACTAATTAAATATATGGGTTGATTATGTAAATCATCCATTACTTGTATAGTGGGTTAAATGCTTTATGGATTATCTCATGGGTTTTGAGCATTCTAACACTCCTAAGTGTACATGCAACCCTATAAAACCTTGGATCTATGTTTGTCTAAAATACATGCAAAATATGATTTCCAAGGTTCATAATCCTATCTAGCATACATGGGGAACTTTTAATCATAAAAGATGGCTAGAATTACATACCTTGTAGTTGTTATGATTCCTTGAAAACCTTGAGAGCCTAGCACTCCAAGTGTGATGCCTCAAATGTTTCACACAACATCAAAAGAAAAGGTAAAACCTTGTTTGTACAAAGCATGAAAGGAAATAACATTTCTTGCCATTTCAGGCGAATAACAACATTTATTCAAATCTAAAGTATACCCACTACTTAGCAACAAAGTATAAACTCCAATCTTGGTGACAGGTGAAACTTTCCTATTCCCCATGATCAAGTTTATCTTTCCATGCTCCACATTCTCACTTCTTCTTAGTCCCTGCATGGTTGGGTTTCACTTTCCCATCCTTTAAATCTTGCTGGTACTTCGGGCAGTTCCGCTTCCAGTGTGCCTTTTCATGACAATAGAAGCATTCGGCCTCTTTTGGGTCAGCAGAAAGAGTGACGAAACCTTTCTTAGTTCCGCTTGAAGAGGAGCCATCAAGGGTCTTACCCTTGGTACCCTACGAAGGGTTCTTCCTCTTCTTCCCTCTACCTTTCCCGATTGCCAGGACAGGTGCGGAGTTTGGAGTAGGAGTAGGAGTGGTAACAACCGACTTACCTTTAAGACCTGATTATGCGGTCTTTAGGAGTCCTTGAAGTTTGATGAGGGTGACTTCTTCCTTGTTCATGTGGTATGTCATGCGGAATTGATCATAAAACGATGGTAAGGAGTGCAAAATGATATCTATTGCTAACTCCTCTGGGAAGTTCACATTCAGCTTCATTAAACGGTCCACATACCTCTGTATTTTTTGCATGTGGCCCACAATGGGTTCACCATCTTTCATTCGGGTTGTTATCATGGAGGAGATGATTTCATATCGCTCTTGACGAGCACTCTGATGGTACCGGTCCATCAAATCCTGGTGCATCTCAAAAGGATAATAGTCCTCATAGGACTTTTGGAGCTCGGCTGTCATAGTGGCCATCATGATGCATGCCACTTTGGTAGCATCTCTTTCATGTGCCTCATATTCAGCAAACTCCTCAGGAGTACCAGTCGGCTCGGGTACCTTAAGCTCCTTGTCGAGAACATATTCTTTGTTCTCGTATCGAGTGACCATCCTGATGTTTCTGATCCAATCAGTAAAGTTGGATCCATCAAAGATGACTCTACCACAAAGGTTCATGGGAGAGAAGGAGCCGATAGGGTTTGAGCCAGGAGCAGCATTGTTGGTATACATCTGAAAAGAAGAAAAGACAAGTTTAGTTTAGATATAAAGATAGTCCTTAATAAAACACCCAAATGTAATATTAAGGCTAGGATCCAATCACAATATATTATAACTTAGAAGAGGGATGCCGTAATCTAAGCTAAAACATATTTGAAAGGTAGGTGAATGACGATTCACCAATTTCCACCATGAAAACGAAATATAAATTATTAGGTTTTATTTGGTTTTTAGAAACTCCTAGATTCTTTTGAGATTCATTGAACTTTTTCAATGGCATGTTTCAATCTCGAGTGTGCCCTTCATGTTTTGTGACTGGGATACCGAGGATCACAAAACAAGGTGTGAAGTAACCATGCAAATTACTTGGTACCCTTAATGTTTTTCACTTAATCGATGTGCCGGTTAACCACACGCGCTCCATCGACCTATGAAAAACCTTAAGTCACCCTTTGCCTACCTTGTTAAGTCCAAGTTAGTGTGCCGGTTAACCACACACGCTCCACTAACGACTTAATCAAAGTGCAAAGTGTAATTTCATGGGTTAGCACCTTATTCATATTTTCCTAAAGTAACTAAGATTGGGAATTTATAAAACATTTAGTTACTTTATAATAATCATTATACTTTTTAATGAGAATTTTAAGTCATTGTCCTACCCGTTCGGCAAACGACCCTCCACCAGTCAAGGAAGCGGTGGGTGAGAGTGGACACCCATTAAGCTGCCATTTTATAGGCAACAACCTTATACCCCCCTTATAGACCGACTTCGTGAATGAGGCCTACTAACGGTAAAACGACTTGATCTTATATATATATATATATATATATATATATATATATATATATATATATATATATATATATATATATATATATATATTATTAAACTTATAATATTATAAAGTATAAGGGTTGAATTTTAACATTTAAAATTCTAGGGGTTGGAACTAAAGTTTATTAAGATAGCTTTACATGTTCCAAAACTTGAGGGCAAGTTTTGTAACTTTACAAAACCTTTCAATTCATAACTTATGAGTTATTAAAATGAAGACTCTTCATTTTTGTAACTTATGTGTTCTTCTAATGGCTTTAATACAAAGAGGCTTTTGGTTATCCATAACTTGAGGACAAGTTATGGACTCCATTAAAATACATAAAGATCATGAATTCAGCATGAATCAAGTAATTCCTATGATCTATCAAGAACTCATAAGAACATGAATAATCATATCAAAATTTCAAGAACATATGAACACATATAATCATGTAATTTTGATATTAACCATTGTAAATGGATAAGAACAATCATTATACCATCTAAAACAAGTTTAATAACACCAAAACAGTTTAGGGTAATGTTTCTAGTCCATTTCCTGCAGCAAAAGTCGAAAATCTACATTCTGAGGCTCCTACTCGTCGAGTGCACGAACCTACTCGACGAGTAGGATGAGTTTAGTCATGGACTCGGTGAGTCTCCCCATGGACTCGGCGAGTTCATCATACAGACAGCAAGAAAATCGACTTTTTTTCACTATTTTGCATCAAGTATCAACAAACAAGCCTAGGCTCTGATACCACTGATGGGTTTGAGCATTCTAACACTCCTAAGTGTACATGCAACCCTAGAAAACCTTGGATCTATGTTTGTCTAAAATACATGCAAAATATGATTTCCAAGGTTCATAATCCTATCTACCATACATTGGGAACTTTTAATCATAAAAGATGGCTAGAATTACATACCTTGTAGTTGTTATGATTCCTTGAAAACCTTGAGAGCCTAGCACCCCAAGTGTGATGCCTCAAATGTTTCACACAACACCAAATGCTTTGGAATAACTTTAGAGAATGTATAACACTTGTAAAAATCGGCTTGCCCTCACTTGTTCTTAGTGTAACCGATTTTGGTGAGTATCATGTTCCTTATATAGTGTGTCACATCTAGGGTTACACCATGTAAACCCTAATGTGACATGACTCTTCATTTCCATGACCCATGGGTTTGTAACTCCCATGGAGCCTCCATGGAGCATCCAATGGGTTTAACCCAACTTGATAATCCATAGAGCCTTTTAGCCCACTATACAAGTTATGGATGATTTACATAATCAACCCATATATTTAATTAGTCATCTTTTGATCACTTAATTACGTCCAAATTAATTCTTAATCAATACTAATTAAATAATACTATTAATATATTAGAACTTATAATATATTAATAAACCACAAGTGTTATTTCTCTCATTTAGTCTATCCAAATGCATGATGCCATGCAACCCAAATGGACCATGCCGGGTCGAGTCAAGTACATACCAGAAATAGTTATGGACTTAGACACCTTATCCAACATTATCAAGATGGGCTAAGACCCATAGGATGCTCCATGGATGCTCCATGGAGGTTTAAACCCATGGGTCATGGAAATGAAGAGCCATGTTACATTAGGGATTACATGGTGTGACCCTAAGAGTAACACACTATATAAGGAACATGACATCCACCAAAGTCGGCCACTAAAAAAGAATAGTGAGGGCAAGCCGAATTTAGAAGTGTTCTACATTCTCTCAAAGTCATTCCAAAGCACTTGGTGTTGTGTTAAACATTTGAGGCATCACACTTGGGGCGCTAGGCTCACAAGGTTTTCAAGGAATCAAATCAACTACACGGTATGTAATTCTATCCATCTTTTATGTTTAAAGTTCCCCATGTATGCTAGATAGGATTATAAACCTTGGAAAAAGTATTTTGCATGTATTTTAGACAAACATAGATCCAAGGTTTCTAGGGTTGCATGTACACCTTAGGAGTGTTAGAATGCTCAAAACCCATCACAGAGAACGTACAAGCAATACCTTCGTACTGGACCAGAAATAATCCATGAAACAACTGAAAAGATCGTGCAAATTAAGGATCGATTAAAGGTTGCACGTGATCGTCAAAAGAGCTATGCTGACGTAAGACATAAGCCTTTAGAATTCCAAGTTGGAGATAAAGTAATGTTGAAGGTCTCTCCTTGGAAAGGCATAATTCGATTCGGGAAACAAGGCAAACTAAACCCACGGTGTATAGGACCTTTTGAAATTCTAGCAAGAATTGGTTCTGTCGCATACCAACTCAAGTTGCCTCAAGAACTAAGTAATGTGCACGATGTTTTTCGCGTATCAAACCTCAAAAGATGTCTATCCGATGACACTCCTGTTATACCTCTTGAAGATATACAAGTCAATACGAAACTCAACTTTGTAGAAGAACCTGTTGAGATCATGGATCGAGAAGTCAAACGATTAAAGCAAAGTTGTATTCCCATAGTGAATGTTCGATGGAGCTCTTTACAAGGACCTGAATTTACTTGGGAACGTGAAGATCAGATGAAAGAAAAATACCCCCAACTGTTTGACAAAACCCCATCCATAAGATCAATTTCGGGAAGAAAATTATTCTAACGGGGGGAGAATGTAACACTAGTCAAAATAGGTCAATAGACAATCACATGTGATTATGCCAATCATGTAATGTGATTTTGTTAAACTAGTAATGTGATAAGAGTTCTATGTATTTCATGATAAATTCTAATACAAATATGAACTTTCTTTATGATACAACTCAAAGTATACGTCCATACGATTCCAAAAATATAAATCTGACTTCGCATGAAGAAGTTATGATCAACCGAACACTATAAATCTCTATAATAAGAGTAATTTAAAATAGACTTATAATTTGCTATTGGAGTCTAAAAGAGAGTTGTAGTACTTGTAAATACCTATGCGTGCATATAAAGAACGTCAAAAACGGAGTTCCTATGTGAAAGTTACGACCTTCCGAAGATTCAACTGTCAGAAACCCTAATCTGACTGAGCTCACAACATGAGCATAGAAACTCACGACGTGAGGAGTCATTTTGCCACATCTCGGAATCTAGAAGGGGTGTGACGAGGCTACGAGGGGATAAGATCCAAACTCACGACGTGAGCAAGGATATCTCACGACGTGAGGAGTCACATGGCCACCTTCCGAAGCTAGGGACGCAAATGGCAAGTCTACGGGGATAAGATCCAAACTCAGGATGTGAGACTATATGGCTCACGACGTGAGGGTCCAAAATCCTTCCTATAAATAGCAGGTCCGACTTCAGCTATTCCTACACCTGAACTTCTTTCCTTTCTCTCATTTACTGAAGCTCTCTTGCATCCCGAGCCCCGACGACCTCGTACGCTGACCGTTTCTGCTTAGATTACATAAAATCACGCTACTAGGGTGAGTTTCACGGCCCCACTTTCTAATATTTTGGGGGAAAATGCATGCTAAATATTGTATATACATTACTATTATGTCTATATGATAGTATATAGTTATAATAACCGGGGTATAGTTGTTCTAAATATAATATTTTGAATATATACAACTATTATCAACTTGGTAGTATGTTATTATACTAATGTAGATCTTGAGTTATACTTAGGATTCTATATATATGTTGTGTCTCATATAGTTCCGAAGTTATATTCGGAAGTTGTATATGTTAATTTATAAAGTATGTTGTGATTGTTAGTTTTATGACAAGATAAAACTTGGTATGTTATATGTTGTTGTTGTTATTGGTTTTATGTCAAGATAAAACCTGGTTTTACTTCAAGTTATAGCTGTTATACTGTCTAAATGTTATGAAGTTAGGAGTAATGTTTAAAAGCATAGTATAGTAACTTAGGGTTTTAGACATGAAAATGCTTTTGTTGTTAGAGCTATAGGAAGTCGTCGAAGTCTACATGAGTAATTGTATTCATCAACTAAGATTGGGGATCTTAGCAGAAATCCTCTGAACTGTAACCGTTAATCCCGTGTGAGCGAGGAAGTGGTGTATAATTAGTATACGGGTTGACCACCCCACTTGTGATTGTTAGCTACAGTCAACCATAAGCAAGTGACGAACTATCCTTTTACTTGTTATTGTTCCGGCGTCGATGAAGCGTACGGTGTTGTCCTCATGGAAATCATGAGTGGGTTGTCCTCATGGAAATCATGAGTGGGTTTTATCAGAGGTATTATGTCATAGCAGCGGTTACAGGCTCATGGTAGCAAATTGTTAGAAACATTATACTTTGTCGTATACAAGTATTAATTTTAAGTATAAGTTTCCCCCTACTTATACCTTTGGCTCAAGGAATGTTTAGGTATAACATTTAATTGATAAGTAAACTATTATATCTAATATACATACTAAATGTTGGAGAGTCAAATTGATACTTTCAAAACTATACTTTTGAACGTGGAAAATGTATTATTTTTATATGGAGTCAAAACCTGTGGACTCACCAACTTTATGTTGACGTATTTTAAAATGCATATGTTTTCAGGAACTTGAAAAGCTGGTATGTATTCGAACAGGAGAAGTTTTACTATTACCTTTCTGTTCATTAAGAAGTATGCCATAGCCGGATATTATGTAATAGGTTCTAGAAAAACAGTTATGTAACTTTCAATTATCAATAAAGGTATGTATTTTCTTTAGTACTGTTCAATGTATGTTATATAACTGTGATACGAAGAATGACGTTACACCACCCGGTGTTTCCGCCGATGGCTGGGGGTGTGACAGGGAGCCACTCACTTCCTATTTATAGGAAAGACTCAACCCATTTACACATACAAGAGGGTAAGCCATAACACTCCACATCCAAGCGTGACTTTGCACCCTAACATTCTCCCCCTCAAAGTTAGGATTGAATGTCCCGGCTTCAATATCCAATGAGCTCGCATGATCAAGACCAAACTCCCCCTCGAAATGATACCGGTCTTCAATTCCGCAAATGAATACCTTAAGCTTCGAATACCCACTTTTCATTCTCCCCCCTTTTATAATTAAAAAATGATTATAAAACCCATTAAGGGTGAGAAGCGCCCAATGATTAATCTTCATAAAACTCCCCCTTGATGTGTGCCAAAAATGAAACACCGAAAAACTTGCATGGAAAAAAAATCACGAAAAAGCCTTGAAAAATTTCCTATTTATGAAAATTTTCGACTTTTGGGTGAGAGCTGCAAGATTTTCCAAAATCCGGGTAAAAACTGTCAAAAATAGAATTATGTAGGGACCCGTTGCACCAAAAAGCCAAAGATGCGAAACACTCCCCCATTTGCGAAACTGGGTAGAAAATGTAAATTCGCACAAACTACAAGCGCCTGAAATGTAAATTCTTCACTTTCTCATCTTTGTTAGCCCAATATCGAAGTTGGGATTTTCTGCCAACATTTAGAAACTTCAGCGTTCTTCACAAATTGTTTACACCAATGTCGAAATTGGGTTTAAATTGCCATTTGTTCGAAACATTAGGGGTGATATTCGAAACAATTGCTTTCTTCTTCCCAATTCGTTGCACAGGGAACGAACTCTACCCTTCGCAATACAACCACAACCCTTCGATATTGATTCCCATCGACCATATAACCTAGGCTTCAAAACATCAATTGGCAATCCATTTGATTTCATAGCCTTCAAAACATGCACCTTCCCATTCATCAACAACAACATTTCAACCATTCGTAAGTCAACCCTTTCAACCATTCGTAAGGCAGGTCACTGGTAACTCAACTTTTTGCAATCCAAACCCCTTGTTATCCAAGTCTTCGATTCCTACTCATCTTTGCAAAAGACGTCGAGTATTAATTAGTCAACCAAAGCCTTCGACTGTCAAACTACTTAATCAACGATATCAACATTCGCCTATAGCCATCAATATTTATAATCAACTCCAAACTTTCGTTCTTCAATCAATACCTCATTCGCTTTCAAAACCATATGTTCGTCATCGATGTATTACAAAAGCGAAGCCTTCTACCCAAATAGACTCAAATACAATTTCATCCCAAATCAAAGTCGATTCCCAGTAAAACACTCGATGTCAAATCCCAGTGACATCAAACTCGTCGATTTCAATACTCCTTTCAACTGCATATCATCGATATCAATAATCAAATATCCATCCAAACTATTTAGACTATTTCCGTTTTTCTTTGACTATCAAACCCATTCATCAATCCAAAACATCACAGTTTATCCTTCGATTCCAATTCCTTCAAGAAACGTCGATAATTGATCCAGAAACAAATGACTAACAGAACTTCGAAATCAATAATCCTTCTTGTCAAAATTGACTATCAACACCAAAAGAACACAAGTGACCATCGAAATCGAACCATATAACCATTTGAAATTCGAAATACAAATCACTATGCGAACTACTCTTTTGACCATTCGACTTTAAGACTTCAATCAAAATCAAATGAACGTCGATTCCAACACATTTGACAATCAAACCCAACTGTTTTCGAAATCGACATCACCACTATCAATCAAAAGATGAAATAGATCCCAATACATGTTCGATTTCAAGTCAACATTCACTATTTCTAATAATCATCGATCTAATATCTGTTTTGCTTGAAATCTCAGATTAAGAAAGTCAGTCAAAATTGACTTTGATTGCAATCTTCGACTTTAAGCAATAATGTCGAACGATTCAAAGATACAAGACAGACTATTTGAAGAAACAAAAACACTGATCCAACAAATAATAGTTATCTAATGAATATGGGCTTGAAATTCGATGAACATTATCGTACAAGATAATTAGGCTTAAAAGATTTCAATTTAATTTGGGCTTAATGAACAATAACACTTCGAAATTTGAACAGGAAAGGCTCATGATGAATAGTTAAAATTGAAATGTTAGAAAATGATTTTGATTTTGAGATTTTGATCAAAACAAAAATAATTGGATCAAAAAACGGGGTTGAAATAGATTTTGTCACACCCCCAAACCAGAACGGCGGAAACGTCTGGGGGCGGATGACTTCATGTACAATATCATAACAATTGAATAATAGCAATCAAAGCATCACAGCCATTGCATTTAATATTTAATAAGTTTACATTGTACTAAAAAACATTGTTTACATGATATCAAATGCATATGACTAAAATGAATATCGAGATGCGACGACGTCCCATCCACCAAAAACTCTCGTGGTTACCTGTTTACTGGTTCCCTGAGAATACAAGTGATTTTGAAAAGTGTCAACAATTAAGTTGGTGAGTTCATAAACGTTTTGTATGAGAAATATTTTTTTAACCATTTCATGTAAAATAGTAGTGTATGCTTCCAGAAAATCCAATATTTTCTTTAAAATGAACTGTAAGTCTTAATCCAAAGACTACAAATGTAAGTAATGTGGTACTGAAAAGTCGTGTTATGAAGTTTTATAAAACTACTTGTATGTTAACCTTGTTGTAAGTCTTAACCCAAGACAAAAATGTAGGTAATATTGTACTGGAAAGTAGTGTTTTTACATGTATATAAAACTACTTGAATGTATGTAAACCTTATTGTAAGTCTCAAACCCAAGACTAAAATGTAAGTAATGCGATACTGGAAAATAGTTTTAGTAAGATTTATCATTTTGTGAAACTATTTGAGTGTACGCTAGCCCATAAACCCAATGTTGTGTTAATACTCAAATGTGAGTTATTATAACTATACTAATGCGACTGGTTTCCTGAACGACGTTCTTCAGGCGTCGGAACTGATTACGACATTTGTCACCCCAGACCTGCTCGTATAATTGTAGCTAACAGTTTAGGTGCGGGGTTCTCAATCCCGTATAGATCTATACACAAGTGTCACGCTCTCCCTACAAGAGACTCTGGTTATAATGCAGATCTTAGTTGTGTACTCTGGTAGGTACAGTGAAGCCAAAAGTCTCACAAGTCTGTATCAACTAGTTTACGTCTATTGTACTGAAAATTCATTTTCGTGTAAACAAAAGTGTTATTCTTCCATAATGGATACATAATATGAAATTAATTATACCTTTAAACAATTATATGTTTCTTCTGAAATGATAGTGTAGTTTTGTGAAATAGCTAGAATATACTCCTTTTTGATAGAAAAACTATATTTTAGTAAAAAGCTTCATAAACCATGTAGTTTTGCAAATCATAAATTTTCTTATGATGATATAACATAGATTACGTTTGTTTAGATAGTTTTGCATTTCAAAACTAATATATCACAAATAATTATACAAAAGCTAGTGATAACCATATCTTATGCAAATAATATCTTATATTTAACATAAAGATGAAAACATGTAAGTATTTGTGTGATAAACATAGTTTTACTTGTATTCCCCCCCCCCCCCCTCCTAAAACATGAAAAACTTAAAAATGTGGGGATATGAAATCACCTTGAGTGGATTTGTGGGTTGTTTGAAGAGATGGTGTGCAGATTTCCAAGCCTAAACTCTTGAATGGGGTTGATGAACTTTTTTTAAAGATGATATTACCCTAAGAGTTTTAATACATAATAATGTGTGTAAATATAGTGAAACTAACATGAAAGGGTATGAAAACACTAGATAATAAAGAAGAACTTACCAAATCGCTAAGAACAAACTTTGAGAAATAAACCCTTGGAGGCTTTGTGCTTAATCCTTGAGAGAATTTAGAGTAGAATGGAGAAATGGAAATGGTGGGGATTTGGGTGTTTCCTGTCGTGTATATAAAGGAGAAGATGAGGTGATGTTTACTTGGATATTTGTTGGGAAATAGCATGGATACATGCTGGATATTAGTTTGTATGGGAAAAGATGGAAACTTCAAATCACCAAGTCAGCTGTCCTTTTCTACATTTCCAGCCGAAATCAATTTGGGAGGGAAATCAAATTGGTGATTTTGGCCAAGCATGACCGAAATCACCATTTATACCACCAAGGTCCATGTGATTTCGGTCCTAGCTCCTTCCTACCTTGTGATTTCGGTCTTAATGCTTTTGTTATCACCCATTAAAAGGGGTTTTCGGTCCTAGTGTTTTAGTAATCACTCATTAAAAGGGTTTTCGGTCCTAATGGTCTTAATCATGGGATTTCGGTTACGTAGTACCCACTGAGAGGTGATTTCTTCCTTAAGCAAACTGAAATCACTAAGGTGGTGGGGTCCTAGGCCTACAACTATAAAGCAAAGTCTAAATTCATGATTTATGTTCCAACTATTTGAATTGTCTTGACTTGTTATAACTTGTTTACTTTCAAGAGTTTAATATAAATATGATTTCCAAAGTATATATACCTATATATATACTTATGCCCTTTTGGCTTTCAAAGTTTTATTGAAACAATGTTACATTGTTAATTTATTTATACATAGTTACAACTTAGACCTTGCTTGTTCCAAAATTTTCCAGTTGTCGCAGATTTGATCCAATGAGACAAATCGATCAAAAATTGAAAAACGCAAAACACGAATCGAAATTATGGACGTTTTGGAATCCATTTGAGAATTTGAGATACCGTTTTGACGATCTGAGTTCCATTTTCAATGAACGAATCAAATTTAGAAGATCTTGGTTCTTTTGTTGGAACGAGAAAATCTCCAATTTGAACATTGTACCACCCACAATGCGTGTTGTACAACTCGTTCTTTGTGTTCTTCAACGATCCAAGAACATCTTCAAAAGAACCATCAACAATTTTGGTTTTGGACTTCTAATTCAATGCAACACTTGGAGATTGTTTCTTTAGAACCCAAATTTGCTTCATGGATTTCGGTTTCACAACAACATTTGATAATTTTTGTGAGTAAACCCGCTTGTTCTTCCGTTTAATATTCTTCTTCTTTTTTTTCTCATCTTTTTGCATCTTGAAGATTTGATTTCAAGAACAACTTCATTCTTGACAACTTCAACTTTACAAGTTTGAATCAAATCTTTTGGATTTTGATACTTGTGAATTTCTTGGATTAACGGCTTTCGATAATGAATCATTCCTTCAAACGAATCACAAGAACACAAAATATCATCGGTTTGAACTCCAATCGAGCAAAAAACTTTTTCATCTTCATGAGAATCAACTTGAATCTTCTTGTCATGAACTTCAAGAACATCAAGAACATCACATTGAACTCCATAGTCTTGAACTTCAACAAACTTAAGAGCATGAAGATCACTTGGGTTTTCAACAAGAGAAATGTATCTTTTATTAAACAAATCTCTTTCTTCTCTTTTCTTTCGATTTTCGATGGAAAATAACATGAGCATGGAAAGTCCATATAAGCATTCAATCTTCAAAAGAGGTTGAAATATCAATCTTCCATGATCATCCTTCAAACCTCCATAAGAGACCAAAGAATCCCATGAAAGAAACCCGCTTAACAATAACCCATAAAATTGATTTTCGTTGACTTTGTATTTCACATCTTCAATGATCACAACCCAAGAATCATGATCCAAATACACCATGATCACAAAAACTTGAAAATTTTCTAGAGAGAGAGTTTTTTTGAATGGGTTTTCTAGAGAGAGAAAGTGACACAAACAAGTATTCTAGAGAGAGAAAATCAAATTTTGGATCAAACCAAGGAAAAATTCGATTTCTAGAATACAAAACACTCTCTAATCACGAAGATCAATAAGAACATGAAAAATCACCAAATGAAGAATGTCATCATTGATCAATTCTTGATCAAATCAAGAGCACCCGCTATGATACCAATTGTAGTGGTGTTGATTATGATGACAAATGCGGAATAAAAAAGATCTAGTGAATCATCATACAAATCATGAACACATGGAGTAAATAAATCTTTTCAATGTCTCATTAGTTTGATTAGAAAGAGTACAAATGGGTTTGTAATAATTCTCTCTCTAAACTAATGCTCTCAAAGTTTTCATTCCATAATGGGAGTCACGGAGTTCCTATTTATAGGAAATACTCAACACATTTACACATACAAGAGGGTAAGCCATAACACTCCACATCCAAGCGTGACTTTGCACCCTAACATCAATTTCTTTTACATTTTCTTGATCAAACTAAAACCAATTAGGAGAAAACCATCTTCCTATATATATATATATATATATATATATATATATATATATATATATATATATATATATATATATATATAATCATCTTCAACATCTGAATCTAAAAAAAAGCAACAATTGTTGGAATTCAGAGTGATCTTCCTGTTAATGAAAAAACAAGGTTACAAAATACTCAAAATGCTAACTTACAGGAAAAAAAAGTGGTGTTTGTTTCAGGCATTTCATCGAGCACTTGGTGTGCATCTCTAACAGGCAAGAAAAGGATCATAAATTCCTTACACCAAATTTCGTTATTTTAGGTGTAGTAATGAAAGGGAGAAGAAACAAATCCATTTAGTGTAAGCCAATATAAGCCACAAGCTTTTGGAAAACTATGATAAATATTCAAACGGGAAAACATTAAACATGTTAGATTCATTTGAAAAGCCACTTGAAGAAGTTATATCGAAATCACCAACTGGAATACGTTACTTGGTTGCTTAATGTTATGGAAATACAGTAGAGTCGGGAACCACATAAAGAAGAAGACAAAAATCAAGAAACACTTGGTGTGCAAAAAATCAAAAAACATATGCATTGGATTGATGCACATGTTTTTTCACAAGGTTTCTTAATGATTATGTATAGTCGCAAATTGAATGAGATAACCAACCGATTAAAGCCATAAAATAGTAACACAATTTTACAATTATCTCCATGATATCTCAAATCATATCACTTTATATGCACATCGAATCAATCAAGTTGAAAATGGAGAAATTCACCTGTAAGTAGAACAAGCGCATGTTGATTCAGTTGTGGCTTGATTGAGCAACAAGAACGATGATGTCATGTTGCTGCTACGGAGTTATGTGTTTCTATTGTTGATCGATTGGAGCTAAGTGCACGAAAATATGTTGTTAGTAGGTTCTTTGGTTTGCTCTCATTATTTGAGTTCGTTATTGATCTCTCTCTCTCTCTCTCTCTCTCTCTCTCTCTATATATATATATATATATATATATATATATATATATATATATATATATATATATATATATATATATATATATATATATATATATATATATATACACACGACAATGATTTGTTATGACATTTCTGTGTAGGTTCTTTTTTTTAATTTGACGGCAAAGGATTAGATTTCAATACAATCATGATTTGAAAAAGAAAGCCACAATACTTCCAATCGTGTATTTGTGTTTCCATTAACAAGAGTTTTTGCTTCATAGAGTTGACTAGATTCAAGGTAATGTTTTTTTTGATGCATCAATTGAATCTATACCGATAAACTTTCAAATGAATGTTTACGTATATAATCAAATATTATTAATTGATTCACACATATATAATTAAACATAGTAGCAAATTAAAAGTTTTAAACAATGCTTAGGAGAAAGCAAAGAACATATACTCCCACTCCCCGTGACTAGTTACATCTATAATTTATAATATTATTTTATTAATATAGTTATGTTCTTATCAAAGTGTTTTTGGCGTACCAGGAGCTGACGGATAAGTGTCCCCGATCAAAAGTTGTTGGTTCAAGTTCCGTTTAAACAAATTTATTTTAGAAATAAAATAATGTATATGTGTATAAATCATTCTAAAAAATGTGGTTATGTTTTTGGATTGTCAAACTTATAAACTTTAGAAGATATGAGTATAACATAAATGACTTATCTTTTTGTCTATATTTATTTATATCAAGGTATTGGCTTCAATGTATTATATCCATACAGAATGATCATTACTTTATATTTATGAACTTCAGTTTTAAGATTAATGCCAATAATGGGTAACCAAGAATATATATATATATATATATATATATATATATATATATATATATATATATATATATATATATATATATATATATATAGAGGTTTCGTTGAGATTAAAAATAAAATAGAGATTTTGAAATTCAACCTCATCCACATATTTCACATCTGTCGCTTTAACCCTCCGACACGGTAGGCCTGTTATAATCATAAATGATTATATAGCATCGGCCGTTCATTTCACCTCCGCCACCATCCCCACCACCACAACCGCCACTGCCACCACCAATACCACAATATATGACACCATCCGACTCAACCATTGTCACCTCCATCACTTTTACCGCCGCCACCTCTGTCACCACCACATTTTCTGCCACCAACTGTCATAATCATACACTCAGTCTGTGAATAGACATATATGTATAATCATTTATGATTAGACATATACATATAAACATGTATAATCATATATAATTATAAATATATGCCATATAATCATTTATGATTTGGCATACCCCGCTCCTGTCAGTACGCTGGAGCGTTAAAGCGGCAAATGAAATATATGTGGCTGAGATTGAATCTCAAGATCTCTTTTTTTTTTAAATCTCAAGTGAACGGTCCTATATATATATATATATATATATATATATATATATATATATATATATATATATATGTATATATATCACTAAAATAATTTTACACCGTATATTAATGGGTCCGTTCGAAATATTATATTTTCAAAGATCGTTTTTCCTAAATAAGTGCATACCTAATTAAGGATCTTATCCATATTCCACCATTATAAGCAAGCTTATCATAATGGACGACCATCATTATAATTAAGGATCTTATCCGCACTCCACCATGCAAAGTTTACTAATTATCCTACAACCCGATTGTTTGTCTTCTTGTTGTGGTACTATCGACGTTCGGATCTGTGAGAACAAGGATATGATGCGTAGGGATAGGGTTTGAAAACTCAAACATTGAGTTAATGCTTAAGATCGATGTCTGCTTTTAGTTAGATCTACCAGTCAAGTCTAGTAATACCAGTCCAGACTGAAGAGATAATTCAACAAAGTACTCAAGTCATTAATGAAGAACTATGAGAATAATCAAAGTAAAGACAATAAATGAGCAAGAAGAATGTTTTGAAAGAGTTTGATTTGAGAGAAAAGTAAAAGTGAAGTAAATTTAGGTATAGCTATCTTTAGAGCAACAATCTGTGATATTATTGTCATTAAAACACTCCTTATATATGAAAAGGAGGCACATCATACAATCTCGTGAAACAAATAAAGGACTTGATAATAAACAGGTGACAACTAATTATCCAAGGTTACGAAAGACTCAGTCCTATGAAATGTCAAATCACATAAACGACAAGAATAATAAATACATGAACAGACACTTGATCTCAAATCTTTGCTTAATCTCGGAACATGCTCCACTTCGGAATCTGACTCCATCTCGTACCACAACACATCTCGCACTCAAGACTGACTTTGGATCTTCACGAGTTTGAGATATCTAGAGGTTCAATTTCAGGTTCCAACAATCTCCCCTTAAGTGAACTTAGCAATCCAGTCAGCTTAGTTAGATTCTTCCTTGATGAACACATACGCCCGGTACAACCACTCTCTGAATGCGATATACGAATGAAGCTGATTTATGAATTTTGCCTTCACATGCTCTGGTCCTTCTGAATTTGATGCATGATTGATAAACTTCCGAAGGGCTTTGGTGGGAACCATATGCTTGTCAATGAATCGGAAGAAGTCCGTCTTGTTCGTCTTCTTTTGTATATACACAAACCCTAACACCGGTTCATCAATTGATCCTTCTGCCAATATCTCAGCTTCTGGCAGTTTAAAATCAATATTTGCCAAGAACGTTTTAGTTCCGAATAAGTGGGCCAATTCGAAGTCGCATCTGCAGAATTCAACGACATAATCTTTGAGGAAATCCAAGGCAGCATGGAAGGCTCCTATGTTGAGAGCGTCGATTTGGTGGCTTCTGAAGTGTGCAACTATCGTCCGGATGTCGTTGGGATTAATTGATGGGAAGTCAGTGTCTGTGATGGTGATTTAATTTTGTTTGTTTCGGAAGATATGGTATCGGAACATCACACAGTTCAAATCAAATTTGGTTAATATTTTCCTCCCGAACCGAGATATCTTGTTGATTCTTTTCCGAGACCATACATCTTATAGGGGGGAGTGCGTTCTTGGAATAAAAAGTCTTCAAACATTCTCGTTCAGTTCTGATGATCATTTGTGGATCATTTTCTGGGTGGAGAGGAGCGAACATGGTGTAGAATTTGCTGTATAGAGAGATGGGTAGATCAATCTGGTCCGAGTCTTGATTTGGGAGATCAAAATATATAAATGGCACTATGTCCAAGTCATGTATTATCCCTTCTCAGCAAAGAGGGGAAAGCCCTAGCATCGGATGAGGATTATGTTTAAGGGCTTGGATCCGGATGCTTTCCTCGAGGGCTTGATTTATTTCATCCTAAGACCAACCACTTTTTTCTTTAACATGAGTCTCGAAGCTGTGCAATTCCGAAATGGGTTTCTTTCTCTTATCTTGCTGTTTATTGAGGACCGAGAAAATGTGTTGCATGTTTTCGTCAATGGAGAGTTTAGGAAGGCTACTATTTTATTGGTGATGTACAAGTATTCATAATTATCATGATCATCATCATCATCAGGAGAACCTGTAAGAACTTGCAAAGAATCATCATCAGAGTCTTCATCTCGGAGTTTGAACTCCGAGATAGGTTTCCAGGGGATGGATTGACTTCTCCTGCTAGAGCATTCTCCCCCTCTTGCAGCGGATGACCATGGCAACCAGTGCAAGCATGGTAGACTCTTTGAGATCCGAGAATTGTTCAAACACCTTTTGAAAGCTTTTGTTCATCTACAAAGTTAAGGCATTATAAGCTTCAACTGTGGGAGCCTGGTCTTTCAGGTGATCAAAGAGTTGGGCAAGAATCGAAAGCATCTCATCAAATTTGTAGTTCGGAACATCCACAATGTTCCAACATCCCCGAGGAGCTTGATAAGAACTTGTTGCATGATCACCTTTATTTCATATTTCTTCTTGATTTCCTTCTCCATTCTTTGAATTTGTTTTTCATGGCGGACGTGGGTCTGTTTGATGAGCTCATTTGTTGCACCGAACATATCATCATGGATCTTTAACATTATGGTGATAGTGTCGAGGTAGTGGTCAATATTTTCATTATACTTTTTTCAACTTCCTCGATGGTATGCTTGAGTCGGAGGGAAATAAGTTGATCGAGCTGAGCTTCCCTTTCAGCATTTGTTGGTACGGACATTGTGGCTTCGGATAAGGAGAGAAAAATGGCATCTAGCTTTGAGTCTAGACCAGAAACCTTGGCATCAATCTTGGCGTCGTGTCTAGCCACATAGGTTTCAATTGATTCGACCTTCTGGATAGTTTCAGAGACATTGTATCGGAGTTCCAATAGGGCAAAGGGATCAGCGTAATTACCAGTTGAAGATCCCGTGTCCGAGGTGGAGGTACGAGACTTGGCTTTATCGCCTTCTTGATTTACCGGTGGTTTGGAGGGGCCATCCTGAGTTTTATTGGCTGTATTATATGGCTTGAGAGGAGTAGACTCTGTTTCACCTCCGAGATGTATTTCGGCTTGATCATCAATCTTGATCTCTTCGTCAACAGGCTCGGAAGAAGTGGAGGAAAGCCCAAAATAATAAACTGGCTTCAAGAAGATGGTTTTGTTAGGAGATGAAGTGAGGAAAACAGTGGTGGAGAAGCAATAGAAGCACTATCATCATTGAACATAACTTTATCTGAAAGTTCTTCATCAGGATCGGGGTGGAAAGCGTCATGGTGTTGAGTTTTAGGAGGATCGTCCGACACGATGTTATCTTGTGTTTCTCATGAGGCGAACTCTAGATCAGCAACTTCTTCAGTTGGAGCAATAAAGGGTAAGTTGCTTTGGATGGCTCTGTTTCACATCGAAATGAGAGTTACTTCAACTTGGGATCTGGTGAGCTATGGATGCCTTGTATAAGCCCTGCTAACAAAATCTTGCCACTGAGGATCATTAGAACCTGGTCGTCCTCTACCTGAACCAGGTATCAGACCAGTTATGGCATCCGAGGTAGGAGGGATAACGCCTGCTCCAGAATGCTTGTAGTCCGAGACAGGGATCTCGGACCGTGCTTGTGAAGAAAGAATGGGGTTTTCCAAATCGAATCGTGGGTTTGTTCCAGGGGGTGCAAGGAACTATGTTCAACACCAGCAACACCTTGTTAGGAAGGTGAGCGTGGATTTTGTGGAGAATCCCCGTGAGTGTGTGATTGTGGTATTGAAACTCCGAAGGGTGCTCGAAAGAGTGGCCCGGTAGGGTTAGAGGATGGCAAGAGTCAGCCAGAATGTCTTTGGTTCGCTCCTGTTGAGAGGTGGAACCGACTTTGGTTCTCTTTTTAGCTTTGGGTTTAGAGGGAGAGGATTTCGTTTTTACAGCCTTCTTTTTCTTACCTCCAGACTGAACCGGCTTGATCTTATCCGAGATAGGGTCAACGGTGACCGGGGTAGACTGTGTAGGGCAATACACAATCGAGGTCGTTAAGTGATGTTTCAAATGAATGGACTCAGATGGTAGGATGGCCAACATATGTTCAGGAAATCGCCTAATAGGCCCGAAAGATGCCTGGTTCGGAAGGTGATAAGTTTTAATAGTTATGAAGGATATGAATACCTCTTTCGGAATTGTGTCGAGTGGAATGGGTTCCTTCCAACCTTGTAAAGTTTTTGAATCGTGAAAGCTCAGAACCTCGGACTCGAAATTTCTTGTGGTTTCCGGTTGACTGAGAACTTTCGAAAGTCTTGCCACAAGACCTCAGTGATGTCGACGGCGTTTGATTTTCCGGTGAAGATGTTGTAGACGACATACAACCATCTTTGCTCAGTGTATCAGTACCACCGTGTTTTTCGGAGAGACCTCGAAGCATGAGGTGCATTAGCATAATCCATAAGGAAACATCTCAAAAATTTCTTTTTAAACCATTAGTAAAACCCATAAATCATCCCAGAGTCTAAACAATCACAAGCTGAAACTGTGGTGTGTGCCATGCGATCATCCCGAGCCCTTTCCCTTGCTAGTGGAAGTACCTGAAACCAAAACTGAACACTATAAGCATGAAGCTTAGTGAGTTCCCCAAACTACCGCATAACATACAAATATCATGCAAATAGGAGATACAGGCCCCGCCCACTCTCATGGAGATTTGGGCCCCACCCACACTCTGCTGTCTAGGAGATCCGGGCTCCGCCCACACTCCGCTATCTAAGAGATTCGGGCCCCGCCCACTCTAGGCTGCTATGAGATTCGGGCCCCGACCACACTCAGCTACTAACATATCACATATACGGGCCGACCTTGGTGCTGTAGACCCGTTCCTACTGAAGGAAACTCACCTCGCAAAACTGACTGCTGAAAACTAGAGTGAGGAATCTCTGTTTGCTGCTCCGACGACTCTCCGACTATCAATTCCATAAAAACACTTAATCAGAATCTGCTAATCCTCCTTAGGGTAAAATGACCATTTTACCCCTGGTCAAAGTCAAAGTCAAAGTCAACTCCCAGTCAACCCAACTCGTCGAGTTATCTCCCAACTCGGCGAGTCCATGAATGCTTAAACTCGTGGTCAACTGAGTCAACTCGACGAGTCCCTTAACAGACTCGTCGAGTTCCTGCTGTCATAATAATCGAGACAACCCACTTTAACTAGTCGAGTCCTTCCCTGGACTCGCCGAGTTCACTATCTGATTGAGCCGTCTCAATGGATTAAGCTCCTACCATTCAGATCTATGTTCCAAACTTCATCTACATATTGGAAATACACTCTTAAGGGTAAAGTTTCCAACTTTACCCATCCTTAGCCCTTCCTAATGGGTTTAACCCAAACCCTAACTTCTTTAAGACATAAATCTTGGTCCACAAGCCATAATACCCTAAACCAAGGCACAATATACTTGATCTAGGCTCTTATCATCCGTGGGACACGTAAAGTCCCGAGCTTTCCTCCCATGCATGGTCTTTTAGGGCTAAAAAGGCCATGTTCTTGCATATAAGGTTGCATGGGTCTTCATGGTCATAAAGTTTGCACCTTTATGCCATGGAACCCTTCCTAGACCCCAGATCTGAGATGTACACACTTGGGATGTCCCAATCCCAATGTTAAGGTTCTTGAACCAAATCCTTCATAAAATGCAAACAAATAGATCTAAGAGAAGAAAGATAAAGTTAGGGACTTGATTACTAGAAAATGTAGTAATTGGAGTGTATCTCCTGGATCTATTTATTCCCCTTTGAGCCCTCTATCTTCTTCTTCTTCCACAAGCTTCAAAAGGCACAAATAACACTCAAAATGGCAAGAACTTTCTCAAAATTACTCAAGGTGGATTAGTGTTTCGAGATTAGGGTTTGGAGGTGATAGAGGCTGGGGCGGAGGCCAGATATGATGTTTAAATAGGGTGCAAACCCTAAAGATTAGGGTTTCCAACTGATGGACCTACTCGTCGAGTACAAGCTTCGACTCGTCGAGTACCTTGCTAATCATGATGACCATGTCACATGTACGAGACTATTACACTGGTAGATATCTTTTTGACTTATAATTATTTTAGTATTTAGATATTATAACATTAAGCGATTTAGTTATTAGTATGAATTAATATACTTTGTATGATTTCTTTCATCAATTAGAAGGTGTTATATATTAGCATGTTAAAATACATGATTAGTTGTTGGCCATTGTAAATATTCATAGTCGATAACATTATGTGAATAACTATTATTGAATACTATGCTAAAGGTTGGTTAGTATTTGTAGCGTCCTAAATTTCAAGACCAAATTTTTTTTTATTTTTAAAACAATGAGGCCATATAATTTTTTTCTTAAAAAGTAACAAAGTAGGGTTTACATCATAAAATCAAAGTCATAATAGTCAATGCGGAAATCTCAATATCATAAAACAACGGATGTAATGTAAGTAGGCCGTGCCCTTCACCTTGCTACCGGAAGTACCTGAAACGTTTAAACTTAAAGCGTAAGGAAAAAACTTAGTGATTTCCCCAAAATACCACAAACCATACAATAACAGGCCTAGCCCAACAATTATGTTTCAGTCGTGCTGGTTTAGTTCAGAGGGTCTAACCTAATAGGCCCAACCCAACAAACATACAAACGAGCGTAGCCAACCGGGCCCAACCCAACAAGCATATAAGCATACAAGAAAGAGTCATAAAGACAACAAGCATAAGCTGGCACCCAATGTCCTACAGTATAGTGAGAAGACTCACCTGAATAAAAAACTGAAATAACAACACTACAAGTCACACGAAGTCAGCTACATGAACCTGAAGATGAATTATGAACATTGGTTTGGCAAGCGGAATTAAAGAATACACAAAGAACACAATAATTTCGGTGGTTAAGAGATGCATTCGATTATGAAAGGTGTTTACAAAAAGGATCTAGATCTAAATCTACATAATTAACACACACTAACACTCTCAATGTTAAATCCCTCAAGCACACCTTTACATGTCGAACGAACCCACCTTATATAGAGGTGTTTACATGTCTCTCTCTCTCTCTCTCTCTCTCTATCTATCTATCTATCTCTCATGTCACAAGGCTAAAGCACCACATCCAAGTGGGTCTACAAAAGTCAAACCATTTACAAAGTCATACATGGATAACTTTATACCCAACATTCTCCCCCTAAAAAGTTAGGAATGGATGACCCACTTCAAATCTTCCAAAAGCGAGCAACTACGCGTTCTGAGCCTTAAGTGTGACACATGTAGAGATGAACTACAAATCTTTAATTCTTCGATGATTCTTCAATTTGGGTTCTAGGATGTGAGACCATACGAACCGAGCATCAACGAATGATTAGGAGCTTCTCAAACTCCTAAATAATCACCCTAAAGTTGAGCATAAAAACACACCCCAAAAATCTTCAATAATTCCAAACCCATCATGAACCGAAATCACTTCCGAATTTCCAATCGAATCATTTCATAAGCTTCAAATACTCAAGGTCACTTCGGTCTTCAAGTCCGCGTAGTATGAAAAATTCAACTTTCGAATTTCCATATAAATTTCTCGCCCTTTTTATAATCGAAAAATTATTATAAAACCAAAAAGGAATGAGAAAGTGCTCAGTTCGGAATTTTTCTATCCAAAACTCCCCATTAACACATGACATAAACATTTTGCTTTAATCCGGAAAATCCAAAAAATCTTCAATTTTTACCTTCGTTCACGGACCGCCTTTGACAAAAATTTCTCAAAATTGGGTAGAAATTGTCAATTTCAAAATTCTGTAGTGACCCGGTGCGCCCAAAACAGCCAAAAATGTGAAACACTCCCCCATTTACGAAACTGGGTAGAAATCATCAATTCGCATTAATTGCAGGGGCCTGATTCGAAAATTATCCCACTTCTCAGAATTTTCAGCCCAATGTCGAAGTTGGGTAAGTTCTGGCATTTCGTACAAACTTCAGGGATTCGAAACGAAACTTCTTCATTCTTCATTATTTTTGTCACTATTTCGAAACTGGACTAAAACTGTCATATATTCGAAACATTAAGGACCAATTTTGAAACTTTTCGTTTTCTTCTTCAATTTGTTCGTTACCCAGAGGCTTCCCGTCTCCTTCCCAACTTGTTATCAATCTTTCGAAATTGACAAATAAAACCTTCCTTAGTCGATACCCGATTCTCACAACCAAGCTTTCAAAACTTATAACCATCGACAACGTATCCTGACTCTAATCCATCAACATCGAAATCTTGATTCCAAGCCTTCAACTATCGATATCAAGACTAACACAAGGCTTCGCTTTTAACAATCAGGCATCGACATCTAAACATCAACTCCAAAATCGAATCGATTTCAACCCAATTGGTAACAGTCTTTCGTTCTCAATGTATTAACCATCAATAACGAATTCTCAATTCAACTCAATTTCGAAGTCGTGATTATGCCATCGACTCCAAACCATCGAAATATCGATTATCAATTTCCCAGTCACTTCCCAAACCTTCATTCTTTTACCCCAAATTATCCCAGTCGTCTTCACTTTCGTTATTGACTATCTGTAAACCGAGTTCGACCATTTGACTGGTTAACAACCAAAATCAAAACTCCAAACGTCGATTTTGCAATCGGTTCTTGAAATAAGACCCTTTAATCATTCGAAATCAACAATCATACCTTCGTTATCTATTCGTCAATATCACAGCCTTCGTTTTCAGATTTTCCCAAAACCAGTTCTTGTTCAACATCGACACCGTACATACACACTGGAAACCCAAATCGAAATTGATTTTACCATTCACAAGTTAGACCCATTCAAAATTAATCAATCAATCCTTCAATTTTGAATTTTCCAATTGACGCCAAATTCAACTGTTCTTGAGTGTTATTCACACATTCAAAATATCTTCAAATGCCTTGATCAGTTTTAAAGAATAACCGAAATCGAATTTGAAGCAACATCAATTCTATCATCTTAATCCAATCATCAGAACACACATCATATTCCGAAATTTTCTTCTGATTCGGTCCAAGAAAAAGAATCGATTGAAAAATCACTTCAGTCGATTGTAAGAACACAGAAGAACTCGACTTGAAACAATCATGAATTTGAACTTGATTTTGAATCAAGCAAAGATAAACCTTAAAATCAATTTATCAATCTGTGATGTAGCAAAAATCGCGAAAGAGAAACTCAAATCATGGATGAAATCGATCAAGATCGGCGTTTCCTTCGAATTATAAAATCGATAATTCTAATTAAGAAAACTGATATGAGTATGTGACTTAATATATACGTGAATCATAATAGAAACTAGATGTTGAAAAGGAACCGATGAACACAATTTGATGAATCAATGACCATAAGTTCAATGAATTTTAATGATAAATTCAATGTCCATCAACACAAAAGTATTTCAATCTTTATGATGAATATCTATCGATGAAGGAATTTGGATCAGACGAAAACATAAATCAACATTGGACTTAAACAAATGAATCATGAACAGTAACAAGATTCGAAATATTTTGGGCTCATAATGGACTCATGAACAGTGAACCTTAAGTGATTGTTTTTGGTCCAAATTTTGATTCAAATGAACATTTGCAAATTGAGAATCAAATCAAACAAATGAATATGAGATTGGATTGGGCTTTGATCATCGAAAAAATTTATTGGATCATAACAAATGGGTTTTTCAAAAAATATTTGATCCAAAAGTCAAAATGATCAAAAATTCAAGAACGCAACATACGAATCAAAGAGATTTAGAGTGATCATAGAGAGACTCACCATAAATGTTCCAATTGAGATGATTGTAGCCAAACCGAGAATCGTTTCTTCAAAAAATCATGTTGATCTTCGAAGACCAGCTCTAATACCAATTGTAGTGGTGTTGATTATGATGGCATGTGCGGAATTAGAAAAGATCTAGTGAATCATCATGTAAACTCAAGAACACAAGGAGTAAATAAATCAATGTAAGCTCATATTAGATCTAGAAAAGATTTACAAATGGGTTTGTACAAATTTCTCTCTCTAGAAATCTTCAAGTTTTTGTGATCATGGTGCGTTTGGAGTATGATTCTTGGGTTGTAATCATTGAAGGTGTGAAATACAAGGTCAACGAATTTCAATTCTATGGATTCGTGTTAAGTAGGTTGATTTCACAAGAAACTTTGATTTCTTATGGAGGTTTGAAGGATGATTATTTTGGAGTGTTAGACTAGAGAGAGAAATTTGTACAAACCCATTTGTATATCTTTTATAGATCTAATATGAGCTTACACAGATTTATTTACTTCTTGTGTTCTTGAGTTTACATGATGATTCACTAGATCTTTTCTAATTCCGCACATGCCATCATAATCAACACCACTACAGAACCACATACAACAAATAGAGGTCACACCTCAGTTTACAACCTAAAACTTCCATGTTGACCAAAAGTCAATCTTTTCAAAAAGTTAACGATCAACTCTCACTAACCACTGTGTTGCGACTAGGGTTGTAAACGAGTTGAATGTTCGATGAACTATTCATCAAATCGTTTGACAGAAAGTTCGTTTATGTTCGTTTATTTAATAAATAAATGAACATGAACACACATTCGCATTCGTTTAGTTAAACGAACGAGCATGAACAATGGTCTTGTTCGTTCAATTATGTTCTTGAATGTTCGTTTATGTTGTTCATTTACATTCACTTATGTTCGTTTATATAAGTTCCTTTTATGTTCATATAAGTTTAATTTTGTTTGATAACATTACTACATTATATGTTCATTTATGTTCATATATGTTCAATTATGTTTGTTTATCTTTGTTCATTTATGTTCGTTTAACATGTTCATGTACATAAATGAACGAACATGAACAATGTAATTTTTTAAATGAACGAACATGAACAAGAAAAATTATTTGTTTATCTGCTAATGTTTGTTCATTTTTTCGACTAACTAAAACGAACGCACATGAACAAGCCCTCGTTCGTGTTTGTTCGGTTCGTTTACAACTCTAGTCGCGACCAAAACCTGGTTGTGTCGTGGTTGTTTTATGACAAAAAAGTCACGAGGCTTCCCATCTAGACCTGGTAATGGAGCGGATTTTGACCTTGATCCAATCCAAACCCGTAAGGTTTATATGGGTTTGGAGCGAAGTTTTTTTTATTCATTTACTTGTTAACGACCCATACCAGCAACCCTTTTATTTAAATGGTCGGGTATGGATTATGACTGATCTGCTTGGTTTATAAGCCACCCCGTATAAATTTTAGAACTATACATTCATATTTTAAACTGCTTACCGTTTAATTTTAATTCTAATCAAAAGTCTAAAGCGTAAAGGTCAAAGGCCAAACTGTTTTTACCTAGGACTCAAGGAGTCGACTTCTAGACTACCAGTCTTCTACTAAGAATCATGATTTCAGTCCACTTATATTTAATCAAGCACTCCCCAGTTCCATTTATAAATCAAAAAATCATTTATCAATCAGAATAAGTTTACAATTGCTATTCGATATTACTGCAATCGACAGTCAGAAATCAATCATAAATTGTTGCAATAGTGATTTTCAACTTACAATCAAAAGCCCTCAAGTATGTAATGTCTTTTCTAAATCAACATTTTATTTATTTAAGAATGTTATTTTAAGTATTAAGCTACAATATTCAGTTTTTATTTAATAAATGTATTTGATTATTCAAAAAACCTATGGGTTACGGGGCAGGTTTGGATATTTGTTGATTCAGTGGATATGAGTTTGGGTTTGATTATTCAAAACCCTACAGCTTATGGAGCGGGTTTAGATCGGATTTTGAAATTTGTTAAAAGGGTTTGGATCAAGGTTTATTGTCTCCAAACCCGATCTATTTCCAGGTCTATGCCCACCGCGTCGTGGCAAGGGCCTAGCCACACCGCAGTTACGTCCCAAACAACTTAACTTATTAGCCTCTTAGCCCTTATCTCTAGAACTCCAAAGCTCAGATCTGGTTTGACTTAAGCAATGCATGGATAAAGTTTCCAACTTTATCCATTCCTCAACCTATAGAGACATAAATCTCAAACCCTAATACTAAAAGGGACCAAAATGACCTAAAACGTCCATGCATGGCTGAGTTAAGTGCAAGCACTCAATGTTTTGGGACCGAAAGGGTCCAGGAACCATCCCTCATTCAGTTCAAGTCTTGGAGTTGTTAAAAACTCCAAGAATTCCACTCGTAAGTCCAAAAAGGACATATAAACATGCTCAAATACCAAATAAAGAGAAAAGTGTGATCTTATACCTTCCTGAATTCTGGAATGCTAAGAAGATCAGCTCTCAATAAAAAATAACTCTATCAACAAAGAATGACCACCTTTTTCTTCTCCCAAAAGCTCTCAAGAACTTGAAACACCAAGAAACACACACTAAAACACTAAGAACACACACACACACACACACAACTTAGGGTTTATCTCTGGAGGGTGGAGGTTGAGAATGACCCAAAACCCTAATCATAATGGTGCTTAAATAAGGATCAAGTCCTAAGATCTAGTGTTTTAAACCCAGCCGCCACCGCAACATGACCAACGACAGACGGCGCTGCCACTTAAGTGATGTGGCCGTGTCGCGGTAAGTCTCCATCACCGCACCGCAGTTAGTCGGAATTCTCAAAACCCCCAAACTTGAATAATTAAATGTTCAAAGATTAATTCCTGAAAACGGATGTTATAGCGTTATAGCTCTCCCTCACTTGAATCATATTACATACTTGAAATCCGTTGTGGCAAACAACCCAGGATAATGCTCGCGCATCTCTTCCTCAGATTCCCAAGTCCACTCGGAACCCTTCCGGTACTACCACTTCACCTTCACTAACTTCACCAGCTTCTTGCACAAGGTCTTCGTCGTCCTATTCAAAATTGCTACCGGTTGCTCCACATAATTCAAGCTTGCATCCAATTGAATGTCATCCAATGGAACAATGGAAGTCTCGTCTGCTATTCACTTTCTCAACTAAGAGACATGAAAAATACTATGAATTTAACTGATATCCTAGGGTAGATCCAAATAGCTTGCCAACTTTCCCACTAGAGCCATAATCCAGAAACGTCTAATAAATACGGGACCAACTTGCCATGCTTACAAAATCGAATGACACCCTTCCATTGCGACACCTTCAAAAGCATAAAATCCCCGACCTGAAACTCAAGATTGGACTGGTGTCGATCTGTATAACTCTTATGTCTACTCTGTGTGGTCTGCAACCTTCTGTACATCTACTGGATCATCTCAGTAATCTTGAGAACCACCTCAGTTTTCCCCATAACTCTCTAACCAAACTCACCCTAACAAATCGTGACCTGAAATTTCCTTCCATAAAGCATCTCGAAGGGAGGATTGTAGATACTACAGTGATAACTGTTGTTGTAGGAGAACTTTGCTAAAGGAAGGTAGGTATACCAACTCCTACCAAAATCTAGTACACGTTCCCTAAGAATATCCTCAAGAATATGAACGATGAACTCACTCTGACCGTCGGTATGCAGATGATAATCAATATTGAAATGAAATTGAGTACCCAAATCATCGTGAAACCTCTTCCAAGACCTTAAAGTGAAACAAACATCTCTGTTGAAAACCATATAAACCAACACCCCGTGACGTGATACCACCTCCTTTATGTAGATATCAGCTAACTTCTTGGCCGAAGAACTCTCCTAAATAGGAATGAAGTGAGTGCTCTTGGTTAACCTGTCTAAGATGACCCAAATCACATCAACTCCCCATGTAGTCTTCAGTAACTTCATGATGAAATCCATGGTAATCCGCTCCCACTTCCACATCGAGACATCCAATGGCTGTAACTTTCCTTAAGACTTCTGATGCTCATCCTTGACTTTCCGAAAAGTCAAGCACCTCTCTACATACCAAGCAAAATCTCACTTCATAATGGGCCACCAATAATCATGATTTATATCTATATACATCTTGGTAGCAACTAGATGAATCAAAAACTTTGACTTATGATCCTCGTCCAACAAAACGAATCGAGCTCCACCCAAATACAGATTACATACTCTGCCGTATAAAGTTGACAAACCACGACTATCACAATAAAAAGAGGAAATTCGTCCCATAATCCTCTCACTCTATTGGTTCTCCTCTTTAAGTGTATCTACCTTAGCCCTTTAATTAGTTCCAACAGTGGAGTAGCAATAGTCAATCATAAAAATACATCTCGAATTGGAGTACTATTCGCCTTACGACTTAAAGCATTGACCACAACATTGGCCTTCCCCGGATGATACAATATCTCACATTCATAATTCATAACCACATTAAGCCAAATTCACCGTCACATATTCAGATTATCCTTATCCATTAAGTATTAAAAACTCTTGTGGTCTGTGTAGATGGTAGTGTTGGAAATAGGTGTCCAATGTCATAACTAATTTATGTAATGTAAAACCCAATCCGAATGTATCAATCGAGATCACTAGAATTGGTGCGAAAACCCAATCTAATGATTAATCCAAAACAGTTATTACGAATTAAAAAACACAGTTGTCAATCTTCAATGCACACTATATTGAAAATAGTCTAGTACATAAGATTCTTAAGTTGCTCTCGGTTCTCCCTTTCTCTCTTAACTCTGAATCAACAACCACAGGAATGACCAACCTAAACACGGCTGAAACAAAGCTATATATACCTAGACCTAATAACAAAGGCCCAGCCCAAAGCCCAACCGAAATCACATGGTGATTTAGGTCTAAATACCACCGAAAACATGGTGATTTCGGTCCTAGACCGAGAACACTAAATGAAATTCGGTGATTGAGGTCTAAATACCACCGAAAACATGGTGATTGAGGAGGCTTCAATGCAATTCGTCACATAATCATCAGTAAGAGCTTCACCTTGCGTTTGGGGTTGAAAGATATGTGTTGATGAAATTCTTTCACTTCTAGTTCCTTTTAAATGAATCTTCCTTAAAATTACATACGCCTTGAAGCAGTAATCATGACCAAAAAGTACATGTGGATCACAGAATCATAAAGACCCTTCTCACCACAGTTGTTCAAAGACCCAGCCTTGGCTCAGATAGAGACTACTCGCAGTATCTGTGTGAACACGGAGGAACGCACTATGATTTGTTGAGTATATCAGTGAACTACTCTTTTCTAATTTGATGATAGCCCCTGTATATCCCTGATCAAAAGATCTCAATATAATTTTTCAACTTAACAAGTCAACTTGGCTCTTTGCGAGACGTTCAATGGTTTTTGAATCTCAGCTGAGTGTACCATTTTAGTGCCAGTGAGAGTTAATTACAAATATATCACAAAACCATCGTGTGACAACAATATCCGAGGACATATTTTCGCAGTTTATTATGACACGAGGCCAAGTCCCTTTGGCGGGACATTCGGCGATAATCGTGCCTTGCAAGGTGCATCGCCCTAGTGCCAATAACCATTAATTCCTTACCTGCGGAGAAAGTATCCGAGAATATATTTGAGTATCTGCAGTTTTGAATGAAAATGAGAATGTCAAGACCTTGGGCGGGATGTTCAACGATACCTATTTCCCGGTTGAGTGAATCGCCCTGGTGCCATGACAGTTCTTAGGCAAAGACAACTGACAAGACCAATTTTGACAATCTGTACAGTTTAAAACTTTCAATTCCGTAAATACAACATTTCTCTGAAAGAAACTGCCTAACTGACAGATTGTACAGTTTCATGCCTTCAATTTCTTGTGAAAGTAATGTGAAGTGTAATTCCGTCAATTCCTTTCAAGATCTCTTCTTGCACAAAAAATTCCGACACAAACTCCTTGAGTCACTTCCTTTTTGAATTCGCGTTTCAAGACAAAAGAAATTATTTGAGATAAAAAAAAGAATAAACTCAAATGCAATATTTTTGGATTTTTGAATTTTCTGAAAAAGGAAAAAAAACAGAAATGAAACAGATATATTTTTGGATTTTTTTAATTTTATGATTTTTGTTGGTTTTAATTCTTCCCCTAAATTTTTGCATAGGGAGAATTTCTTCCTGCTCTGCTTCCCCATTTCGCAGGATGCACACAGATGTTCTTTATCAAACTTCAGTGGTGGAAACCCTCGCATATGATCGCCAAGAACGAGCTTGTTGATGTCTTTGAAATTGAGATGCGAGAGTCTCCTGTGCCACATCCAACTATCATCAGTAGAAGCTTTCGTAAGTAGTCATATAGCAGGCTTCCCTTTGATGGGGTTCAGATTTAGTGGACACATCTTGCCTGTGCGCTTGGACTTCAACATCACAGTTTTGGATTTCTTCTCTATTATCTCCGATTCCTCGTCGTCAAAGGAAACTTTTAATCTTGTGCCAATTACCAGCTGCGAAACACTTATGAGGTTATGATGTAAGCCTTCGATGTATGCGACCTTGTGAATTGAAATTCTCCATTATCCCATAACCCTTCATTTCTCCAAGTGAATTATTACCAAACTTCACTCTTCCTCCATCCTTTAATGCCCTGAACTCTCTCAGTTCTTCCTTTCTTCCTGTCATGTGACGCGAGGAGCCACTATCAATATATCATTCAAAGTCAAACTGCTTGTCACGAATTACCTACAAAAATCAAAGAGATTTAGGAACCTAAAGTTGTTTGGGTGCAAGTGAGGCTTTCACAGGAAAAGTAATAGCAACATCAACTAAACAAGATCTTATGACCAAGGTGGTATTATCTTTTCTTTTAATTTGAAAAAAATGTGATCCTATTATCTTTTAGGTTCTTATCCTTTGAGGATGTTTTCCTTTGCTTATTTTGGATCAGTTTCTTGACAACTTTCTTCTCAACATTCTTTGGATTAGTTTCAGATCTTTTGAGAGGAACTTTAGGCTCCGAAACCATCTTTCCTTTGCATTTAACATCTTGCGATATCTTGGCCGAATTTGAAACATTCGTGTTAGGAGAGAAGTGAGACTTTGTTTTCTCCATAGGTTTCAAATGATTTGTAAATGATGGTTTTAGAGAAACTTTTTGTTTTGAAACCTGTGGAGAATGAGACTGAGTCTGTTGAAAATTCTTAGGTTTCGTAGGTGAAGAGACTTTCACATTTGGATTGGGTATTTTTCTTGATGGACAAAGTTGGGACTTTTCGATCCCAGAAATGCTTTCTTTCCTCTAGATGTTTGTTATATCTTGCATTTCTTTGATGTTTTTGAGCAGCAAATTGCTCAGAGGATTTGTGAACATTAGCCCTAGATTTTGGCTTTCTAAGAGGAGTTTCGATTTGTATAGATGATGTATCACTTGGAACTTTCTTGGTTCCGCTTGGACTCCCCTTTTCGTAGCTTGAGTTGACTTTGTTCAGTAGTTCTACTACATACCTGCCCTTCATTTTCCAAGAGGTCATTTCAGATAGACCTTTGGTTTCGTCTGCATTGTTGATTGGAGCTGACCAGAAAAATTCATCACAACCATCTTTATTTTCTTCTTCGACCATGGACGTTAGTTCTGCTGTCTGATTTAATTCAGTCCCTTGGTTGCGAAAACTTGGTTGGGAACAGTTTGAACCTTTGGAAAAACGGTTGCTTTTTCTTTTAAAAGTTTTTATTTAACTTCAGAAAATCGTGCAAACTCAACTGAATTTTCAAAAATTAAGACCTTCGCAGGTTCAGATTCATTTTTAACAAATTTAGAGCAATCAACCTCATCCTCCACAGATATTTCACTCATATCACTATCATCGTCAAATTCAGATGTATTTTCAACATTAAGTTTATTTTCTGAACTCAACTTAGTGTTTAATAAGTTAAACTTCTGTACAGTATCTGATTTAATTTTCTCTTTGGACTGTATGTAGGATTCAATTTTGTCCAGTCCTACTATGTATGCATCCGAGACTTCGTCAGATGAGACGATAGATTCGCACCTGTAACAATCTGCGTCGATTTCGTCCTCTTTCAATTCGAGAAAGGGTAAGATCATCTTGTGAATTTTCTTTCCAATCTCACAATCAAGATGTAATTGAGTAATATTAAAATAAAGTCTTTTGGCAATCAAACAAAAATTGTTTCACTGTTTTAAAAGCCCTAAATTATCTCTCTGCAAATAAATCAACTCATCCCTAGACTTAGACAAATTTGAATCCAACTTTTCAATCTACATTTGTCTCTTCACTTTTGTTCGAAACTCTGCCGAGTTGATCACTTAAGTTAGAATTATTCAAACGGGTTCTTTTTAAACTATCACTGAAACTAGATACTATATATTTTAGATCACCAAATTCAGTTTCATATCTAGACATAGGAATATTCAGAGATTTAAGAACGGTGTATACCTTGTTTATCACCCTCTCGCATTCGCTAATCTACTCAGGGACGGGTTTCGCTGCGAAACAGCTATCGGACACATGGTCGCCATCAGTAGCATATCCTCTAGGCTCTGAACCTTCATTTGTCACCACAAAGCACCTTCCACCGAACTGTGAATCATCACCTTTCGCCATAAAGCTTTTTCCATGAGTAGGTCTATGAACCTCTTCATCTTCAGAGTCAGTCGACCACACCTCGACCCTGCCAAACTCATCATCATTTTCCTGCACAATTAAAGTAGGTTTAACATCTTCAGTACTTTTCTTCTTCTTGGATTCCTCCAACTTTTTGAGGAAATAAGCCTCGTTATCCTCTTGTTCCTTCTTCTCATTCATCCTCCGTAGCATGCATTCCTTTGCTAGATGATTTTTGTTGTGAAAATAGTTATAGTTATAGTCGGAGTCACCTACAATCTTTTTCTCTTTCTTAGCTTCTTCCTTCTGAGAGTTGTTCACACTCTCATCCTTTAACCTCTTAGAACTATAACTCCCCTGCCAGTTTCGGTTTTTGTTGCGACCAAAATTCTTCTTTGCGAATCTCCTTGGGTTGGACACCATCATAGCATACTCTTCCTTTGAGAGTTCATAATCAGAGAGATTTAACTCTGAATCAGCATCAACAATCTTCTTACCATTGGCTATAAGAGCCAAAGAACTCATTCCAGCAAGAACCTTTCCTTCACTAGTCACCTCATCTTCATGTGACCTTACAATACCAATGAGCTTCACTAATGAGTAATTTTTGAATTGCTCGTGTGCTTTAACTGTCGACACCACAGCTTTCCACTTGGACCTTAATCTATTCATAAACGTCACCTTTTGCTCAATCAGTTCTCGCTTAATTTTGTGCTTCACCATCCTGCTTAAAAGATGGTTGTAGCGGTTAAACGTTTGGTCAAGCTTCTCCTTAGGCTTCTGAACAAAGGCTCCAAACTCCGAAAGCAACAATGTTTGGATGGAATGTTCAAGATCAGCATCGCTTGAATACAGTTCCCTAAGCCTGTCCCATATTTCTTTCGTAGTTTCGCAGGAACTCACTAAACGAAAAGTGACGGATGGTAAAGCAAAACGGATGATTCTCATGGCTTTTACATTGCTGATCAGCTTGCCATTTTCATCTTGTGGTATTTTGTAAACATCGAGAAGAAGAGCGTTGTACTCAGCTTGAGTTTTAATAACCCTTTTTGTACCTGAATGAGCGAACGTCTCCTTAGTTATGACATCCCATATCAATGAACCATGGTTATCAAGCCCTAGCACATAATCTTCGAAGTGCAATACCCACACTTCATAGTCATTTGGAAACAGAATGGAGATCCTTGTTGTAGATCCAATGCCGCTTGAGAGATTGATTTAGTTAGCGTGGGAATCGTCGGATTGCATGTTGTCGATTTAATGAAAACATGTATGAACCAAATGTGTAAACCTAGAATCGAGTTTAAGGTAAATTCAAGATCAATATTCAACGTTTGTGATCGATGAAATCGAAGTAGACGGCAAACACAGATCCTATTAAAGTGGAAACCCTAATAGCTCTTTTAACAGAAGAGATGTGTATGGATTACACAGTCTCCTGCTCTGATACCAATTGTTGAGATTAAATATTGAGTGATCGATATATTCAAACAGGTAAACAGATTAAAAACACAGAATGAATATCAAATATGTCGAATGATTTATTATCACAGCCTTAGAAGAGCTCGATTAAGAACTGCTACTTTAAGGCGTGTAGGGTTTACAATGTCACTATATCGATTACATAAAAAAGTAGATGCATGCACCTTAAATAGCTAAACCCTAATAATAAATAACGGGTGGACAGGCCCAACCCAGATACAAAATGACTTAACAAAAAGCCAACAATGACGCAACACGAAATACCCAACAAAAAGGGATATTGATCGCAAGAGTGTCGACCATCAAAAAAGTAATGTTGCAGATTCATAAAAAAATTTCAAAAGAATGTTCATGATTTTAATGTCATCAACACATTTGTAATAGGATTTCATTAGAGACATGCTGAGTTCCGTTTGAGTATTTTCCAAGACAAGAAATATGAATCGCACATCCGTATAGCTAATAATGACTCGGAAACATGGGGTCCGGGGACAGCGCCCCTGGTGTTAGAAATTTGGGGTAATAAAAGGCTTGGAAATTCTGAGAATCATGTGTACACTTTCAGATTAAAGTATTTGGGTGGTACTCCCACCCTTTAATCGGATAAGACTTATAATAGTTTAAAGAACAGAGAATATGAAGTATGATTTTCGTGATTGTTATACCAGGAAAATGATGACCAAAATAATTAAGTACTTCATTTGCCTGAAAACTATCAAGGCAGTTTTCTTTGTCCAAAAACTACTCCAACTGTCAAAACGAGTTTATAACAGTCATAAACTGTCACTAAACCGGATCATTAATAAAGGTCAAAATGAAGTAAAAAAATCGGGCTCATTACAGAAAATTCAGATTTCTAAGGCATTTTTATATAGAAATATAGCTCGACCCCAGCCATGGGCTCTACCCCTTGGACCCCGCTCCCAGGGGCGCTGCCCCCGGACCCCCGTTCATTTAGGGGCTTTGCCCCTAAATGACAGTCTACTTTGAATCTTGAATGAACTTAAACAAGTGTGCACTACGCACCTTCCTTAGTTGTTTAATATTCATCAAGATTAATTTTTGGTCACCAAGTCAATTCATTACACTTAAATACACATTGATGATACAAAATCACCAACATACCTCCCCCATGTTAGTGTAATCTTGATTAACTTAAAACAAAACATAACAACAACAAACTTATTCAATCCAAATATACGAATATCAGGGTGTCACTAAGGATTGAACCCTTTCTATTCATAGTGAATACATGAAAATAATAACACAGCAGTTTATATTCTCATTAGTTCTAACCTGACACTATATTTTACTAGCTTGTTTCCCTCCTTCAGTAAGCATATCAAAGCAAAGTCCTTACTTCTTGAAGCAGCTAAACTTCATGCTTATATAGGTAGTCATTTTAATCTTGCACCTGCAAATGAAAATTTTCAAAAGAACTATTAAGAATATAAGTTCAACTTCCTTAACTTGCAGTATTGAACACATACCTTGGAATGATGATAATAATGTGTTCCAATCTTCAAATATCAAGCTTTCTACATTGAATTCAGCATCTAATATTACATTAGATGGGAATTGGGTATCTCAATATAAAATATTTTACGTGGACTTTAAACCCATCCCTACAGCCGCCTTGTGCACAAGATCTCTTACTAACCCTTTGGTTAGTTGATCGGCCAAATTCAACTGAGTTCTCACAAACTCCACATATATCACACCAGTCATGACGAGCTCACGAATCATGCTATGTCTAACACCTGAGTGTCTAGACTTCCCATTATATATACTTGACTATAAGCCTTAGCCAAGGTTGCAGCATTATAACATCTTATAGAAATGGTAGATATTGGTTTAGGCCATAATAGAATCTCATAAATCAAATTCCTTAGCCACTCAACTTCCTTACCAATAGCAGAAAATGCTACAAACTCATACTCCATAGTTGAGTTAGTAATACAAGTTTGTTTCTTGGATGCCTAAGAAATGGCTCCTCCTCCAAGCAGAAATACCCAACTACTTGTAGAAGAGTGATCTTCTAAGTTGGTAATCTAGCTGGCATCAAAATAACCTTCGAAAACAAAATGATATCCACTATAAGTCAAACCATAATCCTTGGTTGCTTTCAAATACTTGAATACTCTATTCACTGCTTTCCAATGATGTGTACTAGGATTACTAGTATATCTACTAAGCTTTCCCATAGCAAAAGCTATATCAGGCCTAGTACTAATCATGGCATACATTTAAAGGTCTAGTATGCTCAAGAGTCATATTAAAGTGATATTGCTAATAAACATATGATACTAATGGGTCACACCAACAACAACTTGATATAACTGATTATTTATTATAAATTGATTTTTATAAATATTCAATAAAATGCTTATAATTAAAATGGAAATTATTTGTTTCTAGAAAAAAATAATTTTCATTAGCAAGTAATATTGCATAATTCATATGGTGTGAATTAATAATTCATGCACAACTTTTTGGACTAGTTGAAACCCTTTTGTCTTTTACTCAAAAGACAAAGTTTATATTTTAAAAACTTAAGTTTATAAAATTTAAGCTAACTCTTATTTTTATATATATAATTCCGAAAATTAGAGAAAGAAAAAGGAGTTATGGGCTTTCCATTATTGTATTAAAAAGTAATAAGAAGCATGGGAGACAAGCTTGCATGCATGGACACTCTTATGACATGGGGACATGTTTTTCTAAAGTAGAATGACCTAATGGTTAAAGACTTCACTTTAAGACACTATATATATATATATATATATATATATATATATATATATATATATATATATATATATATATTGAGGCTTGCATTCTTGAAAGCTTTCTCATTCTTTCCTCTTAAAACCGTAACCTCCTTAGAGGACGTTACTCTCTCCCTTTTGTTCTTGTTTTCTTCAAGATTACTTGCATTTTCATGCCCTCTTTAAGTTCATATTGGTTATAAACTTAAAGCTTAAGGGATTAAGAGTTTATGTACTAGCATCTACATCAAGTTGAGTCATTGTTGGTTTCTCAAAAGTTCTACATTCTTCATCAACTTCCAAGCTTCCCAAAAGGACCCAAAGAACTACAAAATTTGTCATTTCTTCACCTCTTCTTTGGTTGTGTTTAAATCTTTCTACAACTTGCAAGGAGATACTTGGAGAATATGGATAACTTGTTTTTGTATAAAAATAAGTTCATACATATTTTCTGTGACAACTTTATATTTTTTATTTTATGTGACAAAAGTTACATGCATCTTTTGTCATTTAAAGTTGTCTTAGAAAACCAAAGGTTGTTTTATGTGTATGTTGATCTATATGATGTTCATAAACTAGCCAATTACCATTGTGTTTGTTGTGTTGTTGTGTTTGTTGTTTTATAAAATGGTCGTAATAATTTATTTATTCATATGGTATGTAATAAATTAAATAGATTTGTTTCTTGTTAATTTTTGTAAAGTAATAAATTAGTTTTTAGAAATAATTTATTTGTACAAAAATGTAACAAGAAATGAAGTTGGAACCATGACAAAAAGAGCAATTTTCGAGTCTAAAAGGTGTGCAGGATTTTCAGTTACATTTTCTAAAAAGTGTCACTAATGTTGTTTACAAAAGGTTGATGGACTTTTAGCGACAGTTGCTGAATTTTGGTCTTCAAGAAGTTTTACCAATCATTTGCAAGCAATGAGTGTTTACTTAAGTGGCAGCTTCTACAAAAACATTACAAGAAGATTTTTGGTCCCCTTAAATGTCCCTTTAGGAATGGACTTGACATCTTTTGTGTTGGCTCAAAAAAAATTTCATTAGTTGGTTATGTTTATGCACATATCTTTTTATGCATGTTTGTGTTGTTTATTTTATGTAATTATTAGGTGTGGTTGATAAATTAGTTTTTCACATGCTAAAATAATTTTGGACAAAATAAACATCACATGGAGTTTCGTTTTTCAAAATTAGACATAAGATGTATCAAGTTATTATTTTAAAAATAAAACTTGGTTTTATAAAATCGTTAATAACGACAAATTTTGAAATCCTCTATTATAAGTTTTAAAATGGTGATTTTTGTAACTTATACAAACTCCAAATATATAAGTAATAAAATAAAGTTTTATTAAAGATATAAAATGTTCAAATGCACTCAAAATTAATACCTGTTATTAAAATTGAATTGCGTCAAATTATATAAAAACTAGCTTTTTATATAAAACCTTTAAAAGTGATTTTCTTTGGAAAATTGATAACATGGTTTATTATATGCATGTAATAACCATGATATAATATATTTTAAACTAGAATGATAAAACATATAAAGACCCTTATTTTACAAACCTCAAATCTATGCAATCATTTTGAAAAACACACGCACGTCTCTTGTATGCACTAGTGAGATAAATGATACCTAACGACTTAGTGTTATCTTTTGATGGCTGGGGTGTCTTCACGATTTCTACAACCAAGTTATAGGTTGATTACACAAGTTTTTCAAATTCGACGATTTGATCGGAAATCTTTTGTGATAAAGGATACCTAAGTAAGAGAGTTCTGAGGCATAGATGAGATCAAACATGTCTAATTAAATTTTTTATTAGCGATCCCATAAATCTAAGAATTATATAGTAAGATATAATTGATAATAGATATCTACCGTGTTGAATTCAAATGGATGGGATAAAGGATACCTAACCATTTATTTGTTTTGCAACTTGGATCCTAAACTTTGATAATTAATGTTTTTGGAAACTAAAAGGGTATTAATTATTAAAGATTAAATATTGAAAATACTAAATGAATTTTGTTAAAATTTTGTAGTTAAATAATCCATTCTCATTATCATGAATTGTCATTTTCTTTAATGACCAAATGAAACAATAACATTTAATAGATACAACTTCAATGAATAGGTTCATGTCTTAAGAGACAATCTCGTCAGAGATATGAAATTGTATACACTTAAAGTTCCTAGTGGTAAACTGTTTGATTTGAGCAATTAAACCTGAACATGATACCTAGTAAAGGCATCACTGTGATGCTTAAGATGCTTCTAGCATCAAGCTAGGAATAGTTATTCATGACATGTAGATAGTATTGGATAATTTAAACATATATCTGATGATATAACAAGTCAAGCAATATTCCAATAAATACAATGATATTTTATTTAAAGCTAGTGTAAACATTGGAATAATGCAAGGCTAAAAGAATCGCCTAGTGTGATCTAAGAGGCCCATGTTTTATGGATTGAACACCTTTAAGCCCAAGAAATCTACTAAAGCCAACATAAATGGATATTGTTTCTTTTGTGAAGAAACTGGACACTGGAAGAGGAAGAAAGCTTCTAATGACAAAGCAAGTGGGAGGTACATGGAACTTGAAGCAGCTCAAGAACCATAACCTTATGTAGTAATGGTTGACACTAGTCTTAACAAGGATTGTTAAAACTGAATAATAGCCATTCACAAACACAAATTGTTTGCATTAGTGGTAGAAATCATCTGTGACTTGAGAAATATTGAATCTCTCATTGATGAACTTTTATTGATGGTTTCTGGAAAATCCATCAAGTACCAAGATGCTATGTCAGATCTCGAATATGATTAATGACTTAGAGTCATGAACATGATATGTAATACATGTATGAGAATCAAGCATGGGCTTGATTAAAATTTATCCCTGTAGCAAGGCTAGAATGAGTAAATGATTCTTCTAGAAAGAATAAATTACATGGATAACCATACACGTTTAAAGCAAGACTTGTAGTAAAAGGGTCCTCATCATACTCATGACATTGACTGTGATCAAACCTTTTTCACAGGTAGCTATGATTAGATCAACAAGGATATTATTTGTTATAAATTCAAATTCTTAATATGAGATATAGTAAATAGATTTCAAGAAAGACCGCTTTTCTTAATAGTCATCTATAGAAGATATCTATATAGATTAGCCTGGAGGTTTTCTTAATCCAAGTTATCCTAACAAAATGTGTAGAGCTTGAGATCCAATTGTGGATATAATGCAAGCATCTCAATGTTGCAATCATCATTTCAATGTAAAACCACAAGGTATGTTTTTATATAAAAATGGGTACAACATGTGTGTTTACTAAGAACTAGTGGGAGCATAGTGAAATTCCTAATCTTGTATGAGTGAGACATACTTAATCATTTGAAATCACATTGTAACTAAGCAAGGTCGTTTTCACCTTGACTCGGATAGTGTTTCTAAAATGAAGGACTTAGGAAGGAGAAAATACATTCTTGGAATGTAAAATCTATAAGGGAGAGATAAAATGAATGTTAAAAGTTTCATGTCCTTATACATATATTGGAAATATCTTGAAAGGGATCAAGACACAAAATTCTTTAGGAGAATTCTTGGCATTGTCATATGACACTATTTTGAGTTGGCCTCAAAACTATATAGCTCATAGGTTTGAACTAGAAGAAATGATTTATATTCTATTTTCTTGGGAAATAAATTCATCATTTACGCTATATTATGCGTAGGACATGGTATTTGATAATGTTGTAAGCATATCATATGATACTAATTGAATACATGGTTAAGTCACTGGATGACTAAGAGAGCATTCTAAGAGTACTTTAGAAGAACTAAGAGAATGTATATGAGACAATCAATTTAGAAAGGATCTTTATGGAAAGAGCTACACACGATGTTAATTTCTAAACAGATATAAATAATTATGAATTATAATTGGATTTTGACTTCATTATGGAATGAAAAGCAAGTTTTGTTGGAATGAGGTCCAAGCAAAACATAATGACACAATCTACTACAAAATAAGAATACACTACTTTATAAGTTCCATTCAAATATGATTGGATGAATGGAATCCTTAAAAAACTATGTTGATTTCTGCCATTCAAGGATCACATAGAAATCTTTGTAACTTCGAGAGTATACTTAATCAAGCTAAGAAACTTTATGTCACCAAAGAAAACCAATCATAATCTCCAAGATATTTAACTATACTTAGAGTAAAGTTAAGTATGGAGATGATAGTGTTCACAGAATTCACACAAATTAAATTTTGTTCGATCCATTGATAAAGTCATTCTTTTGAGCTAAGTATGAGTGGTCACACTTCAGCTATAAGACTTTAATATTCTAGAAATGGGTTTTTGATTTGGATATTGGAACATTATAACAACAACTATTAGATAATTTTATGATATATTAGGATATAGTCATCACATTGATACTTGTTGTGCTCTATATTAACATGTTTAATCCATGAATAATGTTATTATTCTAAAGGTTCATAGTCGGTTATAATTGTGGGAGCAATTATAAAGTAAGACTAATATGAATTGGATTGTTTGACTCTCACTAGATGAAAGTAGGCAAGTGGTTGTAACCAAGTTTCATAGGTAGTTGTCATAGAACTAGTATTGAACTAACCCGCATCAAGATCATCTCATGGATCTCTATCATGAATGATACTTGATTAAAAGGTACTATCTTTGTATCCTTAACAGCTGAGATACATAGTGAGACTTAAGTGTAGGGAGTATTATGCTTTGATATGGTCAAATGTTGGTCCTTAACCGGGCAGTTATAAAAGCCATTTTAAGGTATGGTGTGAACTATGCAACATGCTTATGTAGTCAAGATGGGATTTGTTCCTCTTATGTGTTGAGAGTTAGATATCTAAGGCGCCTTACCAAAAGTTGAACAACTAATGAGATTGATCGTGATCCATATCTAATGTTCAAAATGATGTCTGTAGCAAAGGGATAATTGATAAACTTACCTTATACACCAATTGTCGCCTTGAGTTTTTTGGGAATTGGGCATTGGTAATATCCCACAAAGTCATATGTTGATGGGGGCAGTGAAATGTTGCTAGACGTTCACCACTGTCTATATCAGTCTAATATGAGTCTTGCGCAAGTGGGAGATTGAAAGATCAAGTATGCTCAAGAGTCATATTAAAGTGATATTGCTAATTAACATATGATACTAATGGTCCACACTAACAACAACTTGATATAATTGATTATTTATTAGAAATTGATTTTAATAAATATTCAATAAAACGCTTAGAATTAAAATGGAAATTATTTGTTTCTAGGAAATAATAATTTTCATTAGCAAGTAATATTTCATAATTCATATGGTATGAATTAATAAGTCATGCACAACTTTTTGGACTAGTTGAAACCCTTTTGTCTTTTACTCAAAAGACAAAGTTTATATTTTATAAAACTTGAGTTTATAAAATTTAAACTAACTCTTCTTTATATATATATATATATATATATATATATATATATATATATATATATATATATATATATATATATATATAATTCTGAAAATTAGATAAAGAAAAAGGAATTACGGGCTTTCCATTAGTTTATTAAAAAGTAATAAGAAGCATGGGAGACAAGCTTGCATGCATGGACAGTCTTATGACATGGGGACATGTTTGTCTAAAGTAGAAGGACCTAATGGTTAAAGACTTCACTTTAAGACACTATATATATTTGAGGCTTACATTCTTGAAAGCTTGCTCATTATTTCCTCTTAAAACCGTAACCTCCTTAGAGGAGGTTACTCTCTCCCTTTTATTCTTGTTTTCTTCAAGATTACTTGCATTTTCATGCCCTCTTTAAGTTCATATTGGTTATGAACTTAAAGCTTAATGGATTAAGAGTTTATGAACTAGCATCTACATCAAGTTGAGTCATTGTTGGTGTCTCAAAGGTTCCACATTCTTCATCAACTTCCAACCCTCCCAAGACGACCCAAAGAACTACAAAGATTGTCATTTCTTCACCTCATCTTTTGTTGTTGTTTAAATCTTTCTATAACTTGCAAGGAGATCCTTGGTGGGTATAAAAATGTTATGTTATGTTCAAAATTTTAAGTTCCGTTGCCATATTTTTCTAGTTTATGAAACTATTTTTGAACTAAAACCCAAGATACATAAGACAACCAATTGCTCTTGAATATTCAAGTTAAGACACTGGAGATCCTTTATTGGGTAGAAGCTTAAGTTTAGGATCTATAGGAGTGCTTATAGGAGAACAAGTCCCAAAGTTCAACTTTTTCAATATCTTCTCAATGTAATAAGATTGAGAAATTGAAATCCCATTGTTCCCTTTTCTAATTCTTATATGAAGAATTAACTCAGCCTCCCCCCATGTCTTTCATATCAAAACTATATGATAAGAATTTCTTGGTTTTATCAACTTCACCTTGATCGGCACCAAAAATTAACATATCATCAACATATAGACAAATTATAACTCCTTTACAAGAAGAATCAAATTTGATGTATACACATTTATCATCCTAGTTTAATGCAAAATCTTAGACAATATCACATCATCAAACTTTTGATGCCATTGTTTTGGTGTTTGTTTCAAACCATATAATTATTTCTTCAACTTTCACACCTTATGTTCATTACCAGGTGTCACAAACCCTTCAGGCTATTTCATGTAGATTTCCTCATCCAAGTCACCATTCAAGAATGCAGTTTTCACATCCATTTGGTGAATCACAAGATTATGTATAGCTGAAAGAGCTAACAATAATCTAATTGTGGAAATTCTAGAAACTGGAGCATAAGTATCAAAGAAGTCAATGCCTTCCTTTTGCCTAAAGCCTTGGATAACCAATCTGGCTTTATACTCATCAATTGTGCCATCCACCTTCATTTTCCTTTTGAGGATCCACTTACTTCCTAATGCCTTGCAACCAGGAGGTAAATCAGATAATACCCAAGTATTGTTATGTATGATAGAATCAATTTCATCCTGAATTGCTTCTTTCCAGAAATGAACATCCCTAAAAGCCATAGCTTCACTAAAAATCTTTGGATCCTCCTCAATATTAAAACAATATTGATGTTGACTTATAGTCGCATTCCTTGTTCCTTCAACTAGATAAAGTTGAAAATCAGATCGAAAAGACTTAGCTTTTCTAGGTCTTGTGCTTTTCCTAGGTTCAGGTACAGAACTTGCACCACCAGAAACATCTTCAGCTTGAGTAGTACTCTTGCTGGAAGATTGATGAATCATGTCCCTTGGTTTAGGTATAGATGTAAATATTTCTTCATCAAAGATAACATCTCTTGACTCTATTACTGTTTTTACAGACACAGAGTCATTAAATTCTAAAACATATAATCTATATGCTTTGGAATGCTTAGCATATCTAATAAAGATACAATCTACACCTCTCTCACCCAATGTTTTCCTTTTGGGTTCAGTGAACCTTACAACTAATCTACAGCCCCAAACTTTGAGATAACTCAAATTTGGTACCATTTTACACCAAAGTTCATAAGGAGTATTCTTACTCCTTTTATTTGGAGTTCTGTTCAAGAGGTAACATGCAGTTAACATTGCCTCGCCCCAAAACCCTTCACTTAAACTAGAATATGACAACATGGAATTAACCATTTCTTTCAAAGTCCTATTCTTCCTTTCAGCTACACCATTTTGTTGTGGTGTATATGGAGCTGTGATTTGATGTATTATTCCAGCTGATTTAAAATAAACTGGATCGTAATACTCACCACCTCTATTAGTACGCAAGACTTTTATTAATTCATTTTCATGAAGCTCAACTTGTTGTTTATAAATTTTAAATTTATCAACTGCTTCATCCTTAGAATGTAGCAAATAGACATAACAATATCTAGATGCTTCATCAATAAAAGTAACAACATACTTTTTGTTTCCAAGTGAAGGTGTTGTATGGAAATCACATGAATCACTATGTATTCGATCCAACACCTTGTTTTCCCTAACAACATCTTTGAAAGGTTGTCTACTGATTTTAGTTAGCATGCATGTTTTACATTTTTCATTATTTTGCATATCAAAAGCAGGAATTAGACTCATTTTAGACATGTCTTGTAATCTCTTGTAATGAATATGTCCTATTCTAGCATGCCATAATTCAAATTTATTAAAATTATTGTTAGTACTACTAGCAGCCATGCACACAAAATTATCACTACAATGATAATTAATATTAAGCTTAATCATTCCATTACATACATAGCCAAATCCCATAAAAGAACCATGTCTTGACAAGATATACTTGTCACTTTCTAGCACTTGTTTGTAACCACAATTATTTAATACAATTTTATACACGAGATTCTTATGAATCCCTGGAACATATTAAACATTGTTCAAACACAAACATTTCCCAGAAGTAAAAGTAAGTAAAACAAATCCTATGCCATTGATTGGTTCAATTGCAACATTTTCCATCTTCACAACAGATCCATCTTCAATTGGTTGAAAGTCCTTGAACCAATATAGATCTTTGCAAACATGACTTGTTGCTCAGGAATTAACCCACCATGCAACATTATCATCCTGCACATAAAATGCTTCAGAAATCACAGAAATATAATTCAGAATATATTTAGAATTCTGCATGAAAACAGAAATCTGACCTTGTTACTTTTCTGGATCCTTGGATCCACTTGGTCCAGCACCATCCTTGTTCAGTTTACGAAAACGACAATCTTTATTGAAGTGACCCGGTTTGTTAGAATTCCAACACACCACTTTAGCCTTCTTGTTGGAAGACTTGTCATTCTTTCGTTTAAACTTCCTTTTTCCATTAAACTTCTTTTGATTATTTGATCCTTCTCCATCCACCATATTCACAGAAGAGGAACCAACTTGGTTCTTGCCTTTAGGATTGTTATCAAGTTCTTAGGTCCTTAAGGACTCTTCAATCCGTAAATGGCTTCCAAGTTGAGTCAAAGTAAATTCCTCTTTGTTATGTTTCAGATTGTGTTTAAAATCTTTCTAGGAAGGGGACAATTTGTCAATGATCACAACCAAAAAAGTGGCTTCATCCATTTTCAGATTTTGTTGAGCAAACTGTCCCAGGATCCTTAACATTTCATGGAATTGATCAATAACAGGCCTGGAGTCAACCATCTTGTAACCAATAAAGTTACCAACCAAAAACTTCTTACTAGAACCTTCTTTAGTTATGTACTTAGATTCAAGAGAATCCCACAATTCTTTTGCAGATTCGACATTTTGATAGATATCAAAAAGAGAGTCAGACATACTATTGAGAATATGACCATGACAGATGTAGTCATCATTGTCCCACTTTGATATCCTTCTTGTTGCCTCCAAAGTTTTATCTTCAGCAAATTCTGTCATGGGTGTACTCAGAACATACACCACTTTCAGAGTGGTCAAGAGGAACTTCATCTTGTTCTGCCATCTACGAAAATCTTGTCCTTCAAACTTCACCAACTTATCAAACTTGCTTGTCATGTCCTTCACATAATCGCCATTTTCCATGATCACAGAAATACTTTAATCTTTGTTAGAAATTCGAGGTAATAAAAGGCTTGGAAATTCTGAAAATCGTATGTACACTTTTAGATTAAAGTATTTGGGTGGTACTCCTAACCTTTAATCGGATAAGACTCAGAAGGGTTTCAAGAACATAGAATATGAAGTATGATTTTCGTGATTTTTGTACCATGAAAATGATGACCAAAATGATTAAGTCTTTGTCCAAAAACGACTCCAACTGTCAAAACCAATTTATAACAGTCATAAACTATCACTAAAACCGGATCATTAATATAAGTCAAAATGAAGTCAAAAAACCGGATCACTAAAACCAGTTCATCAAGATTGATTTTTGGTCAACAAGTCAATCCATTACACTTAAATACACATTGATGATACAAAATCACCAACACCTGACAACGGTGACGACTAAAACATGAATCCATATAGATGAAATGGATTCAACCGAATATTTTCCTCTAAAATCCAAGGGTTGCGTTTATTGTGGAAGTTGTGTTGTTTCCTTGCAAAACCTTGTTCGGTATGTATATTGAAGACATAAATTGCAGAAGATAGAGATACGAAAATAGCATCGTTACTCTCTGAAATTTGGTCTCTTTAGAACACGAAACAAAAAAAGTATTATTTGTTTGTGAATCATATTAGTCTTGTAATTTGTTTCAATTTCTTGTGTTATCTCATAGTGTGAATTCGTGTAATCCCATTCGTAGCTTTGAATTGCAAATTTTATAAAGCGTTGTAAACACTATGCATGAAATTATCCAAATATTTATGAAATGCGTAATTCTAACGCATCAAAATATAGAATGTTACCTGAAATGAAAGCCCTAATATGATTAATTTATTAAATATATCTTTTTTTTAAAGAATATTACCATTTATCTGTTTCGTGTTACTAATAATACCGATTGATGGGATGTCCGAATAATATATTTAGCCTTTTAATTGATTGATTTTAAATCTGTGGTTGTGCGTGTTGGATGTTTCACAGCCATCTGTTTAAAGAAAATTTGATTAATTATTTTGTTTATAAGTGTACTTATTTGAGTTGTTGAAATGAGCTAACGACAACTCTATTCGACTTCAATGGCTTATGGAAAGTACTCCTAAGATAAGCACTTTAATAATACATTTTTCTTCACTTAATGTGAATACTTTCTTAACTTTATATCATTTTATATTGCTATCACAATTACTTAATTGTTGACTATCTCTCTCTCATTTTGAAAAGTTCATTTGTATTTTAGAGGTTTCAAACAACCATATATACACACAATATACAAAGTCAATATCAAAATCGACTAATAAAGATGATGAGTGGCTGTGGGATCTAGGTGACTCTTCAGTTTATTCGGTTGGTTTAAGATAATGTATTGATGTTTGTATATTAGAAAGAGTAGGTAATCCTACCCGATGGAACAAGGGGTTTCTTAAAAAAAACTACTTCATAACTTAAAAAAACCCATTTGTTATGTCTATCAAATCAACTTTTTATTTTTTATGGTTTATTTTCTTTTATGATTATTTTTGTTTCAATTTACTTTATAAAATCAATTATATAAATTATTTAAATAAAACGTATTATATAGTTAATTTTATTTTTTATTTATATATTTCTGATTTTTTTTCCGATTAAATTAGATATCTTTCCAAATTTTTTTTTGAATTTTTTCTTAAGAATATCGTTGTAAATAGGCTCCCTCTTTATGAAAAAAGATATACAAATTTTTTTCCTTTTGTTTTATTAGCTTCGGTTGATTAAAAGTCTTGTTCGTAAAAAATATTTAGGGTAAAAAATATTATTTATTATTTATAACTAATATATTAAGAAAACAAATTTATTAATAATAAATTAATAATAAGTTATAAATAAAATATATTTAACTATGATTGACAACCCAAATTAATTTGACTAATTATTAAGTTTAATTTTTTTACGGACAACAATATAATAAAAACCCCAAAGATTTGGGGTTTTTTTAGCATCTCCCTTTAAACGAGAGAAGTGTTGATGTGGATTCCTCTTATCTTAAGTTATGTGTTGGTAATATGGAGACGCTGGATCATCTTTTTGACACAACCTATTGTGAGCTCTATTTGTCATCAGATCGGAAGTTTGCGGGATTCCTCATCGGTAGAACACAACCCATATGATATAAGCTTGAGCATTTTGGCTTATTTCTTTTTCTTTTACCTTTTTTTACTTTACCAAAAAGAATGGATTTTTTGGTTAGATCAACGTCAACTCACTTTAATACAAAAGAAAAGAAAATTTGAGGAATTTGTCAGGTCGGTTTGAGGATTTTGTAATACTACTTTTTTCAAAACGGCTGGTGAAGGTTGTTTTTGTTTTTGCTTTTTTTTTTTATATTTGTTGTTTTTGTTTTTTTTTTGTCGTAGCCATATGTAGTTGTTTTTAGCCGTTTTAGTAGAAAAAAAATTGGGAAATCTTCAGAAAATTCCTAAAATTTTACCCTAATTTCCGAAAAAGTCTCAAACTAAATTGTGTTTACGAAAAAAATGAATTACCTGTAAAAATGACGATTTGACCATTTTTTCCGGTTTACCGGTTTTATTATTACTTACATGTTTCACTATAGTCCCATTATTTTACCCTAATTTGCGAATAAGTCTCAAAATAAAATTTACTGATGATTTGGTCATTTTCTCTATGTAACATAAATTTTACCGGTTTCATTGTTGACCCGGACGCCTAGTCATTAAATGAGATGATGAGATGAATATGTTGAGTTATATAATGTTATGTTTAGCATAAAACTTGATATCCTTATGTTTTGTGTATTTTTTTGGAACATAAAATGCATCCAACGAAGACTACAATAATTACATAAACTAACAACAACTGCGTTATTTTTTACGTTTGTAAAAAATATCAAATTGTGTATCTAATCTTATGTAACCTAATAAATCCATCTCATCAAACATCAACTCATTTTCTGCCCCTTTTTCTTTGAAACACACATTTTATTGGTTTCATTGCTGACGTAGATACATAGTCATAAATGAGCCGATGAGATGGATATCAAATTTTACAGTAAATTTAGCATTATATAATCCATCGTATCCATCTTATCAACTAATTTAATGACTAGGTGGCTAAGTCATCAATGAAACCGATAAAATGTATGTTACATGAAGAAAATGGCTGAATCATCAGTAAATTTTTTTGGGGACTTATTCGCAAATTAGGGTAAAATAATAGGACTTTAGTGAAACAGGTAAGTAATAAAACCGGTAAACCGGAAAAAATGGGTTAAATCGCGATTTTTACCGGTAATTCATGCTTTTTCGTAAACAAAATTTAGTTTGGGATTTTTTCGTAAATTAGGGTAAAATTTTAGGACTTTTCTGAAGATTTCCCAAGAAAATTTAATAGACTGATCCGTCAAAGAACTCATCTATTCCTTTATTTATCTATTTATTTTTGTAATATCTTCTATCTCATTTATAGTTTTTTTTAATAAAAATTTAGTTGTTTTAAAAAGGTATTATTCATAAAAGAGTGTACATTTGATTTTGTTTTTCCATTTTAGATCTATTTTTTTTTTCAAAAAAAGAATTTAATTGTTGTTACCGCAAACTCGAGGCAAATATTTAGCTCTTTTACCTAAAAGGTCTCGGTCCAATAAGTGTCCAAGAATTCACTCTGCATAAGATAAACAAGAGCTAGGTCAGACAACCATGCCAATGGTTGGACCTCGACATAGCCCCCCGATGCCTAATTTTGATTGTGATTCTTGGTGTTGCCTTAATGCTAAGGAATGTGTGGCCTCCTTCGTTTACCTCCCCAGGATATCATATCTCTGGGGTATTTATAGGTTGCCCGTTGTTAGTGAAGGGTTTTGAGCATTCTAACACTCCTATGGTGTACATGCAACCCTATAAACCTTGAATCTATGTTTTCTCTATTATACATGCAAATATTCAAAATTTCAAGGTTTCATCCTAACTAGCATAATAAGAAGTATATACAATACAAGAATCTAGTAGAATGACATACCTTTTGATGGAGCTTGAAGTCTTGAACCTTTAAGAGCCGAGTGCCTCAAGTGTGACACCTCAAATGGTTCACACAACACCAAGAACCCTTGGAATAACTAGAGAATAAGGATACTTGCACCAAATCGGTTTTGCCCTCTTGTGTATATACACTAGTGCTTAGCACTCAACCTCATTTCATCAACCATAGCCCTATTTATATAGTGTGGAGGATTAGGGTTACATTCATGTAAACCCTAATACCCATGACCTTTCATTTCCATAGGATCCATGTGTTAAACACTCCATGGACTATCCATGAAAGCTTAGCCCAACCTAAATGAACTTGGTCCACCACACATATATAAGAGTCCATATTTAATTAGCTCCTTTTTGATCACTAGATTAATTCTAAATTAATTCTTGATCAATACTAATTAAATAATATGATTTCATATTAATATATTAGAACTTATAATATATTAATATAAATCATAAGTATCCTTTTTCTCATTTTGTCTATCCAATTGTTCCGATGCCATGCAACCCAAATGGACCATGCCAAATCGGGTCAAGTACATACCAATTATAGTTATGGACTTAGACACTAATCCAACAGTCTCCCACTTGGATAAGTCTAAAACTATTATTGCGTATGACTCCAAAACCCGACTAACAATCGTAGCTCTTAAAGCCGCTGTCGAACTCTGAACAAATCAATGACGCGTCCATTAGATAAGTGATCATATATTCCTCCATTCTAGTTATCATATGGACTGAGACATTGATTAAAATCATTCTCTCTATCCATTTGTTGTTTCCCGATTTCCGATTTATGACGACCGACTAATTGAACAAATCAAATTAGTCCAGGCTTGGCCAAGCACTTCGGGGTGTCATCACTAAATCATCGAGGGGCCCACATATATCGCTTTTATCCCAACAAGGGTAAAAGGAATGGATAAACTTTGACTCATATGCTTGTTCTACTACTTGTTGAATCATACACAAAAGGCACGTTTTATAACATCGAGTTACCAATGCGTTTTCGTACAATCAATGTATAACCAACTCATAGGCAACAACTCATATCTCTAGGTTTGAAGAATATAAGATATTATCGTCTCATGATCACTCTTGATAAAATCCATGAAGTGTTTCAAATGAGCGTGGGTTTAATCCAATACTCAGAACTTATGAGCACTCATGAATGTTGTAGCAATTCTTGCTATGTCCAATACCTTGGACATCTACAAACCAGCTTCATGATAGTCTTGCCTTAATACCTACTTCCAACGTATTATCGACTGTGGATGGTTTGAACAACTTAGTCGTTCAGGAAGAATGATCTAGTTATTCTGGAAGTCAAAACATGAAAAGTGAAACACAAGAATAATCGAATCCAATATGGTCTCATAACTTATGAATACAAATATAACACCTTTTATTTATCACCATATTGATTACACATCATTCATTGTATACTATTTCAAATTTATCAACTTTATACTTGAATTAAAACAATAGTTGTCCCATGCTCCAAGCATGTACACTATGTTTTCTAAACACTAGTCATGCCATACACCAAGTACGCACACTATGTTTGTCCAAACATTAGTTATGCCATACACCAAGTATACACACTAAGTTTGTCTATGATCTTTACTTTGTGAAATAGATCAATTGAACATAATTCCAATGTTTCTCATTTCACAATCCCAAATCCTTACCACAAATCCAAGAATTCCAAATTCCTGCCATTTACCGAAATCTGTTAGATTTTAAACTTATATGCACTGACCCTCTTGTAATGAGTATGCACAAAGTCACAAAGACTTATCAACAGACATTACAGAGTATTCCAATGGAGATCAACTCCATGGAAACAAAGTCTCATATTCAAAGTACATTTCTTTGAGCATCCCTCTTGCATTAAGTTTTCTAACCTTACACAGATTGAATAGTTTCCACCCATGGAGACATTTCCATATTCTCATTTTGACTTTCACTTCTGAACAAGAGTTTCCTCTTTCCAGAATATGTCAATATGGTCCTCTCTAAAAATTTACACCATACTTCCAACTGTCCCTGAGCAACCAATCTTTGGTAAACTTTAGATTGTCCTCGACAATTGCTTAATCAAATTGTCCTCGACAATTGCCATAGGCATTTGGAAAATTTTTGAACAAATGAATATTATAGCACATGGAATCGACCCTATATCCGAAGCATATGGGACACGATTCATGATGTCTCATATAAAGAAATGATACTAGACCAGTCTTTTGATATAATATTTCTATTTCTATTTGCCATGTTCTCATAATTCAGATTATGAAAAGGGATGCTGTAAGCACAATCGAATTTTAGAACGCAAAAAATGTTCCCATATATAGAATTTCCTTATGTTGAACCATTCCAACATAACATTCATATATATATATACTTGACTAAATTTGATTAAAATCTCATGATCTAAGCTTTTAGATTTGAAATGAAGTATAATTTCCTCTTCCTTAATTATAGCAAAACAACTTTTTCCCAATTGAAACTTTTGTTTTCTATAATTAACATTGCTAACTTGCAATACTTATTGTAATCATCATTCTCCTACTAACATGATAATTATTAGCATAACACTTATGCTCTCACAAGCTTTGACATGTACTCAGAAATCAGTTGGACTTCTAGAAATCAATACTTTATTGACTTTCTTACCAAAGTTCAAATTTCTGATACGAGATGTTTTGATAAAACTTTATCAAAATCATACACCTTTCCTTAGATAGCTCACATGTGCGTCTAAACAATTTTAGAACTATGAAAAGGGATGCCGTAATCACAGTCTCAATTGTTTAGACCTTTGCCATTTCTCACAAGTCCATGTTAGTGTGTCGGTTAACCACACACGCTCCACTAACGACTTTGAGAATGCAAAATTCACAATTGCTATCTATTTAAAATCTACTTAGTGAAAGCGTTTCCTCACCATCATTTTCATGAATCAGAGAGAAACCTTATGACACTTAGATTTTATGGTGTATTTGTTCCTATCCACGTGAATTTGTCAAAACCATAATCACAAGACACGGTTAGTGACAAATTCATATGGACTGAACTTGTGCAGTCTTAACTTCTTGCCACCTGGCAGCACAAGGGCCTGTCATTGCTTCCAAGTTGTTATGCAACCAATTGAGAACTCTCAGAACTCATATGCAAAGCCAACTTTAACTAGAATGGGCACAAAAATTGGAATATGTCAACACGATAGGTTACAAACCTCAAGTCGTGTGCTAGTGATAAACTACATGTTTTATTCTTGATTAGATCTTGAAATTCTTTCAGGATATTTAAGACTCCCACTGTCCTCTTGACATATAAGACTCTCTTGTCAAGAACCATTACTTGACAAAGCAAATATTCATGAGTTAGTGCGGATTCTTATCAAGACAAACACTTCACACAATTGGCCTTAGTTGGTCTTTGTTTTATCCAAAACATCACAACTTATTATGATTCAGAGAGTGCAATAGCGATTTCTCTTAATTCTATTCATCACTCGAAGACCACATCCTCAAAGTTAAGATTGAACTTATTTTTGTGCCAATTCATAACGAAATAGCTGATGTTTTAACCAAGGCACTCGAGTCCAGAAAAACTGAATGGATTTTTGGAAATGTTAGGAATGATGAACCCTGACCCACAGTTCTTCTTGAAAGGATAGGTACTGCATAACTTAATAGGTCTTCGGGTGTGAATGAAAAGCTTTTTTTCTTTTCAAAATTAAAACTCTTGATGCACTTTACACACTGCAGTCTTTTTCTAGAATAACTAATATAGTATACACTTCATAATTGCTCATCGGTATACTTTGTATACTGAAGTCATTTATGATCTATATACTCCTCGGGTCTCTTTATTTCTTTTATTTCTAACCTTATGATCTAGTTTCTTTTCAGTTCTCATCTACCGCAGACGCATTAAATGAACCCGCAATCATCACCTCATAAATGCTTTAAATGACAATGTGTGCTACTTAATGAAATTAAAACATTATTTAAACATTCAATTTGTCACACATGATTTTTCAGTCATTTTTCAAGTGACTTTCCTCAGTCAGAACTATTTTTGGATAAAAAGCAAATAAACTGATTTGCCTTAAACAAAATCTTTTTGAAAATCCTTTCAGATCACATCAAGCAACCGTTGGGGTCTAATCCATTCCACTTCCCCATTTTTACATCGGACAAAACCATTTCTCACCCCACGTTTAAACGGTGTGTCATCATCGGCCTGCAAAACAATAAATGCTCCTCTTTTCCCGGAAAACATTTCTTTTTGATTTATTTTAATTTAATATTGTCACAACCGTCAATTCTGGTCAAACAAAGTCAACTACTACTAGTATGTTAGGGTTACTTTATGTTTCCTAATGTACAACTTACAATTTTCATACAAAGTATCACGCGGAAAGTTCAACTATATATCCTTTGGGAATAAAGAACACTCATAACACGTCGTAGTGGAGTTCATAATCCTAACACTACGGGGTAAAACCATAAGAAAAGCTACAAATGCCACCTTTGTAAACTCTCTATCTCTCTCTCTCTCTCTCTCTATCTAAAATCTATCCCAAATCTCTCTTGGTAATAAAAATCACATTTTCTAACTTTCCCATGAACATCCATACCATCCCACACCTTCCCTTGGTCGAAAACAGCTCAAATAGGAAGAAGGAAATCAAAAAAATCAAGAAAGGTTTGCAGGTTACTGTTACACTGCGAATCCTCGCAGGTATTCAGACCCAAAGCAGCATGCAAACCTAACGTTCGGACCGAACCGGACAGTTTCACACATGAACCGGCGAGTTTCTTATCTCCTCCGTAACTCTTGCAACGAACATAACCAAGCACTTTCACATCCTACCCGACACCGTTCGCATGCGAATCCGAGAAATTTCGCAGCATACACCCTCACAGAAAGTAGCCTCACACCGAACCCTTAGTCTCGCACCGAAGCCTCTCTTCGCATCAGCAGCCTTCGCATCCTCGCCTCTCATTCCTGATTTTTGACAGTTTCGCACTTTACGACATTTTTATGAGTTTTTAACGTGGGATTTTCATCCAACTCATGTTTTTCACATATTAGACCCCCTAAACTCATATTTATCCACATCTTGAAGATTTATTAAATATAAATCATATTTTTACATTAAGAAATATCTAAAGATAAACAAATATTGTATTACACAAGTGGGTCAAGTGGATCCCCACTTGCCACCTTTATGTCACCTCCTCACTTCCCATTGGTCAAATCATTATCCATTACACATTCGAACATCAATCCACTTAACTTATCATATTCTATTCAAAGTATGTATAAACCCACTTCAAGGAGATTTACAATCTCATTTCTCTATCACTCCAAAATTTCACTTTTCATCCACAAAAAGAGCCCTCACTTTCTCTCCATTTCAACCACTTTTTTGGAGGTATTCTGGGGATATTTTCCTCATTTTGGTAAGTATTTATTCCAACTTCTAATATTCCTACATAACTCCATAACAATCTTGAATCTTTTACACACATATTCACACTTTATCGTTCATAGGATCATCAAAACCTCTAAGCATCTCCAAGTGTTCTTGACTTGAAACACTTCATCCTCAACCTTCAACTCAACAAGAAATCACATAAGGTGAGTTCATACCCCTACATTTTTCAATACTTTTTCTATGTTTTAGGGGGGATACAAGTAACATACACGAAAATTTACATGAAAACGCAAACATTTTAATACGATATTTTTACAAAAAGCGCTAAATACGTGAAACGACTTTACTACCGATCTCGTATATTTTTACATACAACGTTTTGACAAAATTTAAAGATACGAAAAACGGTTACAAAAATACATTACATTTTTCTTATAAATATATATCTAACTATATATATATATTTTGTGTACAAAACATTCATTTCATAAAAACTTTAAAAATATATTGTATGAAACTTTACCCCTTTGTAACCCATTGAGCAGAGGTGAAACTATATAAAGTACATATATAATTGTTTTAAGTCATTTTGATTGTTATCCTGGAAAGGGGGGATAATTACGTATACAAACGTTTGCGTTCCAAAAACACGTACACTCGTTGAATAAATTTGTAAGACATTGTCTTCGTCGTACCTAACTGAGGTATACACAAAAGTCCTTTATTATAACCGGAATCTCCGATACGAGAGCGTGATACTTGTGTATAGATTTATACGGGACTGATGATCCTACACCTTGGTTGTTAGCTACAGGCAGACCGACATGTTATGGGTGACAAATGTCATAAATAACTCGACGCCTGAGGAACGACGAGGCAGGCACTACATCTTAAAAGCATGGTTATGAAAACTCACATAGGGAAACGACTATACGTGCATTGTACACGAAAACCCGTTTCTTCAAAACGGTTTTATACATGAATAGAACCACATATTACTATTTTAAGTATGGAAAACACTGGTACATTTCGGTCTTAGAACATATAAGACTACGATTCATTTCTAAGGAAAATATTGGATTTTTTGGAATAAACACTATCATTTTACAAGTGAACGACTTACATCTCATTTATTAGAAAATATCGGATTTTCTGGAAACAACATGACATCTTTTCACGGACAGGCTTACTATTTCTCATATAAACTCTTATGAACTCACCAACTTAATTGTTGACACTTTTTCAAACAACTTATATTCTCAGGGAATCAGTAAAACATGTAACCACCAGCTTTTGAGGATGGGACGCTAAGGCATCAAACAAATCATTTTAATATCATATTGTAATTGACTTTTGGAAACATGTAATACTTACAATGATGTAACTTTTCCAATTATAGATATGTTGGTTGTGTTTGCTTTCTTTACTATTATTCAACTGTTATGATACAATACATGAAAGTCATCTACCCCTGGGCGTTTCCGCCATCCTAGTTTGGGGGTGTGACAAATCTGATAATGGTAAAAACCCAAAGGTTTTTAGCTTTAACATCTGTAATTAAATTAGTATCAATGATTTTTGAAATCCGGAGGTATAAAAACCCCTTTTCTTACCAAGAGAGCTTTTATGCTTTTTGAAATTCGAACAGACGAACTTCACCTTCTTCACCTTTTTGAAAAAACTCTTTCAAGCAAGTTCTTCAAACTTTTCTACAACGACGGTGAAATCCGGCTTATCAAAGAAACAATCCAAAGATTCTAGTTCAGGACGACCAACTGGGTTTGAATCAACGATCAAAGACCTAACTCCATCAATCGCAGTCAGTAATTACAGAGGAATGTTTGAAGATCACAACTCATACAATGAAGCTATCAAACTCATGATCAAGTTTCACCCAACTCACCCTCTGTCTGGAGCCTTTGATTCTTTTATTGAAGCTATTCCACATGAAGTTCTTTTCAAGTGTGCATCTCTGCATTCAGACCTAATGACAAACCTCAAGAAGTTCATGTCAGTCCCATCGATGATTCTCTGGTGGTTTTAACCAAAGAGAAATTTCTTACTAAAATTAACTTAAGGGAGCTTCCTTCAACCAAGTTCTACTGCCCAAGCACCTTAGATGTATTCTATGCACTTTACCAAATGGGGTACCGAGTCAAACTCAAAGGAGTCGGTGAATTCCAGAAGAGCAAATTGCCTGTTGTTTGGTAATTTGTGTGTCACTTTGTGATCCATTGTCTGTCAAGTAGAGCCGGAGGGACGAACAAGATGGGAAAGCAATGGTTGGACATCGTATGGAGTATTTTCACTGGCAATCCTGTCAACTATGGGCAAATCATCTAGGAAGACTTCCTGCAGTACATCTCCAAGTATGCCCCAAAGGAAGGCATGATAGAAGTCATTTTTTCTAGGTTCTGGTCTTTATCCCTTGTGGATCTTCACAAGGACGCTAATCTGAGCATGGGCAACGACACCGATCTCTTTTTTGCACGCGATCTTAAAAGGTACAATCCCTCCAAGGATCAATCTATTTTTGGTCCCATTCATCATCTTCCTATGTAAATTCTTCAGTCCATTGGACTTACCACAATTGAGGTAGCTGACCACATTATGGATACGAGTGATATTGCCCCATATCACTCTTCCCCGCCAAGGCCGATTCAGCCTACCGCAGTCTAGCACACACAGCCGGAAACAAAAATGTTAAATCCCTTGCTATCTCAAGAAAAACACTTCGGAAATGTTGTTACTAAGGGAGCTAGTCCCTCAATAAAGATAAAGGCTAAGACCACAGAGCCTAATCCTAAAGCCCAACCTTCTCCTTCCAAGGCTTATGACCCACCTGTTAATGTTGTCGATGAAAACCGGAATCCGTAGATGTTTTTAGACGGAAAAAGTTGAAGCTTATCCCCAGTATAGCCAAATGCAAACCAAGGAAAATGTTGGAATCTCTCAAAAGACTCCTGCAGCCGTTCAAGTCACCTCAGACTCACCTACAAGAACCCCAACTCACCACTCTTATATAATGAGTGTATCCGTTTTATCTCAAATTGGAGACATACCCTCATCTGGAGCCCAAGTGGAGCAGGAAGTGATTACTTGCCCTAAGGTCTGCAACGCTTCACGTCTGCATGTTTTCACTCTCGAGGAGTTGCACTCCATATTTCTTCGTGTCACACATACAGATCAAACAAGTATTGAACCACAGGGTCCTTCTGATGGGTTTTGAGCATTCTAACACTCCTAAGTGTACATGCAACCCTAAATACCTTGGATCTATGTTTTCTCTATTATACATGCAATTATGAACTTTCCAAGGTATTACCCTATCTAGCATACAATACTTGATACTTGGGTAATCAAATGGATAGAATACATACCTTTGTTTGATGTAGCTTGTCTCCATGAAGCTTGAGTGCCTAGTGCCCCAAGTGTGACACCTCAAATGGTTCACACAACACCAAATGCACATGGAATGACTTGAGAGAAATGGAGCACTCCATGAAATCGTCTAGCCCTCATATTCACACATTAGTGCACGATTTCTTGAGCCATGGGATTCTTTTATATGGTGGCTATTAGGGTTACACCATGTAACTCATAACTTTACCCATTCCTTATGCTCCATGGATTTTAACCTCCATGGAGTATCCATGGGTCACCCCATGGACTTAGTCCAACATAAGGAATCTTGGATCACAAGCCCACATATATAAGAATGAATGATTTACACAATCAACCCATATATTTAATTAGTCTCCTTTTGATCACTTAATTAATTCCAAATTAATTCTTGATCAATACTAATTAAATAACCTTATTAATATATTAGAACTTATAATATATTAACCAACCTTAAGTGTTATTTCTCTCATTATAGTCTATCCAAATGCATGATGCCATGCAACCCAAATGGACCATGCTGGGTCGGGTCAAGTCTTACCAATTATAGTTATGGAATTAGACATTAATCCAACACCTTCATCAGTGGCCCTAGTAAAAACAGAGCCGAGGCAAAACTTGATTTTAGATCAAGGAGACCAAGCAAGCGGTGGAAATCCTGTACCGCCTACATTAAACACAAGCGGTTTAGGCATGGTGAGCACAAATGTGCAAGGATCCATGAACCCGAGGGATACCTCGGCGTGTAAAGGATTTGACGGTTATGTATCCGACGAATCTTGGTCCCGATAACGCCCAACTACAGAGTCTGGGCAAAGGAAATTTGATGCCTTTAAAAGGGCTCTACATGCCAGAAAAACTCAACAAGTGCAGCAACAACAATAAAAAGAGGAATATGTTCTCCTTGTGGCAAAATATTGGGCCACCACATTCAATAATGGAAAGACAGTGCATGACATTATTTCAGTCCAATAATGGATATCACTAATGGAGAATACTGTGAAAAAGGCTCAAGGCATGGAAGATGTTGCTGGTCCTTCTCAACCTCCCCCAAACAATGAAGCTCATGACTCCAACGATTATGGTACGACCATAAAAATCAGCTCCGCACCAATGTTTGGTCTCGATGATGACAATCTTGATGATGTTCAGTAGCCTCCTCCTTCAGAAGACTTCATCATGGTTCTCGATGATGAAGAATCAAGTGGTTCTCTGCACTCCACTTCAAAGGCAAAACAAAAGAAGAAAAAGAAGGTAGTCATATCAAGAAAAGAATTCCTCGACCTTCAAGCTAAAGTCTACCAAATTATAGCCGCAGTTTCTTCTAAGACGCCGCAGAGCACTGAGATTCCAACACCACAATTACTCATTGATCGTGTTGAAGTCTTGGAAACCAGAGAAAAAATGACTGCAGAACGGATTCTTATACGCATCGAGATGGGCATCAAGAATCTCGACCATCAAAGGACAACTGATCACAAATAATTTCTTTCCAAGGCCGAAGATCTCATCAAGGAAGTGGAAGAGTTAAAAACCAAACTCCAACAAACCCTTCAATCTCACGCAAGCAATTTAAGGCAGCTTGTTGAGGAAACCCACACCGCAAATGAATTAGGGTTTGCGGTACTTCAAGAAACAATCAAGGGGTTAAGAAAATCACTCACTGCCAAACAGAGTGTAGATGAAATCCTCTGTCTCACAAAGGAGATTTATCAACACCTCTTCAATATGAAGATCCCCAACAACAAAGAAGTGTGTGCCCAGATGAAAACATAATTTGATGCCACGTTTCAGAAGATTGATGAGTTGAAACATTGGTTTGAGGAGTAGATGGAGCCTGCTTCCTCAAAAGGGGGAAGTGATAGTGATCCTAACAAAGGGATAAGAATCGAAACAACTTCGTCTTTTGAATTGTGAAACTCCAAAACTCATTCAGTTCAAAAATTTCAAACTCCCCCTCAGAATCAACCTCCAACCGTAGAGTTCAACAAAGAAACAACGCCACGGTCATCTCCTAAAAATCCAACTCCACAGGGTTCACCTTAACAAACTCCTCCTCATCTTAAGAACTTAGAAATGAAATGTCATCTGACCACACCGATGACTCCCCCGCTACAACACAAAAGAAAAGTGACTAGAGGGCTGCCAAGTTTGAGAAACAGATCTGGAGAGCACAAGGGTTTGATAATATGTTTGATGAAACCTTAATCAACTCCTGGGTAAACCCTACCCGCAAACTGCTGGATTCTGTTTATAGACCAATTCTCACTTATGTTGAACCACCATTAGATGGTTATAGGAACATCCCCATCTCTTCAAATTCCAAGTATTTCCCAGTGTTTCAATATCGTGATCTTAGCATTCCTGATGACAGAAGACTCCCCATGGAGTTTGAACGTCTGAATCTCTTCCATGTAAAACATGGTTCAAATTTTGAAAGCATCTGGTCTAACGATAGACTAGACGGGGTCAAAAATTACAAAGTCAGGAAATTTATGAAATGTGAATTTTCCAGTATACCTTGAACCGAAGAGGAGAAGAGTATGTCAGATCTCAGGCTGACTTCGTGTGCATGAATCCCGAAGAGATATTTTTGATAGCTCGGGTGTTTCAGCTTAAGGCTGAAAAAATATCCCAATATGAAAATTTCCTTCGAAAGGGCTTGTGGATTCTTGAAGGCTTTGGTATATGACTTTGGAAAAATAGATGTAGAAATTCATCTTGTTCTTGCCAATAAGTTTGATTTTCCTCCTTTCAAGCACGTTTCAACCATAACTGAAGGATTCCAAGAAATGACCCTTGGTGCAACAAGCTACTTGGAGCTAGGGATTGTGTACAAGAAGACACAAGATGGTCCAAAGTTCTTCATACTGGTAACTGTAATCCACCGTCTAACGAAGAGGCAACTGGATGCCACTCTGACCTCGGTGCAAAGATCAAAGGACACAAATGAAGAGGTCAAGTTTGAGATTACAAGAAGGATCCAGTGGCTTTTCGAAGTCAGAAAATTTTGGTTGATCATCATCAAGTTCCTTAAAATGAATAGATGAAGAAAATAGCTGAGAAGTCACTTTGGGGGAAATTATTGAAACAAAAAGTGACCCTCTATAGCTAAAAGGAACCGCAAACCTTTTTCCTTGATGATACCGTAGATAATATAGTACCAGAGACTACTATTGTCATCTTGTCACCCACAGACTTAAAGATGAACCGCAGAATTGAAGTATACATGAAGATTGATTAAGTTACTTTACTAACGTTGCTTGTATTCATTTTAATATCCGGTGTACCATTCATGGTTACCGTAGTCAATAACTTTATCTTATTTTACACTTTGATATAACTTTTGGGACTCTATAAATAGAGCTTCCCACTTCATGTATTCCTTACCAATTTACCAACTATCAATCAATCACTGAAAGTTTATCAATATCAGATTGTTCATCTCTATATCTTAAGTTATCTTAACTGAAACTTAAACCGAGTCCCTCTTCACTTGTGTTGTTCATCTTATACTAACTTGTGTTTTCATGCAAACCTAGTTATGATTCAACCTTGTGTATTCTTGTTTACGCCTTACTGTTATAAACATGCTACTATTTATTTTCCTTACATTTCCGCAATCTAACTATTATTATTGTTGAGCTAACAAGATCCACTGAGATTAACTTTAATTCCGTAACTTATTAGCTCGTTACTAACTTTTGTTCAATTTTTTATCTCAATAGGAGCACCTAGGAAGAGGAGGCTAGATCAGGTGTAGGCAGTGGAGGGTCACGGGAAGAGACCCACAACTTCATATCAGCGATTGAAGGGCCAGTAGGGTCGAGGTCAATGCAGCACGTGTGGGAAACTGGATGATGTGCTTTGTCGTTCTAGGCGTATGGGCTGCTACAAGTGTGGCAGGGTTGGTCATGTCAGCAGGGATTGTCCTCAGGGGGCAAGTCTGTTATGTTTTCACTGGAACCTAACACACCACAAGAAGGCCGACTATCCGATGTTGAGGGGAGGAGAAGTGAGTGCACCTGCTCCGGTTAATCTGAGGATCACTGATGGTCGAGAGGGTAGGTCAGGAACCCCAACAGAGAGGAGCTGAGCATTGTAGTGACAGATAGGGGAGGCTGTTGAATCATGAAAAGTGACCCTCTTAAACTTCAGCTACCGCAGTCAAGCTACCTCTTCAGCATCCGAAGTCATCAAAGCCAACCGCAGTCACTCTTTGTTACTTAGTTTATTTTGTCTTACTGTAATCCTCTCTATTGTCCAGTATGCCTTGCATGGCTACTCTTAGAGAGTGAATCTAATGTAACTCCTTGAGTCTCTATAAATAGAGCTTATTCTCTTGTATTCATCACGGATCTATCATTCTGAATACACATCTCTGTAGTTATCTTTTCTATCTCTCTATCTAATTACACATCTCTTCTTACTCACAAATCTTGCTAGAATATAACTGATTACACTCTCTCTTCGGAGCAAGTCTTTTGTGACTTAATCACTAAGTTTGATCTCACTTATTAACTTGGCTTGAATGCATTCCTCGTTATGAATCAACATATGTGTATACTTGATATAACAATTGTTGTCATTTCCATTTCTTTACTTTTCCGCAACTAACCATCTAACTCTAAATATTATTGTTGAGCTTTTAGATCCTTCGAGATTAACTATTCTGCAATATACTTGTTCTAACGTTTGTTCAAGTGTGTCTCAAAGTTTTTCTCTCAACAATTGGTATCAGAGCCATAGTGGTTGCTTTTTGAAAACGGAACTTTGATTTTCAAAGGGCTATCTATACCACTAAAGCTCATTTCTTAAAACAAAAAAAAAACTTCAAAAATATGGCACAATCGTTATCTCTGAATGTTTCCAACAGTGTTGGTGGTTCTAATCGAGACCCAATACTGGTAGCAAATGAATATCATCACTGGTCCCAAATAATGGAAAGATACTTAAGGAGACTTGGTAGAGATGTATGGCGATCCGTAGAAGAAGGACCACATGTCCCAGTCCTTACACCAGTCCAAACTGATGGCACTACAACCAGACTAGGAGGAGGTCAACCAGTCATGAACCGTCCCACCAAGGATGATCTCGATAAAATAGAAAATGATGTTGTTGCTTTTTATGAAATCTCATGTGGAGTTGCTCCTGACAACTTCGATATTATCATAAATTGCAAATCAGCAAAAGAGATCTGGGAAGGTCTCAAGAATTTGTACGAAGGCTCAGAACAAGCACAAGACAAGAAGCTTACTACCTCACTTAATGAGTTCAACAACTTCAAAGCTCATACCAGCGAAAGCTTGGAAGACTCCTTCAAAAGGTTCAACCTGATAGTCACCAAGTTATCCAATGTGGGCACCATCCGCAGTAACCATGAAACAAATCTTCAGTTTCTTAATGGTTTGGGAAGACATTGGACTACGGCTAAGATGATAGTCCAAGGCGATAGAAAGATTCATTCTTTGTCACTCTACAAGCTCTATGGAGAACTGCAAGCACAAGAACCACCGTACTCAAAGACTGTGCTGACTTCGGAGGACCACTTGCTCTCATAGAACAAGCTCCACATAATCAATATTACTCTCCCTCGTATGACACACCACCGCAGTCATACGAAGCTGACTTAGAGTATGACGATGAAGAAGAATTTCAGAAGGCTATTGCTCTGGTTAGCCAACAGTTCAACCGTCTACCACCTCCTTCCTTCCGCAAGAATCAACAGTTCAACAAACCTCCATTCAACCATAACTTTAGTCCCCAGAATAACCATTCTCGATATCCTAAAAGTTCTCATCCACCACCGCAATCTCAAAATACTCAACCAAAGGAGACACCGCAGTCTACTCAAACCACTGACTCCGGTACTCCCTTAGAAGACAAGACTGATGTTGTAATTTGCCACAAATGCAACAAAGAGAATCATTTTGCTAGAGATTGTAAGGCCAATGTAGTGAAAGACAGAGCATTCTACCTTAGAATGGCTCAAGAGTTGGAAGATAAGGAAAAGGCAAGGGCATACGTAGCCCATGTCAAAAGAGACCATCAAGTTTGGTCATCCAGAGACGAAGATGAAGCCATCAACAGTGTCAAAGGAAAAGGGAAAATCTGCATGCTGGCAACTGCGGATGATGATGGGTCTACAAAGCTGGACAAGCACTACTGCTACATGGCAAAGGATGGAACTTTAAGCATCGTCAAATAGGTAAAACTCATGATCCAAACTCTAAACTATAGCATGCATGACTGTCAACCTTACATAGATGATCTTAATGACACATGTGCTGCCGTCCTTACAGACTATAACAAAGCCTTAGATGAGAAGAACATTGCGTCCCAGGAGATGTTCCATGTGAGAGGACGACTGGATAACAAAAGACTCAAAATAGTTATGTTAGAAAAGGACTTAGAGTTAGAAAAAGATGCAAGAATGTTGAGTGAAACACAATTAGAGATAGCTTTGAACCAGAGAGATTTAGCACAGAGAGAAATTGTACGCCTAAATCTCTTAATCGAAAAATTGTTCAATGAAAGTGAAGCTATTGAAAATTTGGTAAACAATGGAACCGTAGACAATACATACAGTTGGGGTTGGTCAAATGGATATCCTACCGCAATGGGTTCCTCACCCCGGTTCAACAAAGACAGACCGTATGTCCCTCCAGACCGAGAATTTCATTTCCCAGTCAATGACAAGACCTTTCCCGAAGACATCAAAACTCACTTCAGTAGACTGCATAATCTAAGCAATAACTGTGTCATTGAAGAAATTGTGGCTGAGGTTTCGGGTCACACATGTGATCAAATTCCTATCTGTGGCACCAGTTACCCAAATTCTCAAACCTCATCCGTAGTTGATGAAGAAATTGTCATTGAGGGCCCCGAAGTCTCGAAAGACTTTCCATCTCTGTCCTCAGACCGCAGTGTCTCACACTGTAGTCAAAAGTCCCACAAAAGTCCCACTGAAGTCCCAACTGAGACTTACTTTGCAGTAGTCAAATCATCACTACCGCAGTCATCAGTAAAAGGAATTGTGACTCTTCAGCTAATTCATCATGAATTACCCATAGAAAACTTTGAAGTAGGTCAATGCTCCCAAACCCTTGAATCCTCAAGTTCAGATGACTCAAGCCCATGTTTTCAAAAATTTTCTAAGAATTCCAGGAAACTGCAGTTGAACATCAAAGACTGCGGTTCTCCAAAAACTTTAGCAAAAAGGGCTTTCAAAGAGGAAATTCGCTCCCGAGGCACAAATAGACAAATTTTTTCGAAAAACAAGAAGCATGTCAGATTTCAAAAGTCCAAAAGTCCAGAAAAATTTGTTTTCTCACACTACTTTTTGAAAAACTCTCCCATCAAGAAAACATACAAAAAGGAATGTACAGTTTCAACAGTCATTCCTAATTCATCTGACACAACCCAAAAAGGTGTAAAGTCTTTTCGAAACAATGGTTTTCAAATCTATTCCTCAGATGATCCGAAATGGAAAGGTATCTTCCCCACTCCAACACTTTTAAAGTCCCATCAAAATTTTAACAAGTGGAAGGGTATTCTACCAAATCCAACAAAAAGGACACAAAGATCTACATGTGCTAAACCTTTTTCAAAACAAACTTTTCAGAAACCAAACAACACTCATGTCAGATCATTTCAACCTCGCACCGGTCAGAAGCCCAACTCATCCTTTAGACCGCTGACCAAACGTGATGTCAAAACAAAAGACAAAATCTCAACCTGCAAATGTCAATGTAGTTGCCAAAAAGATTCATCCTATGTCAAATCTAGTTGGAGTCAGAAACCTCATAACTTTTCAAACACACACAACACTCCAAAACTACACAAACACCCAGGACTAGGATTAAAAGTTGACAAGAAACCTGTCCCTACAACCTCGGTCCATGCATCATTCAGAAACTCATTTGTTGTCCTAGGCTCCAAACTAGTTTGGATGTCTAAACTAACCGTGTAATTCTCAGGCTTTGTGCAAGGAGGAACAAGAAGAAGAATGGTTAATCGACAGTGCCTGCTCCTTGCACATGACCGGAAGGTTAGAATACCTTCGGGATTTCAGGCCAATTTGCAACGGTGGAAATATTACATTCGGCAAAAATGCGAATGGGATCATCCGAGGTTACGGTGTTCTCGCTACGGGGAACTTCTCTATTCAAAAGGTTGCTTATGTAGAAAGCCTTAAACACAATCTCATCAGTGTTGGCCAACTATGTAAGGCAGGCCATCGAGTTGAATTTGATGATCAATTTTGCTATGTAATGACAAGTGATAGTAACACATGTTTGATCAAATCTCGATCCGAAGGTACTATGTATCCTCTGGATGTCTCTCTGATCATAGGAAAACCGCAGTTATGTTTCCTATCCAAAGCGGTATCCGAAGTCAGCTGGCTATGGCACCGCAAGCTAGCTCATCTCAACTTCAGATACATCAACAATTTGGTCACTGGAGAACTAGTCCGAGGACTCCCTATTCTCAAGTTCAGCAATGATACTCTCTGCCCTGCATGTGAATGTGGGAAGCAATCCAAAGCAAGTCACCTCATGGTGATTGACTCTTCAATTTCTGAACCACTAGAGCTCCTTCACATTGATCTCTACGGTCCATCAACCGTAGCCAGTCTCCATCATAACAAGTACATACTGGTTATAGTAGATGACTTCACACGCTTCACATGGGTTTTCTTCCTCAGACTCAAGTCAGAAATACCGCAGATTCTCATCAATTTCATCAAGGAAATAGAACTTCAGATAAAGTTGCCAGTACGACGCATCCGTAGTGATAATGGAACCGAGTTTACTAATCATCTCCTCAACAGTTTCTTGGTGTCCAAGGGTATCACTGACAACTTCTCAACTCCCTACACACCACAAGAAAATGGGGTAGTAGAGAGAAGAAACCGCACTCTAGTAGAAGCAGCCAGATCTATGCTCAACAAAACGGGGTAGTAGAGAGAAGGAACCACACTCTTTGGGTGTAGATGTTTTGTGATCAACAACCGCGATCATATTAACAAGTTTGCACCGAAGTCTGATGAAGGCATCTTCCTCGGCTATTCCACTAACAAAGTTGCTTACATGGTCCTCATCAGACGTACAAGGCTAATCATTGAAAGTTTCGATGTGAAATTTGATGATTCTCACATCCGCAACGCCCCTCCATCCACTGAAACCACCGCAATCCTGGAAATTGATATTCCTGCCTCTTCGTGTCCATTAAATCTTGTTGAAGTTAATTATGACGATCTCTTCGACCCTGTAGAAACAGCCAAGTTATCCGAAGTTCTTGTGTCTCAAGAAGCTCAACAGCAGCACGCTGATGTATCTGGTCCTTCGCTATCCGAAGTAGCATCTCTCAATACTTCCACCTCGCTGGTTGAGGGGGAAAGCTCTACTCCGGATCAAGCAACAACCATCGAGGGTCCAGTAATTGATACATCTCAAGTTCCCATCCGTAGAGAATCATTACCATCCAACGTTTCTTCCGACTCGGATGATGAACACATAGAAAACATCGATACAAGAACAGACCCTAGGATTATCACTCTTCCATCCGCAGTCCAGGGGGAACCTTCTCAGGTTCCAGAGAAACTCCCATCAGCAATCCAGGTGGAACCTCTTCCAACTGCTCAAGAAAATTCCATTCTCGTTCCAACAAACCAAGATGATTCCGCAGGATGTTCTCAAGTCCAGGGGGAACTGCCATCTCCAACCGAAGAATCTTCTGATATTGAAGATATTCCCTCTACCGTAGCTGCTGATTATCTACAACCCCGTCTACACGTATGGACGAAGGACCCCCCACCAGGTCAAATCATTGGCGACCCATCTGCAGGTATCCAGACTCGATCTTCCAAGGACTTATCTGATCATTGTCACTACGCAGCATTTATGTCCTCAGTCGAGCCCCGTTCGATCAAAGAAGCATTACTAGAACTTGATTGGATATCCGCAATGCAAGAAGAGCTAGAAGAATTCAAAAGGAACAAAGTATGGAAGCTCATCCCGAAGCCACATGGTCACACCATTGTTGGTACTAGATGGGTATTCAAAAACAAGCTGGATGAATCTGGTGCGGTAGTCAGAAACAAGGCAAGGTTAGTTACAAAGGGCTACAGTCAACTTGAAGGTGTTGACTATGATTAAACGTATGCTCCGGTGGCACGAATGGAAGCCATCCGAATCTTCTTAGCATACGTAGCCCACAAGAACGTCAAGGTACACCAAATAGACGTTAAGAGTGCATTTCTCAATGGGGAATTAAAAGAAGAGGTTTATCTTCAGCAACCTCCAGGCTTTGAAAGTATTGAATTCCCAGACCACTGCTACAAACTTGAAAAAGCAGTCTACGGTCTGAAGCAAGCCCCAAGAGCGTGGTACGAGACTCTCTCTGAATTTCTTGTCTCGTACGGATACAAAAGAGGAGTGATTGATCCCACTTTATTTAGAAAACCAAATGGTGACCACCTTATGCTTGTACAAATATATGTGGATGATATCATCTTCGGATCGACTGATCATGGAATGGTGGATGAATTTTATAAGCTCATGACCAACAAGTTCAAAATGAGCATGAATAGAGAGATTAACTTCTTTCTAGGACTTCAAGTAAAGCAAGTTCCGCAAGGGATATTCATTCATCAAGAGAAATACACCACTGAACTGTTAAAGAAATATTCTATAGACAACTGTTCTTCGGCTAAGGTCCCCATGGCCTTCGGATATAAGATCTCTGCTGATCCCTTAGGCGAATCTGTGGATCACAAGACTTATAGAGGTATCACAGGCTCTTTGATGTACCTCACCGCAAGCAGGCCAGACATTGTCTTTGCAACAGGTGTATGCGCAAGGTATCAGGCTGACCCAAAAGTGTCACATATGACCGCATCCAAACAAATACTACGGTACCTGAAAGGAAGCAAGTCTCTTGGATTATGGTACCCCGCAGACAATGATTTCAGCATTCAAGCATTCACAGATGCGGATCACGTCGGATGCAGACTAGATCGAAAAGCACCTCAGGTGGATGTCAATTTATGGGTGGAAGACTCGTCAGCTGGTCATCAAGGAAACAAAGTTGTGTATCTCTGTCTACCGCAGAAGCTGAATATGTGGCCGCAGCCAGCTGTTGTTCACAAGTCCTATGGATGAAGACACAACTTATGGACTACGAATACATAATGTTGCGGATACCAATTTACTGTGACTCTGAAAGTGCTATAGCGATTTCTCATAATCCTATTCAGCACTCCAACACCAAACATATTGAACTACGGTATCACTTCATCAAAGACCACATCATGAAAGGTAACATTGAACTCATATTTGTCCATACTCATGAAGAGATTGCTGATGTATTCACAAAAGCACTTGACTCTACAAAGCTCAACACTTTCTTACAAATGTTAGGAATGATAAATCCGGACCCACAATTCTTCTTGAATTGATAGGCACCGCAGACCATCCTTGGTCTCTGTTGCGGTCCTAACTGAAGTTACTTATGATAGATGGTTTTGGTATATCCTGTGTACCGCAGTTTATGTACCACAACCATATATCATATTTATCTTTCACTGGTCCTTATTGTTTGTTGTTACTAACTCCTTGTATAAGTGTTCTCCTCAGTTCTTGTACTGCAGCCATACATCTACCCATCCGCAATGAATGATCCATCCGCAATAGCAAAGGATCCATCCGCAATCACATTGATAATTTCATAACTGTTTCATTAATCCTTGAATCATGGTGTGCTATTTAATGATCCTTCATTAAATAAAACATTAAATAAAAACATTCCTTAAGAAACTGTCTCATTCTCTTTTTGAATAAACCTTGTGTCAGACTTATTTTAGGTATGATGACAAAAAGAACGTTTTTCCATAAACACATCCTTAATCTGTCTTTTCCTCTTACCCAACACGTCCCATCCGTTACAACTTCTTTTCCCCTCACCACACGATCACCTGACGTGATGATGTACGTCTGACTTTTCATTAAATGCAAATCCCTTTTTGGTAAAATCCAAAAATTTTAAACTGTTTCATAATGTGTGGCTGAGATTTCATCTCCCAAAATCAAAAGAACCCCCATTTTTTTTACCTTATCCTTTTCACCTAGGGTAAAAATGTTTCCCGCTCCAATAAGCCCCTATATAAACCTTTCTTCTTCCCCAAGAACAATTTACGCTCTCTGAACATTGAATCCTTTATCCATTATCATACTCTGTTTTCTACACTTTCTCTCAAACTCCTACAATGGTGAAATCCGGTGTATCCAAGAAACAATCCAAGGCATCTGGATCAGTGAACCCTACTGGTTCAGACTCTGATTCACGTCATCTCACACCTACAATTGCTTCAAGCAACTTCAGAGCCGTGTTCGAAGATCATTCAACCTACAATGCTCCGATCAAGCTGATGATCAAGTTTCTGAAAAATCACCCCCTGTTTGGCCCCTTCGATGCTTTCACAGACGTTGTCCCACTCTCAACCCTATTCAAATGTGCCTTTTCAGCCTATCGACCACTCGAAAATCCACAAGAAGTACATCTTAACCTGGTTAACGATTCCTTGGTCATTCTGTCCAAAGAAAAGTTTCTTTCTGCCATTAACCTCCTTGTTCATCCCTCCATCAAGATTTTCACCCCATCCATGGCGGACATCACTTCTGCACTTTACCAAATGGGATATCAGAAGAAGATTAAAGGGATTGGGGAATTCAAGAAAAACCAACTGCCTGCGGTCTAGCAATTCATTTTCCATTTCGTCATCCGCAGTCTATCCGGCAGAACCGGAGGCACGGATAATATGGGACTCAAACTTCTAGAGCTGGTGTGGAGTATCTTCACAGGTCATGACGTGAACTACGGTCAGATTCTATGGGATGACTTTCTGCAATACATTCCCAAGGAGAACCCAAGGGCGAACCCAACCAAACTCACTTTTGCAAGGTTCTGGTCCCTTTGCATTTCAGACCTCCATGCGGATGCAGGGATCAGCATGGGCAACGACATCAACTTCTTTATCACCAAGGATCTCAAAAGGTACAATCCCTCATCTGATCAATCTATTTTTGGACCGATTCGCAGACTTCCAACCCACATTCTCACCACTCTTGGTCTTGAGACTGCTGATGTCTCAGATCATATTGAGGCTACGGAAGGTATTGCCCCATACCTTCCTACCCCGCCTCTTCAGACCCCATCCGCAATCATTACCCCTGGAAGTACCGCAGTCCCTTCCTCCACTACTCTTTCAAATCTTTCTCAAAGAAGAAAGAAAATGGCCTCAACCCGTCAAGGCCCCCGCAACATCTCCAAGAAGCAAAGAACCCCTAAGAAAGATGCTCCCAAACCATCCGTACCCTCAAAGAAACGCAAAACCAAATCATCCGCACCTACACGTGACAGTGACTCTGATGTGGATGCGCAACCAATTGCCATCCTTAAGAAAAGAAAAACCAATCCCACTGGCCATATGCGTGACCGGACTAATACCCCAGCCTCTCAAAAGGCTCCGGTAGTCCTTGGGGTGGCCGCAGACCCATTCAACACCACCATCGAATACCACTCAAGCTCAGAAAGTGAGTCTGTTTCATCACCTCGTGGAGACTCCCCCCAGTTCAATCCCAAGAGGATAACACTGGTTCTCGCCCTAAGGTCTCCAGAGCTTCCCGGCTGCATTTATTTTCACCTGAGGAGTTGAACTCCATCCTCTTGAACGTAACCCATACACTTCAAACACCTTCCCAACCGCAGGGCACTTCTTCCGCCCTTGCCAGAACTGAGCCGAGGCCAAACTTGACTACGGGTCAAGGAGACCGAGGAAGCTCAGGAAATCCTACTCTGCTTACATCAGTAACAGGTGGTTTAGGCACGGTGAACACAAATGTGCAAGGATCCGTGGACCCGAAGGACACTTCGGTGCGATACAAAGGATTTGTTGGTGAAGACTCGAATGACTCATGGTTAAACTACACTCCGGTATCTGAAGCCGGCATCTAGAAGTATGCCGCTTTCCATAGGGCATTCCAAGAACGCAAAGATCAACAAATCAAGCAACAGCAGCAGAAGGAACAAGAAATCCAAGCTGTGGCTAAGTATTGGGCAGATGCAATTAACAATGCCAATACCATAGCCACCATATTGAAAGTTCAAGACTGGATGTCTAAGATCAAAGAAACTCTCCGCAAGACTCAAGAAGTAACCGCTGATCAAAATGCTTCCAAAGTCCCTCCAACTCCCACTGTCCAAGAATCACAAGACGAAGGAACCGCAGTCGAAGTCAGCTCTGCTCCCACCTTCGGTCTTGATGATGTTGATCTACAAGAGGTAAACAAACCCTCTCCCTCTGATGATGATCTTATGATTTTCGATGAAGAAGAAGAATCCAGTGGCTCTCACCATTCAACTTCTAAGCCTAAAGAGAAGAAGTAAAAGAAAAAGAATGCTGTCACAAGAAAGGAATTTTTGAGCCTACAAGCAAAGGTTGATCAAATTCTTGCTGCGGTCAAGCCAACTCAACCGCAACCAGAAGACACCCCCGGACCGCAATCATTGATCGAACGGATAGAGCGCTTAGAAACTCATGAGAGATTGGCCGCTGAGCGTATCTCCCTCAAAGTAGAAATGGGAATCTGGTCTCTTGACAACAATCGACAAGCAGATCACAAGGACTTCATGGCTGCTGCGGAACGCCTCATCTCTGAGGTGACTGCAATCAAGAAAGATCTCCAAGCAGCCATTGCAGATCAAGCCTCTCAATCTCAAAAGCTGATAGCTGAGACTCACACTGCCTATGAGTCCACTATCTCAGTCCTTCAAGCTACAATCAACCGCCTGCAACGATCTCTGTCAACCAACTTCCATGGCCCAGAAATCCTTCAACTCACCAAGGACATTCATAGGCTGCTCTTCAACCCCACCAACCCCAACAATCAACAACTGGCAGATGCCCTCAAAGCTCAATTTCAAGGAGTTTTTGCCAAAGTTGATGGCCTTCGAAAATGGCTTGAGGAAGCTCATGGGTTGCATTCCTCAAGAGGGGGAAGTGAATAAGAAGTCCATCACTCCAATCACTCCATCTCACAACATCAGACTCCCCCCATCATTACAGAAAAAATTCCTACACCGCAACCCTTACCAACACCATCTCATCATACTCCACCTCAGAACACTCCACCGCAAAAGGAGATCACTCCTGAGAAACCAGAGACTCCCCCTCACTTCAAAAATCTGGTGGAGCACATGTCCTCTCCAAGCTCAAATGACTCCCCTGCCACTACCCAAAGGAAAAAAGATTGGAAAGCAGCTAAACTTGCTGAGCTTATATGGAGAGAATGCAGCTTTGACACTATCATGGATGAATCCTTGATAAACTCTTGGATCAATCCTCACCGCAGACTGCTGGATGATGACTACAAACCATACCTCACATATGCTGAACCCCCCCTCGGATGGCTACTGGGATGTTCCAATCTCCCTAAATGCTAAATACTTCACAGTGTTTGAGCCATTTGACCGCAGCCTTCCTGACCACAAAAGACTGCCAATGGAATTCGAGAGACTTAACCATTTTTATGCTAAACATTCCTCTCCCATTGAGAAAATTTGGTCTAACGACAGACCATCCACAGTAAAAAACTACAAGCCTCGGAAGTTCATGAAGGCTGACTTCATCCAATACACTCTCGTTAGAAGGGAACACGACTATGTCCGCACCCAAGCTGACTTCCCCTGCATGAATCCTGAAGAAGTCTTTCTCATAGCAAAGGTGTTCCAGAACAAGTCGGAGAAACACCCGAAGATGAAGATAACTCTTGAAAGAGCTAGTAGGTTTTTGAAAGAGGCTGTCTGTGATTTTGCTAAAATCGACGCATACATCTACCCCACCATTGCCAAGAAGTTTGATCTACCACCACTCGATCCTGCACCGATGCCTACCGAAGGCTATCAAGAAAGATCCTTAGGTGCAACCAACTTCCCTGAACTTGGAGTCATTTTCAAAAGGAAGACCGATAAAGTCAAATACTTTATTCCTATGACTGCCATGAATCGCCTCACCAGGAAGCAACTTGAAATCTGCCGAACCGCAGTTGAAAGATCAAAGCATACAATTGCCGAAGTCAAGTTCGAGATTTTAAGGAGAACCACTTGGTTGGAAAACATCAGGAAGTTTTGGTGGATCCTGATCAAGTTTCTTAAACTTGATAGCTGAACAAAAGTTAAAGAGGTCACTTAGGGGGAAATTGTTGAATCATGAAAGCCAACCGCAGTCACTCTTTGTTATTTAGTTTATTTTGTCTTACTGTAATCCTCTCTATTGTCCAGTATGCCTTGCATGGCTACTCTTAGAGAGTGAATCTAATGTAACTCCTTGTGTCTCTATAAATAGAGCTCATTCTCTTGTATTCATCACGGATCTATCATTATGAATACACATCTCTGTAGTTATCTTTTCTATCTCTCTATCTAATTACGCATCTCTTCTTACTCACAAATCTTGCTAGAATATAACTGATTACACTCTCTCTTCGGAGCAAGTCTTTTGTGACTTAATCACTAAGTTTGATCTCACTTATTAACTTGGCTTGAATGCATTCCTCGTTATGAATCAACTTATGTGTATACTTGATATAACAATTGTTGTCATTTCCATTTCTTTACTTTTCCGCAACTAACCATCTAACTCTAAATATTATTGTTGAGCTTTTAGATCCTTCGAGATTAACTATTCCGCAATATACTTGTTCTAACGTTTGTTCAAGTGTGTCTCAATGTTTCTCTCTCAACAGAGGCTACGACTCCAGCAGGTGATATTATGGGTATTTTATCTTTTGCTTTCTCCGTGGTTATTTTCAGTATTTATATTGCTTGGAGTTGTATATCAGTTTGGGTAAGCATTATCCTTGGTTTACTTCTCTTTTAACTGTTTGGGTGGTATCATCAAGAATTATTGTATGCCATTTGCAAGCCATGAATCATTAGTTGGTCAGTAAGGAGTTGTATCTTGTTGAGCAGGTTTCAGTGTGTTCGGTTGTTGTTCTGGTTCTTTGTTCGGATCAGTCTAGGAGTATTGTTTGGAAGGTTTATAGCCATGATTCAGTGGTTTTAGCATTCGATCTAGTGGGATCGGTAGTCATCTGTGGATGAACTTTTGGGTTCAATCACTATCATTTCTAGGGAAGGAGTGATAGCAAGAAGATAGTGGTGGAAGTCGCATGAGCTTGGTTGGCCACTGGGAGTGCCAGGGGAACTGATTTATTTCAAGTGTTTTGGTCTTTGTCACCGGCATAAAGGACTTCAGGATTTGGGTATTGTATCATTGAAAGCGTTTGCGGTTGTCGGATTGGTGAGATTTTGGGGAGTGTTTATACGGATTTCAAGAGTTGTGCAGACATTGGAATGGGTTAGTGATGGAACACTAGTTTTGGTAAGCGCAAGTTGTCGGCGGTCCGACTATAAGGATGGAAGATGGATTGGGAATCCATCAAACTTTGTGGGCTGGGAGAACTTCGTCGAATCGAATTAGGGGAGAACCGTTCGGATTTCCAGGAGCATAATCAGGCGTGAAACTAGGAAGAGTTTCACATCCCCATCGTGAACGAAGGCGGCCCAAGTGGCTGTCTGGATTGAGGATTGTGTGAGTTGGGAGTTCAGGAAACTTCCAACATTTGGTTAGCATCTTCTTGGTGATGGGTAGCATGCTTATAGATGGACCCAGGTTAGGGTTCCAAGCATGAACTGAGCCCCGGTTTGGGCGCATAGGCTTTTGTGTGTTCGACTTAGGATGTGTATAGATGGATTGATAGATGAGTGGTAAGACCATGGGCAGTGGCCATGGCAACATAGGAGTGTTTTAAGACTGCGGGGTGGTCTGTATCACTCACTAGGTTGGCAGATAGATGAGAGTTTTGTAAGACTGTGGGGTTGCCCGTAGCATTCACTAGATTGGCAGATAGTGTTGGAGTATTGTAAGACTGTGGGGTGGCCTATAGTATTCACTAGGTTGGCAGTTAGTGTGGGAGTGTTGCAAGACTATAGGGTGGCCCGTAGCATTCACCGGTCCTTGTGCAGCGGTGATGGCGTGGCAAATCCCTAATTAGATTTCTTCAGATGGATTAAACCCTAGTAGGTCAGTTTGTAAGACTGTAGGAAGGCCACAACAATCATGGAATCAGGAAGTGGTAGGTCGTCTGAGGCCGATTGTGATATAAGACTATAGTTGGTCATGTAGCATTCACTTTTAGCATTGGATTTGTTGGCACCAGGTTTGTCGGGCTTTTACGATCGGTTGGATCAGGAAGATTGTTGGAGTCATAGTGGTGAGATAGCTAGGGTAATTGTTGTCAGGTAAGGCTTTCGTTCGGAAGTCACATGGTGCGTCTGTGTGTCTATTCGAGTCAACAACCGGGTAGAAATCTGGTGAATCGGTTAGTGGGAAGGTAAGTTGGGACCAGGGAGGTCTTAGCTACATTTGGAAAGCAGCTAGGGGCATCGAGATAAGTCTAGGCGGTATTAGTGATTTGGGACTCGTGTGTGGAGTCGCTTGTTATTTCTAGAACATGCTAAGCCATTTGCAGCTTGGATTAGATAATCTCAGAGTAAGCAATTCGACCCTGTTACGCAGCTCTTGTTTGAGTCTAACCATTGTCGGGATGTGTCTCCTACTCGAAGGATTATATGAGTCTTTCGTCAAGTAAAAGTGTTGTGCAACAATGAATGGTCAGTGATTTTGTTCCCTTTAGAAGCATCAAGATAATCAAGGGTTAGAAGTGTTTTGTTTCGTCTGTAATTCAATGAGGATTGATCGGGTAGTGGTTCAGTATGGGAGGTCTGTCAGGGAGTCAGACCAATTCGAGATTTCAGGTTTTAGAAGGTAGAAGTGGTTTTATGTATATGATTAGGGATTCGTTTTCATCAGGTTTGAGAGTTCTGCTAAGGTTGGGTTTTGTTGCCTTTGGGAAGGTTATTGTACGCTTGGGGTTGTGATTATGTTGTTCAAGCTGTTTGGTGTGCTTGGGACAGTAAGGAATGATTTCGAGGACGATATCTAATTTAAGTGGGGGAGAGTTGTAACGCTTGGAAATGGAGATGTTCTTAGTTTCCCTTCGGAATTAGAAGAATTGTAATTTGACCCTTGTAAGTAGTACATGGGTGTTTAACAGGGTACGCTTAGTGTACTAATGGTGGATGGTCGTGGGTTCGCGGCCTCGTACGTTGGGCGTACGAGGAGTATGCATGGAATATGAGCAGTATACATGGCGTACAAGGAGGAAAGGAAAACCCTAAATTTTAGGATTGTACCCTATATAAGCGATAAGTTAGCCTCTTTTTGCCTTGTTGAACCAGCCTACTCACCCTTGAAAACCCTAATTTGTCCCTTAGCCTATGTTTGGTGATTTTGAGCTCTTGTGAAGCTTTCATGGAGGGGTTTGTGCATCTAGATGAGGAAGAAGAAGCTTGAAGACTCATTCTTTGGAGGAGGTCTTTGAGATCCAGCTTTATCATCTTCTTTTGGTGGCTTGTGAGGTATAAATTTCAAACCTTTCCATTTTATTTCGTAGATACACTCTTTGGTATGTTTTTGGTCATTTTGGGCCTCCTTAGTTGGTGATTGGGTGTTAAGGTCGTTTTTGGAGATTAGCTTTATAGATCAGGACATATTAAGGGTTCCTTATGCATAAAGGTGCCAACTTTATGGTGGTTTTGGTCTCATGCAAGTATTAAGTCATTTATTAAGCGCCTTTGAGCTCTAGAGCCCCATTAAGCCATGCATGCACATAAAGTTGGCAACTTTATGTGATTAACCACCTTAAGGAAGTCAAATATGAGTTTGGATCAAAGTCTTACTGGATTAAGAGCTGAAATGGAAAACTTGGCCTAGCTGGTGAGTACACGGGGCGTACAAGCATATACGTTGCGTGTACAATCCCTCTAAGCAATACAGAGTGCGTACAGAATGAGTACGCCCTACGTACTCAGTAGGTTACATTTCTTTTGGGCTTTGGTTTTGGGATAGGATGTACTTGGTTGTCTTCGGCCATTTTGGGCCATCAGAATTCTTTGGTTGGGCTGTTGATATTTTATTGAATTTTCTTGGGAGAAGGCCCATGAAAGCGATTGTGTCCAATTTAGAAAGTTGAGCCATAATTGGGCTTTGGATGATTATTTTTGATTTTCGGCTTTTGATTTTCTGGTTTGGGCATTGGCCTTGGGCCAAGTTAGAGGAAGGGTAAAAAGGTCTTTTACCCTAATTTGGAATCTTAATGTGAGTCAGGACCTAATTATTAATTGGATGCTATTATGGTATTTGATAGCGCAGGGATTTTAGCGGATCTATAGTAAGAGATTTAACTGTGAGTTTCAGCTGTCTGAGGTGAGTCTCCTCACTGTACTGTGGATCGTAGGCACCAATGTCGGCCCATTTTCTTATGTATTATGGAAAGACCAGGGGGTGGCCCTTGGCATTTGTATGAAAGACCCACAGGTGGCTCCTGGCAAATCAGTATGCAAGACGAGGTTTCAGACCCTGGCATTTAAGTAGATAGTTAGATTTAGATTGTATGCTAGTTGTCTTTGTGATGCTTGCATGGAAGACCAGGAGGTGGCTCCTGGAACTTGTATGTAAGACCCAGGGTTTTGGCCCCCGGCCTGGCAAGGAGAGACCATGATACGGCTCGTGGCATAATGGCAAGACTATGGTTGGCACATAGCACCTCCCATCGCATGTTTGATATGTATGATATGTATGCCTCGTATGTTTTGTATGGTATGGTTTATTTTGGGGAACTCACTAAGCTTTGTGCTTACAGTTCTTGTCTCTGGTTTCAAGTACTTCTGGTTCGAAAGGGAAGGGCCGACTTGATCACAGCGCATACACACATGTTTTTCCGCAACTGTGTGATTTTGAGATTGTACTCCGATAACTGTTTTATTATAAAATACTTATAAGTGTTTAAGTAAATGATAAATGGGTGTTATGATGGTATATAAAAAATGGAAATTTTACCTTGATATTTTTGGATGTTACAATTTAAGACTCTAAGGAAAAGACTATGAGAGGCTCCGATATTGACTATTCCTGATGGTGTTGATGAATTTGTGTTTTACTATGATGCTTATATCACAATATTGGGTGCAGTGCTTATGCAACGGGGTCACATGATCGCTTATGTGCCGAGGCAGCTGAAGCGTCATGAGGTGAATTATCCTACATGTGATCTGGAGTTAGGGGCGGTGGTTTTTGATCTGTTGATTTGGCGGCATTACCTCAATAGGGTCCGTTGTAACATTTATACAAATCACAAGAGATATACTTGATGGATAAGTCAAATCTGAATATGTGGCGGCGTAGTTGGATTGAGGTAGTGAAGGATTAAACCTGCGATAATTTATACCACTCAGTAAGGCTAACGTGGTGGACGATGCGTTGAGTCGCAAGTTGAATAGTGCACCCATTCAGGATCTATGTTTGAGGATAACGGTGGTTACCCCATTACTGGAGCGGATTTGCGAGGCTCAAATCGAGTAGGGCACTGTTGACCTTATATCAGAGGGTTTGGGTTCCGTATTGGGTCAGTGCGCGGCAGGTACTGATAGAGGAGGCTCACAAGACAAATTTTTTTATTCATCTAGGTGCGAAAAATATGTATATAGACCTCAATGCCGATTATTCGTGGCTCTGCATGAAGCAGTATGTGTCTTGGTATGTAGAGAGGTGCTTGACTTGGAAGAAAGTCAAGGTTCAGCATCAGCGACCACAAACAAATGGAGCCGTTGGGCATTCTTGTTTAGAAATGGGAAGAGATCACGATGGACTTCATCACAAAGTTATCATGGACAGCGCGAGGAGTGGATTCGATTTGGGTCATTGTAGATCGATTGACCAAGTGCGCACATTTTATACCCGTTCAGTAGAGCATCTCTATGGAGAATTTGGCGGATATCTATATCCGAGAAGTAGTGGTGCACCAAGGAGTCCCGATATCATTGGTTTCAGATATGGATGTTAGATTCATTTCCAGATTGTGGAAGAAGTTCCACGATGAGTTGGATACTCGACTCCACTTTAGCACAATTTTCCACCCCCAGACCAATGAACAGAGTGAGAGAACTATACAAACGTTGGAGGATATGCTTCGGGCATGCGTGCTAGATTTTTGTGGGATATGGGATACATATCTTCCGTTGGCCGAATTCTCCTACAATAGCAATTATTATGACAACATCGACCGACCTCCTTTTGAGTTACTTTATAGGAGGAAGTTTCGGATCGTGATTTGTTGGGGCGTGGTGGGAAAATGAGTCATGGGGAGTATCGAGGTGGTACTTAAGACCGCCGAGTTGATTTAGCAGATACGTGGAAGACTCCAGACCACGTAGAGCCTTCCGAGGAGCTACACAGACAGGCGGCGTTTGCACCTTGAGTTCTAGGTCGGGGATTTTGTGCTCTGAAAGGTGTCACCTTAGAAATACGACATCCGGTTCAACAAGCGGGTCAAGTTGGGCCCTAGGTTCATTGGTCCTTTTAGAATCATCGCCCGAGTGGGCAAGGTAGCATATTGGTTGGATTTACCAGCCGATCTTAGCCTGATTAACCTTATCTTCCATGTCTCTCAGCTGCGGAAGTGTCTAGACGACAATTCCGCAGTGCTTCTGTTGGATGATATTCAGGTGGACGAGCGCCTAAAATATATAAAGAGACCAGTGATGATTCTTCATAAGAAGATCAAGGCCTTGCACAAAATGGTGGTGTAGTTGGTTAAGGTGCATTGGCTGCACCGAAAGGGTTCCAAACGGACATGGGAACTCGAGGAAGAGATGAGCGAACACTACCCCGAGTTATTTGTAGCAGTGGACTTTGAATGAAGTTTTATTCAAGTGGGGGAGAGTTGCAACACTTGTTCCAGGTATGATTTAATTTCTTAATGTTAAACTTTTATTTTGGGTGGCCACGACATGGTGGAGCTTCACCACGGCATGGTAGTGTTTTATGATTCCGGGGATTTAATGACCCGCCACGTTGTGGCCATAGGTGCCACGACGTGGCAACTATTTTTGGAGAAAACCTTAATCTTTGGGCTTTAGGCCCTGTTTAAAGGACATTATGGCTAGCATTTTGTGATCATTCAACCTCCACCACCGTCTCAATCTCAGAAACCCTAACCCTAGGCTCCATTTCATTTGTGAACTCATTTTGATACTTTTGGTGATCTTTAAAGGAGAAGGAAGCCTTTGGTGTGGTGATTCACTTTGCAAACATCATTTACATCTTCTAGCATAACTTCTGGACCTTGGTGAGGGTCCAAGACCCAACCTTTTCCTTTCCAAGTTGCTATACCTTTATATTTTGTTCCTTTTCTTCATTTCTTGATGGCTTGGGGTGATGATACCTAGTAAAGTTTGCAAATTTATGAATCTCTAGGCCATTTGGGGTATTTTGTGTTTTGGATCTGAAGTAGGAATGAGTTTTGGTCTCATGTATGGAATCTTGGTCTTTAAACCCTTGTTTTGAGCTAATAGGAGTTCAAGACATGAATTAGAAATGCATGTTTGAAAAGCACAAAGTTTTATGGTAATAATGGTTCTAGGATCCATTATCGAAGTATTGGACAAGAGACCTTCAAGATTAAGTGCTTAATGACTAAGACATGTTATGTTTTTTCCATATTTGTACCTAGGAGTGGAGATCTTGATATCGGGAGAGTTATAATGGATAAAGTTAGAAAATTTATCCATTTAGACCCTAGAATGGACCGGATCTGAGCATTGGAATTCATAGAATCGAAGAAAGCAGCTTAAACCATTAAGCTGTTGGGAACCCAATGGCCACGACGTAGCCTTAGGTCACCACGACATGGTGACTGGGAAATGGTAGCATGTATTGTCGTATGTTGACCACGGCATGGTCATGGATGGCCACGACGTGGCGGTTGACTGAAGTCAGCATTGACAGTTGAGTTTTACAAGTTTGACTTCTAGTCAACTGAGAGAGTGGAGAAATTGGAAGCACAAAATGGTCTTTGGCCCGAATGAGGGTTTATTATACTAGTTAGGCTTGATGAGTTGGGTACTTATTGTGATAGCAAATTAGGCTTTGGTTTTGGTTATGTTTAGTAGGAGAGACTTCAGCACCGACATCTCATGTGTGAGATCTATTCATTGATTGATTGAGGTGAGTCTCCTTATTTTACTTCTAGGTCGAAGGCACCAATGTCGACCCATTGGATTATGTTTATAGGATGCTAGTTGTCTTTATGACTCTTGCATGTGTTTGTATGTATGTTGGACGGGGCCCATTATGTGTATTGGGAGGGGCCCACTACGTATTACAGACGGTCCTGTTAACCGTGTAGGGCCAGACAAGTATCGGGCGGGGCCCGATGAATGTCAGGCGAGGCCTAATGTATGTATGGTATGCGGTATTTTGGGGAACTCACTAAGATTTGAGCTTACGGTTTATGTTTATGTTTTAGGTAGTTTGGTTCCAAAGCGAAGGGTTCGACGTGATTTTATCACATCCACCAGTGTTCTGCATTTTATGACTTGTTTTGTACTCTGATAACTAGTTGATACAATTCTATACTTGGATGGGCTTTGGGGAATGAATGAATGGTTTTTTTGGTTGAATTAAAAACAAAAAAATTTACTTAGAATTTTTGGAACGTTGCATTATTGGCCCCACCTTCTTTCGAAATAAGGAAGGTGAACATCGGATGATTGTTTTAAATTTATGTTTATGATATCATTTTTGGATTCACAAATCCTCAATTGACGGTCGAATTCCGAAAATTGATGGAAACTAGGTTCAAAATGAGTTCAATGGGTCCCATTAACTTCTTTCTTGGATTAAATATAAAACAAAGTAAGGGGGGCATATTCAGCAATCATGAAGCTTTCACCAATACTTGACTAAAAAAATTTGGCATGAATGGTGAATCAAAGGTGAAGGTGTTTATGGCATTCGGAACATAGCTCAAACCTTCACAAGATAAACCAGCAACATATCCCACTTTATATCGTCATATGATTGGTTCTTTATTATACTTAACTTCTAGTTGTTCTGATATAATGTTTCATGTGTGTTACTTTGCTAGTTTTCAAGCACATCATCAACAACCACATGTGATCACCTTGAAGAATATTTTTAGATATCTTGGCAAAACAACTTCTCTTGGTTTTTGGTATCCATATAACTTTGGTTTCTTTGTGCATGCTTTTTCAAATGCTGACTTAGGAGGTTGTGGTCTTGATCGAAAAAACACAACTAGTGGATATTAATTTCTTGATGGAAAACTTATTCGTTGGCAATCAAATAAACAAACATGTGTATCTTTATCAACTACTGAAGTTGAATATATTGTTTCTGCTTCTTGCACCTCCCAAATAATTTGGACTCAAAGTCAACTACGAGATTATGGGATAAGCATGAAGAAGATTTCACTGTATTGTGATTCAGAAAGTGCAATAAGAATATGTCACAATCCAGTACAACATTTGAATATGAAACATATTTCTTTAAGATAGCACTGCATTAAAGATCATGTTGAGGATGGAAACATTGAAGTTCATTTCGTTAGATCAGCAAATCAATTGGTGGATATTTGCACAAAAGCCATACCAGAAGTTACATGTAATCGAATCCTACAAGGGCTTGGAATGATAGATCTGATTCAGTTCCGAAATCATCTTTTTAGTTCCAAAATGTTCCGATCTTCGAAAGCTACCGGAATTTGTTATTCACATATGAAATGTTTCGATCTTCGGAAGCTATCGGAATGTTACTGCTCACTTACGAAATGTTCCGATCTTCGGAAGCTATCATAATTTCATTGTTCACTTACGGCTGGTTATGATCATTAGACTCAGTCAAAAGACTTCTTTTTTCATTTACTTCTTAGTTGCGAGAAGGTACGGTTGTTCATAGGTCGGTTTAATAGGTAATTTTTTTTATATTAAAAAATCCTAGAATATTTTCTTTATTTTTGTCTTTAAATTTCAAAAATCAAAAATACAAAAAGATTTTCTTTAAATTTCTAAAAACCAAAAATACAAAAAGATTTTCTTCATTTTTGTCTTTTATTTCAAAAAATTTAAAAAAATAAAAACTATTTTCTTTAGTTTTGTTTTTCTTTATTTTGGTATCATGATTGGTTATTTCATTATTACACATGTTGTATCTAAGCATCCACAAGCGAAGCTCAACAGGGATCAGGTAATATTTGCAACTCATGAAAAGTTAAGTGTCCCTAGAGCATGATGTATCATTTTTTCTGAAGTCTCAAAGACTCTTTGTTTGTGAAAAGCCCTAACAAAAATTTATTCTAAAACTTTCTTCCTAATAGGCTATATTAACAAAAGTCACCGGGCTACCTTTCTTTACTCATTTCGGAGTTTATAGATTCCTGCTTGGTCGTTTTTCATTGCAAAGGTACTATGTTTCTTGTAACCAATCTTGGAAACTGATGATGTCTTAGGTATATACAAACCTAAACATAGGGTTCCTTTTCTAAGCGTTAAGGAATTGACGGTTTTCTCAACAATAATTTTTGATTAACCCTTGATCTTTCAAGATTGTACCATCTCAGAGTTATGGTTTCTCAAAAATTGTTTTTATGATCATTCTCATTATCACCATGAGAGTGTGAAAAGCTCGTTGTCCTCTTCTTATCGTATAATTCTTACACTTTGCACACACAATGACACATAGCCTGAGACATCTCTAGTAAAAAACAACTAGAATGTAGGTGTGAAACAAATCTTTGTTCATGATATTTTCTTCGTTATCACCATGATGAAAAGTGAGACCAAAACACCATTACCATTTAAGGAATTGACGGTGAGCAACTTGTTGTTCTAGATTTTAACCAATGAAATGACGATATTTCATCTATATCTCATAATTTTCTTTTACATGATCTTAAGGAAATTGATTGAATCGATATCATTTCTTTCAAATAGATCCAGCTTTTATATTTCAAATTATGATATTTCAGTCTGAACTTTTTTCTTACTCGGTGTTACGATTCCCTCGCTAAAAGCTTTTTGCTTACTTGAATTTGGCTACACTGGTCACTCAAGGTTTTCTTTTCGTATTACTTCACTTATTTTAAGTTGAATCTACGGTACGAAATGAGCCTACCCATTTAACCCGAGAAAAGATGTCCTTCGTATCTTCTTAATAAGTTGACGATCATAATTCAACGAGAAACCACACAAGCACTTCTTAGTCTCTCTTGACTATGAAGGAAGAGAATATTTTCCCGTGCTTATACTTCTTTAATATCCAATATTTTTGATATCACTAATTCCTCACAAATTTGTTTCCTTAATTCTTTTTCATTGGCACACTCTTGCACTACAATATTTGCAATTTTACAAATTCTGAGTTCGGTTCTGATATCTTATCTTGGTTACGAAATCAATCATGGTCGTAATTCCAATGGATTCTATTTTTGCTTATGCAAATCTAAATGGTATATCAGTGATTCCGAAACTACTACAAACTGAAAAGGCATGTTTCATGTAATGATGACTCAAAATAATGGTGTGTATTTTATGGTTTAATGACGTCATTCTTTCAAATTCAAATGTCGACGAGCTAGCATTTTTTTATTAGACCATCAAATTTGGTATGATGGGAGTGAGAATTTTTGGATGACATGGGAGGTGATAGGCATTTAATGCATGAGTGGTGGTTTTCTCTCTCCACTTATGGATACTGGTTGAAATTCAAAAATAAACCACTTGGGTATTTAATACTATATAAAGCTCAAGAGTTGGACATTTTACTCTTTATGCTCATATAATTTTCCTCAGCATTCTCAAAATTTCTCTACTGTTCATCGGTTTTCTACTAGCTTTCATCTACTTCAAATGCTGTCTTCAAAGCAAATATCTTTCATGGATCAATTGGCATCTACTGTTATGTTAAAAGTCAAGTTGCATCAAAACTTAACGGTTAATTTGGATGCTTTGTAGTATAATCCTACGATTCGACACTTGACTGGATTCCTTAATCATTCACCATTGATGCGGGTTTTGACGATTTTTTGAGAATGTTCCTCTTTCTCATTTATCCAGGGTGCATTCAACTGCTATTTACAACAATGCTCTAGAGGCGATGAACTTTGAGATTCATGGTCATCGAACTTCAATTTCAAAAGAAAATTTCTGCAAAGTGCTAAAGCTTTCTTCTTTAAATGATGCAATTCATCCAAATTCAGTTTCTATTTCCATTATTATTGCAACTTTTCATCAAATGGGGTATAATTCTGATCTTTCTCTTCTATCAAAGTTTAAGAAATCCTCTTTACCTCCAATCTGGAATGCTTTATTCACAATTTTGTTATAGTGTTTATCGAAAAGGGTCACTGGTTCTGGTAGTTCCAGTAAATTCTTTCACACTTTGATCTATGGTCTTTTTACTGGGGCAAATGTTGATTATGGAACAGTTATTTGGACTCAATTTTCTCAACGTGTGCTTTCAAAAACAAAGGATTCTGAAATTTCTTGTGCAAGATTTTGGTCGATTGTTGTTCGACATGCCCTAAATCATTACAACGTTCCATAGATGACTCATGTTGTGATTTTTGAGATTCCGAAGATGCATAAAACCACATTTGTAACTTCTGATCCGAAGAATTTCACTTTTATTGGTTCTATTCCACAAGTGATGCTATCTAGGGTTCCTATTGAAAATTCTATTATTAAAGCATACAGGGAAATTCTTAATTCTGGTATTCATGAAAGTCCTACTTCTTTACAAGCAACTCTGATGTTGTTGATATTCCAAAAAAATGAGGGAAGAGAAAAGCAAAAAAAAACTAGCGGTGTTTTAAAGAAACCTAAGCAACAAAGGAAATCTAAGTCTAATCCAGTTGTGTTTGATGAGGATTCGAAGGACAAAACTCATACTGATGTTCGGGGTGATGATGTTTATTTCATGAAGAAGATACTGCTCATACATTAGATGTTCCACCAAAGGCTTCTGAACCAATTGTTCCATCTGGAACTCCGATGGTATCTACTCCACTTGTGTCAGATGTTTTTGAGGACATATTAAACGAGCCATTTATTAATATTTCTCAAAACCCTACATCACCTCCTCCTAAAAAAACTTTTGTGATGACTCAAACTAATATACCACTCATCTGAAACCTGTTTCTGAATCAATTTCTCAACTACAAACCACTTCACCATTTAATATACCGATCTTTACAGATTCTATGAAAAATACTTATATGTCACAAACTACGACAATAATAGAACCTCCACCAGAAGTTCATACTTTTGAATCCAATAAGGAGGATAATAGGAATTTAGACATCCCTGAGAACACATCTGTTGTGGACTCAAATGTCAAAATTGGTGTGAGCACATTGGAGCCTACATCTACTTCTATTCCTCCAACATCTCTACGTTCTGATGAGGGTTTTCTTATTGGTGATGAACCTAAACCGATTGATGATTTCTCAATTCCTACCCTTAATTTCCAAGTTGACAGTGATGATGATGTTGATTTACTACTCTCATGACTCGTGGTGAATATTGGGAGTTAAATAAAAAGGTGGATAGAATTCTTTTGCATACCAAGTCTTTCTCAACAACCAACTGGAAAAATATGGTTACATCTCATGAAGAAGCTATAGAGATGTTAGCTGAATCCAATGCCAACACTTTTGAAGCTCACAAGAAGTTGGCTGAAGAGTCATCTAAGAAAATTTCAAAGGCAAGTGAGAAGGTTAATTAGGTTTTTTTGGAAGTAAAGAAAATGTCTTCTAACATGAGCAAGTTCATGTCTGATTTTCAAACTTCTTCTGATAAGAATGTGATTGAAGTCAACAATATGATTGAAGGATTTTTTCAATCTCTTAAAAATGAGAAGGGAGATCTTTCAAATTTATGATTTGGTATTCAAAATGAAAATGCAAACCATCATACTTCTATTGCAAATTCAATTTTGAGGCTGCAAAATGATCTTGCACATGAGAACAAAGTTATGGATGCACTTGTTGAGTCTACTCAAAAGGTGAAAGTTCGCAAAGAACAATTGATGAACGCGTCTATTGAGCTTGGGAATATGAATGGAGAACTTATTTTGGTGAAGGGGCGTACTTTTTGGATCAATCAATCTCTTTTTCAGATTGTTGAAAACAAACATTATCTGTATTCTAATTACATTTTGCAGCTCATTGATGTGAAGTTGAATCCCATCTTCTCAAAACTTAATGATATATTTAATGTTACGAGTAGAAGGGCTACTACACAATAAGGGGGAGATATAGAAGTGAATGAAGAAGAAGTTCTAGTGGTGAATTTGAATGATCCTTATCAGACTAAAAAAATGGCTAAAATGGCAAATGTTAAGAAGCTTGTTCTGGAAAAGAAAACCATGGAAGATAACATGAAAAATCTTAAAGAAATGAAGTTTGGATGGAAGGGTAATGTAGCTTCCGGATCAGGAAAAGGAAAAGTCAATATTTTTTCAGAAGAAGATGTTGATCTTAATCTGAACTTTTCTAAAAAAGAATTGAAGGAAAAAGCTAAGCATGATGAAGACCTTGATGCTTTGAATTCTTTAAAAGCAAAATTCGATGTTGAATAGAAAATATTAAAGAAACTCTTGCTTCTAAAAAGGCTATGCTTCTAGATTGGACTGTTGCTCATATTCAAAAAGAAACCATTGACAATCCAAATTTCTTTTACTTAGAACCTTAAACTTCTTTCTCCGTTGAGAATGAAATGGAGTGTTAACTGGACTTTCCGATTACTGCAAAAGTTTTTCAATTTCGATGCTTTGAAAATATTTTGAAAGTTCCTACTGAAAATGTAGCCATAAACAATAAGTTGTTTAACTTCTTCGTTAAATACTCAAAGCCACAGTGTGAATCCTGGAGTCTGAATAGAATAGTAGGGTTGAATGTTGGAAAACTTAATGATGTTGATGGGTTTGAAAATATCAGTTTTAAAGCCTTTAGAGGTCATAATCACGAAGTCCATGAATTTACTTTGGCAAATATTCCTTTTATGAATCCATATGATTGGATTTCTTTGCTCAGCATTGTTGTGAAGGACCCTATGAAATATGAACCAATTTATTATCATTTGAGAAGGATGATACGAGATTACATTCTTGAAGCCGCAAAACCGTATGTTGAGATTGTTGTTGTTCTCAAAAGAAAGCCAATTTTGAAGCCCTTTCCACCACCTGATAATTTGTAGAACTTCAAGGTTGGTTTTATTGAAAAAGAACTCTAGGGAGTGGTTTACAAGACAAAGGATAATAAGAGTGTGAAGTATTGCATGTAGTTCGTGCAAGATAAGCATCGATAGTCTACTGATTCATTGAATCGAATTCTTGTAAGAGTTATGGCATACAAGTCAAATAGTGAAGGAGATATGAAGTATGTTTCAGATATGCTGAAGTGGTGGATGGTTGCTTGGATTACTTTATTGAAGGTTATTCTGAAAGTTTTTGAATTTGCAGAAAAAGAGAAGGTAAAGACTACAACAAAAACTTGACACAAATGGGGAGATTGTTAGGATCTAGAAGTTGTGTCAAGGTTGTATGCACCTGCTCACAATTGTAAGTCTTGCATATAGTCTTTACATATTTCGAAATTTTATCTTCTGATTTTGCAATTTATGTATTCTTAGGTTTGCAGTTCTGAACTGTTGACTAGGATTCCTTGCTAGCGGTTCTCTGATGCCTATATATAGGAGAATTAGTTAGACATAATAGGTACTATTTTGTTAAAAAATAACTTGAATGAATATCAACCAATATGAATGAGAGGTTGTGGTGTTGATGGTGATGTGATTATGGAAAGTAAAACAAGATTGCATAATTTGTTTACAAGGAAATCCCTTGATGCTTGTTAAGATCTCCGGTACAAAACATTGGGATGTAATAACGATCACCTGCCTTGTTTAGTTGTATTGATTGAAATATAGATTACAGAAATGAAAGTAAGTAAACGAATACAAGTATTGTCGTCAATCTACTCTATGTGTATTGTGCGAAGTACATGTGTATTTATAGTCTAGTCTAAATAACCATAAGTCTGATATTTCCGGGATCCTCTCAAATAAATATGAACACATTTGTTTGACTTGGTATTTCTGATTCTTCTTCCTGATTAAAAAATTTCTTCATTGTGAATATGTGAGAAAACGTCTAGAAATATATCCGGTAAAAATGTTAAGAAATAATAATGATATGGTTAGGATCCTGAGATATGCCTTGGATCCTGAGAGTTCTTTAAGATTCGGGATACTGAATAGGGTTGAGGATCTTGGCCCTAACAATTTCCCCCAAATGATAACTACGAAATATTCAAGTTAGTTTTTTAATATTTGAAGGAGTATATTTTTTTTAAATAAAAATGAAAGTAAGGATTCCAAAATTTTAATGGATAGTGAAATTTAAATCCCAACGGATAGAATTTTAGTCGTTCATGTAGGCATGATCATCTTTCAACTCATCCCTCTCTTATTCTGTGATCCTCATATAAATAGGGCACTTGGGTTCTTGATTCGCCATTACCTTTTTCAGCTCTCTCCCACACGTTATTCTTTAAAGGTACTCATCCTGTTCTTTTCTTTGTTTTTGATTATGGGCAAGAAGGCGACTCGTTCTCATGCATGTATCATCGATGTTCCATATCATGATTTCATTGATAAAAAATCCTTATCTTATAAGGAAACTTGCTCCTTTGATGATAACGACATCGATGCTCTAAGATCGATTGGGGCATTCCTCATGAAGCCATTTTCAAACCTTTTGATGCCAAGATTCAACCAGACTTTGTTTCTTCCTTTTGAGTTTGTTTCTCCAAATATCCTTTCTCCCTAGGTCTTTTTTACCCTTTTCCTGGAATCGTTTCTAAGTTGTTTGATATTACCAAAATTTTCTACATTCAAGTCATGCATGTAGTTTGGAAGATCCTTTACTGGATCGATTGACTTAATCCTTCCATGGGTCTTGATATTGGTTTGACCGAGTTAGCTCATATCTATGATCTTTCGAACTTTCGGTAACTCTAATTTCTTGCTCAAAGCTCAAACTAAAAAGTCACCCCTTGTTCTGAAATCAAAACATAATGATGGTGCATAGAAAGAAAAGTATTTCTTTGTGAGACGCGAATCCATCCTTGACGGAAATCTCCTACAAAAGTCTTGGGTTAAAAAAAGGTATGGTTTTATATTATTATACTAAAGATCCTAGAATTCACACTCCCTTAGTTTTTTTTCAAATTTTTGCAACTTTCAAGTTTGAAGAGCTCATCCATGTTGCTGAAAGTTCAACATGAACAACCTAGCCATTAAGAAAGTTCAACTACTATCATCCCCATGTCGACTGGTAAGGATCCTTAAATTTATTTGTTTGTTTATATTGGTTGATCATAACGAAGTATCTCTGCATTCCTTAGGATCCAAAGCTATACGTTCTAGCACTCGTTTCTCCCTTTCTGGCCTTGAAACGACCATGTTTAGTGGCTAGTTGGTGGTGAAGAAGGAGACAGCCTCATATTCTCTTCCTCCAAAGAGTGTCCTGATTGATCTGACCGTTAAGACTCCAGGATCCCGAATGAGGAATTCGGTTGAGTCCTTAGATTTGGAGAACCTTGGGACGGACGAAGCACTAAGGAGGCTGATCTCTTTCTCACAATATGTAAGGATCTCTATGCTTTCTCTTGTTCCATTTCAATTTTCTTATCGTGGTTTTTACAGGTTGCTGATCATGTTTCTCGCTCCACCGAGGATCTGAAGGTCAAACTTGAGCTGGCAGAGCACGCCCTAAAGGAGCAGAAGGGGATAAACCAAGATCTCCTACAGAGGGTGGGGAAATTTAGCAAGGAGTAAGCATATAGAGGAAGATCATGCACTGGAAGTTAATGAGGTGATTGCTGAGGTGAAAGGTAGCGATGTTGTGGCCGCTTGGGAGCTAAAAACAAACTCGTAGAGGATGTGGCCAACGCGGGATCCTAGAATTTAGTTGCCTGGCATGAAGCCCTAGCTAAATTAATTGGTGATTCTATTAACATTGGTTAGGATCCTACAGGGCAACTAAAGGTGGGAGGAAAGGAGCAAGAAGCAAAGAAAGTTCCAGGTAGTGATGATTAAACCGTGGTTTAGTTTTGATTAGTTAAAAACAATTTTAATATTTTGGGCTTGTAAAACAATTAACTCTTTTTTTTTATTTTGGGGTTGGTCCGCTACCCCTTTTATATTATGTCGTGGTTGTTTATACCTTCTTGCGTGGTTGATGTTGTTATAGTAGTAGGTCTTCTGAAGATCCCTGGATGATTAGGATCCTAAAGAGTCCAGGTTATACAAGAACTCTTGGGATCTTAATAATCTAAAACGGTTAGTCATCTGCTTAGGACTTTAAAACAATTAGGATCCTTAGAAAGTTAAACCTTTAGCTATAACATAAGAAAGTAGTTTTCTAGGAACAAGGATTGATAGAACCTGATGATCCTTAGGTTTAGTTTCGACCTTTCGAAGTTTTATAACTTAGGAGAAATTTAATGTTATAAGTCCTTCTGTTCCCTTGGAACTTGTGTATGGAATGATCCCTCTGAAGATAATCCAACTTAGGAATTTGCTAGGGAAAATCCCTACTTAGCTTGTGCTGGGAAGAATCCAACTTTAAGAAATATTGGGTAAAATCCCAACTTAGAAAATAATTGGGGATGATCGCAACTAAGAAAATAATTAGGGAAGATCCCAACTTAGAAAATAACTAGGGAAGATCCCAACTTAGAAAATAACTGGGAAAGATCCCAAGTTATAAAGTAACTAGGAAAGATCCCAACCTAGAAAATAATTGGGGAAGATCCAACATAAGATAACATGACAATGTTATAAACAGTAGTTCAACCATTAAGATCTTAACATATGTTTAGAAATAATAGGGTTGCCAATTAACTTAAGCATGAAATCACCCCCTTACTCACATTCTATAGTAAGATATCGTGCATCCAAGCGAGGTGTAGAAACCTAAACTCGTGATAAAGAGGTTGTTAACTCTTTAAACCTTATAAGAGATTAAGTACCCTTAGTCAGAGGATAGATGACTTGTCTCTATTCGTAGCAACTAGGATATTTGAATATCTGCAAGTTGCAAACGTTAGCTTGGGGTGAGTGATCGAGGTCGTTGTCTCGGTCAAAAATAAACCTCACACACACTAGATAGCTAGGGTAAGTAAGGGTCGAATCCACGACGAGTTTGTGGTCAAACTTTGTGTTAAAATAGTCAACGAAAAACTACTACTAGCAATTGTCATGAAATTATTTGAACTAAAAGTTGATGAAAAAGCTAAAAACTTGGTAATGCAAGAACTACTAAAACAAACTACTATCAATGAGAAAAAAACAAGATACTTCCGGTTCAGTTGTTCAGATGGTTGGACTTACACGTTTTTCTTCCCTTAAATTCCAAATTAAATACCTAGACATAATTAAGGTTGATTAACTTGCAACAAATAATTTTGAGCACACAATATGTTATTCCAACTAGTTGTCTTACTCCCTATGGCTAATTGGATTAGGAACACCTGTGGTTTGGCGATAATGTGTCTTACGATTACCTATTACAATGTTGAGTATATAATACTACAAACTCGGAATAATGTATGTGGGTTCAACTAATCATCTTAGTTCCTAAACTACTTGAATTCAGAATGATTAGTGAATTAACAATACACTATCTTAGTTTCAACACCACACAATAAGAAAACCCAACTCCAATTACTGTAAGTAAAAATCATAACTTTAAGAATGAAACAATAACTGAAATTGACTAGAATAAAAGTAATAATCAAAATGTGTTCATCCTAATATCCTACAACGTTCCCGGAAGTAACCTAGGTGGTTTAGCCTTCCATATGATTAACAAAACACACAACTTCAATATAAACAATGGAATTAATGCTAAAATTCACAAACCAACTTGAAATCATAAAATCAATGAAGTCTAATGATCAATCAACTACGGAACGATGAAACCTTGGGGATGAAATAATCAAATTTGGAGCTTGATTGAATTGATGTAGATTCGTCGGTTGAACGATCTTGAAACGTTGAATGATAACGAATTTGGTGATTTCTCGTCTTGGTTTTGGAAATTAATGATCAAAAACGTGTTTGGAGAAGCTTTGAATGTGTTTGGAAGCCTCCAAAACTGTGGAAAATCGCAAGGAAGAAGTCCAATTTCGATTAGGGTTAAATCGCCTTTAAATAGGTGTTGAAAAACTGATTTTCGGAGTTGTTTTCCGCGTCGACGTCATAGTGGGCGTCTTAGACGTCATATAGGACGTCTGGGCGTCCTTCGTGGGGTTTTACAGGCTTTCTGTCATCCTTGATTTGCACTTGAAAATGGCCTAAAACGGGTAGGCGTCCTACAAGATGTCTTAGACGCGTTCTAGGACGTCATTCATCTTTGGTGCCCCTGTTTGGTGATGAAAACGGTAGAATCAGTAAAAACGCAAAACATGAAAGTTGTAGGAAATTTTTCTACTTTTCACAACGTCTTCCTTCATCTCAATTGGAGATATAGCTCTTGAGATATGATCAAAACAATGAAGAATGGTCAAATTTCTCAGCACCATTTTTCTTCATTCCTTTAGCAATTTGTCTCTCATGCTTGTTAGCTTCCTTTTGCTCGTTTTTCTTGCAGTTTCCGCCCAATTTAGCACTAAGTAGTTGCCTGCACATGATGTTCAACATTTCATCAAAGTAGTGCCATTCTTGGACAATTATAAATCAATTCAACATATTTAGTACAATTTATTGTGCTATTAATATAGGCCGATCAGTGAGCGTTATCCTTTCTAATGCCACTCTGATGCTTAAGTCAGTAATGGTCTTTTTAGTAAAAAAAAAGAATTTAGAGAAAAAAAAGGTAAAGAATGTGTACCTCAAATCCATTAGAAAATGAAAGATTTAACTCACATGAAATATTTAAGTGTATGGCGTTCCAGGATCTTGGGAAGACGTCACCTTCTAGGGTGGCCAACCAATATGCCCCATTTCTTGCCTTTGAATCAATAAGATATGTTCCTTCCCATTTGGGTGCCAACTTGTCTGCGTTAGGATCCTTGGTATTTTGGGATGCTTTCCTAAGGACCAAGTCACATACCTGGAATATTCATCAATTTGATTTTTTTGTTATATGCTTTGGCGATCCTGACAAGATCCATGAGTTCATCAATAGTTTCGAGATCTTGGGCAAGGATCTCATTGTTTTTCTCCTTATTTTGGAGTTAGTACCTTGTTGTAGGGATCACCAATTCAGTCGGGATCACAACCTCTGTCCCAACCACTAAGGAATGGAGAGTTTGACATGTGGCTGTTTTTGATGTAGTCCTATCCGCCCATAGAACGAAAGGATGTTCCTTAGCCCATCTTCCTTTCTTTTCATCTAGTGTTGAATATAACTTTTTTGCTAGATTCATCTTGACCATTGCGTTCAATATGAACGAGAGTAGATGTTATCATTTTCATTCCCCAACTATTGCAAAAGTCTATGTTCCTTTTGCTTATGAATTGGGACCCGTTATCACATATGATTTCTTCCGTTATCCCGAATCTGGTTAGGAAATTACACTTAATGAATGAGACTACATCCTTATCCCTTAGTTCAATAAAGGCTTCCACCTCTACCCATTTCGAGGAATAGTCTGTCATTACTAGCATGAAGACCTTCCCACCAGGAGCCTTGGGTAACTTGCCAACTATATCCAATCCCCATTTCACCATTGGCCAAGAAGAGATAATAGGGTGTAGAGGTTATGCCGGTTTATGAAGGATGTAGCTTCTTGATCTTACAATCATCTTAGGGATGAACCTGCCATTGACTTTTTGTGAAACTTCCCTTGGATCATCACAAAGCGTGAGACCTTCATTTTGAATTCTTTGTCACTTTTTTCTTCTTTTGGGATTGTGTCATCTCGAAGGTATTCTATAATGGGCTTAATCCAGGATCTCGAAGGAACCTGATTACCTGGATCCAGATTATGTTCGTGAGGATCCTGGTGAGTGGGTTGAGGATCAAGATCCTGAATTGTTGTGATGTTGGTTGTTTGATAATGTATGTCGGGATCTTCTGGTATTTTGGAGAGATCCTCAATTACTGGGATCATTACATACATTATTGGAATCCTAGTCTCTGTTGGGATCCTGAAAGAAGATCCTAGATTGGCCAATGCATCTGCTTTGGGATTATCTTCCCTAGGAACTTGTTTTAGGCTAAAAGTTTCTAATTTCTTGGCTAATTTTTTGAGAATTTGAAGGTATGATGCTAGCTTCTCGTCTTTAACTGCGTAGGATCCATTAAAGTGGTTAGTTATTAACAAATAATCCACGTATGCGTGAAGCTCCTTGATTTGAAGATACTTGGCTAATTGTAGTCCCATGATTAGTGCTTCGTATTCTGCTTCATTTTTGGTTGCGTCAAACTCACAGCTAACGATTTGGGGTAGTATGTCCCCTGTGGCAACTTTCGTATGATCCCAAGTCCAGTTCCTCTTTGGTTGGATTCTCCATTTGTGAAAAGTGTCCATCTTCCCATGCTTTCTTTATCTAGAATTTGGAGAGTTTCCATTTCCACTTCAGCTTGTACATCATCACTAAAGTCAACCATAAAGTCTACTAGTGCTTGTAACTTTATTATGAATCTTGGATTATACTTTATGTCAAATATAACGAGCTTCGCCGACTGCTTAGCCATCCTTCCTGACATGTATGGTATGAGTCTCAAAATAATGTCTTAGTTTAGTTGAAGTTGTAACTAGTTCAAGTATTAGTTTTTTGAGATGAGAATACTTCGTCTTAGCATCTAGGAGACCTTTACTTACAGAGTAAATGGGATGTTGGTCCCTGTCAAGATCCTTGGCCAGGACTGCACTCACAACATTCGAGGATACTAGAAGGTATAGGAGGATTGGATCTCCATCTAATGGTTTTACTAATATGGGTGTTGAGCTTAAGTATTTTTTGAGTTCTTGGAATGCATTTTTATGCACCTTGGTCTAATCAAATTTCTTGTTTTTCTTTAGGATGTAGTAGAAAATTTTCCACCTCTCGAAGGATCTAGAAATGAGCCTGTTTAGAGCCGCTACTCTTCCAGTCATCCTTTGGATGTCCTTGGCCGTAGTTGGGCATCTCAGATCAGTTATGGCTTTGATATGTTCAGGGCTCGCTTCTATCCCCCTTTTGGTGACTATATATCCAATAAACTTCCTTTCCTTCATTATGAAGTGACATTTAGATGGATTTAGCTTCATGTTGTATATTTCTAAAATGCCGAAGGCTCCTTGAAGATCCTTGAGGTGATCTTCAGCTCTCTTAGACTTGACCACCATGTCATCAACGTAGATTTACATGGTGTGCCCCAGTTATTCCTTGAACATTCGATTCACTAGACTTTGGTATGTTTCCCCTACATTTTTAAGACCAAAAGGCATGGCAATATAACAATATATACCTGTAGGGGTTATGAAGGCATTATCCTCTTGATTGGATGGTTCCATATATATTTGTTGGAATCCTACTAAAGTGTCCATGAATTTAGTAGCTCATGTCCTGTCGTGGCATCTATCATCGAGTCCATGTGTGGTAAAGGGAAATATCCTTGGGGCAGGCCTTATTGAGATCCATGTGATACATACACACTCTCTATTTTCCATTCTTATTTTGGACCAGCACTACGTTGTCTAGCCATCTTGGGAACTTCACTTCTCTAATCATCCCTGTTTTGAGAAGTTTTTCAACTTCCTCTCGAATGATTTGGTTTCTCTCAGGTGCAAATTTCATTCTTTTTTGGTGTATAGTCCTAAAAGAAGGATCTATATTGATTTTTTGAGTTATAATTTCCTCATCTATACCTATCATATCCTCATGCTTCCAAGCGAAGGTCTTATTTCTGTCTTTTAAGAACTTTATTAGTTCTTGCTCGATTTGTTTTGGTATTGCGGATCCTATTAGGACTTTGGTTCCAGGATCCTCGAAGTTTAGGTCACTTCCTTTACATCTTACTCTCTTGGTTCTAGCACGCCTCGTTCCCCTGCTTTTAATTCTATGTTTGTCATGGTATTGTTGAAGATTTCATCGAGGTCTTGTAGCATTCTTTAGATTCTTGCTGATCCCCGACGATCTTCCCTGTCCCCCATGGGGTAGGCATTTTGATGCATTGATGGGACTGCTTTCATGTCATTGATCCATGGTCTACCTAATATAACATTATAGGAAGACAAAAAATCAATAACACAAAAAACGTTGCATGGAGATTACCCCCTTCAATGTAGATGGGTAACTTGATTTCTCTAATGATGTGATCTGTTTCACCACTGAATCCTATTAGGACTGAAGGTCTTTCGATTATTTTGGATTCTTGGATGTTCATCCTGGTTAGAGTATCTAAAAGTATGATGTTTACTGAGGATCCTCTGATACCAAGATCCTTCTGACATAGGGTAATCACCAATCCATCATGGTGAGGATCCTGGGTTTTTTCTCTATCCTCTTCGTCAAAGATGATCTTCTTGCTGTTTGTTATCGACATGTTTTTTCATGGTCTTTCCTCTTTTTCTATCTTGGACACTTTGGTGCGCCTTTTAGCTGCAGAATAAAAAGTTCCACAGATGTCAGATCCTCCGGAAATAACATTGATTACCTTGGCATCTGAGGGAGGGGAACATGGCTTTCCAAGATCTTCACAGAGTCTTGCTCTTTTTCCCTGGATCTTTCTTTTTTCCTTCTTATGATCTCTTCGAGATATCCCTTGGTCAGGAGATAACTAATATCTTTTCTAAGGGCTATGCATTCCTCAATGTTATGACCGAAATCCTCATGACATGCATACCATTTGGATTTATCTTTCCAATTGTTTGACTTCTCTCCCTTTCATGCCAAATATTAGACCTCAAACATCCACATAGAAGAAATAATCAGTCATTCATCGAAACTCGTCTTCATCTCTGTTGGGATCAGAATCCTAACTATATCCAGGATCCTCAAATATCCAGGATCCCCAACAACATCAGGATCCCGGCTAATTACCGCTATTAGTTTTGTCAATATTTATAACAGTCATATTTTATTTATAACTTACACATGTGCAGAAGTAATCAAGGGAAGACCAATTCTCAACGAAGAATCATCTCAACTATGCTAAAGACCTGGAATACTTGGTCAAATAACGTTCGTGAAGCTGGTCATAGAGGATCTCGGAAATATCAGACATCTTGTTGGCTAAATTAGACTATAAATTGACACTTGTAATCTGCACACAAGATACTGTTCTCCAGCTTAAGCTTACTCTACGAAATTCCCTACTTACTCTTACAAAAACTCACTATAATCTTCATTTTATATCAATAAAATTATCAACGCAGGTGATCATTATCACCTCCCAAGGTTTTATGTCGGAGATCCTAGTAAGGATCAAGGGCTTTCCTTGTAAACCATTGTGTCACTTCTCTTTTACTATTTTCTATTACATAATCTAAACATCACAGCCTCTCATTCAATTTGGTTGATTAGTACTTGTGTAATTTTTGACCAAAACAATTGGGCGCCCACCGTAGGGCCGTGGTGTTCAAAATCCTTGAAAAAATCATGTCTACACAACCGATCCTCTCTTCATCTTCTGCTCCTTCCATTCCAACCAAAAACCTACCACCTCCTCCGAGTGGACCCCCCACTCAGAGGAAAACGTCTGACACTTCCAAGAAAAGCACCCAAGCAATCCATAATCTAGGAAATTTGGGATCCTCAGGGCTCCAGTATCCGACTGCCTCAGTCACTACTGTAGAAGTTTTCGCTATGATGAGGAAAATGGCGCAACAGGTGACCCAACAACAGGAGGAGAATAGAGAACCACTCAAAGAAGTTGAGAGGATGAAGGCGGAATTTCAGAAATCCCAGGAAACTAAGCCCACAATTGTGCAACCAAGGATCCTAGACATCAATAATGCATGATCCTTAGAAAATCGCCAGAAGGACACAATTCCTACCACTGTGGCGTCACCTAGGGGGGAAACTATGGACAACCGAGCGTCCATGATCAATGATCTCAATGAGCCTTTCAACACTCCTAGAAACCTTGACCTTCTTAAACAGCAATACTATTAATACTAATTACACTAATGTTGATGTCGAAATAAACCCGAACATGGCTAGGGATCTTCAACAATTAAAACAAATGATCTCCAGCGTACCCGGAGTGGTCCAACCGATACCAGATGCATATCATACAAGCCACATGATCTCAAGATTTGATCCCGCGATAGCTGATACCGAAGTTCCTAAGAGTTTCCAAACTCCCAGCATAAAGCTATACGATGGAACTACAGATCCTGAAAAAGCATATAACCCAATACAGAGAAAGGGTGGAGATCATTCCCATCCCAGGGCAAATGAAGGAATCTTTCCTATGCAAAGGCTTTGGTTCGACCCTTACGGGATCAACCCTGAAATGGCTGCTAAACATTCCCCCATACATTTGCACACTTAGATAATATCTTTAATAACCAGTTTTCTTGTAGCAGAACCTTCGAGAAGATCACTAGTGATCTCTACTTGGTGGTTCAGGATCCTAAGGAAAAACTTAGGGACTTTGTTAAAAGATTTGGCAGGGAAGCTCTGAGCATCCCCAACATCGACATGGCCACCGCTGTGGAAGCCTTTAAAATGGGATTAAGAAAGGATTTACCCTTCTATGAAGACCTTGTGATGACCCCATGCAAAAGACTGGACGATGTCAGGTGTCGGGTGTTAAGATTCATAAGGATCAAACAGGATAGAGAGATCCAGAAGAGAAGCAACCGTTCGGATCAATATGAGAACACCAACAGGAAGGCCGAATCTACGACTCAAAGATCCTACAAATCGAAGCCGTATTCCAAACCGGATAATCACAGGGTTAATGCCCTTGAAGATGGAGGAGAAGAAGAGGAGCTTCCTAAAATCACTGACTATTGTTTTTCTGTGGATGTTTCATGTGTAATTCATGTTATGTAGGATCTTGGAGAAAAAGCAAGATGGCCAAGGAGAGACAGCAAGTCCACCGCTTGGAAAGACAAGTCCAAATGGTGTTCTTACCATGAAGACTTTGGCCACATGATGGAGGATTGCATAGCTCTACGAAAAGAAATCAGCTACCTCCCTAGAAAAGGACACCTCAAAGAGATCCTCAGGAGAAAAATAGAAAAATCCAAGGAGAACAGCCAAGATGATCACAGGATCCCGGAGAAACCTGGATCTCCACCCTATGACGCTAAGATAATTAACAATATCTCAGGCGGATCTAACATCTGTGGTACCTCTTATTCTCAGGCTAAAAGACATGCCAAGGTCTCCAAAACAGAAAAGGAGGATAGGCCACAAAAGAATACCATGGTTAGCAGTGAAAAAGAAATTACATTTGACGAGACTGACAGGGAAGGAATTCAGTATCCTCACCATGACGGACTCGTGATAACACTGTACATGGCCAACCATTTCGTCAGAAGCATCCTCGTTGAGGGAGGATCCTCGGTCAATATCCTACTCCTAGACACTATGAAACCAATAAACATCTCAGAATCAAAGATAGTCAGAAGATCCTCAGTCCTCATAGGATTTAGCGGGGAAACAAAACACACAGTTGGAGAAATAAAGCTCCCAATATACATAGAAGGGGTAAATTCTATAAAAAATTTATGTGTTATTGACACCCTGTCTTTATATAATTTGATACTAGGTAGACCATGGATCCACGAGATGAAAGCGATTTTATCAACATACCATTAGTGTGTGAAGATGCCCACTCCATGGGGGACAGTGAAGATCATGGGAGATCAACAGGAATCATAAGAGTGCTACAAAACCTCTATGAAATCTATGACCAAACCCCAACAAGCATAGCAATTAAGGAAAGGGACACGACATGTTCTAGAGATAAAGGAACAAGACGTAAAGGAAGTGACCCTGGGCATCGAGGATCCTGAAGCTAAAGTCCTCATAGGATCCTCAATGCCTGACCAAATTGAGCAGGATCTACTGAATTTCTTAAGAACCAGAAGCAAGACATTCGCATGGAAACACGAAGATATGACAGGTATGGACAAGAGTATTATTACTCATAAACTTAATATTAATCCTACTTTCAGACCAATACACCAAAAGAGAAGGAAGTTTGCACCCGAAAGGAATCAAATCATCCAAGAGGAAGTAGAGAAGCTCCTCAAAACAGGGATGATCAAGGAAGTAAAGTTCCCAAGATGGCTAGCTAACGTGGTTGTCGTACAAAAGAAAAACTACAAATGGAGAGTGTGTGTAGATTACACGGATCTCAACAAGTCTTATCCTAAGGATCCTTTCCCTCGATGGCCGGCCATGAACTCCTGACCTTCACGGATGCTTCAGCAGGATTCCAACAAATCCAAATGGAACCATTATACCAAGAAGTTACTGCATTCATAAAACCAACAGGTATATATTGTTACACTGCAATGCCTTTTGGTCTTAAAAATGCAGGTGCGACATATCAAAGATTGGTGAATCGTATGTTCAAAGAAAAATTGGGGGACACCATGGAAATTTATATTGACGACATGGCAGTGAAGTCGATGAAAGCCGAAGATCACATTAGAGACCTCAAGGAAACGTTTGACATCCTGGACGAGTACAATATGAAGCCGAACCCACTCAAATGTCACTTTGGAATGAAGTCAGGAAGTTCCTTGAATACATGGTAACCAAAAGAGGGATAGAAGCAAGCTCAGAACAAATAAAATCAATCATGGAACTAAGATCCCCGTCTTCAACAAAGGACATCCAAAGGCTACCCGGAAGAGTAGCAGCACTTAACAGGTTCATTTCAAGATCCTCAGAAAGTTGAAATCCCTTTTACGATATCTTATAAAAGAACAAGAAATTTGAGTGGAAGGACGAACACGAGAAAGCCTTCCAGGAACTCAAAAAATATTTAAGCTCTGCTCCCCTACTAGTGAAACCTATAGATGGAGAACCACTTATTCTCTACCTCTCAGTATCCTCAAACGTGGTAAGTGTGGTTCTGGTCAAGGATCTTAACGGGGAGCAACATCCTATCTACTATGTAAGTAAAATTCCCCTGGATCCTGAAACCAGGTACTCTCATCTCGAAAAATTATTTCTTGACTTAGTAACTGCTTCTACGAAATTATGACACTACTTTGAAACACACACTATACATGTAAAAACTAATTATCCTATCAAGAATTTCATGAGAAAACCAGAAATGTCAGGAAGGATGGAAAAATGTCAGTGAAGTTAAGCACATTTGACATTAGATACGAACCAAGATCCGCCATAAAATCACAAGCATTAGCGGAATTTGTGGCTGACTTTAGTGATAATCTACAAAACGAAGTAGACATGGAAGCCAAGTGACTCCTAGCAGATGAACACATGGGAAGATGGACGTTGTTCACAGATGCATTAGCCAATTTAGGATCCTCCCTTAGGATCCCACCAGAGACGAAGATGCCTATAACTCACATAATAACCCCATCCATAGAAACCCTCTCTGACAAGTCAGGAGATCCTAAGAGTCCGACAAGCATAGCAGCTATAGAAGATCCTGAACCTAGGATCCTTCCTCAAAGGGATCCCGACGAACAGGATCCTCAAAAAAGTCTGCGATCATGGACCCAACCCATTATGGAATATCTCCAAAATGGCACAATCCCGACAGGAGAAAAAAGTGAAAGAGCATTCAGGACGAGAGTCTCAAGATTTGTGTTAATCCAAGGTAAACTTTACAAAAAATCTATGGCAGGTCCATACCTAAGATGCTTGGAAGATCCTGAAGCTACAAAATGTCTTGAAGGATATACATGAATGGATTGTGGCAATCACACCGAGGGCAGATCCTTATGCTCCAAAATACTGACAACAGGACACTACTGGCTAAATATGAAGAAAGAATCCTTTATACATGCTTAAAAATGTGATGCTTGCCAAAGACACAGCAACATCCTGCACCAACCGTAAGAACCTCTACATCCTATTATCTCCCCATTTCCATTCATGAAATAGGGGATGGATATTATGGGAAAATTTCCAGTAGCCCCAGGAGGAAAAGTCTTCATGTTGGTGATGACTGATTACTTCTCCAAATGGATCGAAGCTGAAGCTTTTGTCCAGGTAAGAGAAAAAGAGGTAGTATCATTTATTAAACGCAATATCTTGACCAGGTTCAGGATCTCGGCTGAAATCATATGCGACAATGGATCCCAATTTATTAGCAAAAGAAAAAGAGACTTTCGCGCAAGATGGGGAATCAAAATGATAATGTCCACTCCTGTTCATCCCCAAGCTAATGGTCAAGCGGAGTCCAGCAACAAAATCATAGTTAACAATTTGAAGAAAAGGTTGGACAAAAAGAAGGGAAGATGGGTAAAAGAACTTCCTTTTGTTTTATGGGAAAATAGAACCAATTCCAAAGTGGCCACAGGTCAGACCCCCTATTCCTTTGTGTTTAGGACAAAAGCAGTAATCCCTACTAAAGTAGTGATCCCAACGGCAAGATACTTGCTGCAAGACCAATAGAATAATGACAGGATCCTAGCACATGATCTTGACACTATTGACGAGCTTATGGATCTTGCCAAAATACGTATTGTTTCTCATCAACGAAGAATCACCAAGGCTTACAATAGGAATATAAGGGTCAGAAGGTTTCAAATAAGAGACTTGGTATTAAGGAAAACATTCCAAAACACCAAGGATCCTAGTGCAGGAAAGTTGGCTCCCAAATGGGAAGGACCATATCTTGTAGATACTGAAGCAGGAAAAGGCGCATACTGGCTAGCAACACTCGAAGGAGACGTTTTGCCAAGATCCTGGAATGCCATACACCTTAAAGCATACTACATGTAAGTAGGATCGAATGATCCACAACAAAACCAAGGTACACATGTCCTTTACCTTAAAACTTTTATTATTACTGATTTTGTCCTCGAACACATTACTAACTTAAGCATCGAATGGGCGTTAGCTAGACTAACGCCCACCCTTAGCTAACGTTTTCTATGCAGAACAATGTATAGTTAAGGATCTTCACGAGTGGAGATCCTGAAACATCAGGATCCTCACAATCAAAGATCCTGGAACATCTGCATCCTCAAGTTTGAACACCCCGTAGCATAAGGTTCTTGACACTTAAAGATCTCAATACTTGGTAAAATTCATTATATTTAACAATATAATATTTAAACTATCATGTACACAAGCTAGAGACCGATCATCTCTCCCACGCCTAAGGGTACTTAGTCCCCTCTAAGGTTTAAAGAGCTAATTACCACTTTCACACGAACTAAGGTTTATACACCTCGCTTAGATGCATGATACCTAACTGTGGGATATGGGTAAGGGGAACATTTCACGATTCAGTGGCTTGGCAACCCTCTTATCTTTGAACACAAGTTGAGAACCTTAAGGTTTATAATGTTTTCATGTTATCCAGAAATCGGGATCCTACCCCGGTGATTACTCCAGGTTTATAACATTTTCATGTTATCGAGATCTTACCCCAGTAACTACTTAAGGCTTATAACATTTTCAAGTTATCAAAGACTGGGATTTTTCCCCAGAAATTACACAAGATCAATAACATCTTCATGTTCTCACACATTGGGAATGTTCCCCAGAAAATACGGTCAAATTGTAACATTTTCATGTTACCTACCCAATGAATTATATCATAAGTGGGGATCCTCCCCATAATATGACATTAACATGTTATCTATTTTGTCTAAGTCTATAATCTAAACGGGTTATTGTTGAGTATTTGAGATATTGAAACTGATTTGGCATATTTGGTTATTTAGGGAAGCCTTTTTAGGGTTAATCATTTTTTGATTCCCTACGATGCCTTTATAGTAGAAGTTCTTAATCGAGCTCTTCTAAGGCATTGGTTTTATATTAGGCATTTATTTTATATTTATGGTAGATATTTATTGTTCCCTATAAATAATCATTAGGTTAACTTTTGGTGTAAGCTTTTGACCAAATTAGGGTTTTCTCTATACGTTCATCTCATAATCAATACAAGAAAAACCTTTATCAGATTACTTGCATATGTTGGTGATTGATTCTTGATTGTTCTTGATATTCCACATTCGTCATCTCCGATTTATTCCCAACACGTGGTATCAGAGCGGGTTCTTGTAGATCTCAGCGATTTTTGCAAGAATCAATCTTGTTTATGGCGATTTATCATCCTTAATCTCACCTTGTTCTTCAAGTTTTGTAAGTTTTCTGAAAAGAAAAAGTCTATACCTCGTTTTTATTGAAAAATCTTGTTCAGATCTATTTTCTTCAATTCATTATTTCATCTGATTTGTTCTTGAATCGTATTATGGAAGACATTTAGAAGAAAATTTCGTGTTTATTTGAATTTTCGTGTTCAGATCTACTTTATCTCTCTAAAATCCATCTCAGATCTATTTTCTCTCTCTAGAAACCCTTTCAGATCCGTTTTTCTCTCTCTAGAATCTTATCATATCTACTTTCTCTCTATTCAAGTTCTATCATTTGTTGAAGATCTAATGGATAAAACGAATTTATTGTTTAACTCCATTTTAGAACTTGGATTAAAGGTTATTAAACCAATCTATGGTGTTAACAAAGTGACCATGTTTCAAATCAGTGGTCGATCTATATTGAATGATATTCCTGAGTTGTATAATCTTCTTGTTGATAAGAAAATATCTAGATACTCATATGTTGTTAATCACCATGAATTAAGAGAGAATGAGAGAATAGTAGAACAATTTCGTATTATCTATGAACATTTAAATCGAGAAAATGAATAGATGTTGAAGATGAAAAGGGCTGAAAAAGGAAAAGAAGAAGTTCATGTTGTTCTTCAAGTTTCTGAAGAAAAAGTGACTCCTGATGTTCTTGTTGAGGGGGAGTCAAGTGGTTCATGTTTTTCAGAAGAGTTACATTCCAAATCTGGTACTTCAGAAGTCGAATCTCAAAGAAATTCATCTGAAATTGTGAAAGTGAAGACATTTTGTTCTATTGGAACTCAAACAGATGATTCTTTATGTTCTAAAGATGTTTTTGAAGGATTGGTTCCCTACAGAACGCCAATAATTCAAGATGTTCATATTTATCAAACTCCTAAGGATTGTGTTCAAAAGTCTTCAAATATTCAGATTCAGAAAGAAGAAAAAGTTGTTCAGATCCAAAATTTATTTCTGAAGCCTAGAAATAAGAAAAGGAAGAAGAAGAGAAAGAACAAGAGTAAAATGAAGAAAGCTTGGATGTCCAAGGTACAAGTACCCAATGCTTGTGAAAAAGTTGAGAAAGTTGAAGTCAAGCATATTCAAAGAAACTTTAATTCTTATTTTTCTTCAGATAAAAATGTTAGAAGTTGGAAGGAAAAGAAAAGAGAATTTGGTTGGTTTAATGAAATTTATAGAAATTTTTGTTTTCCAACTAAAAGGCGGGTATTATTTTCAGAAGATAATAGATTCTCTTCAAATAAGTGGGTGTGCAAGAAACCAACTTCATTCTTGAATCTTAAATGGGTACCAAAAGTCCCATAAAAGATTTTGTCCTTTATCAAAAAAAAAAAACAAAAAAACAAAAAAACAAAAAAACGAAAAAGGGACAAAGTCTTGGTGAAATCTGGTGGATTTGGTTCAAAGATATGAAATTTTGTTGAAGGAATCAATTTTTATTGATTTTTAATTGTTGGATATGACAAAAAGATGAAAGGTTGAAAAAGGTGGGTGAAAAGTGACATTTTTCTACAAAACGAAGGCTGCCATCTGACACATTTCAGCAAAAGGGGTACAAGTCGTCAGTTTACAACATTTAGGGGTTAGATTCACTATTTCTTGAAAATTGGGGTTAGTTTCGCTTGTTTGCTCGTTCCTATGTTCTTTGAAGCGAAGACAACTCAAGACGCGAACAAAGTGCTACGAAGCGAACCCATCAAACAAAAACGAAATTGGAACTGAAACTCACGATTAAGAACCGAACTCACAAGAAGCCAAAGTCACAGATTGGAACTGCAGAAACGAACGCAAATCGATTGTTCATATTCGGTTGCATTCGCTTTGGGTATGTAATTGAAGCGAACCTGAGATTGCTTTCGGTCCTTGATTAATTTATTCAAAGCGAGGGGTCATGGATTTGGGGCTACCTTGATTCGCTCCATTAAACTTGAACTGAACCTCTCACAGTCATTGTTATGCAAACGAAACTGGGATTATAGATTCGCAACGAAGCTGACAATCAACATGTGAAGTTCGTCTCTCGCCTCAAGACACCAAAATAACACTGAAATTGGAATCGGCACTGTAATTGCTAACTTTGGAGCGCACTGTTGACTCGTAAATGGAAGTTTATTTGTTCGATTCAGGAACGAACGATTTGGTAATCGCTGTCGCAGTTGAACAAAATCGAAATTATCAATATCATAAATAAAAATCGGAATTCTCAAGTGTTCGGAATTTGTTGATATTCAGTCGATCGTTCATGGAGGTTCAAACTGATCAGAGTTATGGGATTAAAAATTCGCAATTGGATTTCAAAAAACAAAATCAAATTCGGATCTTGAAGCTATCCTGTAATTGCTTTCAGCATCAAAACCGTTGGAATCAATCTTTTGGAACCAGTAATCAGTAGCCCAATTGAAATCGGAATGATGCTATCCTATCAATCGGAACTTGATTTCATTCTGTTATTTGGATTGAATAAGATCGTTCATCAATTTTGACTTTTGAATGTCAAACATAGCGTGTTCATCAGATTTAACGAAGGAGATGATTCAATTTTCGAATTCTGTCCTCAAAGGTTCCATAGCTTGACAAAATTAACCCCCATTTCGAAATCCTTTGAAAATCCATGGGTTTTGTCATTAGAATTTTCTAAGGTTGAGAAATTCTACCCAATTTCTTTATTCTTCACAAAAATTTTGGATTTTTACCATTTTTACCCCTTCTTACCAGAATACTTTCATTTCTAATTCTTTTCTTTGGTCTTATTCTTTTCAAACCCTTCTAAATAAATTGCTTCTTTTTCTACTCTTTTGTCTAAATGTAAAAACGAAAAATACAAATTTTTTTTTTTTTTTTCCGGTTTTAATTTTTTGAAGTTTGGGTTTATTCTAAAGGGATTTATTTCATCAAATCTGACGGGTTTTGAAGATTGTTGGTAATTCTTCTTAACTTTTCGGATTCTCTCCATGGTATTTGTTGAAGATTCAGGGGGAGTGATGATTATTCAAGGGGGAGTTCGTATTTGGAAGATTATTTCTATTTCTCTCGCTTTGAAGACCCCATGTGCTGATGAGTATCACAATTTAGGGGGAGAAATGCCAAGAAGATCGGAAATCGTGATCTTCATCAGTTTCAACATCTAAGGGGAGATTGTTGAGTATTTGAGATATTGAAACTGATTTGGCATATTTGGTTATTTAGGGAAGCCTTTTTAGGGTTAATCATTTTATGATTCCCTACGATGCCTTTATAGTAAAAGTTCTTAATCGAGCTCTACTAAGGCATTGGTTTTATATTAGGCATTTATTTTATATTTATGGTAGATATTTATTGTTCCCTATAAATAATCATTAGGTTAACTTTTGGTGTAAGCTTTTGACCAGATTAAGGTTTTCTCTGTACGTTCATCTCATAATCAATACAAGAAAAACCTTTATCAGATTACTTGCATATGTTGGTGATTGATTCTTGATTGTTCTTGATATTCCGCATTCGTCATCTCAGATTTATTCCCAACTGTTATCCTAAGGAGAAATTTCCCTTACATGATTCAAGATCTTTCTTTTTCAGGATCTCTAACAAATAAGTATACTGGCCCTTAAGGATCCTCATCGACCTTCATTGGTAAGGGATCTCATTCCCAACATTGAATCAAAGTTCTCTCCTAAGTTGGAATTTATCTGCGGTAAATTCCAAGATTCAAAGACTCATGAAGCTCGAAGACAATCAGGTTCCATCTTTCCTTGACTTTGAAGTTTTAAGGATCCTAAACTTTCTAGGATCCTAAACCAATCGCTGACATATAAACTTTCGTCACTTCGGAGTAATTCGCCATTCTTATATCTTCACAGAAGTTTTAAAAGTGTATTAAAAAAACTCTTATGAGTTGCGATTTAATCATTAAACTTCTAAAAGAAACTTTTAGATTGCTTAAAAAGTCAGTTATTGTTATTTTTTAACTAATCATTATCAGTCCGTTTTATTTTCAGGATCTTAACCGTGTAAAGACCTTAGTATTGTATTATGCAGGAAACGGAGAAAGACGAAAAGAAAATCAACCATTATATTCAAAAACAAAAAGGCCTACAGCCTTACAAAAGTCTTATGTCAAAAGATTATGCTACCCTAATCACCTAAAAGGCCTAGACCTTATCCTGGTCATCATCTGCCTTCTTCTATCCCCCTGTTTAGCCACAACACAGGTTCCTGATTGGTGGTAGTAGGCTTGCCAGTTAATTTGGCTAATGCCTCGTGCCAACCAACCACGTCCCAGGATCCTGCATTTTTAAGATCCTCAGCCAGACGGATCTTGGCTTCTCAAACGGCCACTACAGTACTGACCTTTGTGTTGGAGATCACCTCCTCCATCTTGCGTATGAGCTCCTCCTCCCTCTCAGCCTTTTCCCTGATAAGCAGCTCTACCTTCCTCAGAAGATGTTCGTTGTTCGTCTTCCACATCTTCTCCTGTCCCTGATGGGCTTGTTCAGCCCTCTCCGCCCGGATCTTTAGATCAGCGGAAACATGATTAGAGATCTGTGATGAAAATATGGTAAGTCAGCAATAAACAAAACAAAAAAAGTAGGGAAAATGAAATCAACACTTACAACCTGAGAGAGAGAGAGACCAACTTATGGAACGCCTCCTCGGCCCCAAGACTCTCCAAAGATAAACCTGTGGATTTAGCAGTTTTCCTCTTCTGGGATCCCAGAGTTTTCACTGTCAAATCCACGGTCGGCCTTTTAGGAGGAAGAGAGGACGAACCCTTCACTTTCTTCACTACTAGTTGATCCCTTAACATAGACGTATCAAGATAAGCAAGAGTGAAGCGAGCACTAGAGCGAGTGACCTTGGATCCTTTATAAAGAAAAAGATTATTAAATATCCTCGTTATAAACAAGAAAAAACTAAGGATCCTTACCCGTCGACATGAGGTCAGTAGTGGAGGAGCTTTCCTCCGGAAGGGCTTGATCGAATCGGAAGGATCTCTCAACTTCTGATAAGGCCAGGAACCTCTGAATCTTCTCATCTGAATCCTCAGCAGCGGGAATAAGTTCCTCGAACTTGAAGGCTGCAAAGGAACAAACAAAATAAGAATAAGATCCCAGGATCACAAGGTAGAGCATTGAAATCCTAACCTTGTTAACCCAATCTGTGGGCAAGAGATCCCCATTGGGAACAGAGTCGCGCCTCACAAAGAGGTATCTCCCTTTCCAAGCTCCGTCATTGGGCTTGGTTTTCAAGATTAGAGAAGATCTGAGAGTTTTGACCTTAAGAAGGAAACGAGAATTCCCAAAGGCTGTGAGATCGTATACACAGGTCAACTCAGAAAGGCCTATGTCAACGCCCTTTGATTGATTTAACTGGTCGACCCAATAAAGGATCCTCCAGACAATTGGCATGGCCAGGATATACAAAATCCCAGTCGCCCTAAAAAATTTGGAGACGGTCCCGGGGAAAGGATATCTCAAGCCTAAGGAGAAAGGATACTTAGGAAAGCACACCCAAGTGGGGGAGACAAAATCAGGCTGAATCAGAGGATAGAAGGGCCTAAAAACAGCACAGGGAGGAAAGGCCCCATTGAGTTTTAGAGACTCGATTTCATCATCACCAAAAGAGCATGTCTCCTCATAAGAGAGGATCCCCTAGTCGAAAAAATCATCGTCGGGAAGGGCCATGATGCTCTTACGAGAGACAACCATTTTTCAACCCATGGTAGAAAGATTAAAAGCCTGGAAGAAAAATTACCTTCTAATCGCAAGATGGCACAAGAAAAGCAAAGAAGAACGGATAGGAGAATATGAAACTGATCCCTCATATTTATACTGGGTCGGTGAATATGATTTGACTACTAACGGCTAGTAAACTATCCGTTGGAATTTAAATCACTTAGCCGTTATGGGTTAAAACTAAAAATTACTATTCTCTCCCCTTTTACCTATTTACTTTAAGTTATTCCTTTAATATTTACAAAACTAACCCCGTTATTTTCAGGAATAACTTGGGGGAATTGTTGGGACCAGGATCCTTACTATATCCAGGATCCTCAAATATCTAGGATCCTCAGCAACATCAGGATCCTGGCTAATTACCGTTATTATTTTTATCAATACTTATAATGGTCATATTTTATCTATAACTTACACGTGTGCAGAAGTAGTCAAGGGAAGACCAATTCTCAACGAAGAATCATCTCAACTATGCTAAATACTCGGAATACTTGGTCAAATAACGTTCGTGAAGTTGTTCACAGAGGATCCCAGAAATATCGGACATCTTGTTGGCTAAATTAGACTATAAATTGACACTTGTAATCTGCACACAACACACTGTTCTTCAGCTTAATCTTACTCTACGAAATTCCCTACTTACTCTTACTAAGAACTCACTGTAATCTTCATTTTATATCAATAAAATCATCAATGCAGGTGATCATTATCACCTCCCAAGGTTTTATGCCGGAGATCCAAGTAAGGATCAAGCGCTTTCCTTATAAACCATTATGTCACTTTTCTTTTGCTACTTGCTATTACACAATATGAACATCACAACCTCTCATTCAATTTGGTTGATTAGTACTGGTGTAGTTTTTTAGCAAAAAAATCTCCTTCATCATCAAGGGAATTAACCCTATGATGATCAGGTTTGGAATATGATCTTGACTTATAGGATCTTTGGGATGAGGATTCAGCCTTCCTGTTAGGGTTGTCATAGGAATTCAGTACGTCGCTCGTCCTTTGTATTTCTTTTTATTTTTCCAATCTGATGAACCTTAGTGCTCTACTTCTCACTTAATCCATTCATTTACATGGATTCATTACAAGGTCTTCGTAGAATGGAGAATCCTTCTTTAAAGCCATCTTAAAGGCCTCCATGACAATGACCATGCCAATGTTTGGTATGTTTAGAGCTTCCCTGCCAAACCTGCTTACAAAGTCCCTTAATGATTCTTTGGGATCCTGGACCACCCGGTAGAGATCACTAGTGATCCTTTCAAATATTTTTCTACAAGAAAAATAATTATTGAAAAGATTAACTAAGTGAACGAAAGAGGTAATAGAATAGGTAGGAACATTAAGAAGCCGTTTTAAGGCTAATCTTGTAAGAATCGATCTGATACCTTTCCATAAATAGGCTTCTTTTATGTTTGGCGGAATGGGAATGATCTCCGTTCTTTCCCTATATTGTACGATATGTTCTTCAAGATCCGTGGTTCCGTCTTTACGCTTCATGCTAGGAGTTTAGAAGCACTTTGGAGCTTCGGTAACGACTATTGAGGGGATAAATCTTTAGATCCTGTGACTGGTGGGGGGTACTTCTGGTATAGGTTGGACCACCCCTAGTATGCTTGAGATCATTTGTCTTAGCTATTGGAGTTTTTTGGCCATGGCTGGACTTATTCCTGTATCAAGATCCATAGAGTTAGTATTAATAGTGTTATTGTTAAAGAAGTTACTGACATTTATGTTATTAGGAGTTTTGAAGGTCTCATCAAGATCCTGAATCATAGGAGTTTGGATGTTCGGGATTGCTCTCCCTATTGGGGTAGCAAAAAATGTTGGAACTGTTGGTTCTGGGCGTTTCCCTAGGGATTATATATTGTCGAAACTCAGGATCCTTGGTTGCAAGGTTGAGGGTGTCGCATCCTAGGGTTTACGGATCTTCGTTGTTATCGTTTCCACTTCCTTAAGTAGTTTTCTATTGTCCCCCTGTTGCTGAGTTACATGTTGTGTTGACGCCTTCATCATGGAGAAGAGTTCGTTATAAGAGACCGAGGCAGCAGGAGCTTGGGATCGCATGGATACTAGAGCAACCGGAGGAGTGTTCTTCTTTGTCTCACATGAAGTTTTCCTTTGGCCAGGGAGTCCTCTTGGAGGAGGTGGAAGATTTTTCGGAGGAATGGAGGGAACAGAGGAAGAGGAAAGGGTTGGTTTTAAAGATCTAGTATGCTCAAAAATCATATTAAAGTGATATTGTTATTTAAAATTTGATACTAATGGTTCACACTAACAACAACTTGATATAATTGATTATTTATTAGAAATTGATTTTAATAAATATTCAATGAACTCTTATAATTAATTGGAAATTATTTATTTCTAGGAAATAATTGTTGGGGTATAAAGTTTTCCTTGAATGACTTTGTAATGTTTGACTTTTGTAAAACCCACTTGCATGTGGAGTATTAGCCTTGTGACACATGAGAGATAGAGAGTGAGAGAGAGACATGTAAACACCTCTATATAAGGTGGGTTTAGTCCACTTGTAGAGGTGTGCTTGAGAGATGTAAAAGTGAGTGTGTAAGTGTGTGTTATGTATGTAGTCTAGATCTAGATCCTTTTTGTGTAACACCATATACAATCAATACATCTCTTGAACACCCAAATCACCATGTTCATTGTGCAAACTTTAATTCCGCATGCCAAACCATGTTCTTATGTCACTACAACTGGTATCAGAGCGGGTCTTCAAGATCAAGGTGATTTTTTAAGAACGATTCTCGGTTTGGCAACATTTGTCACAATTGGAGAAATTTTTGGTGAGTCTCTCTCTATGATCTCTCTTAATCTCATTGAATCGTGCGTTGCGTTCTTGATTCATGATCGTTTGACTCGTTGGATCAAATTTTTCTTGAAAAACCCCATTGTTGTGATCCAATAATTTTTCATTGATCAAATTCCAATTCAATCCTACTTGTTTGTTTGATTCAATTTTCAAATTGTATTTGTTCCAAAATTACTTTGTGATCTAAGATTTTCGAATCTTGTACTGTACATAAATCATTTGAGCCCAAAAATTGTTGACCATTACTGTTCATGAAATAGTTTCAAGCCCAATCTTCAAATGCGATAGATACTGTTCATCTTAAGCCCATACGTAATTTTTGATCCGATATCAATTGATTTTAATCGGATATGAAGTGTTTCTCTTATTCATATTAACTCGCTTAAAAGACTTGTACTATTCAGCAATCTTGATTGTTAATACGAATATGATTTCTTCGTGTCTTTTATATCGATTGTTGATTATAAAATCTATCTTGTGAATCGATTCTTTCTGATTTGTATAAACTCAAAATCAATTTTAAGCAAGCAATCAATAATCGATTTAATTGGAGAGTCAAACTTAGCAGAAAGTCAAATTCAAGATTTAAAGTAATGAATTGATGAATTGGATGTCGAAATCGTTTGTTGCAAGATGGATATGGGCTATTGATGTCGACATCATACTTAATTTGGGATTTAATTTCGAAAATTTGATGTGTTCATGTTCGTGTGTAAAGGGCTGTGACGTTAAACAGCCTTCGATTGTTGATCTTGGATAGTCAAAAGTCACTGAAGTCGAGTTGATCTTGACTGAAAAGTGAAGATTTGGGAACAATGTCAATTTTGAATGGTATCGAGTTCGTGTATTGATGTCGATTTTGAATGATTCGCTTTTGTGTTGATACACCGATAATGAACAGGTTTGATGGGTTATTAAATGATTTGGGATCTAATGGTTGAACTGGAAAAGCGAAGGCAAGATGTTAATTGGGTTGATGTTTTCGTTTTTGAAATCGATGATTTAAAGTCGATTTTCGTCGATGTGGTGTACTGTGATGATAACGAAAACTGGGTTAATTGTTATAAAAGAAGAACAGGAACAATTTTGGGGAAGAAGAACTTGAATTAACGAAGATTTGGGAATTGATGTTGGCTAATGAAGTTTGATGTTGATGAAAAACGAAGGGTTGTCGATGTTTGCAAAAGAAAGGATTTTGGGTTTGGTGAACTGGAAAACGAAGGAAAAACGAAGACCGTAAGAACGATTATTGATTTTGGGTTGACGATTTTCAACTGTGAACTGGGTTTGGAGTCGATTTTCGAATGTTTGATGACGATTCTTGAATGAAAAGCAAAGTTGATGTTGGAGTCGATCAATCGAAGCCTTGGTTATATGATCGATGGGTTGGAGTTGGTTGTTTTGATGTCCAGGACTTTACATGATTAAGGAACGAAGGGATAAAACGAGCAGAGTGTAGTAATGTGCGAAGACTTGATGTTTAGTTGTTGTTGAACGGACGAAAATTTTCGATTCAGTGAATGAATGATTAAGATGTTACTGTTCACTGGATAGGGTTCGTATGCTTCGTATGTTGTGAATTTTCGTATGATTGGGGATGATAAAGTTTCATACGAAGAGGGTAATCTGGGTTTATTGAACGAAGGATTGCTGTGTTTGTGAATGTTCGAATGGTATATTTGTGAATTACATATGAAGGGGGTATTTTGGATTTGTAAGCACAGGTGTTTGGGATTTTGTACGAAAAAATAAAGGATGGATTCGTACGAATTAAAAAAGAAGGCAAAGTTTCATAAATGGTCCTTGAAGTTTCGACTGTTTGACAACTTTTCAAACCTCTTCGTATGATAGCCAAACCCTTCGTATGTTTTGTCAAAAATGCTTCGTATGATTTGAACAAATGAACAATTTTCGAATTCAGCCCCTGAACTTTCGAATACTTGGCAACCTCAACAATTAACTGAAGTTTCGAATGTTTGACACTTTTCACCCAAATTCGAAATTTTTTGAAGCTTCGTATGTTTGGGGTGATTCTTCGTATGTTTGGAACACAAAGGGCAGAATTTTCGAAAATAGTCCCTGAGGCTTTGAATGTTTGGCGGTTCATACCCAAATTCGAAAAAGGTCTGTTTTTTCTGAAAATTGAAGAAAATGCATTTCAAGCCCCTGCAGTTTGTGCAAATTGACGCTTTTTACCCAGCTTTGGAAAAGGGGGAGAGTTTTGCATATTTGCTGTTTTGGGCGCACCGGGTCACTGCAGAATTTTGATATTGACAATTTCTATCCAATTTTGAGAAATTTTGTCAAAGGCGATCCGTGAACGAAGCTAAAAATTCAATATTTTTTGGATTTTCCTGATTGAAGCACAAAGTTTATGCCACATGTTAAGGGGGAGTTTTAACACGAAAAATTCCGAATAGAGCACGTTCTCTTTCCTTGAAGGTTTTATAATCAAATTTCGATTATAAAAAGGGGGAGAAATTTATATGGAAATTCGAACTTGAATTTTTCATATTACGCGGATTTGAAGACCGAAGTGACCTTGAATTTTTGAAGCTTACGAAATGATGCAATTGGAAGTTCGGAAATGATTTATTTTCGAAATGGGTTTGGAATTATTGAAGATTTTTGGGTTGTGTCTTTATGCTCAACTTTTGGTGATCAATTTGGAGTTTGAGAAGCTCGTGATCATTCGTTGATGCTCGGTTTGTATGGTTTCACATCCTAGAGCTCAAATTGAAGAATCATGGAAGAATTGAAGATTGAAGTTCGTTTCGACATGTGTCACCCTTGAGGCTCGGATCGCGTAGTTGCTCGATTTTGGAAGATTTGAAGTGGGTCATTCATTCCTAACTTTGAGGGGGAGAATGTTGGGGTACAAAGTTTTCCTTGAATGACTTTGTAATGTTTGAATTTTATAAAACCCACTTGCATGTGGAGTATTAGCCTTGTGACACATGAGAGATAGAGAGTGAGAGTGAGACATGTAAACACCTCTATATAAGGTGGGTTTAGTCCACTTGTAGAGGTGTGCTTGAGAGATGTAAAAGTGAGTGTGTAAGTGTGTGTTATTTATGTAGTCTAGATCTAGATCCTTTTTGTGTAACACCATATACAATCAATACATCTCTTGAACACCCAAATCACCATGTTCATTGTGCAAACTTTAATTCCGCATGCCAAACCATGTTCTTATGTCACTACAATAATAATTTTCATTAGCAAGTAACATTACGTAATTCATATGGTATGATTTATTATATCGTGTACAACATTTTAGACTAGAAAGACTTTTATGTTTTAGCCAAAAGCCAAAGTTTATAAAATATAAAAGAGTTTGGAAGTTTTATAACAATTTGGTTTTTTCTTTTGATTCTTAAATTCGAATCTACAAGAGCGTTGGTTGGGTATGGACTTTTGATTAGTTTAATCAAAAGAACAATCCTTCTAAAAGCATGCATGTCCAACCTGATTAAGTATGGGTGACACTAGCTTGGTAGGTCTTAAAGTGTTAAGGACTTATGGTTAAAAGGAATAATTTATGTTAAGGCTTTCATTCTTTTTGGCTTTAGATACAAAATTGTAACATGCTTATGGTTATGAGTTCTTTCTCTCTCATTCATTCTTTCTTGAAGAACACTTTCATTTATACTCTCTTTGGTTCATATTTTGATATGAACTAAATCATAAGAAATATATAAGAGTTTTATACAAAACAACTAGCATTCTACATCAAGTTGAGTCATTGTTGGTGTCTCTAAAGTTCATAATTGTTCATCAACTTCTAATCCTCCCAAGAGGACCCCAAGAACTACAAAGGTTGTTATTTCTTCATCTTCTTCTTTGATTTTGTTTAATCTTTCTACAACTTGCACGACGATCCTTGGTATGTTTAACTTATTTATGTTATTCAAAAAATGATCAAGTCTTTCGTTGCTAAATATCATGTTTTTGAAACTAGTTTTTGAATAAAAAGCCCAATAATTGGTATCAAGAGCCACCTTGCAAGTTTGGTTAGATTTTTTGATTTTTGGAAATCTTAGTTTTTGTAGAATATGGATAACTTGGTTTTGTATAAAAACAAGTTCATACATATTTTCTCCGACAACTTTATAACTGTTATTTTTATGTGACAAAAGTTTCATGCATCTTTTGGCATTTAAAGTCGTCTTAGAAAAAAAATGTAATTTAATGTGTATGTTGATATGTATGATGTGCATAAACTAGCCAATGACCATATGGTATGTAATAAATTAAATAGGTTAGTTGTGTTGTTTTATTTTTATAAATAATAGATTAGTTGTTAGAAATAATTTATTTGTATAAAAATATAAAAAAAATGAAGTTTGAGCCATTTTTTGAAGACCAAAAAGGGATTTTCGAAATTAGAAGCATGCTGAAAGGTAGTGACAGTTTTTGAAAACTGTCACTAATGTTGTTTCTTAAAGGTCGTTGGACTTTAACGACAACTGATGAAATATTGCTTTCAAGAAGCTTTTCCAATCTTTTGCAAGCAATTGGTGTTTTCTCAAGTAGCAGCTTCTACAATAACATTACAAGAAGAGTTTTTTGGTCCTTTTAAATGTCCCTTTAGGAATGGACTTGTCCTTTTTTGGTCCTTTATATATATATATATATATATATATATATATATATATATATATATATATAAAGTAATAAAAGGAAGTTTTATTAAAGATATAAAAGCTTCAAATGAATTCAAACTTAATACCGGTTATTGAAATTGAATAAAGTTAAATTATATAAAAGTAGCTTTTTATATAGAACCATTGAAAGTGATTTTCTTTTGAAAATTTGTACCATGGTTTATAAAATGCATGTAATAACCATGATATCATATGTTTTTAAAACTAGAATTATAAAACATATAAAAGACCCTTTTACAAACCTCAAATTTATGCAATCATTTTTAAAGAACACTCGCACATCTCTTCTATGCACTAGTGGGATAAAGGATACCTAACCACTTAGTGTTATCTTTAGATGGTCGGGGTGTATTCGCGATTTCTATAACCAAGTTATAGGTCGATTACACAAGTTTTTCAAATTGGAAGATTTGATCAGAAATCATTTGTGATGATGGGTATCTAAGCAAGAGAGTTTCGAGGCATAAATGGAATCAAATATGTCTAATTAAATTTTTTATTAGCGATCTCATAAATCTAGGAATTATATAGTAAGATATAATTGATAATCGATATCTACTGGGTTGAATTCAAGTGGATGGGATAAATGATACCTAACCATTTATTCGTTTTGCAACTTAGATCATAGACTTTGATAATTAATGTTTTTCGAAACTAAAAGGGTATTAATTATTAAAGTGTTTAAAAATTGAAAATACTAAATGAATTTTGTTAAAATTTTGTAGTTAAATAATCCATTCTCATTAACATGAATTGTCATTTCCTTTAATGACTTAATGAAACAATAACATTCACTAGATAAAACTTCAATGAATGGGTTCATATCTTAAGAGATAATCTCGCGAGAGATACGAAATTGTTTACTCTTAATGCTACTAATCCTAAACTATTTGCTTTGAGCAATAAGCCTGAACATGATACCTAGTAAAGGCATCATTGCGATGCTAAAGATGTTTCCAACATCGAACTAGAAATAGTACAAGGCCAAAAGGAGTCACCTTGTGTGATCTAGGAGGCCTATGTTTTATGGACTAAACACCTTTAACCCCAAGAAATCCAATAAGGCCTACATAGATGGATCTTGTTTCTTTTGTGGAGAAAATGGACACTAAAAGAGGATTTTCTCCTCATATCTGGAAAGAAAGTTTGGAAGAGACTAGTACTTCAGATATGTACTAGATAGAACTCATACTTTTCATATAAAACTTAGGTACTTGGTACTTAAATGTTAATATAATATTTGTAATTCGCTTGCAGATATTTATAGAAGAGTAACCAGCTGAGCATAATCAAGTTGGAACTACACTCTCGGAGTTTAGTTTATTAATTATGCAAGGAACATAATGTACTTATAATTTGAAACCATGTTTGTTTTGGAACAATGTATGTTTTAATTTAGCTTGTCTAAATATGTGTCTCGGTTTAATTTATGAATGATTGACTATTTACTTAAATCGTTTTTCATAACGATCACCTTCATAATCGAAAATGATTAAAATTCTATTTATGAGACTAGATCTCTTAATAAGAGTTATAAAGTAAATATTAATATTTTATAAATAACAAGTTTTATATGCAAAATACTTTTGACTTTAACTTGTTTTAAATCAAACTCATCATTGACATTGTTATCTTTATTATATATATGACATTCGCATATTCCAATTTCAAGAAAGGGATTATTTGACATATGTAAATCTTATTTATATATAAAGGATTCCTAATGATATTTTCAATAAGTAGTAGAGAAAGTAAATTATCAAGGGATTATACACTATGGTGTATGACTTTCCTTCTAATGAATATCTAAGATTTAACATATGATACCAAATCAACTTTATTAACAACTATAGTAGTTATAAATTATATTTTACATGTTAAAGCATAATTGTGAAATCTTTGTTTAAATTTTCAAATATAAAGTTGAAATACAAACCGGTAAGAACTATCTAAGGCCTTAATGGTAATAAAGGATGAATTAAATCTTAGTTGGTATGATTTACTTTCTAATTGGTAGAAATGTCCACCTTTTATTTCCTTTGGATATAACCTACAACACTATCAAATGTACCTTGAGTACAAACACCAACTAACTAGAAGATATAATATTTTCTTCATAAGATTTTGTATGGAAATGCTTCATCCTTATCTTACTTAAATGCTTTATGGATTTAAAGCCTATGTTTAACTAAAGATTTTAAAACCAAAATCTACTAAATACATACTATATAATACTATAAATGTGGCTTAGATTATTAGATGCAAACCAACCAAGAATAAGTTCTCTTGTTCCTCTGATAGTTTAGTTCGCAGAAAGCAAGCTTTTAATGACACAGCAAATGGGAGGTACATGGAACTTGAAGCGGCTCAAGAACCATTACCTGATGTGGTAATAATTGGCACTACTTTTAACAAGGGATTGTTAAAATTGAATAATAGTCATTCACAAACACAAATATTCGCTTTAGTTGTAGAAATCATCTATGACTTGAGAAATGTGGAAACTCTCATTGATGAGCTTTTCTTGATGGTTTCTGGCAAATCCGTCAAATACCAAGATGCTATGTCAAATCTCGAATCTAATTAATGACTTAGACTCATGAATATTAGATGCAATCCATTTATTAAAATCAAGTAGGGTATTGATTGAACTTCCTCTATATAGAAAGACTAGAAGGAGTAAGTAATTCTTCAAGAAATAATACATTACATGGATAACCATACACATTTAAAGCACGACTTCTTATAAAAGGATTTTCTCATACTCATGTCATTAACTATGGTCTTTATCATACTCATGACATTGACTATGTTCAAACCTTTTTTCACAAGTAGATATGTTTAGATCAATAGGGATTATGTTTACTGTAAATTCATATTCTCAATATGAGATATAGCAAGTAGATTTCAATAAAGTCTGCTTTTCTTAATAGACATCTGCTAGAAGATATCTATATATATTAGCCAGGAGGTTTTCTTAATCCATGTTATCCTAACAAAATATATAGACCTTAAGATCTACTAGTGTATATAAAGCAAACATCTCAATGTTGCAATCATCATTTTAATGTAAAACCGCAATATATGCTTTCATATCAAAATGAATAAAACATGTGTGTTTACTAAGAACTAGTGGAAGCATCGTGACATTCGTAATCTTGTATAAATGAGACATACTTAATCATAAGAAATGACATTCTTACCATGCCAGGCTTTTTCACCTTGACTCTGAATATATTTCTAAAATGAAGGACTTAGGAAGAACAAGATACATTCTTGGAATGTAAAATCTATAGGGATAGATTTTATGAATGTTAAAAGTTTTATATCTTTATGCATATATTGAAAATATCTTGAAAGATATCAAGATAGAAGATTCCTTTGGAGGAACCTTAGCATTGTCACATGGCACTGATTTTGAGTCAGTCTGAAAAGGAACCTAGCTCATAGGTTTGAACTAGCTGAAATGATTTATATTCGATTTGCTTGGCAAATGAATCTGTCATTTATGTCATACTATGCATAAGACCTGGTATATGATCATGCTATAAGCATATCATAACATATCAATTGAATACATGGCTAAGTCACCAGATGACTATGAAAACATTATGATAGTACTTTTGAAGAACTAAGAGAATGTAAGTGAGATAATTTGTTAGAAATGATCTTTATGTAAAGAGCTACATAAGATTCTGGTTTCTAAAATAAATATCAATAATTATGAATTATAATTAGATTACGACTTCATTGTGGGATGAAGAGTAATTTTAGTTGGAATGAGTTTCAACCAAAACAAAATGACACAATATACTACAAAATAAGAATACACTGCTTTATAAGTCGAAATATAATATGATTGGATGAATGAGTTCATTGAAAAACCATGTTGATTTCTGTCATTCAAGGATCACATAGAAAGACTTCGAGAGTATATAAATCGAGCTAAGAGACTCTATGCCACGAAAGAACACCAATCATATACTCCAAGATATTTAACTACACCTAGAGTAAAGTCAAATATGGAGATGATAGTATTCGTAGAATTCACACAAATTAAGTTTAGTCAAACCCATTAATAAAGTCCTTCTTTTAAGCTAAGTATGAATGGTCACACTTCATTTATAAGACTTTTTTTTTCTAGAAATAGGATTTTGATTTGGATTTAGTATTTGGATATTATAACGTTGTAACAACAACTATTATACAGTGTTTTGATATACTGGGATATGATCATAACATCAATATTTCATGTTTAATCCACAAATAATCTTATTATCTAAAAGTTCATAGTCGATTATAATTGTGGGAGAAATTATGAAGTAAGACTAATATGAATTGGATTGATTGACTTTCACTGGATGAGGGTAGGAAATGGGTTATAACCAAGTTTCATAGGTACTTGTCAGAGAACTAGTATTGAACTGACCCACATCAAGATCATCTCATGGATCGCTATCATGAATGATGCTTGATTAATAGTTACTATCTTTGTATCCTTAGCACCTGAGATACATATTGGGACTTAAGTGTAGAGACTGTTGTGCTTAGATATGGTCAAACGTTGGTCCTTAATTGGGCAGTTATCAAAGCCATTTTCATGTGTAGTATGAACTATGCAAGAGGCTTATGTTGTCAAAATGGGATTTTTTTCATCTTATGTGTTGAGAGTTAGACATCTAAGACGCCTTACCAAAAGTTGAACACCTATAAGATTGATTGCGATCTATATCTCGTGTTTAACTGATAACTTACCTTATACATCAATTATAGCTTGGACCTTTTTGGGATTTGGGTGTTTATAGAATGACACAAAGTCATATGTTGATGGCGACAGTGAAATGTTGCTAGACGTTAACCACTGTCAATATCAATCTAAATTGAATCTTGTGCAAGTGAGAAATTGAAAGATCTAGTATACTCAAGAATCATATTAAAGTGGTATTGCTATTTAACATATGATACTAATGGGTCACACTAAGAACAACTTGATATAATTGATTATTTATTAGAAATTGATAGTAATAAATAGTCAATAAACTCTTATAATTAATTGGAAATTATTTATTTCTAGGAAATAATAATTTTTATTAGCAAGTAAGATTACATAATTCATATGGTATGATTTATTATGTCTTGTACCACATTTTGGATAGAAAGACTTTTGTGTATTAGCCAAAACCCAAAGTTTAAAATAATATAAAAGAGTTTGGAAGTTTTATAAAAATTAGGTCTTGTCTTTTGCTTCTTAAACCCGAATCTAGGAGAGTGTTGGATGGGTATGGACTTTTGATTAGTTTAACAAAAAAAAAACACTCCTTGTAGAAGCATGCATGGACAACATGATTAAGTATGGGTGACACTAGCTTGGTAGGTCTTAAAGTGTTAAGGACTTATGGTTAAAAGGAATGCTTTATGTGAAGACTTTCATTCTTTTTAGCTTTAGACACAAAACCGTAACATGCTTATGGTTATGAGTTCTCTCACTATCATTCATCCTTTCTTGAAGAACACTTGCATATTATACTCTCTTTGGTGCATACTTTGATATGAACTAAAGCTTAAGAGATATATAAGAGTTTTATACAAAATAACTAGCATTCTTCATCAAGTTGAGTCATTGTTAGTGTCTCTAAAGTTCATCATTGTTCATCAACTTCCAAGCCTCCCAAGATGACCCAAACAAACTACAAAGGTTGTTCTTTCTACAACTTGCAAGATGACCCTTGGTGGGTTTAACTTGTTTATGTTATTCACAAAACGATCAAGTCTTCCGTTGCCAAATATCATGTTTTTGAAACTAGTTTTTGAATAAAAACCCCAACATGGTTATGTGGACATGATTTTTGAGGATCTTAAACACAACGACCCCATGGTGGACGCCAAATTGTTTTGGTAAAAAATCATTTGAATGAATATCAACCAAATTGAATGAGAGGTTATGGTGTTGATGGTGAGTGATTATCGAAACTAGAACAAGATTGCACAAATGGTTTAGAAGGAAAACCTTGATCCTTGCTAGGATCTCCGACAAAAAACCTTGGGAGGTGATAATAATCATATGCCTTGTTTAATTGTATTGATTGAAATATAGATTACATAAATGAAAGTATGTAAACAAGTACAAGTATTTCTGTTAGTCTAGTCTGTGTGTAGTGTGTGAAGTACATATGTATTTATAGTCTAGTTTAAATAACCATAAGTCCGATATTTCTAGGATCCTCTCGAATAAATATGAACATGTTGGTTTGACTTGATATTTCCGGGTCTTCTGCCTAATTAAAATGTTGTTTCGTTATGAATGAGTCTTATGTTGACTATTTATGCACATGTGAGAAAAAGACTAGAAATATATTCGTTAAAAATATTAGGAAATAATGAAGATAATGGTTGGGATCGTGATATATGTCCAGGATCTTCAAAGTTCTTGAAGATCCGGGATCCTGAATAGGGTTGAGGATCTTGGCCCTCACACGTACCTTTTGACATAATAGTTCCACACATCCTTTATAAAGAATTGTTCCTTTACCCATTAATGTAAAACAAATCTTATTTACCTGTTTGTATTCTTATCAATCATTTTATTCTTCTTATGATGTTTTCATTTTAGAATCTATCGTTCCAATATTTCTTACAGGCTTGTATTCCAAATCGATTTGATATTGGATTATCCAAAAACAAATTTCATGATACCCCAGACAATAGGATCGAAATTAAAGGTTTTGGAAAATATTTTCATTCACGACCATTGAATCATCCAAGTATTATTATTGATATCTAGACCCAAATATTTTCATATACGACCCGTGATTGTTGTTTTTTTTTTGGTTCTCTGATCTCTAGGCGTATAAAATGCAAACTCTTCTAACTTAATTGGAGAGATAATTTCGCTTAAAAAAATATAGGGATATTCATCTATATGATATTAGGGACATGTAAAAACTTGAAAATACATTGGTAGACTAAATTCAGAGATTAATCACAACCATTGGATTACATCAAGAGGTGTTTGAGACTGGTTATTTAAGGTGTTTATTGATTTATTACAGTTTGACACCGATAAAAAGGAATTTTAAGTGTCTGGTTGGGAAGATTTAATATGCATTTATTGACTTAAATAAGAAGTTATGATAAGTTACTCACTCGTTATCTATTGACTTATATAATAAGTTTTGCGTATTTCATTTGTCAAACATTTGTCAAACGCTAAAAATTAATTTATTAACTTATATATTGTTTTGCGTATTTCATGTGACTCTCTAAAACGGTACATATAATCACCTTTGGTGGCGCACTTATTGTAAAATTTTCTATATTATGGAATATTCACACGCATATGTGCAATTTAAAAATAGTTCATGTGCACATGTGTATCTCGATCTTTTTTTCTTTTTTTGATTTCTTTGCATAATTAACCGAGAGTAAATTACACGAATGATCCTTTGTCTTTACAATTTTCCCTGATATGGTCCCTATGAAACTTTTTTCCCTGAGATGGTCCCTACGGAGTAAACCTTATACACAAAAGGTCCTTATGACTAACTCTGTTAACAGATTCTGTTAAGTAATTATAAATGACAAAAAGACCCTTTATTTTTTTGCACACAAATGGTCCTTATGACACACACACACACATTCTCTCTCTCTCTCTCTCTCTCTCTCTCTCTCTCTCTCTCCTAATTTCACCACCACCACCACACTCTGATCATAGCAACTATGATTGAATCTGGGTCGATAACGAAATTCTCCATTTGTTGATAAAGATTAGTTGCATCTCTAGGCATCGAGTTATTAACATATACAACTATCATTACATTCCAAGAAATTAAACTCTCTCTACCGTGATTCATGAACATTTATTTCATAAACATCACGTTGGTAGATGAGGTAGCAGTTGTTACAGTAGGGGAAAGGCTAGCTGTGGTGCTTGCATTAGGTTTTAAGGAAGAACATTGCATCATGGTCTTACAAATCTCCAACGCATCATCAAACATCCGGTTTTGGTTGTAGGAAGCAACCACATCATTCCAGGAGACGATATCTCTACTAGGTATTTCATCAAACACCAGGCGTCCTTCCAGGTTACATTTTCCATACATTGTAATCAATCCATTTCCTCAAAACACCAGTGCACTTTTGAGGAACAAGTCTTGAACGGTTATAATATAGTTCATATAAGGGGTATTTAATTCTGTCAATATATAAACTGCCCCACTGTACCCGTCACGTAAATATATATATATATATATATATATATATATATATATATATATATATATATATATATATATATATATATATATATATATATATATATATATATATATATATATATTAATAAAAAAGTTGATCGAGTAAGATAAGTAATTTATTTGAACTATTCACACATGTTCTACTCCTCAAAGTCATCGGCGGGTAAAGCCATACATCAAATACATGGAATTCCTTCATTCAACTTAAGAATATATCATATAGCATATACAACAAACAAAAACGTATTAAATCCTCATCCGATGTATAAAGAAAGTTGTCACTAAAAAGAAGTATATACAGGCCGTTTAAGAGAGTAAAGATACCATGAATAATATATGGGAACACAAGTGCCCGAAATAAGGAGCGTGTCATAGCTAAACTGTTCATGAGCGATCAAATGTTGATCCGATAGGATCTCATGTAAGAATAGTACATGCATAAGTAACGGGTCCCTTACATTTAGCCAATATCCAATGCACATCATCATAAGTAATTCCCTAGATTCCTTTGATAGTAACCGTATTAGCGACTTCTTTCGTTTTCAATTCTTGTTTGAAACCCATGTTAGTATCCTACGATAAAAAAAAACAAAAAATTAAAAAACACAGAGATATACCAAATAAAATAAATTAAAAATAACCATTTTGCGAGGGATGTAAAGAACATTTTGCAAGGCAACATGCAAAATGACATTTAGTGGTTACCATACAAAATGACATTTCACACATTTCACTAGTTGCCTTGGAAAATAGTATTTCATAATGGCTAAAAAAAAGCCTAAAAACTCATTTTGCATAGCCAAAAACATTTTCTAAGTACCCTGCGAAATGCCCTAAATATACATGAGAAATAGCTAATATCTAAGAAATTGTCTCGTAGTTTGTAAATACCGTATCATATCCTAGTATACAAGTAGAAGTAGAAGAGCATTCAAGCAAAAAAAAAATTAATTAAAATAGCAAAAAACGCATTTCCTATGGGCCAAAAACATTTCACATGGCACCCTGCAAAATGCTCAAATTAATACTTCGAAATATATGTATTCTTTAAAAAACACAAACGATATATGAAAATTTAAACTAATAATATAATAAAAACTTACTTGAATAAGTTTATTGTCATATTCGGTTATAACAAGAATAAAATGTTTCACACAGTGTCATTTCGCACTCTGCATGCCTATTTCATAGAGAGCCATATATGAGAAATAAAAGTATTCGAAAAAATGTTATTTATCCTATTATAAAATACTTAAGAAAGTGGCTATATCTTTCTTTCTTTCTTTTTTTTTTCAACATAACTTATTGAAATAACAACAAATTTATTTTCTAAAACATAATTGTTTAAGATCCAGATATTTGGTCTTAAGATTTTACAATTTGAACATCCTACAAGGAAGAAAAGAAATTGTCACAATAGCATCTATTTAAAGCAAAATTTACACCTCTTTAGTTTATTATACAGTCGAGCTTAAAAAATCCGTTTATTCAACTTGCAGTCAAGCATTACAAGTTGTAAAAACTCTCATATGGCACCACCACTTCATCAATTCATCTCGTATTAGGTAGAGCACATTCAAGATGTTCCCTTTGTGATCTCATGTCTTGAGTTGTATATGATCACAAATTCAAAATGATCTTGTTTTATTTTCGAATTAAGATGTTTTCTTCTTAATTATTATGGTATGCAGAAACAAAAATTATGGTTAATGTTTAAAAAGTTAATGTTGATTCCGCAATCGACATTAAACAATTTCAAGTTTCGAGTTTATTTTGATGTGATATTCCTATCTTAATCATGATCTTACAAAAGGTAAAACTATCGACAATCTTGATTTAAAAGCAAATTCCTTCAAGATACCTATTTATTTATCCTTAGGTGTAAATAGGTGGTTGAGAAAATAATAATTCTTTATATGCGTGTGATCTTGACTTGCATGCCAATAATTGAGACAAAATCATGAAATTAAAAAAAAAAAAAAAAAAAACCAGAGATAAATTACATATATGGATTTTTTATAAACTTGGTCAACTCTCCCACTCACATTGTCCTTTGATCCCACATTGGGTTCAATGTTCATAACAGAAAAAAGTTAGAAGTGTCCTCGACAATCGACATTTGTTGCTTTTTTCCATTAGTTACCTGTGCCATTTATGTTATCCAATTTGAATCTATGATCTATCACTAAACAAATTCAATAAATTTTCAAAAAGATTATTAAATCTACCAACAAATTCATAGAATATTTAACAAAATCGTTCCCTTTCTAATATAATTATTATTAAAAAATCCCCATAAAATGAACAATTCTCTACTCTTCTTTCTTCCGTTTTCTATTTAGTATTTTGAACCTTTAACAAATAACACTTAACAGATAAACCCTCAAAGAACTCAACAAGTTCCTTTTCAAGTTGTTGGTAGAAATATTTGCAACTTTGTTAAAAGCAAATCGATTTAAAAAAAAAAAGTATGAATACTTTAATTAGCAATTAAATACTCCAATAAACAAGATTTATATGTAAAGGAAAGAAAAGAACATTCTCTTCTATTGCATACGCTTTTCATACTACACAACAAGCATCAACGTTTTACCATTTCTTGTGTTTTCAATCAGATATTTAAAAAATACCTTATTTGACTATGAATTAGGTTCTAAACAAATATGAATACTCTAATGACATCTATAATTGATTGCTTTATTGCCTTTATCATTGTCTAAAGTCTAAACAACAAGAATTGTTATGGACAACGTCTATAAGAAACAATTAACATTGATTAAAAAGGAATCATCAAATATATTCCATTTTGAGCACCGGATGCCTTATATAGACTAAAACGCAATTCACAATTAAATAGAAAGCAATTAGCAATTATTATTGGAGATAGGAATGATTATAGGGTGTTTTTTGGAATCAAAATGTTTCATGCATGCATGTGATATCCAGCCTAATTGGTTTAATGCACCCGGTTTTATACTCACATGAGGTTGGGAGTTCAATTCCCTTAGACTACCTATTGTGGTGCAACATATGAGGAAATTTTCCTTGAAAATTCCTACGGGGGTTGGGTTTGCTCGGTAAAGGAGCTCGAACCCGGGGTGCTCACTGAAATATTGCGAGTTGGCTTCCGCTTAATTCGTTTGCCGTTTCCAAAAAAATGTTTTATGGATTATTAGAAGGATCTCGTAAATCACTTTCTAAATATTATATTGCGAATCTATGCATATGTATCATGAAATCCAGATTTTGTGAATAATTCCTTAATGAACAATCTCAAATCAAGACACTTATATGAGATCACGTACTAGATAACTTATATAAGTTAAAATTCACTTGAAATACCAATAAGTAAATAAGTAACCGATCATTTATTAGCAATAAATGATTAGCAATAAATGATCATCAATGAGTTTAAATACTCATTATTTCAATGGTGGTTTCAAACTTTACAGATATGATTTTAATAAAATAAAATATTCATCATCAATGAATTTTAATACTCATTATTTACACTATCATGGTCGTACCGAGAACAAACCCGTTTTATACAAGTGTACATTCTGCATATTTTTCTAACATGTCTAAAATTAAGACTTGAACTCTATTGGTAATATTGTAAATTTTATTATACTAAAATGATCTAATGACACTAAAATCACCAACAATCATCCCATAGTTTAGTGTAACCATGAATCTAAACAAATAAGAAGAGAAAAAACCAAACTTATGCTTAAATGAAAATGTCGAATCGATTGAATTTTCATATTCACATGTTACACATTCCATATATTTGAAAATCGAGGTGTTCTAAGAATTGAAAGCTTCAACCCATTTGAATACATGAAGATAATACAAACATAAGTTCAAATAAACCATCTAGTTGAAAATCTTGACACTATTATTAAGCCGAGTGTGCCAATCTATTCTTGATCGTATATAACCCAAGTCCTAACTTTCTTAAGCATGACTACACTTCACAATCATATAGATAATTCATTTAATCATATACCTGCTTATTTTTTATCAAATGAATTATTAAGAATATACTTTCAACATTCCCACTACAAGCTCGAAAACACTAACTCGGGATGATATAATGTGTGTGTTGCAATCCTTAAGTGTTGTAACAACCTAAAAATAATGATATTTTTTTCATTTTTAAATCATAAAAACATACATCAGGTGTCTCAAATCATAATAAAACAGTGTATCAAAAACATCAGAGTAGAATAATCATCGATGCGTAAATCATAAAGGGGATGTTGTGCGATCATGTCGGGTCCTTCCTTTCCAACCTGGAAGTACCTGAAAATATTAAACCACAAAACCATAAGCACAAAGCTTAGTTAGTTCCTCAAAAAATACCACATGCCATACATACAATTTCCATGGGTTACCCCCAACGTCTTACAACCAAGTGGCATGGGCTACCCCTATGGTCTTTCCTTGAAATGCCATAAGCTACCCCCATGGTCTAACATCTAAGTGCCATGCGCTACACCCGTGGTCTTTAATGCAATTGCAATGGTACACCCCCATGGTCTTTCTTACAAATGTCACGGGCTACCACCGGGGTCTTCCATGCAAGTATCACAAAGAGAACTAGCATCCTACGCAATCCGGTGGGCCGGTATTCTTACCTTCGACCCATAAGTATAGTGAGAAGACTCACTTCTTAGACGATAATCAACTACTACTACTCTCACTGCCGAAAATACAGATGTTATGCACCACCTATATAATACACAAGGTAAAGCCTTAACCCTCCTTTCAAAATTAGGAGTTTGACCAAAAGTCAACTCATGTCAAAATCAACACTAAAAGTTAGTGGTCAATGTTGACTTTAGTCGGCCGCCACGTCTTGGCCATCCATGACCACCTCGTGACCCGCAAATGGCAAAACAGACGGGGATTTCCCAGATGCCACGTTGTGGCAACCTAACGCCATGTCATGGGCATTGCGTTTTCAACAGTTTAATGGGTTAAGTCATTTACTTTAATTCCAAGGGCTCCAAAGCTCATATTTAGTCCTTTCTATTGTCTAAATGGATAATGTTTCCAATTTTATCCCTTTAGACCCTCCAAGTGATAAGGATCTCAAACTATAGGTCAAATAAAGGAAAAATATGACATTGACTTAACTAATAAGCACTTAATTTCTAAAGTTCCTTGACCATCAGCTATAGAAGAGTTTTTAACACCAAAACTAACATAAAAATTGGTGCTTTGCAGACATGCATGTCCAATTCAAGTCTTGAACTCATATTATTTCAAAATAAGGGTTATGACTAGAACTCTCATGCATGGATCAAAGATCCAACCGTACCTCAGATCCAAACTCCTAACCACTCCAAATGATCCATATTCATAAAGTTGCAACCTTCATGGGATCTCACCACCCCAACTAACAATTACAAGAAGAATATGGGACCGAACTAAATATCTAGTAACTTAACAATATAAAGGTGGAGTCTTCGACACTTACATAGGTCCAGGAGTGTGCTAAGATGAGAAATGGAAACTTGCTTGTTGGATCTTTGCTTACTTCTTCTCCTTTCTTCCTTCAAGATCTTCAAAGTCACCAAAATGAGCTTTAATAATGGAGGAAAGAGATTAGGGCATCTTTAGGGCTTAGGAGAGTGATGGAGGCTGAGGGTGAGCAAACCCTAGCCTCTTCATTCCTTTAAATAGGGAGCAAAATGCGGAAAATTAGGGTTTAAGTCACCAGCGGCGGCCACGTCATGGCCTATAGCTTGTCACGACGTGGCCTATAGCCTGCCATGCCATGGCGGGTCAAAAGAAGTCCATGATCAAAAATTCCTTACCACGTCATGGCCATGCATGACCACATCGTGGGAACCCCAAACAAGCAAACTATGAATAAATCAATTGTACCTCGATATTTGTCACAAACCAAAAATTTCTATCTTTTAAGGTCAAACACATCAACTTAAGGTCAAACTTTTGGGTTTCTAAGCCTAGTACACTCAAGGATTGTATGTTAGGAAGTGTTAGCTTGAGTTCATTAAGTTGCAATCGAGCCGGAAACACCATCAAAAAGGAGTTCACGGCCGTGAACCCATCTTTGGGCCGTGAACATCCTTCATATACATAGAGTTGACTCTTTATTTCTTCACTTCTTCAACTCTAGCCGTGCACACACCCTTTCTCTCTCAACTATCTTTAACCGTGAACACTCTAAAGGCTTCCAAAACGTAAGTATCACATCCATCATCTTGTTGTCCATTAGAAACACTTGATTCCACCCATGAAACAAACACTAATATGCAAGATCTTCAAGAGTTCACGGCCGTGAACCCTTCATAGGACCGTGAACCCTTCTTAGATGCATGATAGGACTGTGAATCGTCCTTAGACCGTGAACCCTTCATAAGATCAAGATTGGGCCATGAACACATAATGTGTTCTATGGTCGTGAACCCTTCTAAGGCCGTGAACATCCCTTTTGATTGGCCGTGAACACCCTTCAATCAATCATATGTGATTCTAACTCTTCATTGGAAGTGTTTCCTAATTCCTAAGGTTGTTTCCCTTACATGTTAATTGTTATATACACTAATTGTATACATATATGTGTTATTATATGCTTAATAGGATCCGTTTGTGCTCGAGACTTCATACGTGGAAGTTATCATCCTTATTCAAATATTCAACTGAATCACCCATATAAGGTGCGTTCATACCCCTATAATCTACCTTTTAAAAGATTTTAAATGCTTTGAGGGGGGGGGGGGGATACAAGTATAACACAAGAAATCTTGTGTTTTAAAATATAAATTGCTTATTATGTCTTTGTACCAATGAACTAAATTTAGAACATGAAACTTTGAATAGAACTTAGAAATAAACTTATAAACTTTAATAAGTTTAATATTAGGAATAGAAGGATCTTTTTATAAACTTATCTGTTATTCAATAAAAAGGGTTTTTCCGCACCATTACTTGTAAAGTCGTTAATCTAGCTTGTGAGATACGTCTTCGAGTACTCGCAAAACGTACCAGCAGAAGTCTACCCTTATGACCAGAGTCTCCTGGAGGGAGAGCGTGAGTTTGTGTATAAATCTATATGGATTGACAATCCCGCACCTCGTTGTTAGCTACAGCCGGACCGGAAGGTCTGCGGGTGACAAATGTCATTATCTTTTTCGACGCCTACAAAACTTCGTGTTTAACCGGTCCAATTAGTATGGTCATAAAACTCACAAATAGATAAAAACGATATATTTACGTAGTAATATACTTTTCATGGTCAGTCTCGAGGGATAATAACTATATGCTTACTTAGTATGTACCATAGGGTTAGATAAAACTGAAGTTCGATAGACAGTGGAATGTGTGATTTTTGCCTCATTTCTTGTTCCTTGTGTGGTTGTGGGCTTAGGGCAGATTCATACATTCAACTGTCTGTTCGATCTCGATTATATACAACTCGTACGTATTAGGTAATCATAGGAGGGTAGTATCGTCGCATCAGGATTCCAGAAACAACCAAGTCTTCAGATAGCCTAACTTGTCAACAAAACTAGATAACATTACAATAAGTACAGTATTCGTACTTATGCTTTTCAAACTTGGAACAACTTAGACAACCAGTCCGTGTTATAGAAAATATAGGATTTTCTGTGGTAAACATCGTTCTTTTAAGGTAATTAGTCTCGATAGAACTTTCTGAAAACAATAACACTTATTACTGAAAACAATGTTTCACAATTAAGTTAGTGAAACTAGAAACTTACATGTAAAAGGTTTAATTCGTATTATTAAACCAGTATAACATAAAGGACCTTAAATGATTCATTCTATAATTCCGTAGTTTATACATAAGGGTTATATATAACTAATATCCGATAGGCAGTGGAATGTGTGTTTTCCGCCTCATTTCCTGTTCCTTGTTTGGTTGTGGGCTTAGGGTAGATTCACACATTTAACTGTCCGTTCGATATTAGATTATATATAGCTAGTATAAACTAAGTGATTATAGAAGGAACTATTGTGGTTACCATTTTTACTAAAGGAAATATATGATTTTCTTAAGGAATGTTTTCTTCAAATATAGAATAACGATTACAGTTAATTCCGTAAGTACCAAATGAATACGCGATGGTTATATACAATGAAGATCTAACAAACAATGGAATGTGTGACTTCCACCTCATTTCCTGTTCCTTGTTTGGTTGTGGGCTTAGGGCAGATTCACAAAATCGATTGTCTGTTTACTATGGATTGTATATATCTTGTATCAATTTAGTACTCATAGAAGGAACTGTAGAGTCATTTTACTTATCATTTTATCACATTAGAAAATATAGGATTTTTTGGAGGAACATGCGAACTTTTCTAAAGAACTTTTAGTATACATCTTATAACTAAAATACTTATGAACTCACCAGCTTAAATGTTGATCTACTCTTTCAAAATAACTTGTATTCTCAGGAAACTAGTAGACAGGTACACGCACAGGGATTCAGAAGATGGAGCATAGTAGCTTCATGTCTTGTTTTGTTATTTACTTTTGGAGTCAATCTTTTGTGAATCTAATACATTGTAAACACTTTAATATTAATGCAATGGTTGTTTGTTACTTTGATTACTATGATGCATATGTTGTGATTCTAAGCATGGCGTCCTCCGCCCCCGAACGTTTCCGCCATTTCGGTTTGGGGGTGTGATAGATTGGTATCAGAGCATTGTTTATAGTGAACTAAGTATATCAACCTATAAAAGATATGCAACTATAAATACAATGGGGCTGAGGTGCTCTGACTAATGTATATTTATAAAATATAATAAAAGTATACATACCTGCTTATAAATATATACATACTAGAACAAGTATCACAGGGAGAACAAAATAGAAGTATTTAAAGGTTGGACACTGCGGTGAAACCTGGACAGTTATGTAATCATATCTAGGATCAATATAGCCTGATCAACTATATTTATTTGAGATATGACCAAAATTTGTTTGGGAGTGATGTGGTGTTGCAACAGTCTTAAAACTTACCAAACTCTATATACGAAGGATTTCTAGAACAAAACATAAAGTTAAAATACTATAGGAGTATTGTATGATGCTATAAGATAACAACAAGTTTAAAAGCTTACCAAGTTCATTACATTAAAATACTATAGGAGTATTTTAGGCACTATAAATAACTTATGTGAAAATTTAAAAGACCCTTCTGGTAGGTCTATAATTTCGGAGTGTATACTCCCAAGTTTTATATAATTGAGATTTTATAGGCTTAGAATTTTTTATCTACGCTCTACCTCAAGTTCCTTGTTTGGTTGTGGTTTTAGAGTAGGATCACTTATTCGAAGGTCTATTTAATCTTAAGTTATATACAACTTGTGTACACTGCGCAATTATAGGAGGACCCGATAAGGATCACCCCATAATGTTTCACTTAATCTCATAGATTCTTTAGACACTTCCATTCTCGCACGACAAACCTAGATAGATGTAACCACTCCATCATAGCAGTCAGCAGAGAAGTCAAGGAGGAACAAGAAGAGGTTCATAAGGAGTTTTCCATGGAGGGATCAGCCGAAGAAACCAAAACGTCTTATGCGTCACGCTAATAAATAATAACCTTAAATGACTTAGTGAGCTAGTGAATACGCTGCTCACATTATGTGTTAGGATTATTTCTTTTTCGTGCAACTGGTAACAGTTATTCACTTCACATAAATTCATTCTAGGATAGCCACTTCTAATTCATAAAGTTTATTTTGTATAGACTCCCATTATGAATTATTTTTCAGAACCCTATGAAAGTCAGAACATGATACATTCAGAACTAGGATAACTTAGTTATTCAACATTCGGCTTATAACCAATGCTATAGACTTATCTCCGTTTCATCTTTTTATTCATTTTAGCAAAAGATGCCTCGCGTTAGACCTGTAAGGCGCGTAGTCAATAACACAACAGAGAATCCACCATCGCCTCCACCACCACAATTCGATCTTGCTACTCTCCAAGCAGCGGTAACAGCCGCAGTAACAGCTGTAATAAATCAATTCCACACAAGTAGTACCAGTGGATCTGGTAGCGGTACCCACCTAACTAACCCCGGAGTTACCTACGAACACCCATGGGAGTGTTCGTACAAGGAATTCATGAGCTGCAAACCCAAATCCTTTAATGGAAATGGGGGAGTCATTGCTTTAATGCGATGGTTTGAGAAAACAGATTCGGTTTTCGAAATCTGTCTCTGCCCAGAAGGGAGAAAAGTGAAGTTTTGTTCCTGGACCTTCTCCGACAGAGCCCTAACATGGTGGAATAGCCATTTTAAGTCACTGACCCTATCAGTGGCTAACTCGATGGGTTGGGTGAACCTGAAAGAGATGATGTTGGAAGAATACTGCCCTAGGGGCGAAGTTCAAAAGCTGGAGCAAGAGCTATGGGAGCATACCATGGTCGGCTCAGACATAGTGGCATACACTGACAGGTTTAGCGACCTGGTAGCACTATGCCCCGGGATGGTTACCCCGGAGAGTAAGAAGATAGAAAAGTACATCTGGGGCTTATCTACCCCGATTCAAGGGGATGTACTGTCTTCTAATCCAACCACCTTCGATAACGCCAAGCGCCTGGCCCAGCGACTCATTGACGATGGAGTCCGCCATGGCGTGGTGGTCCCCGTTCCCGAGCCAACGAAGGGAGGGGACTATAAATGAAATTCGGGGAACAAGAGGAAGGAACGAAAAACAAAGGAACCCCCGCAGGAACAACATGTGGTTACTGTACACGCCGCCACAACACCTGCCACCCTAGCACCTGTCAGTCGATATGCTGGTACCCTCCCGAAGTGTGGTAAGTGTAACTACCACCGCACCGGAGTTTGCCGGGAAATGCAATGCATGAATTGCCGCAGGAAGGGGCACACTGCCCGTTTCTGCAGGGCGCCAGCACAACCGATCTCCGAAGTCCCCGGAGTAGAAGTAAGCCAGGCCTGTTACGGGTGTGGCGAGACAGGACTCTACAAAAGGGACTGCCCGATAAAGAAGAACTCTGGCGCGGATGAACGAATTTTGATGATCACCACAGGAGAAGCCGCCCCGGAACCACCAGCGAACAGCGGTACGTCTTCTAAATAAAAATTACTATAAAAATTTAATTTATATGAAATATTATGATTAAAAATTTGGGGAAATTAAAAAGTATGTATAATAACTCACTCGTCCGAACAAGTCACAACATTTATAAGAACACTAAAGATCCGTTCAGGTGAGCTATGATGGCTTTGTATGTACATCAGGGTTGTGCATAGCTATGATTTTTGAAGGCTTAGAGTGAGTGATTCCGCCTCACATCATGTTCCTTGTTTGGTTGTGGATTTAGGGCAGAGTCACTCAGTCGACCTTCTTATTCATCTTAATTATACATAACTTGTCTATGCCAGGCGATCATAGAGGTACCGAGGTGTTGGGTTTTGAGCATTCTAACACTCCTATGGTGTACATGCAGCCCTAAATACCTTCGATCTATGTTTTCTCTATTATACATGCAAATATCAATTTTCCAAGGTATTACCCTAACTAGCATACAATCATATGTAATAGGATAACCAAACTAGATAGAATACATACATCTTTGTTGTAGCTTGATTCCATGAAGCTTAAGAGCCTAGTGCCCCAAGTGTGACACCTCAAATGGTTCACACAACATCATGAACATCTTGGAATAACCATGAGAGAGGATACTTGACTCATAGAAATCGGCTTGCCCTCTTGTGTATGCACTAGTGCCGATTTCACCAACCAATGGGGTCTTTATATAGTGTGCACATTAGGGTTACACCATGTACCCCATGATTTTACTCATTCCTTATGCTCCATGGGTTTTAACCTCCACGGAGTATCCATGGGTCACCACATGGGTTAAATCCACAATAAGGAATCATGGATCATAAGCCCACATATATAAGAATGAATGATTTACACAATCAATCCCCATATATTTAATTAGTCTCTTTTGATCACTAAATTAATTCCAAATTAATTCTTGATCAATACTAATTAAATAATATGATTTCATATTAATATATTAGAACTTATAATATATTAATATGTCACAAATATCCTCTTCTCACAAAAGGTCTATCCAAATGTTCTGATGCCATGCAACCCAAATGGACCATGCCGGGTCGAATCAAGTATATACCAATTATAGTTATGGAATTAGACACTAATCCAATAGTCTCCCACTTCGATAGGTCTAATAACTATTATTGCAAGTACGACTTCATAACCCGACTAGCAATCGTAGCTCTTAAAAGCCGCTGTCGAACTCTAAACAAATCAATGACGCGTCCATTAGATAAGTGATCATATATTCCTCCATTCTAGATATCATATGGACCGAGACATGGATTATAATCATTCTCTCTGTCCATTTGTTGTTTCCCGATTTCTGATTTATGACAACCGACTAATTAAACAAATCAAATCAGTCTAGGCTTGGCCAAGCACTTAGGGTGTCATCACTAAATCATCGAGGTGCCCACAAATATCGCATTTATCCCTTTAAGGGTAAAAGGAATGGATAAAATTTGACTCATATGCTTGTACTAACTACTTGTTGAATCATACACAAAGGCACGTTTTATAACATCGAGTTACCAATGCGTTTTCGTGCAATCAATGTATAACCAACTCATAATCAACAAATCATATCTCTAGGTTTGAAGAATATAAGATATTATCGTCTCATGATTCACCCGTGATAAAATCCATGAAGTGATTCAAATGAGCGTGGGTTTAATCCAATACTCAGAACTTATGAGCCCTCATGAATGTTGTAGCAACTCTTTCTATGTCCACTACCTTGGACATCTACAAACCAGCTTCATGATAGTCTTGCCTTAATACCTACTTCCAACGTATTATCGACTGTGGATGGTTTGAACAACTTAGTCATTTAGGAAGTACGACCTAGTTATTCGGGAAGTCAAAACATGCAAAGTGAAACACAAGAATAATACTAATCCTATATGGCCCCAACACTTTGAGAGTAAATAAAACACCTTTTATCTAAGCACCATATTGATTACTCATTATTCATTGTATACTGTTTCGATTTATCAACTTAATACTTGAATTAAAACAATAGTCATGCCATGCTCCAAGCATGACACTATGTTTGTCCAAAAAATATCTATGCCATACTCCAAGTATGCACACTATGTTTGTCTAATGATCCTTACTTTGTAAAACAGATCGATTGACAATATTTCAATGATGCTCATTTCATAATGCCAATCCTTATTGTAATGTAATAATACCAAATTCTTGCCATTTACTGTAATCTGTTAGATTCTAAACTTATATGCAATGATCCCCTTGTAATGACTATGCCCAAGTCACAAAGACTTGGCAACAAACATTACAAAGTATTCCAATGGAGATCAATTCCATGGAAACAAAGTGTCACATTCAAAGTACATTCCTTTGAACACCCTTCTTGCATTAAGTTCTCTAATCTTACACAGATTCAAAGAATAACTTCCACCTATGGAGACAATTCCATATTCCCATTTTGACTATCACTTCTGAACAAGAGTTGCCTCCTTTCAGAATATGTGAATATGGTCCTATCTCTATACTTCCAATTGTCCATGAGCAACCAATCTTTGGAAAACCTCAGATTGTCCTCGACAATTGCTTAATCATTTTAGTCAAATCCAGTTCTATTCCTTTTTCCCTCTTAACGCCCTAGGAATTTGGAAAATTTAGAATGGATAACTATTATAGCACATGTAATCAATCCTATGCCCGAAGCATATGGGACCCGATTAATTCTATAAATTTTTTTTATATTTTCCATGTTCTCAAAATTCAAACTATGAAGAGGGATGCCGTAATCATAATCGAATTTTGAGAATGCAACATATATAGAGTTTCCTTATGTTGAACCATTCCCACATAACATTCATATATATCCTTGACTAAAGTTGATTAAAATCTCAATCTAAGCTTTTAGAATTTGAATGAAGTATAAATCATCTCCCTTAATTATTGCAAAACAACTTTTCAAAGCGAATTGAACCTTTTGTTTTCTATAATTAACATTGCTAACTTGCAACACTAACCATAATAATCATGCTCCCACTAGCACAATGATTATTATCTCACTAGCACAACACTTATGCTCCCACTAGCTTTGACATGTACTCAAAAAATCAACTGGACTTCTAGAAATCAATACTTTATTAACTTTCTTGCCAAAGTTCAGATTTCTGATACAAGATTGCTTTGATAAGATTTTATCAAAATCATACACCTTTCCTTAGATAGCTCACATGTTTGTCTAGACCTTTTGCCATTCTCACTAGTTAGTGTGCCGGTTAACCACACACGCTCCACTAACGACATGAGAATGCAAATATCACAATTCCTATCTACTTAAAATCTACTTAGTGAAAGCGTTTCCTCACCATCATTTTCATGAATCGGAGAGAAACCTTATGACACTTAGATTTTTTATGGTGTATGTATTCCTATCCATGTGAATTTGTCAAAAACATAATCACAAGACAGGGTTAGTGACAACCCCAAACTCATATGGACTGAACTTGTTCAGTCTTAATTTCTTGCCACTTGGCAGCTCAAGGGCCTACCATTGCTTCCACATTGTTATGCAAACAATTGAGAACTCATAGAACTCACAAGCACAGTCAACTTTAACTGGAATAGGCACAGAAATAATAATATGTCAACACGATAGGTTACAAACCTCAAGTCGTGGGCTAGTGATTAACAATACTCTTGATTAGTTCTTGAAACCATCTCAAGATTTTTAAAGACTCCCACTGACCTCTTGACATATAAGATTCTCTTTTATCAAGAATCATTCCTTGAAAAAACAAATATTCAAGAGTTAGTGCGGATTCTTATCAAGTTAAACACTTCTCATAATTGGTCTTAGTTGGTCTTTGTCTTATCCAAAACATCACAACTTACCAATCTCAAATGTACAAGAGCAGAAAACATTTTACTCTACATTTAACAAGTGTTTTACACATTTTTAATATTATGTCACTCAAGGCTCAATCTTGGAGTATGACTCTAAGATTTGATTTTGGAACGAAGTATGATTTATCTTTTGATTTAACCATTTCAATAATTCACGATTCCTCTCTTTAGCCAAACAAATGCACTAAGGTGTCCTTAGAGGATCAATTGTGATATGGTTTTATAATCACTAAGATAATCATAAAACAAGATACTCAAGTACTCTCCCATCTCTTCAGATTGGAGAAACTTTTATCTTTCTGCCTAATTTGATTCTTCTTATCCGTCCTGCCATACATTGAAACTTTTCCAATGTTTTAGAATTACACTTAAACTTGTAAGTATAACCATATTTACTAAACTTTATAAAATCATGACGAATAATCTTATCGACCTTTGTGGTGGACTTGACCAGCGCACACCCTAGTGTACCCAATCCTTCAGTCCTTCACTTGACTCACATATACATGTGAACAAGGACTTAGTCTTAATTTCCCAAAGATGAAAATTCTCATTCATTACACAATACAAGTTGCATGATTCCAAGTTTCTATCCAACTGAAACTTGGGTGATGAGAATCTTTCCTTATTTGGTAAATTATGACACTACCACAAATGAAAGAATCAAATCCATTTTCCAATATTTCTTATCAATGGAAACATATAAACAACAATTTTTTCACAAATACCATTGTAAGGATACTTAAAATAAATAAAATCAAAACCTTTTCTTTTATTTTAAACTTGCGGAAAAATATTATCCTTACAATGCAAATACATATGAAAAACATGTTGTTATCTATTCCTAAGCAATATATCATAACTCTTAAGCAGCAACTCAAAATTCTGATCATCGAACCATGCGATCGAGATCCATCTTCGCGATCAGATCAACATACTCTTCCTTTGGTTCTTCCAAAACATCAAAATGTAATTTACATTACATCATGTATTAAGAACCTCCAAAAGAGACGTCATAGAGTTAGATAATGGACTTTACCTGAAGCAAAGTCAAACTTTTTGACTTTCATCCTTATGAACTTTTCAGGTAAATTCGGCAGCTTCGCAACCAATGTCCATTCCTTTGGCAAAAGAAACATATGGACCTTTTGGAAATGGTACACTTGATTGTCTCAGACTTAGCCTTTCTCTTTACCATTGGTCAAATGACTTGACCATGGCCAATCCCTTTCTATTGGGAAGAGAAAGCTTTTCTGGACTTCCAATGTCACCATTGTCAATGTCCAAATAGGTTTGGGAAGTAGATATTCCAATCTAATTTGCTTTACCAATGCTCCAAATCATTGCTGATTTAGCAGCATCAATAAAATAGGTAAGATCACTAAGGGTCATGTCGTGATCTGTCATCAGGGAGTGACTGAAGAACCAACTCAACAGCCAGCTACCTCGAGACTTTGACACCCGACTCTCCCGGCTTGCCAATATGTGACTTAACTTCCAAGATGTAAGCACATATAGTCTTTGCTTTCCAATAGGGATTGAGTGACTTAGAACTTTTCAAGTCTTAAAACTTGTGGGATAGGGGAGAATTATTTGAGGAGGTGGAGGAAGTGAAGCATGATTTCCAATCCCATTAATGCACAACAAAGGGATTAATATTTCACCTTGATTGCCATGTGAGATATCATCTTCATTAAAAAGGCTTGTTCCTTAAGATTTGGGAAGACCATAGTTGTCTGAAATAGACATTTATGAGGGAGAAATTCAAGTTTAGTTGATTTAAGTCCTTAATATAACACCCAATATGAAATATTAAGGCTAGGACCCAACAAACTATTTATAACTGGAAGAGGGATGCCGTAATCCAAGTTATAAAATATTTGAAGGTAGGTAAATGACGATTTACCAATTTCCACCATGAAACCGAAATATAATTAAGTTTTAATTGGATTTGAAACTCCTAGATCTTTTCAGATACATTGAACTTTCAATGGCATGTTTGAATCTCGATTGTGCCCTCTCAAGTTTGTGACTGGGATGCCGAGGATCACAAACAAGGTGTGAATAACCACGCAAATTTACTTGGTACCCTTAACTTTATCACCTAATTGATGTGCCGGTTAACCACACACGCTCCACCAATCTAGGATAAACATTAAGTTACCCTTTGCCACACATTGTCAGTCCCATGTTAGTGTGTCGGTTAACCACACACGCTCCACTAACGACTTAACAAAGGTGCAAAAGTGCAATTTCATGGGTTAGCACCATTTCACATTTTCCTAAGTAACTAAGATTGGGAATTTATAAGTGTTTAGTTACTTAGTATTTATCATTATACTTTTAATGAAGGAAGAATTATAGTCCTTATTCTACCCGTTCGGCTAACGACCCTCCACCAGTCAAGGAAGCGGTGGGTGAGAGTGGACACCCATTAAACTGCCATTTTATAGGCAATAACCTTATACCCCCTTATAGACCAGCTTCGTGAATGAGGCCTACTAACGGTAAGATTGACTTTATCTTATACATGTCAATATAATTAAAAATTATAATAATAGTGTAACGCCCCGATTCTCAGGTATTGTTTAAATAAGAATTTAATTGGTTTCAAGGCCTACTCGACGAGTTGGTTGCCCTACTCGTCGAGTAGCAGCGGGTTGGTTCGCGTATTTAGTGACCTACTCGCCAAGTCCATGAAGGGACTGGACGAGTAGGAGCTGGCAGATGAAACCCTAAATCCACGGGTTTTGCACCCTATTTAAGGAAGCATAAGCCTCCTTTGGCCTCTTTGCAGTCCTTTGAGAGCTTAGAAAACCCTAATTCGTGTGGTGTTTCATTCTTGTGTGTCTAAAGCTTTGGAGAGGAGATCTTTTGAGAAGAAGAGCTTGGGGAACAAAAGGCTAGGAGCAAGGAAGTGTGGGAAATCAGAAATATACCTCAGATAGCATCATTTGGAGGTATCAAGTCGTCACCTTTTCTCCTCTTTCCTTCTAGACCTCTTTTGGTTGAGATCTAGGGTTTTTATGGTTTGGTTGAGATGGTAATGTGGGATATGAGCTAGATCTGAAATTGTAACTTCAGATCTGTACCCTTCTTGGGTTCTAGAGTCATGAAGCTCCGAAATTGATCATGTATGAAGCCTCTTTGAGTATGAAACCATCATTGTGAGCTTGGATTTGAAATTAAGAGCCTTTGTAGCTATGCATGCACGTAAAGTTTGCAACTTTACGTGAAAAGCATGCCTTAGAAGCTTGGATCTGTAGTTTGGAGCCGCTGCATGGCTCAAATGAGTCTGTATGGCAAAAAGGACTGAAGGGACTCGGCGAGTCGCATGGTCGACTCGGCGAGTCATATGAAGATAGGCATGAACTTGGCGAGTTAGAAGAACAACTCGGAGAGTCCAATGAATATTCCCGTAGACTTGACGAGTGGATGAATAACTCGGCGAGTCGGTTGGGGTTTCCCCAATTTATGTATGCGCGTGTAACCGTCGAGTTGCAAGAGGGAAGCTCGACGAGTGGCCTTAGGGTATCGATCATAAACCGAAGGAACTCGACGAGTCACTCAGGTGACTCGGCGAGTGGGTTAGTACTTCAAGGAACTCGGCGAGTAGCCAAGGGTACTCGGCGAGTCATGGTCAACATGGACTGTTGACCTTGACTGATGACTTTGACTTTGACCAAGGGTTGACTAGTAGGTTTATGGAGTACCTTGTAAGGTTGAGGACTTATGGGTATATTCATACTATGGTAATAAGTGGTGAAGTTTGTGGAAGTGATCCGAGAGTTGGAGTTTATCTACCGAGTCGGCATCTGCAAGGTGAGTTATCCTCACTATATCGATAGGGTCTAAGGCACCAAGGCGGGCCCTTTTAGTTATTATCGTGATGGTATGCTACATGTGGATATGATCTGTTAGATCGGAATCAGGATAGACAATATGACATGCTCTTATGAGCCGTAGGGATAAATATGTTAGTGACCTGCTAGGTCAGTGCTCTAGTTATGAGAGATTGTTATGTTTGGTGCTCAGTGAGATAAATATGTTTGATGTTTGTATATGCCAGTATATGTTAGTTATGCGCACATGGTTATTTGCTTGTTGCTTGGGTTGAGGCGGTCCTGCTTTGTGCTGAAGGCCAACACACCCTATGAGCGGTCCGGGGAGACTGTAGGCCCACGTGGCGGTCCAGTTATGCCGAAGGCTCGGTATAGATTCAATTAGAGTGTAGGCCCTGTAGGGCGGTCCAGTCAGGCCGATGGCCCAGTATGTATGTTGATTGATTGATTATTACGGATATGGTATTATCAGTGTGGTATTGGTATTTTGGGGGTAGCTCACTATGCTTGAAAAGTTTAAATTTGGCGTAAAATTTTTGGATGTTACAAGTTGGTATCAGAGCCTTGGTTTGAGTGCATTGGGGGAAACACACGTGTGAACCCAGTCTCAAATCAAGGAAATTTTTAGAATAATTTCTAAAATGGTTTTCAAAATAAAGGATGGAGGATGCAGAGGGTACGATCAGCCGGATCTTGTAAGTAAACCCCAAAATACCATACAGTTATTGATATTATGATATGTTAGAACAGCATGCTAGTCCTAGGCTAGGGATCTTCAGGAATCGCATGATGGACTTGCCTGATTATATGATGCCTACTAGCCTAGGGTTTCTTGTATATGGAATTGAGATCATTACTGTAGTCGTTAGTGTAGGCGTCACGGCTGTGCGTAATCAAGATCTTATAGCCTGAGAATGTTTGATCCAGTCTACAGATATGATTGGATATTCGAAAGTCTATTGGGTCCAGTGTTATGTGCGACTAGCCTGCACTAGCAATGCAGGGGTTGATGAAAGTTTCATGGATGTGTGGGTTGTGAGGAGCTGTGAGATCAGTTGTGGGATAGGCGATGTTTCCCTAGGAGTAAGGGTTGAGCGCATATCATGTTGATGATAGTGTTAGGGTGTTGTGGTGATACTTGAGACAAATATGGGTAGGTGTGGAAAGTAGTATGGGCCCGTACTACTGAAAGCACAGGACCCATACGCGTAGCAAGGAAGCCACAACCCCTAGGGTTTGTGGGTTTTGGCCTCCCGATATTATGTTATTTATCTGATGACTTGAATATATATTTCAGTATGGTGGTGACGAGACGTTTTGCTGCTGGGTCCGGATCAGGATCGGGATCCGGATCAGGGGCAGGGTCAGGAGACGGAGGGTGGGAGGTGCCGGTAGCACCTGAGCCCGTGGTGCAGATAGGGACAGAGGAGTTGGATGCCAGGATCCGGGAGATTCTGCACGATGAGATTGTTGCAACGTTCCGAGTGCAGCTGCCAGAGATGTTTGGGTCGATTAAGACCGCGATGGTTGAGTACTTTGATGAGCGATATGTAGCTCTAGCAGAGACAGCTGCCGCTGCAGCCACATCGGCTGTAACTGCGGCAGGGGTTGGAGGAGGAGACTTCAGGGCTTTCCAGTAACGGGACTTCGATAACACGAAGCCCCCGACGTTTGATGGTACACAGGATGCGATCAGGGCTATGAGGTGGTTATCTGACGTGGAGGGATGTTTCTTCACGTGTTCATGTCCTGCTGACCAGAAGGTCAGGTGTGCCCTGAACCTGCTGAGGCTTGGGGCAAAGGACTGGTGGAGATTGACGACAGGGTCGTACACTGATGATCAGCGAGCTGCTGTTACTTGGGAGTAGTTACGGGATATGTTATGCACCTGCTACGTTCCACGCGTTGAGCGGGAGCGGATTGCTCAGGAGTTTTTGACATTGAGACATGATGGGGAGTCAGTGATGGAGATCACTCGTATGTTCACGAAGAGGGCTATGTTCTGCCCGGAGTTTGCTTCAGAACAATCTCAGATGACTCATTATCTGAGTATGCTCAAGACTGATATTCGACAGTTTGTTGATACGCAACGTTGTGAGACTGTTTTGGATCTTCAGGAAGCCGCGAGGCGGCGCAAGTTGGAGATAGAGCTGCAGTTGAAGGAGCAGCATCAGGTTCCGGCACAGTCTTAGCCGGCACCTAAGCGGTCCAAGACCGCTGATACTCGGATCGGGGGTCAGCAGAGCCGCACTTGTGGAAAGTGTGGCAGGGGTTATTCTGGGATTTGTCGAGCAGGAGGTGGTTGCCACAAATGTGGCAAGGAGGGGCACTATGCCAGGGACTGTCGCCAGTCCGCCCCTCCAGCAGATTTGAGGATTTGTTATCATTGTCATCAGGTTGGTCACGTGAAGACCAACTGCCCGCAGCTCGCCGCCAAGCCGGCGCAGAGATCCGTACCGGCTACTTTGAGGATTGGGTATGGGAGGCCTGTCAAGGTGGAGCCTCCGAAGGCTCAGGGGCGCGCCTTCCATCTCACTGCCGAGGAGGCCAAGGCAGCACCGGATGTGGTTGTTGGTATGTTTCTATTTTCTGTTTCAGTCATTTTATCTATGTTGTGCTTATCGTTGGTACCTGTGTTTAGGTACGTTTTTAGTAAACTCTTTGCCTGCATTGGTTTTATTTGACTCGGGGGCGAGTCGGTCGTTTGTATCTCAGACTTTCAGTAGAGAGTTCAGTGTGTCGGTAGATGAGCTTCAGTGTCTGTTGTGAGTTTCGATCGCCAACGAGCACATGATTTCTGCTTCTTCGATTTACCGGGGATGCGAGCTGGAGATCCTCGGGGTATCATTCCCGATAGATTTGATTCCTATTCCCATGGGGGAAGTATGTGTGATCGTAGGGATGGATTGGCTCAGCCAGTTTGGCGCCATGATCGACTGTGAGGGACAACGAGTAGTAGTACGAACCCCAAGTTGGGGAGAACTGGTGGTATATGGTGAGGGCACAAGAGTAGGATCAGGGTTTTGTTCGGCCGCCAGGGCTCGATAGTATATTCAGCACAGATGTGCGAGTTATTTAGCGTGTGTGGTGGACATGCGAGTCAGGGATCAGACTTCGGTTTCAGAGGTCCCGGTGGTTAGAGAGTTTGCTGACGTGTTTCCAGAGGAGTTACCTGGAGTGCCTCCGGAGAGGCAGGTGGAGTTCAGGATTGATCTGGTGCCGGGTTCCGCCCCTATCGCTAAGGCGCCGTACCGACTGGCACCACCAGAGATGCAGGAGTTGTCATCTCAGTTGCAGGAGCTGCTGGGTAAGCAGTTTATTCATCCGAGTAGTTCCCCATGGGGAGCACCGATCCTCTTCGTCAGGAAGAAGGACGGCTCGCACGGGATGTGCATCGACTATAGGGAGTTAAACAAGCTAACGGTGAAGAACCGTTATCCACTCCCAAGGATAGATGATCTTTTCGATCAGCTGCAGGGTGCATCTTGGTTTTCCAAGATCGAGTTGAGATCCGGGTATCACCAGGTCAGGGTGAGGGAGGAAGACGTGGAGAAGACCGCGTTTCGGACGAGTTATGGTCATTACGAGTTCTTGGTGATGCCGTTTGGGCTCACCAACGCACTGGCAGTGTTCATGGATTTGATGAATCGGGTTTGCAGACCGATGCTCGATCGCTCGGTCATTGTGTTTATAGATGATATCTTGGTGTATTCCAAGACCCGAGAGCAGCACGAGGAGCACCTCAGGGAGCTGCTGGAGGTTCTGCGACGAGAACGGTTGTATGCCACGTTCTCGAAGTGTGAGTTTTGGTTACGAGAGGTCCATTTCCTCGGACATATCGTTAACCAGGAGGGAATTTTGGTCGACCCGGCCAAAGTCGAGGCGGTTATGCAGTGGGAGATTCCGAAATCTCCCTCAGACATCAGGAGCTTCTTGGGATTAGCAGGGTACTACCGGAGATTCATTCGAGATTTCTCCAAGATTGCAGTACCCCTCACTCGTCTAACGAGGAAGTGGGTGGATTTCCGGTGGGGCCCTGAGCAGCAGAGGGCGTTTGAGACCCTCCGACAATGTTTATGTGAGGCGCCGGTGTTGACGCTCCCCGAGGGAGTCGAGGATTTCGTAGTATTTTATGATGCGTCCATCACAGGTCTGGGGGCGGTCCTCATGCAGAGAGGACGAGTGATAGCATATGCATCGTGGCAGCTGAAGCCGCATGAGACGAGATACCCTACGCACGATCTTGAGTTGGGAGCGGTGGTATTCGCTCTCAAGATTTGGAGGCATTACCTGTACGGGGTCCGATGTACTATATACACGGATCACAAGAGTTTGAGGCATATCATGGATCAGCCGAACCTGAATATGAGGCAGCGCAGGTGGCTGGATGTAGTCAAGGACTATGATTGTGAGATCCTTTACCATCCTGGTAAAGCGAATGTGGTTGCAGACGCTTTGAGCCGCAAGTCAGCCGGGTCTTCTACCCCGGCAAGGTGTATGAGGATAGCGGTGGATTCCCCGCTTGTGAGCTTGATTAGGGATGCTCAGGTCAAGGGCATGAGACCAGAGAACTGGAAGATGGAGCGGATTAAGGGCGAGAACGCCCGGTTTGTTCAGGATAGCCGCAGATTATTGACTCGACATGGTCGGGTTTGGGTTCTGATGTCCGGAGGGGTCCGGTAGACAGTGATGGAGGAGGCTCATAAGTCTCACTTTTCTATACACCCGGGGGCCACCAAGATGTACCGGGATTTGAGTTTGAGCTACTGGTGGCCGTACATGAAGCGAGAAATCGCTTGGTACGTCGAGAGGTGCTTGACTTGTAGGATGGTCAAGGCCGAGCATCAGAGGCCGCATGGTAAACTGCATCCCCTGTAGATTCCCATGTGGAAGTGGGAACAGATCACGATGGACTTTATTACCAAGTTGCCGAGAACGGCGAAGGGGCTTGATGCTATATGGGTCATCGTGGATCGATTGACCAAGAGTGCCCATTTCTTGGCCACAGAGTGATGGGTCGGACGGAGGTAGTCTTGCAGACTACCGAAAAGATCCAGCAGATCAGACAGCGGCTGCAGACCGCTTAGAGTCGGCAAAAGAGTTACACTGATAGACACCGATTGGATTTAGAGTTTCAGGTTGGTGACATGGTACTTCTGAACGTCTCGCCCTGGAAGGGTGTGATCCGCTTCAGGAAGAGGGGAAAATTGGGTCCCCGTTATATTTGGCCATTCAGGATTATTGCCAGGGTTGGCAGAGTGGCTTATAGGCTAGAGCTACCTGAGGAGCTCAGCCGAATTCATAGCACGTTCCATGTTTCGCAATTGCGAAAGTGTATTATGGATCAGGAGGCAGTAGTATCGTTGGATGATATACAGGTCGATGAGCGCCTGAATTACGTGGAGAGCCCTGTAGCCATCTTGGAAGGGAAGAAGAAGATTTTGCGGAACAAAGAAATACCTTTGGTAAAAGTGCAGTGGGAGCATCGGAAAGGATCCGAGTGGACGTGGGAGCCGGAGGCGGAAATGCGAGAGCATTACCCGGCGTTGTTTATTCCAGCAGACTTCGAGGGCGAAGTCTAGTTCAAGTGGGGGAGAATTGTAACGCCCCGATTCTCAGGTATTGTTTAAATAAGAATTTCATTGGTTTCAAGGCCTACTCGACGAGTTGGTTGCCCTACTTGTCGAGTAGCAGCGGGTTGGTTCGCGTATTTAGTGACCTACTCGCTGAGTCCATAAAGGGACTCGACGAGTAGGAGCTGGCAGATGAAACCCTAAATCCCGGGGTTTTACACCCTATTTAAGGAAGCATAAGCCTCCTTTGGCCTCTTTGCAGTCCTTTGAGAGCTCAGAAAACCCTAATTCGTGTGGTGTTTCATTCTTGTGTGTCTAAAGCTTTGGAGAGGAGATCTTTTGAGAAGAAGAGCTTGGGGAACAAAAGGCTAGGAGCAAGGAAGTGTGGGAAATCATAAATCTACCTCAGGTAGCATCATTTGGAGGTATCAAGTCGTCACCTTTTCTTCTTTTTCCTTCTAGACCTCTTTTGGTTGAGATCTAGGGTTTTTATGGCTTGGTTGAGATGGTAATGTGGGATATGAGCTAGATCTGAAATTGTAACTTCAGATCTGTACCCTTCTTGGGTTCTAGAGTCATAAAGCTCCGAAATTGGTCATGTATGAAGCCTCTTTGAGTATGAAACCCCCATTGTGAGCTTGGATTTGACATTAAGAGCCTTTGTAGCTATGCATGCACGTAAAGTTTGCAACTTTACGTGAAAAGCATGCCTTAGAAGCCTGGATCTGTAGTTCGGAGCCGCTGCATGGCTCAAATGAGTCTGTATGGCAAAAAGGACTGAAGGGACTCGGCGAGTCGCATGGTCGACTCGGCGAGTCATATGAAGATAGGCATGAACTTGGCGAGTTAGAAGAACAACTCGGAGAGTCCAATGAATATTCCCGTAGACTTGACGAGTGGATGAATAACTCGGCGAGTCGGTTGGGGTTTCCCCAATTTATGTATGCGCGTGTAACCGTCGAGTTGTAAGAGGGAAGCTCGACGAGTGGCCTTAGGGTCTCGATCGTAAACCAAAGGAACTCGACGAGTCACTCAAGTGACTCGGCGAGTGGGTTAGTACTTCAAGGAACTCGGCGAGTAGCCGAGGGTACTCGGGGAGACAAGGTCAACATGGACTGTTGACCTTGACTGATGACTTTGACTTTGACCAAGGGTTGACTAGTAGGTTTATGGAGTACCTTGTAAGGTTGAGGACTTATGGGTATATTCATACTATGGTAATAGGTGGTGGAGTTTGTGGCAGTGATCCGAGAGTTGGAGTTTATCTACCGAGTCGGCATCTGCAAGGTGAGTTATCCTCACTATATCGATAGGGTCTAAGGCACCAACGCCGACCCTTTTAGTTATTATCGTTATGGTATGCTACATGTGGATATGATCTGTTAGATCGGAATCAGGATAGATAGTAACTCATGCTCTTATGATCCGTAGGGATTGATATGTTAGTGACCTGCTAGGTCAGTGCTCTAGTTATGAGAGATTGCTATGTTTGGTGCTCAGTGAGATAGATATGTTTGATGTTTGTATATGCCAGTATATCTTAGTTATGCGCACATGGTTATTTGCTTGTTACTTGGGTTGAGGCGGTCCTGCTTTGTGTTGAAGGCCAACACACCCTATGAGCGGTCTGGGGAGACTGTAGGCCCACGTGGCGGTCCAGTTATGCCGAAGGCTCGGTATAGATTCAGTTAGACTGCAGGCCCTGTAGGGCGGTCCAGTCAGGCCGATGGCCCAGTATGTATGTTGATTGATTGATTATTACGGATATGGTATTATTAGTATGGTATTGGTATTTTTGGGGTAGCTCACTAAGCCCTCGGGCTTACAGTTTTCAGTTTATTGTTTCAGGTACTTTAGGAGTTCATGGCAAGGCGAAGGCGTGACCGTACCGCTCCTCATCCTTATGATCTGGCTTTTGGGACACTCTTATTGAATAATGAATTGAAAACATTTTTGTAAACAATACTATTGGGTTTTATTTATGCTTGAAAAGTTTAAATTTGGCGTAAAATTTTTGGATGTTACAAATAGTATAAGGGTTGAATTTTAAACTTTTAAAATTCTAGGGGTTGAGTTGGAATTAAAGCATTCATAAGCAAAAGTAAACTTGAGGGCAAGTATTGAAACTTTTCAAAACTCTTGGATTTTCATAACTTATGAGTTTAATTAAAGTTTTAAAAACATTAATGAAGAGACTCTTGAACATCCATAACTTGAGGACAAGTTATGAAGTCCATAAAACTATTTATGAGAAAAAGACTCTTCATTTTGTAACCTATGACACTTTTATGAGTTTTAAGATTCATAAATGTGACTTTTCATATAACTTGAGAACAAGTTACAAAAACACATTTTGTCAACTACTTTTAGATCAATTTGGATTGAAAACACCTAACACATATTTTTTCCATTAATCTAATTTAACTCATAAAACAAAGTAACACAAATTTTTTTTTTGGTAATCCATAACTCGAGGACAAGTTATGGAGTCCATACAATTTCATAAAGATCAAGAATTACACTAACAAACACTTTGCACATAATTCATATGATCTACCAAAACTCATAAGCATGAACAATCCATATCAACAATTTTCAAGAATCATATAAACATATATAAAACTTGACACTTTGACAATAACTTTGAAATTGGTTTACCATAATCATTACCACATCAAAAACAGGTTTTATAAGTCCAAAACAGTTTGAGGTAATGATTCTAGACCAATTCCAGCCATAAAACTCGAAGATATGCTGTCAGGGGGTCCAACTCGTCGATTGCATGAACCAACTCGACGAGTTGGATGATTTTACACATGGACTCGTCAAGTCCATCAGTGAACTCGGCGAGTCCCCAGCCCAGAACAGCAAAAACTTCGATTTTCAGCAAATATAAGCAAGTATAATTGAAAACAAGCCTAGGCTCTGATACCACTGTTGGGTTTTGAGCATTCTAACACTCCTATGGTGTACATGCAACCCTAAATACCTTGGATCTATGTTTTCTCTATTATACATGCAAATATCAATTTTCCAAGGTATTACCCTAACTAGCATACAATCATATGTAATAGGATAACCAAACTAGATAGAATACATACATCTTTGTTGTAGCTTGATTCCATGAAGCTTAAGAGCCTAGTACCCCAAGTGTGACACCTCAAATGGTTCACACAACATCATGAACATCTTGGAATAGCCATGAGAGAGGATACTTGACTCATAGAAATCGGCTTGCCATCTTGTGTATGCACTAGTGCCGATTTCACCAACCAATGGGGTCTTTATATAGTGTGCACATTAGGGTTACACCATGTAACTCATGACTTTACCCATTCCTTACGCTCCATGGGTTTTAAACTCCATGGAGTATCCATGGGTCACCACATGGGTTAAACCCAACATAAGGAATCATGTATCATAAGCCCACATATATAAGAGTGAATGATTTACACAATCAATCCCCATATATTTAATTTGTCTTATTTGATCACTAAATTAATTCCAAATTAATTCTTGATCAATACTAATTAAATAATATGATTTCATATTAATATATTAGAACTTATAATATATTAATATGTCATAAATATCCTCTTCTCACAAAAGGTCTATCCAAATGTTCTGATGCCATGCAACCCAAATGGACCATGTCGGGTCGGGTCAAGTATATACCAATTATAGTTATGGGCTTAGACACTAATCCAACACGAGGAGGATCATAATATAAAGTATCGACACTAGTTATCAAAGCACTTTCACTGTTAGTACTCGCTCATCGCGGTACGATTTTTGGCAGTGGTTTTATCAAGGAGAAAACTGAAAGCACTAGAAAGTCTTCACAGAATACATTGTCGAGCACACTAGGGATACATGTGACATCCCCATTTTCACGGCCAGAAAAGACCGATTTGTTTATGCTTTATTTGAAAATCAGAGTATATTTTTAAAGAAATATATTGCGGAATTTGTCCCCAGAAAAACATGATAAATATGTTATTAAGGCATTTCCGAAGAAATGTATTTTGTTCATTTTAAAACTTTGGGATGTCATCGTCAATACAGAAACATAAGCATAAACAGAACTTACATTCATTTACACTAGTGATTTACATCTCCTTTAATCTCGCAGTGTAATGTGGCTTCGTATCGACACCTGTGATACAAATAAACTGAGTGGGTCAGGTTGGGAAACCTGGCGAGTACATAGGGTTTTCAACCCACAATAATAAAGTTATTATGTTTTATCATCAAACAATTAACCCAATTACCCATCCCCATTATCTTATTTATTTCTTAAGGATCTACCCTAAGAATTATCTACCACTCATTCCTAAGGAATTTTCCTAAGGAATAGGCACAAAGTACATCGTCGCCAGGGTTTATACAATAGACACTAAATCCATAGTTGCCAGGGTTCATCCAACAGGTGCTAAGTCCATAGCTCATTTATCGATAATATTATTTTCGGCAATCCACCCGAAATACATGTCAATGGGTTTTTAGAGTACACCGGTGAACACGTCGTTCACAACACCTACAGGTTGCGAGCCTGCTAGTGTTCCACAGACCGTCTAGAATAGTCCTGATGGGATTTGAGCATTCTAATACTTCCTAAGTGTACATGCAACCCTAATAACCTTGGATCTATGTTTGTCTAATAATCATGCAAAGTTGAATTCCAAGCTTATATTCCTATCTAGCATACATGGGGAACATTTTTAACTTGAATGAAAGATAGAATAACTTACCTTGTTGTTGATTATGATCCTTGAAACCTTGTGAGCCTAGCACCCCAAGTGTGATGCCTCAAATGCTTCACACAACACCAAATGCAAAGGAGTAAACTTTGAGAGAATCTTACACTTGCAAAATCGGCTCTAGCCCTCTTGTTTCTTACTGTCGCCGATTTTGGGGAGAACACCTTGGTTTATATAGTGTGTTGCATTAGGTAAACCCTAATGTAACATGACTCTTCATTTCATGATCCATGGGTTAACTCCATGGAGCATCCTATGGGTGGAACCCAACTTGATAATCCATGGAGCCTCTTAGCCCACTATATAAGATATGGAAGATTTACATAATCTACCCATATATTTAATTAGTTATCTTTTGATCACTTAATTAATTCTAAATTATTTCTTGATCAAACTAATTAATTAATATTATTAATATATTAGAACTTATAATATATTAATAAACCATAAGTGTTATTTCTCTCATTATAGTTTATCCAATTGCATGGTGCCATGCAACCCAAATGGACCATGTCGGGTCGGGTCAAGTACATACCAGGAATAGTTATGGACTTAGACACCTTATCCAACAGTCTCCCACTTGGATAAGTCTAATAACTATAACTGCAATACTTCAGGAACCGATCGGCAATCGTAGCTCTTTCAAGGTCTCTTGGAACTGAGAAGATGATGATACGCCATTTAAGATAAGTGATCATATAATCCTCTGTTCTAGATATCAGCCGGACAAATACATGGAACAATGTCTTACTTATTGTCCAGCAGTTTGTTTCCTGATTTCCGATTTGTTTGATAAAGAACTTAATTGAACACATCAACTTAGTTCTGACCGGGCCCGGTACATAGGTCAAAACAAAATCCTCGAGGGGCCCAGATATCAGCTTCTAATCCAAGAAGGAATAGATAAACTTCGACTCATATGTTTGTTCTACTACTCATTGAATTATACACAAGAGCACGTTTTATAACATCGAGTTACCAATGCGTTTTCGTACAATCAATGCATAATCAACTCATAAGTAACAAATCATATCTCTAGGTTTGAAGACTTATATGATATTACCGTCTCACGATCACTCGAGATAAATTCCATGAAGTGATTCCAGTGAGTGTGGGTTGAGTCCAATGCTCAGAACTTATGAGCACTCATGAGTGTTGTAGCCATGTCCAACAACTTAGACCTCTGCAACCAATCATGACAGTCTTGATTCATACCTACTTCCGACATATGACCGACTGTGGAGGTTCGAATAATATGATATACCAAACATAATTATTCTGGAAGTCAAAACATGCAAAAGAAATATAGTAAACGATCGACAAGAGATAGCAACACTTTACTCATAAATAAAACACATTTTATTCATCATCTAATGTCAATTATACTTTACAAATTTCAAGGTTATCTAACTACTAAATCTAATATCATCCTTCAGCCCTATGCTCCGAGCATGCTGGAGATGATTAACCCGAGTCAGTCCCTTCGTGAGGGGATCTGCTGGATTCTCATCCGATGATACCCTCTTTGCCACGAGGAGTCCTTCTTCTATTCGATGTCTGATGAAATGGTATTTTCTGTCGATGTGTCTGGATCTCCTGTGATCCCTCGGTTCCTTGGCTAAGGCAACTGCACTTTCACTATCACAGAAAATTTCCATTGGTTCTTTAATAGCTGGTACAACTCCAAGGTCTCCAACGAAGTTCTTCAGCCATATTGCCTCCTTTGCTGCCTCGCTAGCTGCTATATACTCTGATTCGCAAGTTGAATCAGCCACTGTCTCTTGCTTGGAACTCTTCCAAGAAATTGCTCCTCCGTTTAAGGTAAAGACCCAGCCTGACTAAGAGCGGAAATTATCCCTATCAGTCTGAAAGCTAGCATCACTATACCCTACAACTCTCAAGTCTTCACTCCCACCGAGGGTAAGGACCCAGTCCTTAGTCCTCCGTAGCTACTTGAGGATATTCTTTACCGCAGTCCAGTGTGCCTTGCCAGGGTTCCCCTGATACCTGCTAACCATGCTCAAAGCAAAGGCTACATCAGGTCGAGTACACATCATAGCATACATGATCGATCCTACAGCCGAAGCATAAGGTATTCGACTCATTTCTGCTATCTCAGCCTCAGTACTAGGGCTTTGTGTCTTACTCAATCTGGCGTTACTCTGGATGGGTAACTCTCCTTTCTTGGAGTCCTGCATGATGAATCTCTTTAGCACCTTATCCAAGTAGGTACTCTGACTAAGTCCAATTAGTCTTTTACTCCGGTCTCTCAAGATCCTTATCCCCAGAATATAGGCAGCTTCTCCTAGGTCCTTCATAGAGAAACACTTCCCAAGCCAGGACTTAACTTCCTGCAGAGTTGGGATGTCATTTCCTATGAGTAGTATGTCATCCACATACAATACCAAAAAGCTAACTATACTCCCACTAGCCTTGACATATACACAAGATTCATCTTCACTCCTAGAAAAGCCAAATTCTTTGACTTTCTCATCAAAGCAAAGATTCCATCTGCGAGGTGCTTGCTTTAACCCATAAATGGATTTCTCAAGCTTACACACTCTATTAGGGTACTCTGTATTGACAAAACCCTGTGGCTGACTCATGTAAACATCCTCAGTCAACTTTCCATTAAGGAAAGCGGTTTTGACATCCATTTGCCATATTTCATAGTCATGAAATGCAGCTATGGCTAACAGAACCCTAATAGACTTAATCTTGGCCACTGGAGAAAAGGTCTCATCATAATCAACTCCCGGAGTTTGTGAGAAACCCTTTGCAACCAGTCGTGCCTTATAAGTGTGTACATTACCATCCATGTCGGTCTTCTTCTTGAATATCCATTTTCACCCTACAGTCTTACGACCTGGTACATTCTCAACAAAGTTCCAAACTTGATTGTCATACATGGACTGTATCTCGATGTCCATTGCCTCTTTCCACTTGGCTGACTCAGGGCCTGCCATGGCGTCCGCGTAACTGTTAGGTTCATCCAGACCTATCAGTGTCTCATCACTGATAAGTGTATCACCTTCCGCAGTAATATGGAATCCATAGTAATGCTCAGGTGCATCCTAACCCTTGTGGAACGCCTCAGAGGTACAGACTTGTCAATTGGCTCAACAGAAGTTTCCTCCTCAAGTTGAGTGCTAGGGTTTGAAGTTCCTTCACCACTTGACTCTTGAATTTCTTCAAGGTCAACTTGCCTCCCACTGTCTCCTTGGCTTATGAACTCTCTCTCTCGAAAGAAAGCCCTCCTAGCTACAAAGACCACATTCTCACTAGGTCTGTAGAAGAGGTAACCAAAGGATTGTTGTGGGTAGCCGATGAAAATACACCTCTCACTTCGAGGTTCGAACTTATCATGAGTCTCGCGTCTCACGAAAGCCTCGCAACCCCAAATCTTATTGTGGTCTAGTTTGGGTACTTTACCAGTCCACATCTCATGAGGAGTTTTGGCAACTTTCTTTGTGGGAACTAGATTAAGGATATGGGCGGCAGTCTCTAAGGAATACCCCCAAAATGAGATTGGTAGCGAAGCTCGAATCATCATGGAACAAACCATATCCAACAAGGTTCGATTACGCCTCTCAGCTACACCATTCAACTGCGGTGTCCTGGGAGGTGTCAATTGTGAGACAATCCCACATTCCCTAAGATAGTCGAGGAACTCTGAACTAAGATACTCACCACCTCGATCGGATCGAAGCATCTTAATGTTCCTGCCCAATTGATTCTCGACTTCCTGTTTAAACTCTTTAAACCTCTCAAAAGTCTCTGACTTATGCTTGATTAAGTAGACATATCCATATCTATTGTAATCATCAGTAAAAGTCAAATAATAACGATTAGCATCCCTTGTGGCATGTTTGAAGGGCCCACACACATCCGTGTGTATAAGATCCAACAAACCTTCACCCCTCTCACAAGAACCTATGAAGGGTGACTTTGTCATTTTTCCAAGTAAGCATGATTCACAACTATCATCTGACTTTAGGTCAAATGACTCCAATACTCCATTCTTTTGGAGTTGGCCTATGCGTTTCTTGCTTATATGTCGAAGACGACAATGCCATAATGATGCTTTATCCAAGTTATTATCATTAACAGAATCAATACACAATACATTATTTCCTAAGTTATCAACCACAGATACAGTTTCATACACACCATCACAAGGTAATGCTTTAAAATAAAGAACATTATTAAAGAAAGCATTAATCGAACCAACTTCATTATCAAATGAAAAGGTGAAACCTTGTTTATACAATGCATGAAAGGAAATAATATTTCTTGCCATTTCTAGCGAATAACAACATTTATTCAAATCTAAACTAAACCCACTACTTAGCGATAAAGTATAAACTCCAATCTTGGTGACAGGTAAAGCTTTCCTATTCCCCATGATTAAGTTTATTCTTCCATGCTCCACATTCTCACTTCTTCTTAGTCCCTGCAAATCAGAACAGATATGAATACCACAACCGGTATCAAGGACCCAAGAGTTAGAATGGGGTGAGTTATTAGATAAGATAGTGTAAATACCTGCATGGTTGGGTTTAACTTTCCCATCCTTCACATCTTGTTGGTACTTTGGGCAGTTTCGCTTCCAATGTGACTTTTCATGGCAATAGAAGCATTCAGCCTCTTTTGGGTCAGAAGAAGGAGTGACGAAACCTTTCTTGGTTCCACTTGAAGAAGAGCCATCAAGGGTCCTAGCCTTGGTACCCTTCGAAGAGCTCTTCCTATTCTTCCCTCGACCTTTCCCGATTGCCAAAACCAGGGCGGAGTTTGGAGTAGGAGTGTTAACAACCGACTTACCCTTAAGACCTGTTTCTGCGGTCTTGAGGAGTCCCTGAAGTTTGCTGAGTGTGACCTCTTCCTTATTAATGTGATATGTCATGCGGAATTGATCATAGCACGATGGTAAGGAGTGCAAAATGATATCTATTGCAAGCTCCTCAGGGAAGTTCACATTAAGCTTCAACAACCAATCCACATACCTTTGCATTTTCTGCATGTGGCTCGTGACGGATTCCCCGTCCTTCATCATGGTTGTTATGATAGAGCATATGATTTCATACCTCTCTTGTCGTGCACTTTGATGGTATCTTTCCATCAGATCTTGGTGCATTTGAAAAGGGTAGAAGTCCTCATAAGACTTTTGGAGTTCCGCTGTCATGGTGGCCAACATGATGCATGCCACCTTTGTAGCATCCCTTTCATGTGCCCGGAAGTCAGCGATCTCCTGGGGAGTTGCAGTGGTCTCATCAATCTCCTTAAGCTCCTTGTCAAGGACATATTCTTTGTCCTCGTAGCGGGTAATCATCCTGGTGTTTCTGATCCATTCATTGAAGTTGGATCCATCAAAAATGACTTTCCCACACAAGTTCATAAGGGTAAAGGAGCCATTAGGATTAGAGCCAGAAGCAGCATTGTTTGAAGACATCTGAAAGAAGAGAACAAGATTAGTTTAGATATTAAGAGAGTCCTTAATAAAACACCCAAATGTAATATTAAGGCTAGGATCCAATCACAATATATTATAACTTAGAAGAGGTATGCCGTAATCCAAGCTATAACATATTTGAAAGGTAGGTGAATGACGATTCACCAATTTCCACCATGAAAAACGAAATATAGATATTAGGTTTTTAATTGGTTCTTAGAAATTCCTATATTCTTTTGAGATTCAATGAACTTTTCAAAGGCATGTTTCAATCTCGAGTGTGCCCTCCAAGTTTTGTGACTGGGATACCGAGGATCACAAAACGAGGTGTGAAGTAACCATGCAAATCACTTGGTACACTCAATGTTTATTACTCAATCGATGTGCCAGTTAACCACACGAGCTCCACCGACCTATAATAAACTTTAAGTCACCCTTTACCTACCTTGTTAAGTCCAAGTTAGTGTGCCGGTTAACCACACGAGCTCCACTAACGACTTAAACAAAGTGTAAAGTGTAATTTCATGGATTAGCACCTTATTCACATTTTCCTAAAGTAACTAAGATTGGGAATTTAATAAAAGTATTTAGTTACTTTATAATATTCATCATACTTTTAATGAGAATTTATAAGTCCTTGTCCTACCCGTTCGACTAACGACCCTCCACCGATCAAGGAAGCGGTGGGTGAGAGTGGACACCCATTAAGTTGCCATTTTATAGGCAACAACCTTATACCCCCCTTATAGACCGGCTTCGTGAATGAGGCGTACTAGCGGTAAGACGACTTGACGTTATACATATATATATTAGTAACTTATAATATTATAAAGTATAAGGGTTGAATTTTAACTTTTAAAATTCTAAGGGTTGGAACTAAAGTTTTAATCAAGACTTCACATGTTCCAAAACTTGAGGGCAAGTTTTATAAACTTCCAAAACTTTTCATTTCTTATAACTTATGAATTAATTGAGTAATAAAAATGAAGACTCTTCATTTTTATAACTCTTGTGTTCTTTTAATGGCTTTAATAAAAGTGAGACTTTTGGTTTTCCATAACTTGAGGACAAGTTATGGACTCCATTAAAACATATTATGATCATGAATTAAACTACCATGAAGGTTACAAACAATTCCTATGATCATCTAATCTTCATAAGTTCAAGAACATGAATATGAACACTTTCAAGAATCAAAAAAATTACACTTAAAAAAACTTGTAATTTTAATAATTGCCATTGTAAATGGATTAGCCTAAACATTACACCATCTAAAACAAGCTTTAAAACATCAAAACAGTTTAGGGTAATGTTTCTAGTCCATTTCCAGCAACAAATGTGCAAACTTTCATACGAGCAGAAAACAGAAAAACGATTTTTTTTCAAGCTGTTTGCACACAAAAAAAAACAACAAACAAACCTAGTCTCTGATACCACTGATGGGATTTGAGCATTCTAACACTTCCTAAGTGTACATGCAACCCTAATAACCTTGGATCTATGTTTGTCTAATAATCATGCAAAGTTGAATTCCAAGGTTATATTCCTATCTAGCATACATGGGGAATATTTTTAACTTGAATGAAAGATAGAATAACTTACATTGTTGTTGATTATGATCCTTGAAACCTTGTAAGCCTAGCACCCCAAGTGTGATGCCTCAAATGCTTCACACAACACCAAATGGAAAGGAGTAAACTTTGAGAGAATCTTACACTTGCAAAATCGGCTCTAGCCCTCTTGTTTCTTAGTGTCGCCGATTTTGGGGAGAACACCTTGGTTTATATAGTGTGTTGCATTAGGTAAACCCTAATGTAACATGACTCTTCATTTCATGATCCATGGGTTAACTCCATGGAGCATCCTATGGGTGGAACCCAACTTGATAATCCATGGAGCCTCTTAGCCCACTATATAAGATATGGAAGATTTACATAATCTACCCATATATTTAATTAGTTATCTTTTGATCACTTAATTAATTCTAAATTATTTCTTGATCAAACTAATTAATTAATATTATTAATATATTAGAACTTATAATATATTAATAAACCATAAGTGTTATTTCTCTCATTATAGTTTATCCAATTGCATGGTGCCATGCAACCCAAATGGACCATGTCGGGTCGGGTCAAGTACATACCAGGAATAGTTATGGACTTAGACACCTTATCCAACAAGTCCATGGTTGTCATCCATACTCTGCTAGATCACGAGGCCAATGTTTGGGTAAAGGATTTTCTCATTTCTCACCTCTCACCCTCATCTCATGATCTATATCGCCTTTCATCTCATCTTCCAACTCATTTTTCATCACACACCAACTATTTTATCTACCCATGTTTTACCCCAACATATTTGTAGATATAAAATACATATACAGTTTAAATCATTTAAAACGAATATAAAATCGATCATCCAACATAGACAACAAGTATTCAGATAATATGCACACATAGCACGTAATTTTATATAAAATACTTCATATCTATGTGTAAGATGAAAATAATATGCGCTCACCTTAGTAGCGTGAGTTGATAGAATCTAAATAGAAACAGTCAGTGCTTTGTGATCATCGGGCTGGGGATGCGAAAACAACCTCAAAAAACGAGAGAGAAAGAAAGTAGAAGGTGTAAGGAATGAATGAGTCTAGATCGCTATTTATAGGCTGTTCTGGGCCCATTCACGTCGTGAAAATGATAGGTTCACGTCGTGAACATTCATCAGTCATCCCGTAGCTTTATCACATGTTTTCTAGCCCCGATTAGTATCCCTGACACATTTCACGTCGTGAACTTCTTGTTCACGTCGTGACTTAAGGCGGCTAGGGTTTCTGCCACGTGTCATGCCCTTACACACCTGTATCTTCGGAAGGCCATAACTTTTGCATACGAGCTCCGTTTTTGACGTTCTTTATATCCACGCGAAGGTGGAGATGTACTCTAAAACTTTCATTTAGAATCCTAAGGCTAAAAAGTATTCTATCATAAACTCACTTTTTATGATTCCCGGTGTCGTGTCAGTTTTGTCGCGAAACTTCGATGGGTCATAACTTATTCGTTATAACTCGGATTTCAGCGTTCTTTATATGCACGGAAACCTTGTGACATATACTACAACTTAGTTAAGATTATTTATTCTAAATAATCATCTATCAAAAATGTCATTTTTTTACGCTTATCGTCTCTAAATTGACTAGCCTGAATCTGCGGGCGTTACAATTATCTCCCCCTTAGGATGATTACGTCCCGTAATCATCAACAAAACAGGGCTTGTATAATGACTCTGTACGTTATCTTTTCATCCTAGGTAAATCGTAACTGCTATGTTCCTTCGAATGAGTATCTAACTCTTGGACTTCTTGACTGCAGGCGGTGGTCAATCTTGCACCTGCTCTTTATCCTATATTGGACTTTCAATTATAACCTTCGAGTTACAAAATCGATCCTTATTGGAGACTCCTTCTTCTTCTTAAATAGAATAATCTTAAGAGAAGTTCTTTACTTCATTATCATAACAGATCGATGGGTCATGTTCTAATGACCTCTCATCGTATGATGTAACGCTTAGACTCAGGTCTCTTAGAGTCGAATTCCAGAATGGAATATACCTTCCTTCATGTTCTAATGTGATATAATCACATTTTTTCATGTAGTATTTCTAGCTATAGGCTTCTTACTTAAACAATGGTCGCGATATTTTTATTCATCGCTTCGATTGTCTTTCACTTCAATCTTCTGGTATAAGTTGGATGCTACATCGAACTTGGTTCCACGTAGCATACTTGTCTTAGTCGGACTCGGTTTGATATGACCACTAGGGTCGGAATATCAATCATCTTCTTAGTCATCACCGAAACGATGGTAACGACATACTAGAACAAAACAAAATCAATTACTAACACCTTGGTAACCTTGTGACTTTCCCTGATCCAAGTGCGAGTCCTATGCTTCCGGTAGTATAGGCCTCTACTACCTTTCACACCTACTCATACCCGTCCCAAGTATTGTCTCGCAGTTTTCCAAGTTATTATCACAAAAACAATTTAACACATATGAATGTGTCCAAATAATCATAAAAAAAATTCTCTGGACTCTACTAGGACTTCTTCCATGCATATCTTCAACATAATTGTGCTTCAACTTGGTTGGTGATGGAAACGTCAGACGACAAGACAACTTCAGGAATTACACCAACCGTTCTATCATGCCGCCAATAAAATGTGTACATTCGGATGTACCGTAATCCTCTATACGTACTGTTATTTTATCAGACGTATTCTAAAGGCAAGATGTCATTCTTACGTTATCTTCCGATAGGTACCATTCACCATCGCGAGCCTTTTCATTTCCTTAATTTACTGAGTTCACTATGAGTCTTCACTATGACGTTCTATACACCAAAGCAGATGTTCGGTGTATCGAGACGGGAATATAGATAGAGGAAGGTTTAGACGTGTAATCCTCCTTATTACTCCGAAAAATTACATGTCAGTTCTAATATCGTAATTAAACGTTTAGAATCCTGAGCACATAAAATTTCTAGATCCGGTCGGCAACAGACCATAGATCCAAACAAATAATAGCATATAAGGCATCTTTATAGCTATAACATAAAAACATTTTAGGCATCTTTCCTACAATAAACTAGTGTTCGTGTCTAAAGTATAGTAGACTCTCATCTCAGAATCATCGCTTAGCATTCTAAGTTTAAGTCTAGAAATCCTACAAATTCCTAGTTCGCTTAAACTAATGCTCTGATACCAACTGTGACATCCCCATTTTCACGGCCAGATAAAACCGATTTGTTTATGCTTTATTTGAAAATCAGAGTATATTTTTAAAGAAATATATTGCGGAATTTGTCCCCAGAAAATCATGATAAATATGTTATCAAGACATTTCCGAAGAAATGTATTTTATTCATTTTAAAAGTTGGGATGTCATCGTCAGTACAGAAACATAAGCATAAACAGAACTTACATTCATTTACACTAGTGATTTACATCTCCTTTAATATCTCAGTGTAATGTGGCTTCGTATCGACACTTGTGATACAAATAAACTGAGTGGGTCGGGTTGGGAAACCTGGTGAGTACATAGGGTTTTCAACCCACAATAATAAAGTTATTATGTTTTATCATCAAACAATTAACCCAATTACCCATCCCCATTATCTTCTTTATTTCCTAAGGATCTACCCTAAGAATTATATACCACTCATTCCTAAGGAATTTTCCTAAGGAATAGGCACAAAGTACATCGTCGCCAGGGTTTATACAATAGGCACTAAATCCATAGTTTCCATGGTTCATCCAACGGGTGCTAAGTCCATGGCTCATTTATCGACAGTATTATTTTCGCCAATCCACCCGAAATACATGTCAATGGGTTTTTAGAGTACTCCGGTGAACACGTCGTTCACAACACCTACAGGTTGCGAGCCTGCTAGTGTTCCACAGACCGTCTAGAATAGTCCATGGTTGTCATCCACACTCTTCTAGATGACGGGGCCAACGTTTGGGTAAAGGTTTTTCTCACTTCTCACCTCTCACCCTCATCTCATGATCTATATCGCCTTTCATCTCATCTTCCAACTCATTTTTCATCACACACCAACTATTTTATCTACCCATGTTTTACCCCAACATATTTGTAGATATAAAATACATATATAGTTTAAATCATTTAACACGTGTTTTCTAGCCCCGATTAGTGTCGTGAAAATGATAGGTTCACGTCGTGAACTTTCATGAGTCATCCCGTATCTTTAAAACGTGTTTTCTAGCCCCGAATAGTGTCCCTGACACATTTGACGTCCTGCACTTCATGTTCACGTCGTGACTTAAGGCGGCTAGGGTTTCTTGCCACGTGTCATGCCCTTACACAGCTGCATCTTCGGAAGGCCATAACTTTTGCATACGAGCTCCGTTTTCGACGTTCTTTATATCCACACGAAGGTGGAGACGTACTCTAAAACTTTCATTTAGAATACTAAGGCTAAAAAGTATTCTATCATAAACTCACTTTTTATGATTCCCGGTGTCGTGTCGGTTTTGTCGCGAAACTTCGACAGGTCATAACTTCTTCGTTATAACTCGGATTTCAGTGTTCTTTATATGCACGGAAACCTTGTGACATATACTACAACTTAGTTAAGATTATTTATTCTAAATAATCATCTATCAAAAAAGTCATTTTTTTACGCTTATCGTCTCTAAATTGACTAGCCCGAATCTGCGGGCGTTTCAATACACCATCGTATAACAAACGTTTCTTTCAAATTGGCATAACATTTGTTTCTATAAAGAGTCCGTTGTCGTCAAATCGACGTGGATTGGCGTGGTCCTCACCATACCAAGTTCATGTGTTTCAAAAAGCCACCGCCTTGACCGACCGATTAACGAAACCCTCGTCATTCGTAACGACAGCACGACCCAGACCTTAGAATCGTCTTCCTCATATTCTTGACCCCGAAGTACTCATGCGAGGAGTACCATGCCCTCCGAAGCCTTGTCTCCGTATACTCAACAGACCTTCCCGAATTACCACTCGTCCAACAGATCAAGTTCAAGCACATAGGCTAAGGACGAATACAGCTCACCTATCACTATTAAGTGTATACGCAAGGGTGGTATATAATTATGATTATGCGGATTTAGTATGTGTGTTTCTGCCCTATTTCCTGTTCCTTGTCTGGTTGTGGACCTGGGGCAGAGTCGCACATCCGAGCGTCTTACTAATCTTAATTATATACGACTTGTATACAAAAGTGATGATAGATGGACCAGGTATGAGTCCTATCATGAGCGTCAGGGCAAAGTTGCCCAGGTCTATGAGTGGATATTCTACCATTCAGAGGAGCATGACCCCAAGAGTACTGCTGAGAAGGCTAATTTCGGGACGAAATTGTATCTAATGGGGGGATGATATCACAACCCAAAAATTTCTATCTTTTAAGGTCAAACACATCAACTTAAGGTCAAACTTTTGGGTTTCTAAGCCTAGTACACTCAAGGATTGTATGTTAGGAAGTGTTAGCTTGAGTTCATTGAGTTGCAATCGAGCTGGAAACACCATCAAAAAGGAGTTCACGACCGTAAACATCCTTCATATATATAGAGTTGACTCTTTATTTCTTCACTTCTTCAACTCTAGCCATGAACACACCCTTTCTATCTCAACTATCTTCAACCGTGAACACTCTAAAGGCTTCCAAAACGTAAGTATCTCATCCATCATCTTGTTGTCCATTAGAAACACTTGATTCCACCGATGAAACAAACACTAATATGCAAGATCTTCAAGAGTTCACGGTCGTGAACCCTTCATAGGGTCGTGAACCCTTCTTAGTTGCATGATAGAATCGTGAACCCTCCTTAGACCGTGAACCCTTCATAAGATCTAGCTTGGGCCGTGAACACATCATGTTTTCTATGGTCGTGAACCCTTCTAAGGCAGTGAACATCCAATTTGATTGGTCGTGAACACCCTTCAATCAATCATATGCGATTCTAACACTTCATTACGGTTGTTTCCCTTACATGTTAGTTGTTATATACACTAATTGTATACATATATGTGTTATTATATGCTTAATAGGATATGTTTGTGCTCGAGACTTCACTCGTGGAACTTATCATCCTTATTCGAATCTTCAATTGAATCACACACATAAGGTGAGTTCATACCCCTATAGTCTACCTTTTAAATGATTTTAAATACTTTGAGGGGGGGGGGGGGTAATACAAGTATAACACAAGAAATCTTGTGTTTTAAAATATAAATTGCTTATTATTTCTTCGTACCAATGAACTGAATTTAGAACATGAAACTTTGAATAGAACATAGAAATAAACTTATAAACTTTAATAAGTTTAATTTGAGGAACAAAAGGATCTTTTTATAAACTTATCAGTTATTCAATAAAAAGGGTTTTTCCGCACCATTACTTGTAAAGTTGTTAATCTAGCTTGTGAGATACGTATTCGAGTACTCGCAAAAGGTACCAGCAGAAGTCCACCCTTATGACCAGAGTCTCCTGTAGGGAGAGCGTGAGTTTGTGTATAGATCTATATGGGATTGACAATCCCGCACCTCGCTGTTAGCTACAGTCGGAACGGCAGGTCTGCAGGTGAAAAATGTCATTATCTTTTTCGACCCCTACAAAACGTCGTGTTTAACCGGTCCAATTTGTATGGTCATAAAACTCACTAATAGATAAAAAACAATATATTTACGTAGTAATATACTTTTCATGATCAGTCTCGAGGGATAATAACTATATGCTTACTTAATATGTACCATACAGTCAGATAAAACTGAAGTCCGATAAACAGTGGAATGTGTGATTTCCGCCTCATTTCCTATTCCTTGATTGGTTGTGGGCTTAGGGAAGATTCATACATTCAACTGTCTGTTCGACCTCGGTTATATACAACTCCTACGTATTAGGTAATCATAGGAGGGTAGTATCGTCGTATCATGATTCCAAAAACAACCAAGTCTTTAGATAGCCTAACTTATCAACAAAACTAGATAACATTACAGTAAGTACAGTATTCGTACTTATTCTTTTCAATCTTGGAACAACTTAGACAACCAGTCAGTGTTATAGAAAATATAGGATTTTCTATGGTAAACATCGTTCTTTTTAGGTAATGAGTCTCGATAGAACTTTCTGAAAAAAATAACACTTATTACCGAAAACAATGTTTCACAATTAAGTTAGTGAAACTAGAAACTTACCTGTAAAAGGTTTAATTCGTATTATTAAACCAGTATAACATAAAGGACCTTAAATGGTTCATTCTATAATTCCTTAGTTTATACATCAGGGTTATATATAATTAATATCTGATAGGCAGTGGAATGTGTGTTTTTCGCCTCATTTCATGTTCCTTGTTTGGTTGTGGGCTTAGGGCAGATTCACACATTTAACTGTTCGTTCGATATTAGATTATATATAGCTAGTATAAACTAAGTGATTATAAAAGGAACTATTGTGGTTACCATTTTTACTAAAGGAAATATACGATTTTCTTAAGAAATGTTTTCTTCAAACATAGAAGAACTAGTACAGTTAATTTCGTAAGTACCAAATGAATAGGCCATGGTTATATACAATGAAGATCTAACAAACAATGGGATGCGTGACTTCCGCCTCATTTCCTGTTCCTTGTTTGGTTGTGGGCTTAGGGCAGATTAAAAAATTTGATTGTCTGTTTACTCTGGATTGTATATAACTTGTATCCATTTAGTACTCATAGAAGGAATTATAGATTCATTTTAGTAATCATTTTATCACATTAGAAAATATAGGATTTTATGGAGGAACAGGCAAACGTTTCTAAAGAACTTTTAGTATACATCTTATAACTAAAATACTTATGAACTCACCAGCTTAAATGTTGATCTACTCTTTCAAAATAACTTGTATTTTGAGGAAACTAGTAGACAGGTACGCGCACAGGGATTCAGAAGATGGAGCATAATAGCTTCATGTCTTGTTTTGTTATTTACTTTTGGAGTCAATCTTTTGTGAATCTAATACATTGTAAACACTTTAATATTAATGCAATGGTTTTTTGTTACTTTGATTACTATGATGCATGTGTTGTGATACTAAGCATGACGTCCCCTGCCCCAGAACGTTTCCACCGTTCCGGTTTGGGGGTGTGACAATATTAGGACCTTACAACTCTCCCCTACTTGGATTAGACTTCGTCCTCGAAGTCCGAAATAGAAAATAACTTCGGGTAATGCTCTATCATCTCATCCTCATGCTTCCACGTCCACTCTGAATCCTTCTGGTGCTGCCATTGCACCTTAAATAATCCCACCACTTTGTTGTGTAAAGGCTTTGTCTTCCTATCAAGGATCACGATAGGCCTCTCTACATAGTTCAGGTGCTCATAAACCTGAATATCATCCAAAGGAACGACTACGGAATCATCAGCTAGACACTTCCATAATTGAGAGACGTGGAATGTGTTGTGGATCTAGCTGAGCTCATCAGGAAGGTCCAACCAATACACAACCTTTCCCACTCGGGCAATAATCCTGAAGGGACCAATATACCGGGGGCCCAACTTGCCCTGCTTCTGGATTCAGATGACACCTTCCAAGGTGAAAACTTCAGAAGCACATAATCTCCCACCTGGAACACGAGGTCCGACCATCGCCGGCCAGTATCACTCTTCTGGCGACTCTCTACGGTCTGCAGTCGGCTTCGTACCTGCTGAATCAACTCGGTGGTCTTTAGTACTACCTCAGTACTCTCCATAAATAATGTCCAAAAGGTGGTCGATTATTTACTGAGATGATAGCTATTGTTGTAGGAGAACTCGGTCAGTGGAAGATAACTATCGAACCTCTAGCCAAAATCTATCACACACGCCCTAAGCATATCCTCGAGCGTCTGAATAGTCCGCTCACTTTTTCCATCGGTTTAGGAGTGGTATGTTGTGATAAAATTCAGCTAAGTACCCAACTCCTCATGAAATTCCCTCCAAAACATGGAGATGAAGAGAACATCCTGATCCAAAATCACCGAAACTGGCACCCCATGCCGAACCATCGCCTCCCTTATGTAGATGTTATCCAGCTTCTCTACAGATATACTCTTAGCTATAGATATGAAATGAGCACTCTTGGTCAATCTATCAACGATGACCCAGATAGAATCAACCCCCAGTGCCGTCCTTGGCAAATTTGTGAAAAAATCCACTGTGATATCCTCCTACTTCCACATGGGAATGGGTAAAGGCTGTATCTTGTGATCTTGTCGTGGGGTCTCTGATGTTCAGCCATGACTTTCTGGAAAGTCAAGCACTACTCCACAAACCATGCTACATCCCTCTGCATACAGGTTCACCAGTAACTCAGCCTCAAATCCCTACACATCAATTTATGAGCATGTTCTAGTACTGTGTGTCTAACCCCAACAACAACCGGGACCTAAATCCTACCACACCGAGTCAGTAACCTACGACTATCCCTGACAAATAAAGGAATCTGACTCCTGATTCGCCCCGCCTTCTAATTTTTCTTCTTCAAGCCTTCTACCTGAGCCTTCTTGATCATATCTAACAGGGGAGAAACAATAACCATCCTCAAACACAGATCCCTAATGGGTGTACTCACATCCTTGCGACTCAAGGCATCGGTCACAACATTGGCCTTCCCCGGGTGATACAAAATCTCGCAATCATAATCATTCACTACATACAACCTCCTATACTATTGTCACAACTAGAATTTTGCTAGGAAATTCTATTCCCGTGTAAACATCATCCATTGTAAAAGCATGTACTCTAAGTGAATACTATACTCTATTCTCGTTCAAATACATCTCATATGTTCAACTAAGGGTTGGAAACCTTAGAAATCCCGGTTCAAGTTCTTTATGGACTAGGACCCTCTTATTGGACCCAATTCACAAATCTATAACATTTTGGACCATTTGGGCCTAGAATGATTCATTCTAACCCTAATGGGCCTTATTGGGCCATAACTAATCCAATTAACCCTAAGAGGCTATAAATCCATTCTTTTATGTCAAATTGGGCTGTAGATGCACTTAAGGCCCCAATGGGCCAAAACTTATTTATTGGGCTTCACAAAGTCAAGAAAAGCCAACAGTGGGCCAAACTAATTCAATTTCATTCATCTTAAGCCTAATTCTCGGCCCAATGAAGAAAAGAAAAGAAAAATAAAAGGAAATTAGAGGAATTATGAGAGCTTGCCACCTCTTTATTGCATGGAGGATCTCCATGCACATCACCTCACTCCCTCTCTCCTCCCTTCTTCTTATTCTCAGCCAAACACCTCACACCACCCTCATTCTCTAAAAAATCATTCAAGAAAACTCTCTCAAAACACTCGAGAACATCCTCCTTCCTTCCATCCAAATTTTCGAGATCTCTAGGTGTTTCAAGAAGATCTTCACTAAAGACCATCAATCTTGGGTAAGTCTTGCTTAGATCCATGGATTAACTTCTTGATCTCTTGAAAAATCTCCTCTTACACCCATATTTTGTGGATCATGTTCTTAGAACCATCTAAGTTCAAGATCTACTCAAGAAAGCTTGCTAGGATCAAAAATCTTCTTCCACTTCTTCATCAAAACCGATCCATCACCCCAAGGTGAGTTCATACCCCTTGTTTTCGGTTTTCATATGATTTTGGGGGATGATACAAGTTGCTTTGTGTAGATCTATGTGTATATGCATGATTAATGTGTGTTTTCCATGAATTATTTGGTGATTATATGTTGATTTCTTCATTAATCTAAAAATATGTTAAGAACTTGAAGTTTATCACTTGGATCTTCATAAGAACCTTGATAAAAGTATGTTTTATCACATATATTACATATAAACTTGTAGATCTGGGAATTATACACTTAAAATAGCAAAAATGAGTGTTGTGCTCAAAGATCTATAACTTATACTAAAAAAAATCAGCTTTTGACAGGAAAGTTTTAGCCCAATCTCGAGCTGTTTTGAGCCTCTTAATGGAAATATTTTACAAAACTGTTTTACATGGATAAAGTTCAGATTTATACCTTTAAAATGACTACTCTCACGTTTTCATACGATTTTTCTACAATTTTTGGCGAATTTTACAAAACTGCTTATCATATTTGAAATAATTTCGGACCAACCTGTGAAGGTGAGTAATTTCACACTAGTTTGAGGCCATCAAAAATTATGAGAAAAATTTAGAACAAAGTAGACAAAATTTCCAAACTTCCAGAATATACGGATCCAAATTTCGACTTACGATGATATTTCTACAAATTTTCCAAAAACTAGGTCGGAAAAGCCCAAAACCAGAAAAATGTGTATTTTCACAAAAATCAAGCCAAAAATGATATTTTTGACAAAAATGGGTTTAAAATGTTATTTTTACCACAAACTAGTCATCAACACAAGTTTTGAACAAAATGGAGACTAAAGTGTTATTCTTACAAAAATTGGGCATTAATTGTAAACTTTTGGCTTATTGGGCGAAAAACGTCATTTTTACAAAAAGTGGGCTTTTATGCTATTTTAAGTGAATACTTGAACCAAAACCAACGATAAACTAACAAACAGATTAATTTGATCATTTTCTAGGTTATTGGGCCTTAGTGGCCCATTTTTATGTGTGATAGCTCCTGTATACTATTTATATGTTTATTGGGCCTCATTGACCCATTAACATGTGCGACGGACCTTGGATACTATTTGTGTGCTATTTGGGCCTGTAAATACCTTACATGTGAAATGGGCCTTAGTTGTCCTTTCATATATATATTTCGGGCCCATGTTATATAATCTCATTCCAATTGGGTCTTGAAATGATTTACATGTTTAGCGATGCCTTAGTGGTTCACTTATATGGATCATTGGGCCTGAAATGAGTTTATACCTTTCTTCGCGTAAATTCGATTAAGGATCTAGTGAGTTTTTTCGGTTGGCACCTATTAAGTGTACGATCGTAGCCTGTAGTTATAACCAGAGTCTCTTGGAGGGAGAGCGGGGATTTGTGTATAGATCTATACGGGGATGACACCCCACACCTGAGCTGTTCGCTACAGTTAGACTAACTCAGTCTAGGGTGGCGAAAACCTTATAATCAAAATCAAAACCGGCGTCCAACGACGCCAAGACAGGTGAAATTGTCATTATTTAGTATGGGTATGACGGCTCGCTTAGAGGAATTAACGTTATGAAGTTTACGGAAGACCATTCTTTTTTTTTACAGACAACATCGGGTTGTCTGGGAACATTCTCTTTACATGCTCTTCACATTCTCTCTACATTCTCTTTACCCTTTTAGTCAAATAAACAATAACATACATGCATTAATACAAGATCTGACACAAACACACTAAACAGTTTGCAGAAAATATAGGATTTCTGGTGGTTTTCAAAGTTATACAAATCATTTTCACAAACATGCTTATGAACTCACCAACATTTTTATGTTGACCGTTTTTCAAAATAACTTGTATTCTCAGGAAACCGTTGAAGCAGGATGAACGAAACAAACTAATGGATATTGTGTTATATTTTGTTTCATCATACTCTTACTATTTTGGCATGTAATATTCAAATACAATACTCGATGTAAACAATGAATGTTGTTATATTACATGTGTGATGATGATGGTGTTATGTTTCAATTATATACTCTGTAATGATATTTCAAGATGAAGTCACGCACAAGCCCCCGGACGTTTCAGTCGTCTGGTTCGGGGGTGTGATAGATTGGTATCAGAGCATTGTTTATAGTGAACTAGCATATCTAATCATACAGGATATGCAACTATAAATACAATGGGACTAAACAACTCTGAACATAATAATTTAAAATACATACCTTTGTGTGCATTTTAGAATAATAACACAACAAGAATAGTAAAAGTCTTTGGAGGACTTGAACATCGCTGTTAAACTCGGGCAGTTATGTAGTCGTATTGGGGGTGAATGTAGCCTGATCAACTACATTCATTCAAAATACGACCAACATGTGTTCGGGAGTAATCGTGATGGACAATGAATCAAAAACTTACCATTTAATTATCCAAAGAGCTTATAGAACCAAACCTAAACAAAAATAAATTACTATAGGAGTAATTGGTATGCTATTTGTTTCTAGTGTTTATACCCCCTTCGTGCAATACACTATAGACGAGTATTATTAGCCAGGAAACCCCTATCTCCCTAGTCAGGGAATAGTAGGGTGGCTCGACCCAGAGGAAGACCCAGAAGGAGACTCAGAGGAAGAACCAGAGGAGGAACACGAAGTAGAACTTGCAGATGGACCAGCCGAGTCAATAGTGGACCTCGATGAGGAAGAGCTCGAGGGCGATGATGATGATGACTCGGATGCAGAATCCAATGTCATCAATCCTCCATGTAGGGCCAGAGTACCGACTTATCGTGTGGGCCCCGGTGGCCCCATGCCCCCTTGGGCACACGATATTTGGAGATAGAGTCACCAGCAGGGGATACGACCACACTACGGTAGGAACTGATGTCTCTTCGACCTTAGTCATAGAGGACCAGCTGACCGGGCCCTCCCAGTCATGGTCCGGCGCACCCGAAGTATTGATAACCAAGCTCAGGACACCCTAAATCAAACGGACCAAATACGGTTGTTGTTGAGAGAGATGAGAGACAAACACAGGAAGTGAACGGAGACTCCCGAGCAAGACAGTTAGTTTGGGAGGTACGACTACGAGATACCGAGCAACAAGTAGATCGTCTCCGAGGTTCATCCACTTCATCAGCACCACCACCAGACACTTTCCGCCACAATTAGGATCAGCCTTTTCTTTTTCCCCCCTTACTATCCGATATGACTCTCTTTCGTGTACTAAGATGGTACTTACCAATGGAACAATTATGTGTTATCTTTATTTCAGATTATTACATAAATTCAATTATATGCACAACCGAACCCTCAAAACCGCTAGATACTTAAGGATCTCGAAACCGAAACAACCCATATACTCTAAGGATAGACGTAACGATCGTGCCAAATCTGCGATTACCTACTACCGTAAATACATCATAGGGATGTAGATGGAAACAATGAGAATCATACGACGAGATGCGAAATTTATAGAGTACAACCAGGAATGACGATCACTACTTACGATCTGGCTTATCATCATACAACAGGAAAATGTCATCCCATAGAAATAACAAGCACAACCACGAGACATCGCTCCTGCAGATGGACTCTGCTACATTCCAAGCTGTTGTAACAGCGGCAGTACCCGCTGCTATGGCACAACTCAACGCAAACAACACCAATGGAGGTGGAAATAGCATCGACGACTCCAGCCGAAGGAACGAGCATGGAAACCAAAAGTGACAGCTTATCAAGGCACTCCAAATCCCAAGCTTAAGAGCATGAAGCGGAAGTCTGAAAGTAAGAGAAAGGGACAGCTCACTCAAGGGTTCTCGAGCAAGCAACATGTTGTTGCTGCCCATGCGACCATGGCCCCTACTATATCAACATCAGCGAGACCATACGCTGGAAGCCTTCCAAAATGCAACCAGTGCAATTTCCATCATAAGGGAGCCTGCCGGGAGCTGCATTGTGAGAAATGTAACTGAAAGAGTCACACCACCAAATACTGTAGAACTTATCCACGACAGAATTGTCAGCCAAACAAAAACAACAACAATCGCTACAACCTTAACAACAACACCAATGATGAGACCAGTCACACCTGCTATGGGTGTGGAGGAACCGGTCACTTCAGGCGCAATTGCCTCAAGACTAACAATCAAGGAGCAGAAGGATCAGGAAAGGTCCTGACCTTGGGTCAAGGCGAAGCAGTCCAAGACCCGACAGTTGTTACTGGTATGTTCCCACTTAACAACTCTTTTGCTTGCATCTTACTCGATAATGGAGTTGAGCGAAGCTTCGTCAATAACAAATTCGAGCACTTACTAAGACAACAACCCCAGAAGCTAAACGAAGCCTTCACGGTGGAGATGGCTAATGGGAAAAAACGAATTAACCTAAGATATTTATGAGGGTACACCTTAACACTAAACAACCATTTATTTCAAATGGATTTAATACCACTAAATATTAGGAGTTTGGATGTGATAATCGGCATGGTTGGGTTAAGCCCCCACCGTGCTGATACTATGTGTCGCGAGAAGGCCGTTTGCCTTCACCTTCCCAATCACGAAACCCTAAAAATGTATGGTGATAAACTTGGCGCCAATCCTCGTCTTATCTCATGCATCAAGGCACATAAGTGCCTGCACCAGATGAACTACGTTTTCCTCGCCCACGTTGTGGACTAGACCAAGGAAGAAGTAAGCATACAAGGTGTTCCAATAGCATGCGATTTTCCGGATGTAATTCCCGAAGAACTTCCTGGAATACCCTAGAGAGACAGGTCGAATTTCGAATCGACCTCATACTGGGAACCACATCAATTGCCAATTCACCCTATAGGTTGACTCCCGCCGAAAATTCAGAAGTTATCCAGTCAATTAAGAAGAATTGTTGCGCAAAGGATTCATCGGACGAAGCTTCTCACCCTCGAGAGCTCCGGTCTTGTTCTTCAACAAGACGGATCCTTCAGAATGTGCAGCGATTTTAGGGAATTAAGTAAGCTCACTATCAAAAACCGATACCCACTTCCTCGGATTGACGTCCTATTTGACCAAGCTTCAAGGAGTTAGTTGCTTCTCTAAAATAGATCTAAGATCCGGTTACTATCAGCTCCGAGTCCGAGAAGAGGACATTCCAAAAACTGCTTTCCGAATTCGTCACGACCATTTCAAATCCGTTGTGATAGCCTTCGGTCTAGCGAATGCTCCCACCGTATTCATGAACCTTACGAATCGAGTTTTCCCAACCATTCCTAGTTAGCCTTTTCATTATTTTCATCAATAACATACTCGTCTGCCCACGAAGCGAGAACGAAACACTGTCAGCATCTACGACCAGCCTTGAAAGCATCAAAGCCGGAGAATATTCCGAAGAAAGCACTACATGGATGGATAAAACTCTCGAAGTCGAAAGACGAAGCTTATTGTTATAAGAGTTGAGTTGGGCATTATCTGGGTGATCGTCGATAGGTTAACCCAATCTGCCCATTTCCTGCTAGTACAGAAATCAAACAAGACGAAAAGATTAGCTTGGATCTATATCGAGGAGATCGTGAGACTCCATGAAATATCAGTATCTACTATCTCGGATCGAGATAACGGAATTTCTTCAAGACTTTGACAGTCACTTTAGAGGGCTATGGGAACATAGCTAGATATGAGCGTTGCTTACCACCTTCAAACCAATAGCCAAAGCGAACGGACCATTCAACCACTCGAAGTCATGCTCCGAGCCTGAGTGTTTGAATTCAGCAAGTCATGGGATACCCGATTGCCCTTTATTGAATTCTCACGCAATAACAGTTATCGCACGAGCATCAAGGATGCTCCTTTCGAGACTCTTTATGGTCGTAAATGCAGATCACTCATCAGTACTCTCACGGGACCATAAAACCATTCGCGAAACGACAGAGAATATAATCCAAATCTGAACTCGACTTCAACCATCACGAGACAGACAAAAGAGTTATGCTGACAAATGACGAAAACCTCTGGAATTCCAAGTCGGAGGCCGGGTACTATCGAAAGTCTTTCCCTGGAAAGGAATGATTCTCTTTAGGAAACGGGAAAACTGAACCCGCGATACATTGGACCGTTCGAGATTCTTGCCCGGATTGGTCCAATGGCTTATAGGCTGCAGCTACTTGCCGAACTCAGCAACGTACACCCCGTGTTCAGCGTCTCGAATCTGAAAAAGTGCATATCAGGCAAAACTCCTATCATTCCTTTAGAAGAGATCGAAATAAATGAGAATCTCCTGTTCGTCGAAGAACCAGTCGAGGTATTGGATAGGGAAGTAAAGCGTACTAAACAAAGCCGCATTCCGATTGTGAAGGTTCGATGGAACGCCAAGCGTGGATCGGAATTCACATGTGAACGCGAAGACCAGATGAAGCAGAAGTACCCTCACCTATTCTCTCATTCATGATCCTATCTTTCGAAAGAATTTCGGGACGAAATTCCCTCTAACGAGGGGATGATGTCACAACTGGAATTTTGCTAGGAAATTCTATTCCCATGTAAACATCATCCATTGTAAAAGCATGTACTCTAAGTGAATACTATACTCTATTCTCGTTCAAATACATCTCATATGTTCAACTAAGGGTTGGAAACCTTAGAAATCCCGGTTCAAGTTCTTTATGGACTAGGACCCTCTTATTGGACCCAATTCACAAATCTATAACATTTTGGACCATTTGGGCCTAGAATGATTCATTCTAACCCTAATGGGCCTTATTGGGCCATAACTAATCCAATTAACCCTAAGAGGCTATAAATCCATTCTTTTATGTCAAATTGGGCCGTAGATGCACTTAAGGGCCCAATGGGCCGAAACTTATTTATTGGGCTTCACAAAATCAAGAAAAGCCAAGAGTGGGCCAAACTAATTCAATTTCATTCATCTTAAGCCTAATTCTCGGCCCAATGAAGAAAAGAAAAGAAAAATAAAAGGAAATTAGAGGAATTATGAGAGCTTGCCACCTCTTTATTGCATGGAGGGTCTCCATGCACATCACCTCACTCCCTCTCTCCTCCCTTCTTCTTATTCTGGGCCAAAACACCTCACACCACCCTCATTCTCTCAAAAATCATTCAAAAAAACTCTCTCAAAACACTCAAGAACATCCTCCTTCCTTCTATCCAAATTTTCGAGATGTCTAGGTGTTTCAAGAAGATCTTCACTAAAGACCATCAATCTTGGGTAAGTCTTGCTTAGATCCATGGATTAACTTCTTGATCTCTTCAAAAATCTCCTCTTACACCCATATTTTGTGGATCATGTTCTTAGAACTATCTAAGTTCAAGATCTACTCAAGAAAGCTTGCTAGGATCAAAAATCTTCTTCCACTTCTTCATCAAAACCGATCCATCACCCCAAGGTGAGTTCATACCCCTTGTTTTCGGTTTTCATATGATTTTGGGGGAGAATACAAGTTGCTTTGTGTAGATCTATGTGTATAAGCATGATTATGTGTGTTTTCCATGAATTATTTGGTGATTATGTGTTGATTTCTTCATTAATCTAAAAATATGTTAAGAACTTGAAGTTTATCACTTGGATCTTCATAAGAACCTTGAGAAAAGTATGTTTTATCACATATATTACATATAAACTTGTAGATCTGGGAATTATACACTTAAAATAGCAAAAATGAGTGTTGTGCTCAAAGATCTATAACTTATACTAAAAAATCAGCTTTTGACAGGAAAGTTTTAGCCCAATCTCGAGCTGTTTTGACCCTCTTAATGGAAATATTTTTCAAAACTGTTTTACATGGATAAAGTTCAGATTTATACTTTTAAAATTACTACTCTCACGTTTTCATACGATTTTTCTACAATTTTTGGCGAATTTTACAAAACTGCCTATCATATTTGAAATAATTTCGGACCAACCTGTGAAGGTGAGTAATTTCACACTAGTTTGAGGCCATCAAAAATTATGAGAAAAATTTAGAACAAAGTAGACAAAATTTCCAAACTTCCAGAATTTACGGATCCAAATTTCGACTTACGATGATATTTCTACAAATTTTCCAAAAACTAGGTCGGAAAAGCCCAAAACCAGAAAAATGTGTATTTTCACAAAAATCAAGCCAAAAATGATATTTTTGACAAAAATGAGTTTAAAATGTTATTTTTACCACAAACTAGTCATCAACACAAGTTTTGAACAAAATGGAGACTAAAGTGTTATTCTTACAAAAATTGGGCATTAATCGTAAACTTTTGGCTTATTGGGCCAAGAACGTCATTTTTACAAAAAGTGGGCTTTTATGCTATTTTAAGTGAATACTTGAACCAAAACCAACGATAAACTAACAAACGGATTAATTTGATCATTTTCTAGGTTATTGGGCCTTAGTGGCCCATTTTTATGTGTGATAGGTCATGTATACTATTTATATGTTTATTGGGCCTCATTGACCCATTAACATGTGCGACGGATCTTGGATACTATTTGTGTGCTATTTGGGCATGTAAATACCTTACATGTGAAATGGGCCTTAGTTGTCCTTTCATATATATATTTCGGGCCCATGTTATATAATCTCATTCCAATTGGGTCTTGAAATGATTTACATGTTTAGAGATGCCTTAGTGGTTCACTTACATGGATCATTGGGCCTAGAATGAGTTTATACCTTTCTTCGCGTAAATTCGATTAAGGATCTAGTGAGTTTTGTCGGTTGGCACCTATTAAGTGTACGATCGTAGCCTGTAGTTATAACCAGAGTATCTTGGAGGGAGAGCGGGGATTTGTGTATAGATCTATACGGGGATGACACCCCACACCTGATCTGTTCGCTACAGTTAGACTAACTCAGTCTAGGGTGAAGAAAACCTTATAATCAAAATAAAAATCGGCGTCCAACGACGCCAAGACAGGTAAAATTGTCATTATTTAGTATGGTTATGACGGCTCGCTTAGAGGAATTAACTTTATGAAGTTTACGGAAGACCATTCTTTTTTTTTTTTACAGACAACATCGGGTTGTCTGGGAACATTCTCTTTACATGCTCTTTACATTCTCTCTACATTCTCTTTACCCTTTTAGTCAAATAAACAATAACATACATGCATTAATACAAGATCTGACACAAACACACTGAACAGTTTGCAGAAAATATAGGATTTCTGGTGGTTTTCAAAGTTATACAAATCATTTTCACAAACATGCTTATGAACTCACCAACATTTTTATGTTGACCGTTGTTCAAAATAACTTGTATTCTCAGGAAACCGTTGAAGCAGGATGAACGAAACAAACTAATGGATATTGAGTTATATTTTGTTTCATCATACTCTTACTATTTTGGCATGTAATATTCAAATACAATACTCGATGTAAACAATGAATGTTGTTATATTACATGTGTGATGATGATGATGTTATGTTTCAATTATATACTCTGTAATGATATTTCAAGATGAAGTCACGCACAAGCCCCCGGACGTTTCCGCCGTCTGGTTCGGCGGTGTGACAACTATCTCATATTCAGATCCATCAGGTATCTCAGGCTCTTGTGGTCAGTGTAAAGAGTGAACCTAACCCCATACAGGTAATGCCTCCAAATCTTCAGGGCGAAAACCACATCCCCCAACTCCAAATCATGGATCGGGTAATTTGCATCATGAGGCATTAACTACCTCGAAGCATAAGTAATCATTTGACCTCTCTGCATAAGTACTTCTCCTAATCCTGATATCGTCGCGTAACAATATTCCAGAAAATCCTCCATACCGTTGGGAAGAGTGAGAATCGAAACCTATCATAATCTCTGTCTTAGCATCTCCAAATATGTGTGATGATCAGTCCCCAATAGGAAAGTAACATTCTTCTTTGTTAAGCGGGTTAATGGTACAACAATATTGGAGAAATCCTGGATAAATCTCCGGTAATAACCTTCCAAACCAAGAAAACTCCAAATATGAGATGGTATCCTCGGGGCCTCCCACCGCATCACCGCCTCAATCATGGTCGAATCGACCAATATACCTTTCTAGTTCACGATATGCCCTAAAAACTACACCTCACGCAACTGGAACTCACATTTGGAGAACTTGGCATAAATCCTCTCACTCCTCAAGGTATCTAATACCTCCTGTAAATGCTCCTCGTGCTGCTCCTTTGTTATGGAGTAGACCATAATATCATCAATAAACACAATTACTGACTGATCCAACATTGGTGCATTGGTGAGCCCAAATGGAATCATCACGAACTTGTAATGACCATAACGAGTCCTGAAGGCTTTCTTCCACACGTCCTCGTCTCTGAACCTCATCTGGTGGTAACCCAAACACATATCAATCTTGGAGAACCTAGATGTAACATGATGTTGGTCAAATAAATCGTCGATCATCGGGAGAGGATAATGATTCTTCATCGTTAACTTATTTAACACCTGGTAGTCAATGCACATCCTGTATGAACTGTCATTTTTTTTCATAAATAGGATTGGTGCTCCCCATGGCGAACTACTTGGTCTGATAAACCCCTTGTCAAACAGCTCCTAAAGCTGCGTAGACAACTCCTGCATCTCAGGAGGTGCTAATCGATATGGTGCCTTGGCTATCGGAGCTGCACCAGGAACCAAATCAATCCAGAACTCAACCTGCCTCTTGCGAGGCACTCCAGGTATATCCTCAGGGAACACATCAGAAAAATCCCGAACGGTGAACACATCTCTCACGGTCGTTGTCCCCTCGACGCGAGTATCCGCCACATATGCCAAGAATCCAGAACAACCCCTACTAAAATATATCCTAGCTCTCATAGCTGAACAGAGATTTGGTCCATGTTGACCACCCTCACCATATAAAGAACACTGAAATCCAACTTATAACGAAGAAGTTGTTACCCGTCGAAGTTTCACGATTAAAGCGACACGGCGCCACATATCGTAAAAAGTGAATTTTTGATAAAATACTTTTTAGCCTTAGCAACCTAAACGAAAGTCGTAGTAGACGTTGAACCGAGAGCAGGCATATAAAGAACGTCCAAATCTGACTTCGTTAGAGGAAGTTATGATTTTTATAAGATTTAGCGTAGCAATACACAGCCTAGAAATCGAATTTTAGATTGATCGATTTCTAGCCGACACAACCTAAACGAGAATTGAAGATCTCGTTAATAGGAGCTCAACGATATAAAGACAGTAAAAAAATGGACATCGGATGACAAAGTTATGAATTTTTAACGGACTTTAACTGTCTAAGCCTGTTAATATATAAATTTAAAAATAAAGTCAAAATTAGCCAACGGAGTCCAAAGAAAAGTTGTAGAGCACGTCACTACCTATGCGTGGATATAAATAACTTCAAAAACGGGGCTTGTATGTGAATGCTATGAATTTTAGAAGAAAATTAATTTTTGGATTAAACCTCGAAGTGCCACATGGCAAGATCTGGGCTACTATTTCTTCCCCACGGCTTGGAACGAGATTGCGACACATGGAAAATTACGCCCAACATACCTCTTAGGTACGCCCAACATACTTATGTTTTACCCATTACGCCCTGCGTAATGTTGAGTACGTCTAGCATACTGGGCACTGGGCAGCCTATAAATAGAGCTCGTTTTTCACTCTTTTCTCCCACACCTTCTCAACCAATTCTCTCCCAAACACCCCCAAACCCTCTAAGCCTTTCCATAGAACCTCCTAGGTGTTAGTATCAATGCCCTGAGTTCCAGAAAGCCCCAAGAAGAAGAGCTTTCAATTCAGAAGTTTAGCCCACACAGAGCTTGGTTCCTCGCTAAACCCCCTTGTAAGTGAGTTAAGCTTACCATACTTTAAGTATAACTTATGTTTAAGTTCATTATCGTTATTATGAACCTATAAACAAGATATATCAGTGATTCCAAGTCATTATACTGATTAATTGTCACACCCCAAAACCAAGAACGGCGGAAACGTTCAGGGGTGGAGGACGTCATGTAAAGTATCATAACAGTGCAAAGTAGTAAACAAGCAACAACATCATCCATTGCATTAAAAGTCAAGTTTTAATACATGAGTGTTCTTTCATAGTAATAAGACACCAAAATATGTAATCAAAATAAAAGACGAGTCTTGTTTGTGCTCCGTCTTCTCATAACCTGGTCATCGTACCTGTCTACTGGTGACCTGAGAATACAAGTTATTTTGAAAGTGTAGATCAGCATAAAGCTGGTGAATTCATAAGTATTATGGTGTCATTGATTTGAAAGCCTGTTATGAAAGACTTGTAAATGTTTAATAAAACATTTAGTATAAGTGTGAAAACCGTAGAAAATCCCATATTTCCTACTAGTATAAAAGGTAGTCTTCTACCCAGACCTGAATGCTTTGAAAGATGCATTTCTGTATAAATGAAAGTTTTTCCCATGTGCGACTATTATTATAAATATATAGTCTACCTCATCGTTTATGTGAATGTGTCTAACAGCTGGGTGTAGAATGGTTAGTCCCGTACATATATAATAGTATCTACACATATAATATGTAATAGTATCTCATCATATAGTATCTATGTAATAGTATCCATGTAAGAGTATCCATGTAATAGTATCTCTTCATATTGTATGTAATGTATTAGTATAGACTCATGAATGAACTGACTCTTGTGTAATTCCTTGTAATAGGAATAGTAGTTTGTATCCCCTAAACTATACCTATAATAGTTTACTGGAATGTAAATTGAATGTCCAAGTAGGTTTATACACCCTTGCTACACAAGAGTGTTGGAAACTGAAGAAAGAATGAAAGCTCTCATATCAATACATATGTATATGAAACACAAGTGTATAGATATGGTTTTTAACAATAAGTTGAAAGAGGTTTTGTAAAACATTTAAGTGTTTTGAATAATAAATAATGATGACTTGATGTCAGTTTATAAAATAATTCAAAAGTAAATCATTTGATAACAAAGTATAAAACAGCCGAAAACTATTGTATTTATCACATTTTGAAGTATGTGAAATCAGTTAGTTGAAAACACAGTTATAAATCACATGTGATTGATTCTATAACTTCCTGTTTTTTACTTGTATTCCCCCATGAAAGCATTTAAAATCATTTAAAAGATTGATTAAGGGGTATGAACTCACCTGTAGTGGGTGGTTGTGGATGAACTGAATGATGTAGGATCCTAAGTGTCAAGTGAAGACTTGTACACACACAATGATCCTAGTTAACATATAATCACATATATGTATCCAATTAGTCATAAAACAACTAATTAACCAAGTTTAAGACATCCTAAGACATGTAAAACACTTGATTTAAGTGCTATAAGTCATAAGGATTGCATCTAAGGGTGGTAGGACCTTGCTATTGAGTTTGGGGTTCAAGGGTAAACTCCCTTGGAGTTTACGGTTTTGTGACCATAACTCCTTGAGTTTACGGTCGTAAACCCATGAGTTTACGGCCGTAAACTCATGTTTCTTTGACCACTTTGTGTTTTGAAGGCTTAAAGATCACAAGAAGCATTCTTACTTCATGTTTAAGCCTTAGGAAGATATTAGGGCACCATTTCACTCCTTTAGGGAGTTTACGGTCCTTGTACCAATTGTCTTTGGGTTTACGGCCGTAAACCCAAATGATTTATGGTCTTTTGATGTTTTCAAGTACTAAACACATTAAGGAAGGGGTCTAGACTAGTTTCCAAGGCTTAGTAGCAACTAGGGCACACTTTGGCACCCTTAATAGGGTTTACGATCCAAGGTGTTCTTGGACCATAAACACCTTTGATCCTTTGTTTCCTTGGTGTTTTCTTGATGTTTAGAAGTGTAACAAGCCTTATAACACACTAGGGTAGGAGTACTTACTAGGTAGAAGCTTGAAAAGGTGCTAAAAGTCCAAGAACACTAGTGTGTGTTCTTGGTGTTCTTGGTGAAACTTGAAGATCTACACTTTTGGAATGATTTCACAGATGGAATCATGTTAGATCACTAGATTAAGGTAGATATCAACTTATTAGGGCTAGAAACACTTACAAGTTGAAGATCTTGAAGAAATGTTGGAGGATACTTGAGAGAGAATTTGGTTTTGGATCTTGAAAATGTGAAAAGCGGTAAAATATGACTAAGTGTCAAATTTATACCCCCCTTTTTAGGGTTTACGGCCGTAAACACATTTGTTTAGGCCGTAAACTCCAAACTTTTGGAGTTTTGGGACATTATTGTTGCACAATAAATCCTAGGGCATCCTCTCTCCTGTCATCTCCTGAATTACTAACTTTAAAACACTAGAACTTAATCCAAAAAGCCTGAAAGTTAGCAGAAACTGTTCTGACTCTTATCGAAGTGAGAGATTGTATAGAATAGAAATTTTGGGTTGTCACATTAATCTACTTATGGGGATTATGTTTAGGCTGTGATTTAGTGAGGTGTTTAAAGTGGGATTTCCAAACAGTATACTTCGTATACCAAACGAACCCTACCTCCGATATGATCCTACCGAGTTGTTCCTTACTTGATAGAACTTGAAGTAGACTTTGAGTTAATGATGAATCTAGACTACTAATTAGTTGCACTAAATATTAGACTAAAACTTAGCAGTAATAATACTAGGTTTCGTCAAAGGAAAAGACAGTTGCTAGAAGCGAACCGCCGCCCGAATTCCAAGTCATCGTTTTATCAAGTGAGTGCATAGTTACTTTCATCTTACACATAGATATGAAGTATTTAATATTAATACATGCTATATATGCTTATTATCCGTGTTCCTGATATCTATGCTAGATGAACGATTTATACATGTTTTACTTGATTTAAACTATATATATGTATTTTTTATACCTATAAATATATTGGTTAAACATGGGTAGATGAAAGATGATATGGATGAAGAGACATGAAAGATGATATAGATGTCGAGAGGAGGAAGATGATGAGAAGCCTTGACTTTGAAGTTGATCCAATCATCTAGTAGAGTATAGATAACAACCACAGACTATTCTAGACAGTCCAGTGGAACGGTAGCAGGCTCGCAACCTGTAGGTGTTTTTGAACTACGTGTTCACCAGATGTACTCTAAAACCCCTGGCAACTATGGACTTAATGCCTTATGAATGAACATTGGCAGCTGTGGACTTAGTGCCTTACAAATGAATATTGGCAGCTATGCTTAATAGATAACATCAACAGCTATGGATGTAGTGCCTGTTGGATAAACCCTGGCAGTGATGGACTTCATGCCTATACCTTAGGACAATCCTTAGGAATGAATGAATGAAAAACAGATGATTCTTAGGGAATATTCTTAATAATAAGGAAGATAATGTGGATGGGAAATTGGGTTAATTTTTTGATGATTAAACATAATAATTATATTATTGTGGGTTGAAAACCCTATGTACTCACCAGGTTTACCAACGTGACCCACTCAGTTTATTGTATCACAGATGGCTATATGAAAGATACATTATGCAGAGAGATTCAAGGAGTATTAGGCCACTAGTTTAATTACTGTAAGGCTTGTAATATTTCGTTATGCTTATGTTTCTATATTGACGATGACATCCCAATGTTTTAAAATAAATAAAAAAAATACATTTCTTTGGAAATAATTTGATAATATCATTGCCATGTTTTTCTAGGAACAAATTCCGAAATATGATTCTTCAAAAGGATACTCTGATTTTTGAAATAAGCATAAAAAAATCGGTCTTTTTTGGCCGTGAAATTGGGGATGTCACAGTTGGTATCAGAGCATTAGTTTAAGCGAACTAGGAATTTTAGGAAATTTATACACTTAAAATTAGAATGCTAAGCGATGATTGTGAGATGAGTGGCTGATATATTTAGGAAGTATGTCTGAATAGACACGAGCACTAACTTATTTAGGGAAGATGCCTGAATTGCTTTTATGTACTAAATGATTTATGCTATAAAATGTCTTATATGATTTATGATGCTATCGTTTGATCGGATCTATGGCCTATTGCCGATCGGATCTGGAAACTTTATGTGTTCAGATTTCTAAACGTTTAATTACGATATTAGAACTGCTATGTAACTTTTCAGAGTGATACGGAGATTTATACGTCTATCGTAAATAATGCTTTCCTCTCTTAATTTTCTTTACTGCATACCGAACGTCTGATTTGGTGTATAGATCGACATGGTGAGAACTCGAAGTGGGTCAGGAAAAGGTAATCAGCAGCCTAAGGCACGAGTGATTGAGTGTGCACTAGAGGTACAACTGCACCCGAGCCAATCACGATGGGAGGAGTCCAAGCAATGCTTCAAGCTATGATGGCCGAAAAAAGGGAGGAGATGAGACAAATGTTGCTTAAGAATAGGGATGAACCTACTGTGTCTGTTGTGCAGCCCGAAATGAATGAAGAACTGTCAAAAGAGGGATATTACGGTCGTATGGTGAGTCAAGCTGAACCCCGAGTGGTAAGGAGGAACAACCCGGACAGAGGGATTGATAGGGATGGGCGTATATATAATAACTTTTTTGGGTGCCAACCCACCAAATATTTATGGAAGCCCGAAGCAAGTAGAGATCATGGACTGGATCTCCGAGATGGAGATGGTATTTGAAAATTGTAATTGCAGCAACAAGTAGAAAACCGTCTTTGTAGTTAGACAAATAAAAATCGGAGTTTTAAGTTGGTGGAAGTTTTTGGCTGATACAGTGCCACGGGTAGAAGCCCTGAGGATGTCTTGGGAAGCATTAATGTAGCATTTGAAAATGCAATACTACTCAGAGATAGATCTGATAAACCTAAACAACGAGTTTCGGAACCTGAAGAAAGGGAAGATGAGTGTTGATGAGTATGCCACTGTATTCACCAAGAAGACAAGTGTAGAAGGAAACACATTGGGAGATGCTCTAAAGAGGTGACCTGCTTCAAATGCGGGAATACTGGTCACTATGCCAGCGAATGCATGACCAAGATAGAAGTATGCTTTAAGTTTGGTGAAGAAGGAAACTTCAAGAAAGACTGCCCAAAGAGGGAAGGAGCTACAAAGCCAAACGTTCCGCCGAAGCCAAAGGCAAGAGCATTCCAGACGATCCCTGATGAAGTAGGTGACGATTCGAGGGATCATGAGTAAGGATCTATATATCCGAAGAGCGAGATATAAAGTAGCTATATAGATGGTATCATGTGGTGTAGCCTAGTATAATAGGCCTAGTGTAGGGTGAACTTGAATATCTATGTAATCGATTCAAGAAATAATATAAACCTTGGTTATGTTATCTGATAAGTTAAGTTGCTATATAATTTTCTTGTGTGGTGACTTGGAGAACTACGGGACAAGACTTGGGACGAGTATGAGTAGGTGTGAAAGGTAGCAAAGGCTTATACTACCAGAAGCACGGGACTCACACTTGGATCAGGGAAAGTCACAAGGTTACCAATGTGCTAGTAATTTATTCCATTTTGTTCATGTGTTTCGTTAAAATTGTTTTGATAATCACTAAGAAGATGACTATTATTTTGATCCTGGTGGTCATATAATATCGAGTCCGAGTAAGATAAGTATTATATGTGGTTCAGAGAACCAAGTTCAATGTAGCATCCGACTTAAGCCAAAAGATTGAAGTGAAAGATAATCGAAGAGATCAATAGAAGTATCGTAATCACCGTGAAAGTAAGAACACTACTAGAAAACATCCCTTTAATGACATGCAATCAATGACACACACTGATAGAGAACACGTATTTGTGTGTGCCCTAAAAATTAATGTCAGTTTTCCACAATATGAAGGATAGAGGACACACATTTATGCGTGCCCTAAAATTAGTGTCCAACAAAAAAATTAAAAACACAGAGGGCACCTACCATAAAAAAGTGTTTCGTGTAGAACTGTCATTTTACATTTTTTCATGAACACACATTCTTCAATTTTTTAATTGCCAAGGGGGGGAATGAAATACCAAAAAATTGAAAACCCCGCCTGATACTCTCCTCCTTCTTCTTCGTATGTTGTGAAATCCGCTTCGATCAAAAGAAACCCTAAAAGCATTGTGTGGGTTCCTGATATGCGATTTTTAGTTGTGAAGTTCCTGAAATCATATTTTTGACTTCCTGATATGCGATTTTTCCGAATTGGTATTTGGTGTGTACAAGATCGATAATTTCATATCTTTGAAGTTCTTAAACTCCTCTTCGATCAAAAGAAACCCTAAAACCCCGCCTGATACCCACCTCCACTACCTCCAACCCACATCGAATCTTCAGGCCTCGCTCGACGACAATGTACACACCTTATCGACCAACACTTCATCCACCATCACCGTTTGCAGGTCTCCAACCCCATCCTCGGGCGACCAATGGATGATGTTCGCGCAAGTCAAATTGGCGTGATGCGTCTTGTCACTATTAAAACCACGCACCAACATTTTGCTTGCAAGTCAATCGCGATGCAGAAGCTGATTAACAAGGATGACATCGACGTTGTCCGTCGAGAGCTCCATGGTGCCTACGAGGATCGCTTGCAATTCTATCGATGATTGTCATCCGCTCACAGGGCCAAGAAATTGAAATCAATGGGTTAGGGTTTTGTCAATTTTTCGTTCAGTAATTTTCTCGTTCAGTAATTTTTTGTGTTTCCTAATTATTGGTATTGTAGTTTGTCAATTCTACCAGCCACCATGGCTTGCGCTGCTGTCACCAATATTCTCTCTTTCTAATTTTTTTCTTTCATAGCTTAGGTGAAAGATACACTTTTGAACAGATATTTGAAAGAGCATCAGCTCCACCAACATAAGTTGCATCTGAATGCCATGCTTCAGGGAAAGCTTCATTAGCTTGAGTACCCCACCACACAGCTAACATAAGCTCTCCTTTCAGCTTGTATGTCCAAGATAAGAGAATCTTATTTTTAAGGCTCATTTGGTTCACTTTAGTATCTAATTTTCTTTTCTATCTGAGGTCACTCTATTGGAGTAACGTGTTCAACTTAAAATTTGGTCTGAATGTCCATTTGTTTGCAACAGATGCTGTTAATTCAATTAACGACACAATCATCACATATGGACAGGTATGTATCGCATCTAATCTTATGAATTAACTATGTACAATTGAACTTTATTTTAAGAGACGCATGACAAATCAGAGTATATTATTTTATCAGTAGTTTGAAGTTGAACTTTGTGATAACTGTGTAGTGAGTGTTAATGTGTTATCAGGTTATTGCTATTACCGATTCAGTCAGCTCTAGTAATCTGTTATGTGATTGTATCACTATTAAAGAAGCTAAATAAGAACTACATTGAAGCCTTTTTGCTAGTTATATGCTTTTCCATTAGATATCTCTATTGTTCAAATAGATTTAAAAGAGATCCCTCACCTTTAATATGATATTAATGAATTCTCTTATGCACTTTAACAGACAGGAGCAGGGAAGACTTTTACAATGGAGGTGATGTACATTTCAGTAAAATACAATGTTTCATTAACACTTGTTTTAAATGAAGTCCATATTTGACTTTTTTAACAGGGAGCCAACATTGCTATCATTGAATTATAATTACCATATTTTGATATTTCAATAGGTGTCTTGGTTGTGTATTGTCCAGCACGAGTAAAAATATTCTCTGGTAACTCACAATTAGACATGAACCTTGTTGGAATGGGTGCTACTATTTTAGGGATGCAGACCCCTATAGGATTCCTAGTGGCTAAGGCTCTTACTACTTCAGCTACACCATATTACCAAGGTACCCCTCCTGGGGTTAGCCATGCTCTTGCATTGGATGTGTTCTTGGTTCAGGTGAAATTTATTTATTCATGTTTTAATTATATATTTTTTCATGAATTATTTAATGATATGATGAATTTATAGGTCAATTACACTGCCAGAGAACACCTCGATTCCTAGGGCGGCTTGAGGTTTTTTTTCCAGGGGTATTATGGTAATTTGTTTTAGTGGACATGTTGTAGTGTGGTTTAAGTTGACTAGGGTTGTAGTTTTTCTTCCTATGAGTTAAAGAAATGCATGAAATTGAAGGTTTACATACAATATAATAAATTTGTAGGGTGTGTTGATCACATTGTTAATGAATGTTGTTGCATACAACTATTGATTTATGGTTTGTCCTCTGTGTCTACAATTCACTTACAAATATATCGGAAAGGGAAGATATAATTTTTTTAGGATATTTTGACCCATAAAACGACAAATTCACATAATAAAATTCTTCAACGAGTTTTGCATGAAAAACCAACTTTTCTGAACTTTTTCGGTTTGTCCTCTGTGTCTACAATTCACTTACAAATATATGATGTCACAGAGTATAAGTATGTGAAAGTTGGATATATTCGTGTTACTAAAAGATCACATTCACACACAAGAATATCCTGTTGTACCCCAAAATTAAATAAAAAGGATACTAAATTACTTTTTGGAGGATTTCAAACATACTTTGAACTTGTAGAAAGATAAAGATGATGTAAATGTTCAAGTTGTTATATTTTTCCTAGTATTTTAATGAAATGCACAGAGAAAGTATTTGATTGACTTGGTAACGTATGCATGTTGGCAGGTTGAAAAGTTGAAATCCAAGCTTCTTGAAAATATACAACAGTTCCTTGGGGAACTTGATCGCTCTAAAGAGATAATAGGTATGGGTTCTCCTGAATCTACCAATGAAGGAAGTGAATCTGATTACATTCCTTGTTTTCCTGAGGTAATTACAAATACATAACTGTTTTCAATTGCAAGTTAATCATGAGCTGCCCAATTTTTTGAATAGGTTCCCACTCGTGAATTTGTGGAAGATGTTCACGCATATCATGTCTTTTTCCCTGATTCAGAGAAGCAATTGGTGAAACTCATGCAATATTTGACCACAAGGTAATAATAATAATAATAATAATAATAATAATAATAATAATAATAATAATAATAACAATAACAATAATAATAATAATATGCATCTGCATCTTGTTGTGTTGACACCTAATTGGTGTTTGGTTGGTTTATCAGGCACTTTTAAGCTGCCAGACAACAAATACAGCAATGGATATCTCCAGCAAAATTATCCAACCGAATTCGTATGTATTACTGTTTATGGACAGAGTTAATTCATCAGTAAGACCGATTGTTACCAGAATTTGAGATGAATAAAACGTGTTGATGATGACTTACTTTTACTTACAGGGTTTATATGGACTGATGTCCTCATTATGGATGAAGTCTTACCGAAGGCTGGTCTACAAGATTTGGTTTTGAGGTCATCATCTATACTCTTTAGTCTTTACTATGTATCTATCTATAAAAATGTTGATGGGTTTAGGCTGCTTGTGTTGTTTTCAGTGAGTATGTTGCTAGCTCTTTTACCCATCTTCATGAAATATCTGGTTAGTCAGTCTCTGTCTCTGTATATATGTAAAGAAAGATTTTTTTTTAAATATGAACAAGGATAAAAGTGTAATTGCTTTGGTTGGTTTTCTTCTGATTTGAACTACCAGACACTCTCCTGCAAATTCAAAAGTAAGATGGCACAGGCAAGGAGTATCCTTTGGGAGCTGCCCTTGAGGCCACCAAAAATACTTTGATTCAAGGTAGTACAAAACTCTTATTGCTAGATCATTTTGCTTCCACTCTCATACATACATACGTACTATGAGTATTATTAATTAGTTGATATTGATATTGTAACTAACATGATTATTGTGTAGGATTTCCGTGTTGTTCTTGATCAAGAGTTGGGATTCGTATTGATGCTAAGAGACATGATGATTGGTTGGATACATGAAGGGTTTTAGAGCGGCTTAAGACAAATTAATGATGAGTTACTGAAACAAGAAGGTGCCCCTTTATAGCAATGTAGTATTAGGTTATATAGTTAGGGAAAACCTCTTAATAACAATAATCAGATCCCTTTAATATTAATGTATTACAATTTTTTGATATGATGTTATTGGATGAAATTGATTGTTTTCGTATATATTTGTTTTTATATTTTTGTGTTATGCATAAAAGAGTACCTTAAAGGCACGTTATATATACTTTGGTTTTCAAATGGAAGAGCTCGGGGTGATTGCAGAGCACACCCCACATGTTTCCGCATTCTGTGAACTACTCTAATTTGATGATGTTTTGCTAAATCTCAATTCCCTTGGTTTTATGGGAAACATATGTATTAACGATTTATTAATCTAAAAACAAAAATTTTATGTCATTATTTTTTGGGACATTACAAGTTGGTATCAGAGCCTTGGTTTGAGGGATTTTGGCACACTCTTGGGTGTGTCTCAACTCAAACTGAGGATTTGGTAAGGTTTTTCAAAAAAGAAATACATTTTCTTAAGAAATAGGTTTTCTGAAATAAGAAAAGGGTGTGGTGCATGCAATCAGCCGAGCTCAAGTAAGTTTCTCCGAAAATACCCATACATGTCATCTGTTATGCTTTGATCTATGAATCTGTGAATCGTATGCTAGTTAGGGCTAAGGATCTGCTCAGTTTTTTGCATGATAGAATTCTAGGAGAGATGCCTTGTATGTCTATTGTATGAGCTTATATACTTGCATGCTAGTTCTGATTAACCAGTGATAGGGTGGCCTGATATGTGATGCCTACGATCCTATGAAGCATGGGATGCTGGATTGGGTTTGATTTGGATGTGTGTAGAAAACAGTAGCGAGAGTGCGAGCTCCTAGTATAAGTTGTAGTATGTGGGATTAGAGTGCTACTGCTCGCGTGCTGCTTGCTTTCCGCTTTGTGGAAATATTAGGTGATGGGAGTTAACTACTAAGTGAATATGTCAAGTCACATGTGACAAGGGTTGATTAATCTCAGAGTGATGGATTTGACCCTATTGCGCAACTCTTGTCTGATTCCAACCATTGTAGGGATGAGTCTGTTACTCGAAGGATTATCTAAGCTATGTTGCATGTGATTGTATTTATAAGGTGGGTGACTAGCATTATGAGGAGTTCTTCAACAGCTAATGGCAGGGTGAGGTCAGGAACCTAGGAAAGCCTAGGGGTTGCTTCATTGGGTTTTCTTGCGCGGGCTAGCAAGTGTTCGTTTATGGATTTGAGAAGGTGACTTAGAGAATTCGAGAGGATTCTTGAGAAAGTATGGATAGGTGTGGAAGGTATTATTGACCCCGTACTACTGAAAGCACAGGATCCATACTTGAATCGGGGAGAGTCTTGGAGAATGTAGGAAGCTGATAGGATGAGGATTCTTATATATTCATATCTTTTTCATGTTGTTTCGGTATGGTGTTGAGCACTCGGAACTAGGGTTCAGATTTTGGTTCTGGCTTAGAAGCAGGTACTGAGCCGATCGATACGCGGACGCAGGAGTTCACCATACTGGGCATTACTCCCGGTATTTTGGAATGGACCTCGGTGGTCTTTGATTCAGTCAAGGTAAGGATTATGGAGCTCTTGGATTGTCATCTCGGGGCCTTTTGGGCCGAGGTTGTAGTAGGGCAGTTGGGGGCTCATCTTGAGCCCAAAGCTTGTGGATCTCTATAATCCTTCAAGAATGAGGATCCTATTGTTAGTTCTTGTCATTTGGGATCGCATGGGAGTTTTTCTCCATGTCCTCAGGGTGGTCGGGGTATCTCAGGAGGAGGATGTCGGGATTCATTCGGATGCTCTTGCAGGTATGTTATCTTCTGGGTTGTTATCGGGAATTTGTATTGCGTTGGAATTTTGCTTGGGTATCGGAAAGTTATATCTCGGGTTTCTCCTCTGCTATTGGCTGGGTTATCATAGATCGTGATATGTCATTCTACATGTCGAGAGTCTTTGATAAATCTTCAAAGGGTCGTATCTTGATTGAGTGGGTTTCAGCATGTTCAGTTGTTGATCCGGGTCTTTCTCTGGATCAATTCAGGGGTGTTGCTTGGAAGATCTTTGGTCAGGGTTCAGTGGTTTTATCATTTGTTCGGGTATGATCGGCGGTTGCCTATGGAATAACTTTTGGGTTCAAACCCTATCGTTTCCTGGAGAGGAGCGGTAGCAGAAAAGATGGTGGTGTCAACTGCATGAGTTGTTTGATCATTGGAAATGTTTGCGGAGTTGTATGTTCGTATCCGTTGAAGACGGTTAGAGTTCAGTGGTTCATTGAGAATGGAATTTGGAATGGATGTTCGTCAGTGCATGGAAAGGGTTGTGGTTTTTGGTAGCCAACATAAGAACTTAAGTAATTGCCATGGTATCATGGGAAGTGATTTGGATAAGCAGAATGGTTAAGATTTAAATAGTATTCTTCAGGATTTCAAGAATTGGGAAATTATTGAGTTTGGGTAACAATGGAACGTTATTATTGATTAGCGCAGGTCATAGGCGATTCATGATATATAAGGTTGATGGGTTGGGAATCCATCAGATTTAAATATTGAGAAAGCTTCGTCGAATCCGACTGGGGGGAGAATCTATCAGGTTTTTCGGAAGGCAGGAAGGTTGTAAACTAGGGCAAGTTTCACATCCTAGCCCAAGTGATCGTTTATATTGAGGTTGTGTAAAGGGGAGTTGAGGAAACTTCCAACTGCTGGTCAGCGTCTTCCTAATTATGCATAGCAGGCTTGTGGTTGAGTCCAGGTTGGGTATGACAACCCGTTATTTTCAAATCAATGTAATAGTATAGATCAATTTGTAGTTCTTTTTAAAATAATAAAGAGAAATTTTGTATACTATGTGCATTTACATAAATATAGTGGTAGAGATTGTAACAAGGTTTCCAAAAATATAAAGAACACTGAAATCCGAGTTATAACGAAGAAGTTATGACCAATCGAAGATCCGTGTCAAAACCGGCAAAACACTGCTAAGCGTAAAAAACGAATTTCAAAAAAGTGCTTTTTAGCCTTAACAATCGAAATGAAAGTTGTAGAATACGTTAAACCGAGAAATTTCATAAAAATAACGTCAAAATCCGACTTCGTATGAGGAAGTTATGATTTTTCTAAGTTTCGGTATAGCAGTATACAGCTGAAACTCGAAATAAAGATCGAGTGATTTTTAGCCGACACAACTTAAACGAGAATCGAAGGTCTCGTCAATAGTAGTACAACGGTAAAAAGACAGACAAAAACGGACGTCGGATAAAGAAGTTATGAATTTTTAACGAATTTTTTCTGTCCCGGTCTATTTAAAATAATAATATTAAAAATAAATCAAAATTAGCCGATGGAGTCTAAACGAAAGTTGTAGAGTATAATCTCACCTACGCGTGCATATAAAGAAACGTCGAAAACGTAGCTCGTATGCAAAAGTTATGAATTTCGGAAGTTTTGGGCACAAAAATCGAAAAATCTTGAAAACCAGGAAATTTCCCATGGTTAGGAATCGGCCACTTCACCTCGCACGCGATCCAGCCCCGTGTCCGATACCGGTGAGTCATCCGACGCTCGTCACACCCTCCTCGCATCCGAAGCGGAGGTCCAATCGCGAAGCGCCGCGTGTCGCACCCGTGTCTCAGTCTCGGACTCGCCACCTGCCCCCACCTCGCATCCGACGCCTGGCCCTCACATCTCCTGCCGCGTGTCTTCTTCTCGTCCATAGATCCAAGCTTCGCACCCTATATAAAGCGGGGTGCGAACCATCCCGGCTAATGTTAGAATTTTGCACAACTTTCACCCCTAAACCGTATTTTAAGCCACTTTTAATTCCCCGAAGCCCCGAGATCATTCCCAGCACCCGAAATACGTTCCGAAGTGCCCGAAGACCCCGGGAAATTTATCTTTTCGGTTTGAAGCTCAACCCTCGCAAAGCCCGGTTTTTCAACAATAAAGCCTTTTTTCTAAACAACGAAGTGCTACCCAATTCAATACCTATCAAATGAGTTTATACCCCTATGTTTTCAATATTTTTATAATGTTTTAGGGGGGAAATACAAGTAAAATACAAGGAAATCTTGTACAAATAAGAAGTTTTATTCAAATAGTTTACGATTCTTATTTTTAATAAAATAAACATACTATTTTACCAGTACAGAACTTCATATAAAAACAAAGATATAAACTATAATATGTATAGTTTATGAGTCACGTATACTTATGAATACAGTTGATGGAACTTACATATTTCTTTTCATATTCAGAATAACTTACGATTACAAAAAAAAACTATATAAATTATATTAAATATAATTTATGAGATATTTACAAAATATCTATTACAAAGATATTTTTCATTATTCTAGACGTAACTATCAATATAGCATTTGTGAGACACGCTTCAAATACTTATTTAAGTATAAAACAAAAGTCCTGAAAATTATAACCAGAGTCTTCTTGAGGAAGAGCGTGACACTTATGTATAGATCTATACGGGACTGATAACCCCACATCAGAGCTGCTTGCAACAGCTAGGTTGGCAGACCTGTGGTGACAACTGTCGTACCATATTTCAACGTCTGAAGAACGTCGTGATTCAGGCGAAGCTTAGGTCATCAAGCATGGTTATGATAACTCACAATTTGGTATTGAATAATGCATTTATTGTAAGAATAAGCAAACAACTTCACATAGTTTTATTAAATAAAACTATAAATGGTGAATCTAGATATTTACAACTTCATACAAGTACAAGTACAAATACAAAATACTAGTCTAACACAGAGAAAACCTACTTTTCATAGTTTTATGGGAATTTAAAACTATAACATACTATTTTGGAACATAAATACATATACAGCAGAAAATATAGGATTTTCTGGGGAAAACATATTTACACTTTCGAAGGAAAAAATTTCAGATTTGAATTACAAACATGCTTGTGAACTCACCAACTTAATTGTTGACACTTTTTCAAAACTACTTGTATTTTCAGGAAATCGATAAACAGGTACCCACAGGTTTTGAGGAAGAGGCAGTTTAATATAATTATGTCTTTTAATTATACTTTTTGGTGTCAGATGTACAATGATTTGAACACAAATGTAATGTTATATTTTATCAATGTAATGAATGTTGCACTTTGATTACTATTGTGCATTGTTGTGATACTACACATGAAGTCCTCCACCCCCGAATGTTTCCGCTGTCCTGGTTTTGGGGTGTGACAGATTGGTATCAGAGCATTGTTTATAGTGAACTCAGTATATCAATTCATAAAAGATATACAACTATAAATACAATGGAGCCGGAGTACTCTGTCTACAAGTATACTTTTAAAATATAATTATTTTATAAGAAGTATACTAACACTTGCATATACAGAAATAGTATCACAGGAATAACTACATAAAAGTATTTGGATGTTGGACACTGCAGTTAAACCTGGACAGTTATGTAATCATATATGAGATAAATATAGCCTGATCAACTATATTTATTTGAGATATGATCAACATGTGTTTGGGAGTGATGGTAGTGTTGCGACAAGTCTAAAACTTACCAAACTATAATCATACAGAAGAACTTTAGAACAAAACACAAATTTAAAATACTATAAGAGTATTTTGTAAAACTACATTGTTTCTATGCATCTTACCTTTAATTCCTCGTATAGACTTATGGAAGGATATCCTCCACCTGGAGATCCCTACGTCCCTAACCAAGGGAATAATGGTTGGGTAGAAGATGATCCTGAAGAGGATCCCGAAGATGATAGTGAAGAAGAAAATTCAGATGGCACAGACTCAGAACCAGAGGTAATTAATCAACCACAAGGAGTACAACGTTCAGCAGCCAGACAACATTATCATGGTCCAACCCCAACATGGGGTGAAGAGCTACACAGATGGAGCCACCAACAAGGACAACTCCCTCCATTTGGTATGAACAGAGATTTTTATGACATCAGTAATGGATGATCGTCTGACAGGACCCTGCCGGTTATAGTGCGTCGTATTTCCCGTCAGGTTGATCAATCCCGGATATCGATCAACCGAATTCTAGAAGTCACAACTGCTTCCCAACAAAACGCTGGAAATATTCATCGTTTAGACGGAGATCACGATGAAACCAGAAACCACACATACATGCTCCATGTAGAAATGATTGTTGCTCAAATCGAAATGAGAGCACTTCAAGAGCGTCAGACTACACTGGAGAGGCATTTGAGGGAATCAGAACCCCATGTGGCAGAGCCCAATACTAGGAGTTGTACCCGTCTCAAGTAGTGTTTACATTACTTCTATTTTCTATTTTAATATAAATTAGGATATCGAATGTATATACTACTTTTTACTATATGTAAAACTCCATCCTACGACTAAGTGAATACACTACTCGTAGATAGTAATGCTGTTTAATTTCCTCTTTTTGTTGATGTAACATAGACCTATGTCTAGGTCAAAATTTTCCCAAGTTCATGTATAAAACAATATATCAATGAAAATGATAAGCATTTTACTTCACTAAAAATTATTACAATTTTCATAAACATCTTACTTCATAAATTGTGGTTAACAGACTTGAAACAGACTCATTATGTTCAACTATACAAATTCATTACAAGTGTTTCTATAAACAAAATTGGCAAATGTTTACTTATATTAGTAGACTTTTCACTTAGTAGAACACTATAACAAGTCAGGAAATGACACATTTAGAATTGAAAATTTTCATGTTCAAATATTACCTGACTCATAATCATTATTGAGTACTTATCATTGTTTTCTTAAATCATTACAGATAAAGATGCCTCCCAGAAAGAATCCAAGACATACCAATGTCAATGAAGCACCAACACTGCCTCCACTGCCACCACCTCCTCCATAATTTGACGTTGTTGTCTTTCAGGCAGCAGTGGCTGCTACTGTGGCTGCTGCCATGACACAAATCAACTCCGATGGTAACAGTGGAACAGGCAATGGTGCTCCAGTTTCTGGTCATGGCGAAGGTCTTGGACACCCTCGTGAGTGTTCATATAAAGATTTTACAAATGCAAAGCCCAGAACATTTAAAGGCACGAGAGGTGTTATTACTCTGATACGCTGGTTTGAGAAAATAGAATCAGTGTTTGAGATTTGTGCATGCCTTGAAGCAAGCAAAGTCAAGTTTGCAACATGTACCTTCCTGGACAGAGCCCTTTCCTGGTGGAATGGCTATGTCAAATCCTTATCCCTTCCAGTCGCCAATGTTATGGGCTGGGATGATCTAAAAACCCTGATGCTAGCCGAATATTTTCCCCGCGGCGAAATTCAAAAGCTAGAGGAAGAACTTTGGAATCTGACGATGAAAGACTCCGATATAGTTGCATATACTGCCAGGTTCAGTGATCTGGTTATTTTGTGTCCAGGGATGGTTCCCACTGAAAGTAAGAAAGTTGAGAGGTATATTCGGGGACTCTCTCCTCAGATACAAGGAAATGTAATAGCTGCTAAACCTCTCACCTTTGATAGTGTCAAGCATTTGGCACATACACTGGTAGACCATGGAGTTCGTCATGGCTCTATGGTACCTATCCCGGAGAAACCCAAGGAAGGGAGCGGTAATAAGAAGAAATCCTGGAATAAGCGAAAAGGGCAATCGTCTCAAGAGCCCTCGAAAAAGCAACAAATTGGGGCAGTACACACTGTTATTGTGCCTACTGCGGTTCCAACTCCTGTTCCTACCACTTTGTCTACCACTCCAGCAACCCCAAGTAGATATGCTGGATCTTTGCCAAATTGCTATAAGTGCAACTTCCATCACACGGGAGTTTGCAAGGAAATGCACTATAGAAACTGCAACAAGAAGGGGCATACTGCCCGCTTCTGTAAAGCACCAGCACAACCCATATCTCAAGTCCCCGCCACGGAAATTAGTCAAGCATGTTATGAGTGTGGTGAAATTGGGCATTATAAGAGAAACTGCCCAAAGACGAAGAATGCTGGGGGCACAGGAAGAGTTTTAGCAGTTGACCACGAAAAAGCGGTCACTACAAGAAAAGGGGTATCAGAGACTGACATAATATGGTCAATAATCAGTCTCTGGTGAGAATCGGGGACTGATTTAGCTAGTCCCAAGCCAGTCCCTGAGACCTAGTCTTAGATAATCATTTTTTTCTGTATTTGAGACTGAAAATCAGTCCCTAATGCATCAAATTATCAAAAACAGAAAATCAGTCTTTAATACTATCTCATTCAATTGCTAATGTGTTTTATTCAAATGCATGATTTTATTTCATATCAGTCCCCGATACTATCTTTTAGGGAATAAATATTAGTCCCTGGTACTACATCATTCAGTCACCAGTATGTTTGATTCAAATCCGTTATATACGTCACATCAATCCATGATACTAACCTTTAGGGACTGAATATTAGTCCCCATTTATACAATATTAGTCTTTGGTACTATCATTTGAGGACTAAATATCAATCTTTGATACAACGATCTAATGTCATTTAGTCTCAAGTATATTTCTTTTGGACATATTAACTTTTACTAATACCAGTTCATTTCCATCCTTAATATGTGCTCACTAGAACTAATATTCAACCCTTGATACAAACTTTTAGTAATAACAATTAGTTGCAAATAATACAATTTAATACTAGATTTAAATCCTATAGGTGCTAAAATATGTAATCAAATTACTCTAAATACATTAATTGAACCCATAATAAATAAATGAACCGTACTTTAGATATCATCATATCCAAAATTTAAACAATAAACCAAAAGACTAGCTAACAAGTCAATAACTAAACCATATATGAAAAAAAATCATTTTTAATGAATGATCGTGTTTACGACTATTCCTCTGATATATTCGTTATGTCATCGTCCATAGAATCTCCATCTTTACCAGCTAGGCATATTATATTCTGAAAAACTGGGAATTAGAGATCCATAATCTGCACATAGTTCATTACTTCATTAAAAAAATACTTTCATCATGACATTTCTTTATTTAATGAGCATTTTTAATAGCATCCATTCTCTTTTTCATTGTCCCAGTAGTCCAACACTTCGCCAAATGCCCATGGATCAAGAATCTATCAAAATAAGTAACTAAAACATTACAAAAACCATCCAATATCCATTAATTATCAAAAGATACTTACCTTCTCCCATTGTCTCATGAATCTTATATGCAACTTACAAAAAAACAAACAAAAAAAGGAATTAGATCAACGAGAGTTGAATAGTATACTATAATAAATGAAACAATAAAAGTACATTGCTATTTTTGGATTAAAATGAAACTAATGGGAGCATCTAGGTTAGACCTTTATAGCACTTTGCATGAAATCCAAGGGTAATTTGGGTATTTGGTTCACCAATATTTGAAGACAATAACATTGTCCATACAATATAAGTACATTATTAAATGAAAATTATCCCAAAGTTATAATGCTTCCCAAGTGGATAAAAAAGAGTGACATAATTCAGTTATGTAAAAAGTAACAAAAAACTTACAATATTTCCGCGTATTTCCCACTATAATCGTGCCCCTTTTTGTACCTACTCAATAACATAACATACAAAAGCATAAAACACTAGTATTAATAAATAAAAGAAAATAAATATAGATGATCGAAAGTAATCAGATTAACTCATACAAATACCATATATTTGTATAAAGAGCAAAATTTTATACACCTGAATAGGAATAGAAAAAATAAAATAGTTTCAACTAGACTTTTGTTCAGGGTAACACATACACATAGTGTAAACAAATAAATAATGTGAAATGATGTTTAATTCAACCAATAAAGACAAAAAAAAAATCCATACCAAAATCTTACTTGGTAGATAGTGATGGTGGTAGTTCTTGAGAGCAAAAAGCATGTAATCGTACCTGGATTAAAATCACTTAATCAAAACAACAATATGGTTAGAAAGATAGATAAGGAAAGGAAGGTATAAGCATATAGAAAAAGAAGATTGAGTCGGCTAGGTCGGTTCGGATCTAGGGTTAAGAATGGTGAACGGCCAATGGAAGTGGTTGAAAGCGGTGTTGGTTGTATGTTCAGACGATCTCCAACCCATCTCCATTTTTTCCCCATAAATGCAGTAAAAAATGGAGTAAATAGTGTTTCATGTCCAACCCTACTCCATTTTCTACCCTATTTTTTACCCCAAAAAGTATATTCCTAGAATATTCCATTTTTATAACTTATATATATTGTCAAATACACCACTCTACTAATTAAACTCTATATTTATGATTAATTAATATAAATTAGTATATAACATGATATTATAAATGTTAAATATTGCATTTAAATTATAATTAATAGATAAAATAAACTAGAAATGTATAAAATAAAAATGAGCGGGACTAAAATTGGCAACCAAAGTTCACCTCCATTTTTGGAGATATGAATAGTATTCCCCCATATATGGGGGAATATTATTCATATCTCCAAAAATGGAGGTGAAAATGGGATAGGGTTGGAGAAGAACGGGAGAAGAAATGAGGGAAGAAATGGAGTTTGGGGATGGATTGGAGATGCCCTCAGGTGGGTGTGTAGAGATAGGGTAGGGGCTATTGCTGCGATGGAGAATGATACATAAAGGAGATTGTTAAATAGTTCGAGATTGAGAAGTAAGAACCAGAGGAGGAGAGTGTCGGAATTCAGAAACAAGATTGGGAATTGATAATGAGATTAGAAATCGGTATGAACCCTTAATGTCTTCTATTTGGCCGGAGAAAGGCTAGCTTTTGAAAAAAAAACAGAGATTGGGTGGTGGTGCGCTGATTATCTAGTAGAAATCTAGAAAACCATTATCAATGAGAGTGAGAAAGCATGAGGGGCAATACCTAGGGGATGGATTTTTTTGGCAAGTTCGATTTTTAGGGGAAAAAATTCAGCGGGATAGTTAAATATTTGAAACCAAATAGTTTCAATTTTTAGAATCGAATTAATTCAACTTAACGAAAACGCTTAGGAAATTTGAATTGCAAAATGTTGGGCATTGAACGGAAATTTGTCAAAATATTGAATTTTTTTTTGGGAATTGAATCTAATTTTTTTGCGTAGTTATATGACTTTGTTGAGTTTAATTATATAAAATAAAATAATTCTTCTTATTAATATTTTCTTTTTTTCTTAACTTTTCCTTTTTTTATAAGCTATAAGTAAAAATATATTATATACATTATAAAAAACGTAAATGGTAGTGGTGGCGGTAGCGGTGGTGGTGGTGACGACGGATGTGCTGTTTGGTGGTGGCGGCGGTGATGTAGGTAGTGGGGATATAGGAACTGATGTAGGTGGTTGCGGTGGTGATAGGTGGTGGTGGCGGAGGTTGTAGTGGTGGTGGAAATGGCGGAAGTGGAGGTGTTGGCGGTAGTCGTGGTAACAGAGACGGTGATGGTGAGAGGCGATGATAGTTGTAGTGGTGGCGATGGAAATTGTGGTGGTGGTAGGGGTCACTGAGGTAGCGGGATGCACATAGGTGATGGTGGTGGCGGTGGGGGACTTAAATTCAGTCTTTAGAAAGTTTCTTATCCAAAGGAAAAATTGGTGCAATTTTATCAATGACTGAAATTCAGTCTCTAATAAGTTCCACACACAATCAAAACTGATACAAGTCTACCAGGAACTGAAATTCAGTCCCAAATAGTATCTGAGAGTAATTCATCAGTCCCAGATACATGGTAACATGTATCCAAGACTGATTAATCAGCCCCTGATATTTTAGTCACAGAAGCCCATTTTTCTTGTAGTGGGTGGCAAATCCTACCGTGGTTACCGGTACGTTTCTTCTCAACGATTCTTACGCATGCATTCTTTTTGATAGTGGTGCGGAGAAAAGTTTCGTGAGCCATGAATTTAAAAATCTACTAAAACAAAATCCTCAATCCTTAAAAGACACGTTCACTGTAGAGATGGCTAATGGAAAGACCGAGAGCACAAACGATATATACATAGGGTCTACACTTACTTTAAACAGTTATTCCTTCCAAATACACCTTATGTCGGTCTCCATAAAAAGCTTTGGCATTATCATCGGCATGGACTGGTTAAGTCCTTGTAACATCCGGACTTTCGGATATATTAAATGTGTGTTTAACCTTGAGACTTATAGAGTGACTCGACGAGTCGTGAGTCCGACTCGCCGAGTTGCCAGCGTGAAATTAATGAGTGGACTCGACGAGTCAGAGAGCTGACTCGCTGAGTAGGTGTTGGGTAGAGAAACCCTAATTTTCCAGGGGTTAGGGCCTATATGAGGGAACTTATAGCCTCATTTGCGGCTCACCTTCACTGAGAGTAAACCCTAACGTCCTTTTGAGCTACAGAGTATGAAAGGAGCTAGTTTTGGGGTCTTTTGGTACATTTTTTTGAAGAGGACGGAAGGATTCATCAAGAAACAAGAAGGGGGCGAGTGGATCAGTGTTATTTCATCCAAGAGCTTCTGGAGAAGGTAAAAAATTCCCACCTGTCTCCTTGTGGTGATTAGATCTCATGTTTTGATGAATGGGGTTTTCTATCACCTTGTTGTTGAGATATGAGTACATGGAGTCCCTTTCTAGGCCTAGACTTCAGATCTGGACCTTGTGAGGTCTAGAGGATCCCAAGGCTCAAGCTTTATTCAGTCACTTAAAGAGTTATTGTGTTTTGATGCCTTGTTGGAGCATGTATTGGCATTATGAGCCTTATATGCCATGTTTGAACGTAAAGCTTGCAGCTTTACATGACAATCGACCCTTAGGATGGTAGATCTAGTGTTTGGAGTGATAGATCTGCCTTAAATCGTCTGAATGATGATTCTGATCGAAGGGACTCGCCGAGTCCATGGCCTGACTCGACGAGTCGGTGAGGGTTTGTCCCGATGGGTTTGATTGTGCGATAACTCGGCGAGTTGGGGGTCAACTCGGCGAGTTGAGCCGTACTTTCTTGAGACTTCTAAGGAAATGAGAGGACTTGACGAGTCGCAAGAGTGCACTCGACGAGTCGGGTCAAACATGGGTTGTTGACTCGAGTTTGACTTCTGTTGACTTTAGGGTTTGGTCAACATGAGTAATGGAGACCATGGAGGGGTAAAATGGTATTTTACCTAATTCAAGAGTTAGAGAGAGAAGAATAACATTTGGTTACTTAGAGTTGAGAACCGAGTATTAATTACAGATGTTTACCCTATGTGAAGGGCAGTGGCTAGGTCGAGATTCGAGTTTGAAGATAATTGCTTGCTGCTTGCAAGGTGATTCTTCTCATTATACTTTATCTAGAGTGGTATCTATGTGTGACCAGAGGGTCTTATGTGTTTATTTGAGTACTATGATATTACTGCATTATGTCTTTGTTATTTATGCTGTATATTTTGTTGAGCCTTACAAAGTTAGGACCGGAGGGTCCATCAGAGTTATAGCCTCGAGTGGCTAATGTGTATATGTGGTATTTTAGGGAACTCACTAAGCTTCGTGCTTACCATGTTATGTGGTATGTGTTTCAAGTTTTTCGCAGGATCGCGGGAAGGCACCGGCTTGATTGTACACAACAGTGAAAGAGTTATGTTTTTGAGGATCCTGGATTTAAACCAATCAATTATGGAGTTGCGAATTGTAAATTAAATAAATGAGATTTTTGTGAAATGTATTATGAGAATTATGTGATTTTCAATGAAAAAATTGTTTTGAAAATTTTCGGTGTTACAAGTTGGTATCAGAGCCTTCGTTTGAGGGATTCGGATACACTTTCGGGTATGTCTGGACTCAAACTGGGGATTTGAGAAATATTTCAAAAGAAATGATTTTTTCTAAAACGAGCAAGAGTTTTTAAGAGAAAACAAGAAGGAGCAGTGTGTACAATCAGCCAGAGCCCGAACGGTGATTTCCCGAAGTACCCTTAATTATTTGTGTTATGAGTTAGTATTGAGATATTAGTGATGCATGCTAGGAGATAGGCTAGGTATTTCATATTTTAGGGCTAGAGTTGTCTGATTTGTGATGCCTTAGCCTAGGAATTTTGCTATTTGTGATGTGCTTTGAGTGTGTGTGGAGTAAGAGTATCCAGCAGGAATATTTCAGGGATAGAGCTTTGAGTAGAGGAGTAATCTAGGAGAGATACCTAGATGTGCATTGGAGGAGCCTACTGAGAGAGTAGTTAGATACCCACGTGGGGTAGAGTTGCTTGAGTAGGTGACACCTTTTGAGTGTGAGTAGAGCAAATAGAATTGTAACCTAGAGTGGTTTTACGTGCTGGTGGATATTATTCGATGCCCGAATGCTGCTTGCTTCATGCTTTGTGGAACTCTCGATGATGGGAGTCAGCTACTAAGTGAATATGATGATATTCAGGAGGTAGATGGCTGGCATCATACGGAGTTCTTCAGCAGCTGATGGCAGAGAAATGTGAGAACCTAGGAAGAGCCTAGGGAGTGACCTTAGTCAGATGAGTACGCTGATAGATTAGAGTATTCGCTGGGGAGCGACCAGGTTTATCGGGATTGGTGATCGAGAAGGTTGAGTAGCTACTTAGGAAATCCGGGACGATCCGTGTGGAAATTATGGGTAGATGTGGCAGGTAGTATGGGCCCGTACTACTGAAAGTAGAGGACCCGTACTCGAAACAGGGAGAGTTCCAGAGGTTCTAAGTAGCAGACTGAGAGGAGATAACGTGGTTTGGGTACCATGATTCATAGTAGATTGAGAGGATATAACATGGTTCGGGTACCATGATTCGCAGCAGATCGAGAGATGATTACATGGTTCGAGTACCATGGTTTGAGGCGGTCAGTGCTTCTGGTTTTACCAATTATTCCGTTGTGATTGATTAGACTGAGATCATAGGTGATAGATTGTGGGGCCAGAGGGCCATGTTGAACGAGTTTCAAGGGAGCATACCTTGAGAAGGAAATCGAGTTAGTTTCCGAGAATTTTTTGGTGAGATGCCAGTTGGAGTCGCAAGACTCAGGGATGAGTAGAGATGGTGCTTTATGGAGGATTACGGTCTGTGTTGAGCAATCGGCCGATAGTGGAGATGTCACTTTCGATGAACAGATTTGTGCTATTTCCTTCTCCTGTGAGAAGCAGAAGAGCCATTGAGTTTTCAGTTTCTGAGTTTTAAGGTAAACCGTGTAGGGTAGCATTGGTTGCGATCTTTCACCAGAGTATCTGGGCAGTATATCTGCCACAAGGTAATATTGTAGTATGAAAGGGTCATCAGTGGGGACTGATATGGTCAAGGAAAAGGATATACCCTATTGGAGTATTGTAGGGCATATGTTAGCAGCAGTGTCGGGTGAGCAAGAGGAGTATATTGGGGTGGTGGCTCTCATCGTCTATGGTGGATATCGAGTGTAGGAGTAAGGTCTATACTATCATGATAATTCTCATGATGGGATGTTGGTTGGGGAGTCGAAGATGAGGAGTGTGATAGTTCATTAAATTTTAGACTAAGAGTTATGACTACTACGTGACAATTGAGATTTCTGGTAGTGTGTCAGTATGAGATTTCAATGACGTTGGGAGACTGTGTCGGGACAGTCGGAGTATCTGGCTGTGTGTCGGTCTGAGGCATTCAAGATGACTAAAGGCAGTGACGTTGGGAAGGTTTCGAGGATTTTATATGAGATTCGGGATGTTTGGAGTTTCTTTGTCCCTATCGGGAAGATCATCGAGTGTTCCGTGGTATTTTCCAAGAGTAAGTGTAATGTACCTGGTGAAACAGTCTGTTGAATAGATGGTTCGTGTGCCAAATGGTGATGGTTCGAGCCCTGAGTGGGGGAGAACTGGGTACTTTATTGAGAGTATCGGATATTTGTTCAAGAGCGGTTAGAGGACTGGATATAATAACCTGAGGTACGGATACATGAGACCAGGGTTATTGGTGGTCAAGGCGAGATGCAGAGCGAGATCATGCATGTTGTACGTGTTCAAGAAGGGATGAGTGTCTCCAGGGCAGGTGGCCGTTGGTCTGAGACCTTGTAGTGGTTAGGAATTCGTCAAGGTTGCAATGGTAAATTCGAGGTGGTTGGCTTGTAAGGATAGTTTCGGCGGTTGAGAATTTCTGGTTCAATGTATGGGTTGTTATATGCACTTTGGGAAGGGTACAAGTCGATTGGGCAACCAACTTCAGGGTCGGTATGTGTATTCTTGCATGGGTTTTGAGCAATAGAGGAGGGAGTTTCGGAATGTCGTCAACGTGTTCTGAGTCATTGACGATTCCTCCGTGTTTCAATTGAGAGTTGGAATAATTCGAAGTTACGAGTTGTGTGAGAGGAAGATCAGTTATGGGATTCTGAAAGGATGCATTGTTGTATCTGAGTATGATGTCGAAAGTAGGAGATCACTGGTTGAGGCAAGACATCGTGAAATTCTGTGATGGTGTACTGAGTTATCCGAGTAGAATGCTCTGAATTTCGGATTATTTTGAGACTTGAGTTATGAGATGGCAAGTGGAGTATCAATTGACAATGGTTCCAGCGGAAGCCCTTTAGCTAATTGTCATCAAGCGGGGGTATCCAAGAATATAAATTTCAGTGAGAAAAAGTGTTGGTCACGACGGTTGTCGTCAGGAATGGTGATGCTTAACTTGGATGGGTGGGTGTACCTATCTATGTTGAGTCGTGGAGTATTCGATAGTGAACTCAGTGGGGTGATGACTCGAGGAGGAGGTTATGGGGTGATAAGAGGGAGAGTGGATCCGGGTGGGAGTAATCACTTCGGATTATCAGGGGGAAAACCATGGAGTGAGCCCATGGCGAGTCAGTGCGAGAGAGTGTTGTGATACTACGGGGAGCCGTAGTGTTTACCAGTCTGTGAGAGAGTGTTGTGATACCACGGGGAGTCGTAGTGTTCACCGGTCTGTGAGAGAGTGTTGTGATACTACGGGGAGCCGTAGTGTTCACGGGTTAGTGACAGGGAATGTTATGATACTATGGGGAGCCGTATTATTCGCTAGTCAGAGCATGACGCAGAAGAGTTGTTAGGCTTGGGTAGCCTTATTCTTTGAGTTTTGGAAACCTGGTGGTCGGATCAGGGACGGGACTGGGGTCTCCATATTTGTCAGGAATCGTTATATTTTGAGTTAAGTTGTGGTTATTGCAGTCGAAAGGAATTGGGGAAGTGATGTACGTGTGGGTTGCGGATCATGGGTCATGAGTTGAGTGCTTCATTGGGACGAGTGGTGGAAATTGGTAAATCGTCATTTACCTACCTTCAAATATTTTGCGATTTGGATTACGGCATCCCTCTTCCAGATTGTAAATTATTGTGTTGGGTCCTAGCCTTAATATTTCATTTGGGTGATATATTAATGACTTAAATCAACTGACTTGAATATCTCCCATTGTAGATGACTAGTTCAGACAACTATGGTCTTCCCAAATCTTTTGGAACAAGCTTTCCTCTTGAAGATCATGTCACGCAGTTGGATCGTGGAAGTCATACTTCACTTCCTCCACCTCCTCCAATAATTCTCCCTAACCCACAAGTTCAAAGACTTGAAAAATTCAAGGTGACTCAAGCCCTACTTACAATGAGACATCAAGATGGAAGGCCTGTGTGTACTCACGTCTTGGAGATGAAGTCATATATTGACAGGCTGAGAGTATTGGGTGTCGAAGTCTCAAGGAAGTTGGCTGTTGACTGGGTTCTTAAGTCACTTCCTGAGTCATATAGTGAGTTCATTAAGGACTACTATGTGCCAGACCACGACATGACCCTTATTGATCTTAACTATTTGCTTGTTGCTGCTGAATCAACAATAATTTGGCGCACTGGAAAAGCAAATTTGGCTGGAAGATCTACTTCCCAAACTTCCATGGACATTGACAATGGTCAACATTGGAAGTCCAGAAAAGATTTCTCTTTCCAAGGGAAAGGGAAAGGCTAAGTCTGAATTGTCCCGTGTACCATTCCCAAAGAGTCCATATGTTTCTATCGCTAAGAGAACGAGCATTGGTTGTTAAGCTGCCCTGACTACCTGAAAGATCTGAGAAAAGGTAGAATCGAAAAGTTTGACTCTGCTTCAAGTAAGTCTACTGTCTAACTCTATTAAGTTCCTAATTGTTGATTCTTAATACATGATGTGACAAGGTTGCATTTTGATATTTTGTAGGATCATGCAAAGGGGAGGAAGCTTAAAGGAAGAGTATGCTGAATCTGATCGCGAATATGGATTTCAATAGCATGGTTCGGAGATCGGATTTTTGAGCTGTTGCTTAGGAGTTATGATAAATTGCTAGGAAATATGTAATAACATAGTTTTCATTTGTAATTGTATTGTAAGGAAAAGTTTTTTCTGCGTTTTATGAATAAATAAAAATTTTGTTTTATTTTTATTATATCTCCTTGCAATGGCATTTGTGAAAATTAATGTTTCTATGTTTCTATGTTAGCACTATGAATTTGATTCTTTCGTTTGTGGTAGTGTCGAGTATTTTCCAAATAAGGGAAGATTCTCATCACCCAAGTTTCAAATGGACAGAAACTTGGAATCATGCAAGTTGTATTGTATGATGAATGAGAATTTTCATCTTTGGTAAATTAAGACTAATTTCTTGTCACATGTATATGTGAGTCAAGTGAAGGACTAGGGGATCGGGTACACTGGGTGTGTGCTGGTCAAGATCAACCACAAAGAACGATTAGACTATTCGTCATGATTTACTAAAGTTTAGTAAACATGGTTATGCTTACAAGTTTAAGTATAATTCTGAAACACTGGAAAAAGTTTCAATGCATGACAGACCGAATGAGAAGAATCAAATTAGGCAGAAAGATAAAAGTTTTTCCAATCTGAAAAGATGGGAGAGTACTTTAGTATCATGTTTCATGATCATCTTAATGTTTATGGAAAAACCATATCACAATTGATCCCGTAAAGACATATTAGTGCATTTGTATGGCTAAGAAGAGGAATCGTGAATTGTTGAAATAGTTTAAATCAAGAAGATGAGTCATACTTCGTTCCCAAAACAAGTCTTAGAGTAATACTCCAAGATTGCAACCTTGAGTGACATAATCTTAAGAAAGGTTTAAAACACTTATCAAATGTAGAGTAAAAGTTTTCTACTCTTGTACATTTGAAATTGGTAAGTTGTGATGTTTTGGATAAAACAAATATCAACTAAGGCCAATTGTGTGAAGTGTTTGTCTTGATAAGAATCAGCACTAACTCTTGAATATTTGTTTTGTCAAGGAATGATTCATGACAATAGAATCTTATATGTCAAGAGGGCAGTGGGAGTCTTAAAGATCTTGGAAAAGCTTCAAGAACTAATCAAGAATAAAACCTATTGTTAAACACTAGCACACGACTTGAGGTTTGTAACGTATCGTATTGACATATTCTTGTTTCTATGCCCATTCCAGTTAAAGTTGACCATGCATGTGAGTTCTGAGAGTTCTCAATTGGTTGCATAACAACCTGGAAGCAATGGTAGGCCCTTGTGCTGTCAGGTGGCAAGAAATTGAGATTGAACAAGTTCAGTCCATATGAGTTTGGATTTGTCACCAACCATGTCTTTTGATTATGGTCATGAAATATTCACATGGATAGGAACACATACACCATAAAATCTAAGTGTCATAAGGTTTCTCTCCAATTCATGAAAATGATTATGAGGAAACACTTTCACTAAGTAGATTTTAAGGAGATAGAAATTGTGATATTTGCATTCTCAAATTCAATTATGATTACGACATCCCTCTTCATAATTCGAATTGTGAGAAATGGCAAAGGTCTAAACATTTCAGACTTATCGCTGTAAGTTCTAAAACTGTTAAGACACACATGTGAGCTATCTAAGGAAAGGTGTATGATTTTGAGAAGCCTAGATAAAGTCTTATCCAAGCATCTCGTATCAGAAATCTGAACTTTGGTAACAAAAGTCAATAAGTAGTGATTTCTAGAAGTCCAGCTGATTTCTGAATACATGACAAAGCTAGTAGGAGCATAAGTGTTATGCTAATAATTATTATTATGCTAGTGGGAGCATAATTATTATGGTATGTATTGCAAGTTAGCAATGTTAATTATAGAAAACAAAGGTTTCAATTCCGAAAGTTGTAGGGTTTGAAAAGTTGTTTTGCTATAATTAAGGGAGAGGAATTTATACTTCATTTTAATTCTAAAAGCTTAGATTGATATTTTAATCAAATTTAGTCAAATATATATGAATATTATGTTGTAATTATTCAACAATAGGAAATTCTATATATGGATGTGTTAATTGCGTTCTCAAAATTCGACTGTGATTACGGCATCCCTTTTTATAATTCGAATGATGAGAACTTGGCAAATAGAAATGTTATAGAAAAAGACTGACCAAATATAATGTCTTTATGTTAGACATTATGAATCGTGTCCCATATGCTTCAGGTATAGGATCGATTCATATGCTATAATATTCTCGTGTTCTAATTTTCCGAATGCCTAGGGCATTTGGAGGGAAAAAGGAATAAAACCAGATATGACTAAAGTGGTTAAACAACTGTTAAGGACAACCTAAGGTTCGCCAAGGATTGGTCGCTTAAGGACAGTTGGAAGAATAGTAAAGGAACGGCCATATTGACATTATTATGAATAGACAAGAGTCTATTAATAATGAACTGTCGTATGGCAAATATGGAATGTTTCCATATTGGGAGTTGAAGAATAGATGAAAAAGTTAGAAACTTTTATGCAAGAAGGATGTTCAAAGGAATGTACTTTGAATTTTAGACTTCATTTCCATGGAATTGTCTTGTGACAATCTCCATAGGAATATTTTGTAATATCATTGGTCAAGTCTCTATGACTTTTGGCACCTAGACATTACAAAAGAATCTTTGCATGATTGTTTAGAATCTAACACTTTCTAGTAGTGACGAGAATTTGGAATTCTTACACTTAAAATAAGGATTTGGAATTTTGAAATGAGCATCATTGAAATATTTTTCAATTGATCTATTTCACAAAGTAAGGACCATAGACAAACATAGTGGGCATTATTGGTGCATGGCATAACTATTGTTTAGACAAACATAGTGTGCATGCTTGGAGCATGGCATAACTATTTTTTTAAATCAAGTATTAAGTTGATTATTCGAAACATCATACAATGAGTAATGAGTAACCAATATGACTCAAAAGTTTTTGGGCCATATAGGATTAGTATTATTCTTGTGTTTCACTTTGCATGTTTTGACTTCCCGAATAACTAGGTTATTCAAACCATCCACAGCCGATCATACTTTTGAAGTAGGTATTGAGGCAAGACTGTCATGAATGGGTCTGTAGTTTGTCTAGGACAAGGTGGCTGCAGTGTTCATGAGTACTCCAGAAATAAGATTCGAGTATTGGATTCAACCCACACTCATCTGAATCACTTCATGGATTTTATCACAAGTGATTGTGAGATGATAATATCTTATATTCTTGAAACCAAGACGTGTGAGTTGTAGTTGCAAGTCGGTTGCACATTGACATATGTAAACATACCAGTAACTTGGTGTTATAAAACATGTTGGTGTGTGTAATTCGATGATTAAGTACAAGCGAGCATTTGGGTCGAACTTTATCCATTCCTTTTACCCCATGTAGATAAAAGCGATATCTGTGGGCCCCTCGATGATATAGTGATGACAACAGGCCTGGACTGATTTGATTTGTTCAATTAGTCGGTCATCATAAATCGGAAATCGGGAAAACAAAAGATGGACAGAGAGAATGATTAAAATCCATGTCTCAGTCCATATGATATCTAGAATGGAGGAATATATGATCCCTTATCTAATGGACACGTCATTGACTAGGTCAGAGTTCGACAACGGCTTTTAAGAGCCACGATTGCTAGTCGGGTTGGAGTCATGCTTGCAATAATAGTTATTAGACTTATCCAAGTGGGAGACTGTTGGATTAGGTGTCTAAGCCCATAACTATTATTGTTATGTACTTGACCCGAGAGTAGCATGGTCCATTTGGGTTGCGTGGCATCGAAACAATTTGGATAGACTTTTGTGAGAAGAGGATATTTATGATTTATTAATATATTATAAGTTCTAATATATTAATATGAAATCATATTATTTAATTAGTATTGATCAAGAATTAGTTTAAAATTAGTTTTGTGATCAAAAGAGACTAATTAAATAAATGGGGATTGATTTGGTAAATCATTCATTCTTATAAAGTGGGCTTATGATCCATAGTTCTTCATGTTGGGCTAAACCCATGTGGTGAACCATGGATACTCCATGGAGGTTAAAACCCATGGATCATGAGGAATGTGGAAAGTCATGAGTTACATGGTGTAACCCTAATGTGCACACTATATAAGAAGCCTCATAGCTCATGAAATGACACCCTTTTAAGGGACAAGAAGTGAGGGCTAGCTGTTTTGTGAAGCAAGTGTTCTTCTCTCAAGTTATTCCAATTGTTGGTGGTGTTGTGTGATTCCATTTGAGGTGCAAAACTTGGGGCATTAAGTTCTTAAAGGTACAAGGCTTCCAACTACAACAAAAGGTATGTTTTCTAACTTCTTTTATTACTCAAGTATCAAAGTTTTGAATGCTAGTTAGGGTAATACCTTGGAAAGTTCAAGTTTGCATGTATAATAGAGAAAACATAGATCCAATGTATTTAGGGTTGCATGCACACCTTAGGAGTGTTAGAATGCTCAAAACCCTTCAATAGTTGGGTCAAGGTTTTGGATCTTAAGATGCAAGATCAAGTGGGTGGTCAGTGTGTGACGCGGAGGGGTTTATAGGTTGGGTAGCCTTTCTATTTGGAATCTTGGGAACCTAGTGGTTGGACCAGGTGCGAGATTGGTAGTCTCAGAGACGGTTTGGGAACCTTTATAGCCTGGTCTAGTGAGTGGTTTCCGCGAATCAGAAGGTCGTGGGTGAAATGCAAGTCCAGCTCCGTGGATCTCGGGTTATGAGTTGAGTATCAGGTTGGTTTTTGTGTGAGACCTCGAGACGGGTTGACGAGTGTTTAGGTTTAGGATTTTCTTTTCAGTGGGATAAGAATTGGGGTATCTATATGCCTAGGGCATCAATCGAAGGGTTCAAGGGTAAGGAGTGAGTTCAGTTTTGATGATAGATCAAGCCGTTGTGATTGTGTCTTGGATTGGTTCGGTGTGTGAAGGGCATCAAGATAAGTCAAGGCAGTATTACTCATTTGGAACTCGTGTGTGGAGTCACTTGTGATTCGGTGAATATGTTATGTCACTTGCAGTTTGGGTTAAATAATCTCAGAGTAAAAGATTTGACCCTATTGCGCAACTCTCGTTTGAGTTTAACCTTTGCAGGGATAAGTCATCTACTCGAAGGATTATTTGATCCTTCTGTCAAGTAAAAGTGTTCTGCAGCAATAATTGGATGGTGTTTCTATTTTCTAGCGGGGACCTCAAGTTATCAGAAGATCAGTAGTCAGTTGGGGGATAAGTGGAATGGATTTAGCAATGATTCAATATGGGTAGTCTGTCAAGGAGTCAGACCATCTCGAGACTTCAGATTTCAGGGTGAGTAGATGTGGTTGTTTTGTAAGGAATTATTTTAGTTTGAAAAGGGATTTGTCCATCTTCGGGTTGGAGAGCCCTAATAGCATTGCTTTCGGTTTCCTTGGGAAGGTTGTAGTGTGCTCGGGGTTATGATCGTGTTGCTTAGGTTGTTTGGCGTACCGGGGATGGTGAGGAATGATTTTGAGGAGGAAATCTAATTTAAGTGGGGGAGAGTTGTAACGCCCAGTTCCAAATCGATTCCCAATTTAAGGCTGTGGCCCGAAGATCAGTCATAATAAGGCTTACGCCTTTGGAAATGTGAGATCTAGACCCATTTGGGTGCAAGTAATGTAAATGAAGTGATTCGGGTGTTCGGTTCGTGTGTTGGAGCGTAGGGATATTTTGGTAAGGTGTCAGTTCGGGCTTTTATGGAAATTGGATTTTTGTTTGGAACATATTAAGGCTGGTATGAGTTGATAGAAGTGTATGGATTTTCGTTACCTTTCTGTGGATATACGGATCGTCAGAAGCGGACTTATAACGAATAAGTTATGGCCTTTGGAAGATTGGTGGTTTTAAGGTTTAGTTGAGTACATTGGGCGTACACAGGTTTACGCGTAGCGTGCTAGTGAAAAGGGTAATACGCGGGTCGTACCTCGACGTACGCTGGGCATACTAATCAGGATGGTTGCATGTGCTCTATGGAGTACGTTGGGCGTACTTCAGTTAGACCCAAACCCTATTTTATGGTCTTGGACCCTACTTAAGCTCCTTATCTCATAACCTAACCCTATTATCTTCAGCCTCCGCCCCTCTAAACCCTAGAAATTGACCCTTAGCCACCATTTGAGTGTTTCTTGAGCTTCAATGTGATTTATGTGTGTTTTTGGTGCTTGAGAAGGAAGAAGGAACTTCTTGAAGAGTCCTTGCTTGACTTGGAGATTTTGGATCCAGGCTTTGTTCACCTAGATCTAACTTCTAGAGGTATAAATTCTCAACCTTGACAACTGTTTCTTGTAGATTTAGCTAAGTGGCACTTTTTATGATTTTGGTCCCTTTGTGGTGGTTCTTCTGAGTAGAAGTTACTCCAGAACCTTTGAGCTTCATATTTGGCCCTTGTTGGGGTTATGGAGTCATAAAATTTACATCTTGATGAGTATAAACATTCCATGCATGATTTGGTAGTCTTTTGGTGAAGCTTGGGACTTAAGGTTTTGATTTGGGTCCCATTAAGTCAAGCTAAGTCATAAAGTCAGGAACATTATGACTTAAGAAATCCCTTTGAATCAGGTCTGGAAGTTTGGACTAAGGTCTTAAGGTATTAAGAAGTTTTTAAGACATTTTGGAGTGATTTTGACTTTTGGAATTCATCTTTGGTGTTGGGCTTCATTAAGCCATGCAATCGTTTAAAGCCTTCGACTTTATGGATCAAGTCACTTATATTTAGCTATTATGAGGTTTTGGACATCTTGGGTGTACGCTTAGCGTACCCACTAAGTATGCGGGGCATACTCAGTCACGTGAGATTTTGCATTTTGGGCCTCAAGTTTGGGCTTTCTTTTAGGCTTGGGTGTTTGATTTATTAATGGTTCATCTGAGTATAAGTGTTTTGGACTAGGAAGAATGGTTAGGATTTAGGTTAAGGCCCATGTAAGGGTTTTGGGCCCAATTTGGAAAATTGGGCCATGTTTGGGCCTTGGTTGATTATTTAGCTTTTCGGCCTTTTGGATTGTGTGTTTGGGCCGTAGTCTTGGACCAAGCTTTTTTTAGGGATAAAATGGTATTTTTACCCCAAGTATGGATTTATGGTTATGGATTGGAACCCAATTGTTAATTGGGTGTTGGTTTGATATTGACAGTTCGGCGAATCTATTAGCCAACAGCCAGGGAGCATCTGTGTGATTCGGCAGTGCGAGGAGCGTCTCCTCACTGGGTTTAACAGGTCGAAGGCACCAATGCCGGCCCATGATTTATATGTTAGGATGCAAGATGTCTGCGTGAATCTTTCATGTGTTGTATGATGGTATGCTTACCGGGAAAGACCTGATGTCAGACGGGACCTGATGAGTAGATTGTATGCTATTTATTGGTATCTGATTTTATGCTTACTAGGCGAGGCCTGATGTCGGGCAGGGCTCGATGACTGTATGGTATGCTATAGTCTTGTGATTACTGTATGTGCTAGTAAGGTTGTGTCTATCGGGCGGGGCCCAATGTCAGTCGGGGCCTGGTGATTGAAATATCTGTAATCCAAGCGGGGCTCAATGTCGAGCCGGGACCAAAGCCGAACGGGGCTTAATGCTGGGCAGGGCCCGAGGCCGATTGAGACTCGATACCAGGCGAGGCCTGTTGGAGGGCGGGGGCCCAATATATGATTTATGTATGTGTGGTATGCGGTATCTTAGGGAACTCACTAAGATTTATGCTTACGGTTTTCAGTTTATGTTTCAGCTTCTTTGGTTTTCAAATGGAAGAGCTCGGGGTGATTGCAGAGCAGACCGCACATGTTTCCACATTCTGTGAACTACTCTGATTTGATGATGTTTTGCTAAATCTCTATTGCCTTGTTTTTATGGGAAAGATATGTATTAACGATTTATTAATCTAAAATGAAATTTGTATGTCATTATTTTTTTGTGACGTTACACGATCGGTTGCAAATCTGGCGCGTCAATTGTTTGCAAATCTGGAGCGATCAATGGAGGCAGACGACTATATATATGGAGCAACGAGCGGCGTCGGAGAGTGGCGACGAACAGGTTGTGTGACACAAATGAAGAAAATCATGCAGATAGCCATGTCTATGACATTTTTGGTGCTTTAAGTGGTGGTTATCATGGTGATTTTTTTATCTGATAACCGTTCCAGACAGAGCAACGGTAGCCGAAAGAAGTGGTGATAGAGGCTTCCAGAAAATAAGTGATGGAGGATGTTGGGTTTTGTCTTTGACAGAGAGAGAGAGAGAGAGAGATGGAGGATGAGATATGGTTTCTTAATATACTCGAGAATATGAGAAACTTTGTAGGGTAATATGTCACACCCCGAAACCGATGGCGGAAACGTTCCGGGTCGGAGGACGTCATGCGTAGTATCACAACAGTTGTATCTTAGTAAGCGAAGTAAACACAACCATTACATTATAATAAGAAAATTTACATTGTTTGAAAGCATGGTTCATACAAAATAGTATATAAAAAAAGTAAAAGACATGACTCCAAAATGCTCTGTCTTCTCCAACAGTTGACAAGAGTACCTGTCTATTGTTGCCCTGAGAATACAAGCAGTTTTAAAATATCAGCATAAAGCTGGTGAGTTCATATGCGTTTAGTTCTGGTGAAAGAAATGTTTCTTTGATCCTTTGAAAAGTGTTTCCCAAGAAAATCATATATTTTCTTATGAAAGAGGTTTGATTATCCATTCGTTATGTGTTTAACAGCCTGTTTCTATAAGGTTGAGTTATCCTAGGAAAATCCTATATTTTCCTAAAAAGTTGATAGTTGGTTATCTGATCTGGAATGAGGTGTACAAGTATCTACCATACTTGTATCGTTAGATGTAGTTTCCTTAAAAAACCCTGTTTACTCTCAGAGAGAGGTATATTAGCCTTATTACATAAATAAAACTAATAAATAAGTAGTGAATTAGATCCTAAGGGTATTACTAATGCCCTCTAGTAATCAAATCAGTTATTACTTTGAGGTTAGTTCACTTGTTTCATTATTACAAAAGTAAATTTTCGCTACCTAAGTTGTGAGTGTCATAACCGTACTTAGACTGGATAAGGCACGTAACGGGGCCAGTATCTTTTTATGACTTTGTCACCCCTGAACCTAACGGTCCTGCTGTAGCTGTCAGCGAAGGTGCGGGATAGTCAGTCCCATATAGATCTATACACAATAGTCACGCTCTCCCTCCAAGAGATTCTGGTTACAAGGGTTAGTCCTACACTCTCGAATCCGGTGGAGTGTTACCAAGGACGTGTCTCAAAACTTAGCCTAACAAATTTACAAGTAATAATATTGAAAATCTTGTTTAGGTTTTGTATAAATCCTTTATAAAATATCACATTTTATGACAAGATTTACAAGTTCCTTGCTTTAGTTTTGAAAACTGTTTCTACGAGATGATTTCTTAATCGTTTGGTAAAACGGTTTTCTGTGTTAAAAGCATACTGAACATATAATTATTTTAAACAAAATAATATACTTGAGCACAAGTTTCCTTGTACTTTTGCTTGTATTCCCCCCCTGAAAACATGAAAACTCGGAAAAGCGTAGGGGTATGAACTCACTGTTTGACGTGGGATTTGAGTGTAAGTTGCTAGGAATTGCTGAGTGTCAAATAAAGCCTTGGACGCAAACGGATCCTATTTAACACGTAAAAGTACATATATACATTAGGTGAGGGCATAACACTATTTTTTATGGAAGGAAACCATCTTAGGGACTAGAAAACACTTAAAACTAAGTGTTAGAATCACATGAGTTTGAAGAGGGGAGTTTGCGGACGTAATCAGGAGTTTACGATCTATGGGTTTACGGTCCATGGGTTTACGGCCGTAAACACTTGACGAAAAGATGCGATTTTTGGTTTTTCAAGGTCCTTTCTAGCCTTCTGGAAGTGTTCTAAGACTCGTTTCTAAGATTGGGAGGGTGTTGTGGCAACTTTGTATCCCATAATAGAGTTTACGGTCAAGGGAGATTGCCTTGACCGTAAACACCCTTCTGGTCACGATTTCTAGGTGTTTAACAAGTGATTTTTGTATCCAACAAGCTAGGGGTAGTGTAATTACGTAGTAGAAGCTTGAAATGAGGTTTTTAGCCACCAAGAACTAGTGTGTGTTCTTGGTGAGAGAGAAAATCTAGAAAAAGATAAGATTTATGAGCTAGGAACATGGATTTGCCAGTAGAAGTGAGATAGAAACACAATCAAGGTGAAGAATCACTTACATTCTTGAGGATCCTTGGGCAAATTCGAAGTTTGTAGAGAGAGAGAGTAGAGAGAGAAACCTTCTGGAGTGTGTAAAGTGGTGGGGTGAGTTTACGGCCAAGGGGTGGGGTGGAGGGTTTATGGCTGTAAATAGGGTTTACGGTCGTAAACAGAGTTTGGGCCGTAAACTCCTCTCGAAGGGTTGTTTGGCCCGGATGCTATGCTTTGACTTAGAAAACCTGCTTTTCGAATACGAAGCTCGATCGGATTGAGTTTAGAATATTCCTTTAGACCAAAAATAATACTAACGTGAACGAAAATAAATCAATTCGGATTTATTTAGAACGTAAGGTTCTTCCCAAACTAAGGAATTTGACGGAGTTAACTAACACCCAAATTTTTATAAACGGAAACTGGGTAAGGATAACGGAAAAAGTTTCGGGTTGTCACATCATCCCCCCGTTAGAGGGAATTTCGTCCCGAAATTCGAACATAGGATACAAATCATGGATTAGCAAAGAGATGCGGATACTTCTGTTTCATTTGGTCTTCGCGCTCCCAAGTGAATTCAGGTCCCCGCTTAGCATTCCAGCGAACCTTCACTATCGGGATGCGACTTTGTTTCGTTCGTTTGATCTCTCTATCCATGATTTCGACTGGTTCTTCCACGAAGTTCAGGTTCTCGTTGATCTCAATCTCGTCGAGAGGAATCATAGGGGTTTCGTTGGATACGCATTTCTTAAGATTCAAAACGTGGAAGACAGGATGAATGTTGGTAAGTTCTTGCGGTAAACGAATTTTGTAGGCTACGGGACCGATCCTAGTGAGGATCTCGAAGGGTCCTATGTACACAGGCACACCATGCAGTCGAACTACCATTTTGAAGTTTTCCTTGATTGGCAGGAAGTGGGCGGATTTAGTTAGCCGGTCGACAATTACCCAAATGGCGTCGTGCCCACTCGAAGACTTGGGTAGTTTGGTGATAAAATCCATAGTAATTCTCTCCCACTTCCACTCAGGTATCTCCGGCTGGTGTAGTAGACCTGAGGGCTTCTGATATTCGACCTTCACCTTGGCGCAAGTCAGGCACTTGCCCACGAAGGTAGCGATCTCCGCTTTCATGTTCGGCCACCAATACAGTTTCTTGAGATCGACGTACATTTTGTCCGAGCCTGGATGAACGGAGTATCTAGTCTTGTGAGCTTAGTTCATTACAACCTCTCTGTACCCACCGAACTTTGGGGTCCAGATCCGGTCCATGAAATAATAGACTCCGTCTCCCTTGATCTCTAGGTTCTTTTCCCTTCCTCTCAGGGCTTCACCTGGCATGTTTTCTGGTTTCAAGGCTTCCAACTGAGCCTCCTTAACTTGCGCGGATAAATGGGAATGGATAGTCATGGTTAGTGCCTTCACTCTACGACCTGAGTACTCCTTCTGGCTGAGGGCATCTGCCACCACATTGGCCTTGCCGGGATGGTAGCGGATTTCACACTCGTAATCGCTGAGTAGCTCAACCCATCGCCGTTGTCTCATGTTCAGCTCCTTCTGGTCGAAGATATGTTGCAGACTTTTATGGTCAGTGAAGATAGTGCACTTGGTTCCTTAGAGATAATGTCTCCATATCTTCAATGCGAAGACCACTGCTCCCAATTCCAGGTCGTGCGTTGTGTAGTTTACTTCGTGTGCTTTCAACTGTCTTGAGGCATAAGCAATGACTTTTCCCCGTTGCATGAGCACACAGCCTAGGCCCTGATTGGATGCATCACACTAGACAACGAAGTTCTCTGTCCCTTCGGGCAGAGACAAGATAGGTGCGCTGCATAGGGCCCGCTTCAACGTTTGGAACGCAATGTCTTGCTTTTCACTCCAACAAAAGGGTACGCCTTTCTGAGTCAGAGTGGTTAAGGGTTTGGAAATTCTGGAGAAATTCTGGATAAATCTGCGATAGTAGCCAGCGAGACCCAAGAATTGACGGATTTCTGTGGGCGTCTTTGGTGCTGACCAGTTCTCTATCGCTTTGATTTTGGAGGCGTCCACGTGTATGCCTTCCTCGCTTACCACGTGACCTAGGAAGGTTACCTTGCGAATCCAGAATTCGCACTTGGAGAATTTCGCGTACAGTTTCTCCGTCTTTAGGGTTTCTAGCACCGATCTCAAGTGTTGTTGATGATCTTCCTCATTTCTGGAATAGATAAGTATATCGTCGATGAACACGATTACGAACTTGTCCAGGAAAGAACGGCACACCCGATTCATCAGGTCCATGAATACTGTCGGTGCGTTGGTTAGACCAAAGGGCATTACTACAAATTCGTAGTGACCATACCGAGTCCGAAATGCTGTCTTAGGAACATCACTCTCATGGATGTTGGATTAATGTCTAAGTCCATAACTATATTTGGTATGTACTTGACCCGACCTGGCATGGTCCATTTGGGTTGCACTTCACCGGCACAATTTATATGGATAGTCTTTTGAGAATAGTATATTTATGATTTATATTAATATATTATAAGGTCTAATATATTAATATGGAATCACATTATTTAATTAGTATTGATCAAGAATTAATTTAGAATTAATTAAGTGATCAAAAAGAACTAATTAAATATGGACTCTTATATATATGGAATGGGCCAAGTTCATTTAGGTTGGGCTAAGCTTTCATGGATGGTCCATGGAGCTTTTAATCCATGGATCCTATGTAAATGAAAGGTCATGGGTATTAGGGTTTACATGGATGTAATCCTAATCCTCCATAATATATAAAGGGGTCCTTGGCTCACAAAATTGGCACAAGTGTGAAAATAAGAGTGGGCCGATTTTAGTGTGCATACATATTCTCTCAAGTTCTTCCAAGGTGTTTTGGTGATTTGTGATTCCATTTAAGGCTTCCACACTATTGGGGCTAAGCTCTTAAAGCTTGAAGACATCAAGCTACATCAAAAGGTATGTCATCTAACTAGAACTTTGTAGTATATGTGCTTCATAATATGCTAGTTAGGATGAAACCTTGGAATAGTTAATATTTGCATGTATAATAGAGAAAACACAGATCCAAGGTTTATAGGGTTGCATGTACACCATAGGAGTGTTAGAATGCACAAAACCCAACAATGGTATCAGAGCCATGGGTTGTTTTCTGTTATATTGATGCAAATGTTTTATTTTCAAGTTGAAAAAAAAGGAAAAAAAATGACGTTTGTCAAATTTTAAGATAATTACTTGTTTTGTGAAAAACGAATTATTTGTAAAATTTGAATCATTTGTTATATGAGTTGAATTAGGTCAAATTTAGTAAAAGATAAAATGATATGATTATTTTATTAGTTTTAAAAATTTGATCTAAATGTTTTAAGGAGTTACATATTTTGTCATAAAATTTTGGAGCTCAAAAGTTTTTTTTAAAGTTGTGATCTTAAGGGTTTTTGAAACTTCCATAAGTTATGGATATGAAAGTTTTTTTTTTAAAAAAAAATTTTGATTCAAAGTTTTTATGGAGTTACAAAATTTGGTGTTAATGTTTTAAAGAATTCCATAACTTGTTCTTAAGTTATGGAACATGGAAAGTTTCATCAAAAAACACCATTAATTCCATAAGTTATGGAATCCAAAAGTTTTCAAGAGTTACAAAACTTTCCCTCAAGTTTTGGAATTTGGAAAAAGTTTTTTTATGATAAAAAATAAGAATTGAATTCTAAAACTCTTGGGTTCATAACTTAAACAATTAATTAAATGGTTTTAATTTTGAATTTAATAATTGGAATTATGATGTTTTTATTGAATAATTCAATTAACTCTTATGGACTTTATTAATAGATAATTAAAGTGTTTAATTAAAAGAGAATTAATAATTCCATAATGACATGGTTTAAATTTAATTAAATTAAGAGTAAAGTTTAATTAATAGATTAAACCACCAAGTATTTTAAATGTCTAAAATACACCCTTATACTATTATAATATTAAAAGTTTAATATATTATATGTATAAGAGCAAGTCGTCTTACCATTAGTAGGCCTCTTTCACGAAGCCGGTCTATAAGGGGATTATAAGGTTACTGCCTATAAAATGGCAGTTTAATGGGTGTCCACTCTCACCCACCGCTTCCTTGACTGGTGGAGGGTCGTTAGCCGAACAGGTAGGACAAGGACTATAATTCTCCCTTCATTAAAAGTATTAATGATAAATACTAAGTAACTAAACACTTATAAATTCCCAATCTTAGTTACTTAGGAAAATGTGAATAAGGTGCTAATCCATGAAATTACACTTTGCACTTTGTTTAAGCTGTTAGTGGAGCGTGTGTGGTTAACCGGCACACTAACCTGGACTTAACAAGGTAGGCAAAGGGTAACTTAATGTTTATCATAGTATCTTTGGAGCGTGTGTGGTTAACCAGCACATCGATTGAGGGGTAAATATTAAGGGTACCAAGTATATTTGCATGGTTACTTCACACCTTGTTTTGTGATCCTCGGCATCCCAGTCACAAAACCTGAAGGGCACACTCGAGATTGAAACATGCCATTGAAAAGTTCAATGAATCTCAAAAGAATCTAGGAGTTTCAAAACCAATTAAAACCTAATAATATATTTCGTTTATCTTGGTGGAAATTGGTGAATCGTCATTCACCTACCTTCAAATATTTTATAGCTTGGATTACAACATCCCTCTTCCAAGTTATAAAATAGTTTGTTGGGTCCTAGCCTTAATATATCATATTGGGTGTTATATTAAGGACTTAAATCAACTTTACGTGAATTTCTCGCATTGTTGATGTCTGGTTTAGACAACAATGATCTTCCCAAACCAAGCTTTCCTAATGAATATGACTTCCCGAGTTTGGCTCATGGAAGTCATACTTCTCTTCCTCCACCTCCTCCAATTATTCTCCCTAACCCACAAGTTCAAGGTCACTCAAGCCCTAATGGCAAGCAAGGTCTATGTGTGATCACATCTTAGAGATGAAGTCACATATTGACAAGCCGGGAGAGTTGGGTGTCAAAGTCTTGAGAAAGTTGGATGTTCAATCACTTTCTAAGTCACATAGTGAGTTCCTTTGGGACTACTATGAAACAGACTATGACATGAACCTTAATGATCATATGTATTTGCTTGGTGCTGCTGAATCAGCAATGATTTGGAACGATAGTAAAGCAAATTTGATTAGAAGATCAACTTCCCAAAAACTTTATGGACAGTGACAATGGTGACACTGCAAATCCAGAAAAAGCATTCTCTTCCCAATGGAAAGGGATTGGCCATAGTCAACCCGGTTGACCAAATGGTAAAGAGAAAGGTTAAGTCTGAGATAGTCCCATTACCAAAGGGTCCATATGTTTATTTTGCCAAAGGAAGGGGCGTTGATTGCAAAGCTGCCAAATTTACATAAGGATGTTAAAGTCAATAAGTTTGACTCTACATGAGGTAGAGCCCATTATCTAACTCTGTTAAGTTCTATTCTGAGATCCTCATTACATGATGTGACTGGGTCACATGTTGATGTTTTAAGAATCAAAGAATAGAGAGAAATCTTAAAGGAAGTATATGTTGATTCTGATCGCGAAGGTGGATTTCGATCGCATCAGAATTTTGAGCAGTTGCTTAAGAAGTTATGATATATTGCTAAGGAATAGATAACAACAATTTTCCATGTGGATTGTAAGGATAAGTTTTTCCGCAAAGTTTTAAAATAAAAAAAAATTGTTTAATTTTATTTATTTGAAGTATCCTTACAATGGCATTTGTGGAAAATTGTTGCTTATATGATTCCACTGACAGCAATATTGGAAAATGGATTTGATTCTTTCATTTGTGGTAGTGTCTAAATTTACCAAATCAGGAAAGTTCCTCATCACCCAAGTTTCAATTGGACCGAAACTTGGAATCATGCAAGTTGAATGGTATGATGAATGAGAACTTTCAAGCATTGGAAAATCAAGACTAATTACTTGTTCACATGGATGTGTGAGTCAAGTGAAGGACTAAAGGGATCAAGTACACATTCTTGTGCACTGGTCATGTCCACCACAAAGCTCGTTAAGACTATTGATTTACTAAAGTTTAGTAAATATGGTTATACTTACAAGTTTAAGTATAATTCTGAAACATTGGAAAAGTCTCAATGTATGGCAGAACGAATGGGAAGAATCAAATTAGGCAGAAAGATAAAGTTTCTCAAATCTGAAAAGATGGGAGAGTACTTTAGTATCATGTTTGTGATCATCTTAATGATTTAGAAATCATATCACAATTAGTCCTCTAAAGGTCATCTTAGTGCATTATTATGACTAAGAAGAGGATTCATGAATTGTTGAAATGATTAGATCAGGAAGATGAGTCATACTTCGTTCCAAAACAATTCTTAGAGTCATACTCCAAGATTGTGACTTGAGTGACATATCTTAAAGAAAGGTTTAAAACACTTGTCAAATGTAAGAGTAAAAGTGTCCTACTCTTGTACATTTGAAATTGGTAAGTTGTGATGTTTTGGATAAAACAAAGACCAACTAAGGCCAATTGTGTGACGTGTTTGTCTTGATAAAGAATCCGCACTATCTCTTGAATATTTGGCAAGATAGTCTTATATGTCAAGAGGATAGTGGGAGTCTTAAAGATCCTAAAAAGAATTTCAAGAACTAATCAAGAATAAAACCTGAGGTTCTTCACTAGCACACGACTTGAGGTTTATAACCTATCGTGTTGACATATTCTGTGCCCATTCCAGTTAAAGTTGGCTTTGCATAGGAGTTCTGAAAGTTCTCAATTGGTTGCATAATAACTTGGAAGCAATGGCAGGCCCTGTACTGCCAGGTGGCAAGAAGTTAAGATTGCATAAGTTCAGTCCATATGAGTTTGGATTTATCATTATCCTTGTCTTGTGACTATGGTTTTGACGATTCACATGGATAAGAACACATACACCATAAAATCTAACGGTCATAAGGTTTCTCTCCGATTCATGAAAATGATGGTGAGGAAACACTTCCACCAAGTAGATTTGAAGCAGATGGCAAAAGGTCTAAACAATTGAGACTATGATTACGGCATCCCTTTTCATAGTTCTGAAATTGTTTAGACACACATGCATGCTATCTAAGGAAAGGTGTATGATTTTGATAAAGTTTTATCAAAGCATCTCGTATCAGAAATCTGAACTTTGGTAAGAAAGTCAATAAAGTATTGATTTCTAGAAGTCCAGCTGATTTTTGAGTACATGTCAAAGCTAGTGGGAGCATAAGTGTTATGCTAATAATCATCATGTTAGTGGGAGCATGATAATTATTGTTAGTGTTGCAAGTTAGCAATGTTAATTATAGAATACAAAAGTTTCAATTCGTGGAAAAAGTTGTTTGCTATAATTAAGGGAGAGAATATACTTCATTTCCGTTCTAAACGCTTAGATTGAGAGCTTAATCATCCTTAGTCAAGAATATATATATGAATTTCATGTTGGATTGGTTCAACTTAAGGAAATTCTATATATTGCGTTCTCAAAATTCGATTATGATTACGGCATCCCTCTTCATAGTCAAATTTTGAAAACATGGCAAATAAAAATATTGTAGCAAAAGACTGGTCTAGAATCATGTCTTTATGTGAGACATCATGAATCGTGTACCATTTGCTTTGGGTACAGGATCGATTGCATGTGCTATAATATTTGTCATTTCTAAATTTTTCCAAATGCCCAGAGGCATTAAGAAGGGAAAAGGTCTAGAATTGGATATGACTAAAATGATTAAGCAATTGTCGAGGACAATCTGAGGTTTACCAAAGATTGGTTGCTCAGGGACAGTTGGAAGTGTAGTGCTAATTTTGGAAGGACCATATTGACATATTCTGAAAAGAGGCATCTCTTATTCAGAAGTGATAGTCAAAATGAGAATATGGAGTTGTCTCCATAGGTGGAAGTTATCTGTGTAAGATTAGAAAACTTAATGCAAGAAGCATGTCCAAAGCAATGTACTTTGAATATGAGACTTAGTTTCCATGGAGTTGATCTCCATTTGAATGCCTTATAATGACTGTTGACAAGTCTTTGTGACTTTGTACATATTCATTACAGGAGGGTCAGTGCATATAAGTTTAAAATCTAAACAGATTTCGATAAATGATAGGAATTTGAAATTCTCACATTTTTCGATAAGGATTTGGGAGTGTGAAATTAGAATCATTGAAATTATGTTCAATTGGTTTATTTCACAAAGTAAGGATCATAGACAAACATAGAGTGCATACTTGGTGTATGGCAAAGCTATTGTTTAAGAAAAACATAGTGTACATGCTTGGAGCATGGGACAACTAGTGTTTTTAATTCAAGTATAAAGTTGATAAAACCGAAAAAATGAATAATGAGTAATCAGTATGGTGATAAATAAAAGTGTTTATTTATATTCATAGGGTTTGATACCATAGTTGATTCATTTATTCTTGTGTTTCACTTTGCATGTTTTGACTTCCAGAATAACTAAGTCGCTCTTCCTGAATGATTAAGTTATTCAAACCATCCACAGTCGGTCATATGTTGGAAGTAGATATGAATCAAGACTGTCATGGGTTGGTTTGTAGAGGTCCAAGTTGGTGGACAACGTGGTGCTACAACACTCATGAGTGCTCATAAGTTCTGAGTATTGGATTCAACCCGCGCTCATTTGAATCACTTCATGGATTTTATCACGAGTGATCATGAGACGATAATATCTTATATTCTTAAAACCAAGAGATATGAGTTGTTACTATGAGTTGGTTATACATTGATTGCACGAAAACGCATTGGTAACTCGATGTTATAAAACGTGCCTTTTTGTATGATTCAACAAGTAGTAGAACAAGCCATATGAGTCGAAGTTTATCCATTCCTTTTACCTTCGGGATAAAAGCGATATCTGTGGGCCCCTCGATGATTTAGCGATGACACATGTGAGTGCTTGGCCAAGCCAGGACTGATTTGATTTGTTCAATCAGTCAGTCATCATAAATTGAAAATCGGGAAATAACAAATGGACATAGAGAATGATTATAATCCACGTCTCAGTCCATATGATATCTAGAATGGAGGAATATATGATCCCTTATCTAATGGACAAGTCATTGACAAGGTCAGAGTTCGACGGCGGCTTTAAGAGCTACGATTGCCAGTTAGGTTTTGAAGTCATACTCAATAATAGTTTTAGACTTATCCAAGTGGGAGACTGTTGGATTAATGTCTAAGTCCATAACTATATCTGGTATGTACTTGACCCGACCCGGCATGGTCCATTTGGGTTGCACTTCACCGGCACAATTTATATGGATAGTCTTTTGAGAATAGTATATTTATGATTTATATTAATATATTATAAGTTCTAATATATTAATATGGAATCATATTATTTAATTAGTATTGATCAAGAATTAATTTAGAATTAATTAAGTGATCAAAAAGAACTAATTAAATATGGACTCTTATATATATGGAATGGGCCAAGTTCATTTAGGTTGGGCTAAGCTTTCATGGATGGTCCATGGAGCTTTTAACCCATGGATCCTATGTAAATGAAAAGTCATGGGTATTAGGGTTTACATGGATGTAACCCTAATCCTCGATAATATATAAAGGGGTCCTTCGCTCACAAAATTGGCACAAGTGTGTGAAAATAAGAGTGGGCCGATTTTAGTGTGCATACATATTCTCTCAAGTTCTTCCAAGGTGTTTTGGTGATTTGTGATTCCATTTGAGGCTTCCACACTATTGGGGCTAAGCTCTTAAAGCTTGAAGACATCAAGCTACATCAAAAGGTATGTCATCTAACTAGAACTTTGTAGTATAGGTGCTTCATAATATGCTAGTTAGGATGAAACCTTGGAATAGTTAATATTTGCATGTATAATAGAGAAAACATAGATCCAAGGTTTATAGGGTTGCATGTACACCATAGGAGTGTTAGAATGCTCAAAACCCAACAATGGACTCGCAACTGATGGTACCCTGATCTTAGGTCTATCTTGGAAAAGTAGCTGGCTCATTGAAGTTGATCGAAAAGGTTGTCGATTCGAGGAAGAGGGTAACGGTTTTTGACAGTGAGCTTGTTCAGTTCACGGTAATCGATGCACATCCGAAAGGATCCATCCTTTTTTTTCACAAATAAGATCGGGGCTCCCCAGGGTGAGGAACTCGGTCTGATGAACCCTTTGCCGAGCAGCTCATTGATCTGACTGGATAACTCCTGCATTTCTGCCGATGCTAATCGGTATGGGGATTTAGCTACGGGGGTAGCTTCGGGGACTAAGTCGATCCGAAACTCGACTTGGCGTTCGGGAGGGATTCCCGAGAGATCTTCAGGAAAAACATCAGGAAAATTGCAGACTTCGGGGATGCTCTCGAGGTCTTTAACTTCCTGCTTCTCGTTAATGACGTGGGCTAGGAATGCATAACACTCCTTCCGCAAGAGTTTCTGGGCTTTGATACACGAAATGATGCGAAGGTTTGAACTGAGTTTATCGCCGTAGATTACAAGAGCTTCATTCGAGGAAAGATTGAGATGGATAGCTTTTTCGTAACAAAGAATATCAGTATGATTGGGGCTCAACCAATCCATGCCGATGATGACATCAAAGCTTTTTATGGAAACTGGCATAAGGTCGATAGGAAAAGAATGATCGTTCAAGGTAAGGGTACAACCTACGTATATATCATTAGTGCTCTCTTTCTCATCGTTAGCCATCTCGACGGTAAATGTTTCAGTTAGTGGTTGAGGTTTATGTTCGAGAAGATGTTTGAATGCATGACTAACAAAACTCCTCTCCGCACCAGAATCGAAAAGAATGTATGCATAAGAGTTGTCGAGGAGGAACGTACCCGAAACAACTGTGGGATCTGCAACTGCCTCTTCTTGACCCATCGTTAGCACTCTTCCCGTGCCACCTGCGGTTGTTGCCTTGGGGCAGTTTCTCTTATAGTGCCCGACTTCTCCACAACCATAACAGGCTTGACCAACGCCTGCTTCAGATGCCTGATTGGTTGGTTGGACTGGTGTCTTACAAACTTGAGCTGTGTGCCCCTTTCTGCCACAGCTGGTGCATGACATTTCTCGGCATGGGCCGGGATTATGATGATAGTTACACTTGTCGCACCGAGGAAGGATACCAACATATTTACTGGTAGGTGTTTGAGTGGTAGGATTAGCGACAGGAGTAGTAGCAGCGTGGACTGCCACCGTTTGCTGTTTCTTTGAGGGCTCCTGTGAAGACTGGCCCTTTTGCTGCTTCCAGAACTTTCTTTTCTCACCACTCCCTTTTGCTGGCTTAGGAGTGGTTGCCACTTTATCAAGATCAACTCCATGATCTATGAGAGTCTACGCCAGACACTTAGCGCTGTAAAAGGTGTTTGGCCTAGCAGCCAAGACATTTCCTTTGGTGGGTTGTGTCAGTCCCCAAATGTATCTCTCTATTTTCTTGCTTTCTGGGGTGACCATTCCCGGACAAAGAAGTGCTAGGTCTTCAAATCTAGAAGTGTAGGCAGCAATGTCGGATTCCTTCATCCTTAGGTTCCAGAGTTCATGCTCTAGTTTCTGCATCTCGCCCCGTGGGCAGTACTCACCTAGCATGAGTTCCTTTAAACTTTCCCAACCCATAGCATTTGCCACTGGCAGGGTTAGGGATTTGACCCGACCATTCCACCAGGTCAGTGCCCTGTTAGCGAAAGTGCAAGCGGCGAATTTTACTTTGTTGGCTTCAGAACAGGAACAAATTTCGAAAATGGACTCGATCTTTTAGAACCATTGAGTCAGGGCAATAACACCTCCTTTGCCGTCAAAAGATGTGGGTTTCACGTTCATGAAGTCCTTGTAAGAGCAGTCCTTCTGGTGTCCCTGACTACCCTCATGATTTTGGGGATGAGTACCACCTCCCTGCCCACCAGATCCGCCAGGATTCATTTGTGACATCGCGGCAGCCACAGCAGCAGTAACAGCTGCCTGGAACATAACGGGATCGAACTGAGGGGGCGGTGGTGGTGGAGTGTTGTCATTTCTTCTGATGGGTATTTTTCGGGGAGGCATCTTGTTCTAAAAACAACCAGGAAGAAGAGGATGGTAAGTCCTCAAGATATATGAAACAAAATATATGTCGTCCTGATAATAAAGTTTTCAACCAAGAGATAAGCAAAGAAAGGTTACTAATGCAAGTAAATTATCGCTAAGAAACGAATAGGTAGCAACACTAGGAACGAATTTCTACAATGTATTCGGCTCTGGCTAAAATACTCCTACAATATTTTAAGTTGAATGTTTTGTTCTTCTGATACTTTGTTGAATGGATACTAGGTAAGTTTTAGGTCTGTTGCAACACCAAAGTCACTCCCAAGCACATGTTGGTCATGTCTCGAATAAATATAGTTGATCAGGCTATATTGACCCTAGACATGATTACATAACTACCCAGGTTTAACCGCAGTGTTCAACATCCAAAATACTTTTGTTTTGTTCTACTCATGATATTGTTTCTGGTACGTAGGTATACTTGTATACTTTTTGTAAAAATACTTATATTTTTAAAAGTATACTTTTAGTTCAGAGCACTTCGGCCCCTTAGTGTTTATAGTTGTATACCATGTAAGGTTCGGTATACTTAGTTCACTATAAGCAATAGCTCTGGTACCAATCTGTCACACCCCGAAACCGATGGCGGAAACGTTCCGGGGCGGAGGACGTCATGCGTAGTATCACAACATTTGTATCTTAGTAAGTGAAGTAAACACAACCATTACATTATAATAAGAAAATTTACATTGTTTGAAAGCATGGTTTATACAAAATAGTATATAACAAAAGTAAAAGACGTGACTCTAAAATGCTCCGTCTTCTCCAAAAGTTGACAAGAGTACCTGTCTATTGTTGCCCTGAGAATACAAGCAGTTTTAAAATATTAGCATAAAGCTGGTGAGTTCATATGCGTTTAGTTCTGGTGAAAGAAATGTTTCTTTGATCCTTTGAAAAGTGTTTCCCAAGAAAATCCTATATTTTCTTATGAAAGAGGTTTGATTATCCATTCGTTATGTGTTTAACAACCTGTTTATGTAAGGTTGAGTTATCCGAGGAAAATCCTATATTTTCCTAAAAAGTTGATAGTTGGTTATCTGATCTGGAATGAGGTGTACAAGTATCTACCATACTTGTATCGTTAGATGTAGTTTCCTTGAAAAACCATGTTTACTCTCAGAGAGAGGTATATTAGCCTTATTACATAAATAAAAGTAATAAATAAGTATAGAACGAGATCCTAAGGGTATTACTAATGCCCTCTAGTAATCAAATCAGTTATTACTTTGAGGTTAGTTCACTTGTTTCATTATTATAAAAGTAAATTTTCGCTACCTAAGTTGTGAGTGTCATAACCGTACTTAGACTGGATAAGGCACGTAACAGGGCCAATATCTTTTTATGACTTTGTCACCCCTGAACCTAACGGTCCCGCTGTAGCTGGCAGCGAAGGTGCGGGATAGTCAGTCCCATATAGATCTATACACAATAGTCACGCTCTCCCTCCAAGAGATTCTGGTTACAAGGGTTAGTCCTACACTCTCGAATCCGGTGGAGTGTTACCAAGGACGTGTCTCAAAACTTAGCCTAACAAATTTACAAGTAATAATACTGAAAATCTTGTTTAGGTTTTGTATAAATCCTTTATAAAATAACACATTTTATGACAAGATTTACAAGTTCCTTGCTTTAGTTTTGAAAACTGTTTCTACGAGTTGATTTCTTAATCGTTTGTTAAAACGGTTTCGTGTTAAAAGCATACTGAACATATAATTATTTTAAACAAAATAATATACTTGAGCACAAGTTTCCTTGTACTTTTGGTTGTATTCCCCCCCTGAAAACATGAAAACTCGGAAAAGCGTAGGGGTATGAACTCACTGTTTGACGTGGGATTTGAGTGTAAGTTGCTAGGAATTGCTGAGTGTCAAATAAAGCCTTGAACACAAACAGATCTTATTTAGCACGTAAAAGTATATATATATATATATATATATATATATATATATATATATATATATATATATATATATATATATATATATTAGGTGAGGGCATAACACTATTTGTTATGGAAGGAAACCATCTTAGGGACTAGAAAACACTTAAAACTAAGTGTTAGAATCACATGAGTTTGAAGAGGGGAGTTTGCGGCCGTAATCAGGAGTTTACGGTCTATGGTTTTACGGTCCATGGGTTTACGGTCCATGGGTTTACGGTCCACGGGTTTACGGCCGTAAACACTTGATGAAAAGATGCGATTTTCGGTGTTTCAAGGTCCTTTCTAGCCTTCTGGAAGTGTTCTAAGACTCGTTTCTAAGCTTGGGAGGGTGTTGTGGCAACTTTGTACCCCATAATAGATTTTACGGTCAAGGGAGATTGCCTTGACCGTAAACACCCTTCTGGTCATGATTTCTAGGTGTTTAAGTGATTCTTGTATCCAACAAGCTAGGGTTAGTGTACTTACGTAGTAGAAGCTTGAAATGAGGTTTTTAGCCACCAAGAACTAGTGTGTGTTCTTGGTGTTCTTGGTGAGAGAGAAAATCTAGAAAAAGATAAGATTTATGAGCTAGGAACATGGATTTGCCACTAGAAGTGAGATAGAAACACGATCAAGGTGAAGAATCACTTACATTCTTGAGGATCCTTGGGCAAATTCGAAGTTTGTAGAGAGAGAGAGTGGAGAGAGAAAGCTTCTGGAGTGTGTAAAGTGAGAAATGAACACTCATCCCTTATATAGGGGTGAGTTTACGGCCAAGGGGTGGGGTGGAGGGTTTACGGCCGTAAATAGGGTTTACGGTCGTAAACAACGTTTACGGTCGTAAACTGAGTTTGCGGCCGTAAACTCCTCTCGAAGGGTTGTTTGGCCCGGATGCTATGCTTTGACTTAGAAAACTTCGTTTTCGAATACGAAGCTCGATCGGATTGAGTTTAGAATATTCTTTTAGACCAAAAATAATACTAACGTGAACGGAAATAAATCAATTCAGATTTATTTAGAACGTAAGGTCCTTCCCAAACTAAGGAATTTGACGGAGTTAACTAACACCCACATTTTTATAAACGGAAACTGGTAAGGATAACGGAAAAAGTTTCGGGTTGTCACATAATACTCTTACATATAAGATTTTATTGTTATGATGAAAATACCCTTAATAAAGTTGGTTCATAGATGGTTCCTAACTTTTGGTGGTTCTCACTTGATCTTTTATATATACACAAACATGCACTATAAATTGGAAATTACATTGAAAGGAAAATACAATATAAATTGGAAAGGTAATTAGGTTAAACCAAGCTAAATGGCCAAAGGGCCAAACAAGGCCCAAAGCATAAAAGGGACTAATATCTTTATTATACTAACATCCCCCCAACTCATAATGCGAAAACAATAAGAAATAAGAGTTTGTCAGTTAGAAAATGAAACTGAGGAATAGGCAAGGCTTTCTTAAATATATCAGTAATCTGCATTGTGGATGGAACATGAGGAAAAAAAATAGTCCCTTACTGAATTTGGTGATGAGTAACATGGTAATGAATCTCAATATGTTTTGTCTACTCATGAAACACCGAATTTTGGAAATCATTATCACACTTTCGTTGTCACAATGCAAAGGGGTAGGCTGAGAAATATGAACACCCATGTCCAGAAGAAGCCATCTCAGCTACACAATCTCGCAATTAACAACAGCCATGGCTATATACTCAGATTCTTGTAGATGGTCGAGAGACAACATCTAGTTTCTAACTCTTCCATGAAATCAACAAATCTCCAGGATAGGTACAATACCTAGTAGCAGACTTGCGATTATAAACATTTCTAACCCAGTCATCCTCACTATAGGCACGCACCTCAGGAGAGGAAGTGGAAGGAAACACCAGATTGCGAAAATGAGTACCAAAAAGATATCCCAAAATACAAAGAATAGCTCCCCATTAAACCGTGGAAGGAGCAGTGACAAACTGGCTAACCACATGAACTACATGACCAATATCTGTCCTAGTGAAATTGACTAAACTCACCATAATGGTATGATAAAGGCTCATATCTAACAAGGGAACACAGTTTTGTTATCCGAAATTTATGTGAGTTCAAACAAATATAAGATATAGTTCTTATGATATAAATGATAGCCTTTTGGATATTGTGAAACTTTAATTTCTAAGAGATAAAGCAGTAAGCCCCAAGTATTTCATAGAAAAACGATCAAACAAGTCTCGCTTTAAGGACTATATACCGTCATGATCATCGCCCGTAACAATAATATCATCAACATATAAGGAAAGTAGGATTCGACATGCACTTGTACATAGAATAAACAAAGTAGAATTTTTAAAAGTAGGTTGAAAACCAAGGGAAGTAATTACTATAGAAAATTTCACAAACCAAGCACGAGGGGCTTATTTCAGATCATACAATGCTTTTCGAAGCCGACAAACTTCACCTGGACGGTGAGCAATACTTAGTGGAGGAGACATATGTACATCCTCACGAAGATCACCATTCAAGAATTCATTCTTGACATCCATCTAATAAATCTTCCATTGTCGAGTAGAAGAAACAACAATTGTGCGAACAATTGTCATTTTGTCAACTGGAGCAAAAGTCCCTTCATAATCTACACCATATTTTTACAAGTATCCTTTTGCAAAACATCTTTCTTTATTATATTTAACATAAGTATTAGAGTTGGTTTTGATCTTATATACCCAACGACAACCACTTGTGTGTTTTTCAAGTAGGAGCAAAACTAAATCCCATATATGCGTCTGATAACGAGTTGTATGTTCCTCATCCATAGCATTTTGCCAATGAGTAGTAGAAACAACCTCTTTGTAGGATGCTAGTTCAGAGAGACGATGAATATTCCCATTAAAGGAGACAAAAGTTGACGAGTAAGAGGAATATACAAATTTTGGAAGCCCGGTGGACTTTCGAGTACAAGTAGGTCTTGATGCTGAGGGATCGAGACTTTATGGGTTCTTGAGCAACAACACTTAGGGGTTCTTGAGCAACAGAAGGTGTAGGATCAGAAGTTGGAAGGCTATCTGAAGTAGCAGAAGCATATGAAGAAGGGTCATCATTGTCGAGAAACTTACGATTTTTGACTTTTCATGTTGTGTGACTTAACATGAATACTATAGAATGGAATGTGTTCCAGAAAGGTGGCATGCCGAGAATTATAATTTTTTTGACTTGGTGGATCGTAACATCGATATCCTTTTTGACCAATATCGTACCCCAAGAATACATAAGTAACATTTATCATCCAGGTAATTTACATTCCTGACCCTTAATATAAATCTATTTGCAAAATTGGTCCCAAGGGGCCTTAAGTGAGAAACGCGCCTATGTTGCCTATGTTGGGAATGATGGGTTTTATATGTTACAAAAAATTTTCTTTTGTCGGAAAAACATAAACCCTAAGTTCACATGCACCCTAAAGGATCTATGTTATCACTATGATTTGAAAACAACTATTAAATATCAAGAATCCTAAAGTACATTGGTATTTTCGAAATTAAGAAAGGCTTATAAGAAAAATCATACTTTTAGTTTATTATAGAACATAAAATAATATTCCTTCTTTGTTGGTATTTGGAAAGCAAGCAACAGAAGTCTCGTACATCTAATGGCTCACACCTAAACCCTAGCAAGTTGGAGGCTTAAGAGGAGAAAGAGGGGGAGGAAGGAAATTTTTGGATTTTCTCTTGGAATGAAGTGAAATCCGACAATCATAACCCAAGGGGTTTATATAGGTGATAGGGAGGCTAAGGATAAGGCAGGTTCCTTTTAGATAACCCTAATCCTTTTGCTTTTTCCCCTAAGGCATCCAAGTTTCTTTAGAGCCCAAGAAAAACTCTATAAACCCTCTAGAACTCCTCCAGAAATGTCCACCCTCTGGGAGGTTGTAGAATTGGTCAATGTTCAACTTTTGACATTGTCATCTTTAGCCTTCCACTTTTAATTAATCCAATTAATCCCAAAATTAATTCCAATTAATTTCTTATTATTTTTTTAATTAAACAATAATATTTCTAATTAATATATTATTCTGATAATGTATTAATAAATTGTTTATTTGGATTTGTAATTAATTTATTAACTATATAATAATTTAATAAATCAATCTCTCTCTCAACAAAGGATTCCAGTAAATTACTAGGTTTCAGGGTAACCCAAAAGGACTTTGCTATTAATTCAAGATTATAGTAATTTAGTTATTGACTTAGACACTTCATCTAACAGTCTCCCACTTAGATAAGTCTAAAATTAAATTACAGGTATAACTTCTAAATTAAACGGCGAATGCTGCTTTCCAAAGCAACTGTCGAACTCTGATCTGATCATATATTTTTCCGTTAGATAAGTGATAATATATTCCTTTGTTCTACAAGACATTGTATGGATATGAATCATGGATTAAATCAATCATATTGTCCAAAATTACGTTTCCTGTTTTCCTGATTTGTGACGACGTCGTAAGACTTCTAATTGAACACATCAATTTAGTCCTTGTTGGGCCCAACAATATAGGTCAACAACAAATCACCGAGGGGCCCAAATATATTGATTTTCCCATCGGGGCAATAGGAATGACTAAACTTTGACTCATATGCTTGTATCCTTTACTCATCAAATCATACATGACACTTTGTTTTATAACATCAAGTTACTGATGTGTTTAGGAAATACCAATGTATGACAGACTTATAAAGTACAACTCATATATCTCCATTTTAAGAATATAAGACATTATCGTTTTAGAATTACCCGTGATATAATCCATGAAGTAATTCTTTGAACGTGGGTTTATCCAATACTAAAATCTCCATTTTATAAGTACTCATGAACGTTGTAGCAACACAACTGCTATGTCTAAACTCCTCAGACAATCTACAATCCAGTTCATGACAGTCTTCATTCACTACTTACTTCCTAAAGTATGAGCGACTGTGGAGCTTCGAATAATCAAATTATTCGGGAAGTAAAACATGAAAAACGAAACAGAAGAATAAATAATTGACAAAGAGAGTAAATAAACTCATAAATAATCTCTATTATTCAATCAGCAAAATCAATTCCATTTATTCTGTTACAAGTTTCAAACTAATCATATAACTACTAAAACTAATCCCATTTCTCAAACCAATGCTCCTAGCATGTTGACTATGTTTAACCCTACTCAGAGCCTTTGTGATAGGATCTGTAGGATTGTCTTCGGATGAAACTCTCTTCACTATGAGATGACCTTCTTCAACTCTATTTCTTATATAATGGTACTTTCTTTCGATATATCTTGATTTACCATGATCTATCTGTTCATTGGTCAAAGCAATTGCTCCTTCATTATCACATACAAATTCCATTGGCTCCTGAATGGTCAGAATTACTCCCAAATCAGCGACGAAATTCTTCAGCCAAGCTGCTTCCTTTGATACTTCACTCGCTGCTATGTAATCTGATTCACAAGTACAATCAGCCACCGTATCCTGCTTGGAACTTTTCCAAGTGATTGCTCCTCCATTTAACAGAAAAACCCACCCAGATTGAGAACGAACTATATCTCTATCTGTTTGAAAGTTGGCGTCACTGTACTGACTTACTCTCAATGTATCACTGCGACCAAGGACTAGAATCAGATCCTTTTTCCATCGCAAATACTTGAGAATATTATTTATTGTTGCCAATGAGCTATACCAGGATTTCCCTAAAGTCGGCTGACCATGCTTAAAGCCAATGACACATCAGGGCGAGTACATGTCATAGCGTACATGATCGATCCTATAGCCAAAGCATATGGGACTCGACTAATTTATCCTATCTCATCATCTGTACTATGGCTTTGAGTCTTACTCAAGTTGTCATTACTCTGAATAGGTAGCTCTCCTTTCTTGGAATTCTCCATATTGAAACGTTTTAGTACCTTATCCAAGTATATACTTTGGGTAAGACTAATTAATCTTTTTTTTTTATCCCATAAGATTATAATCCCAAGAATATAGGCCACTGTTGAGACCCATTTTTATACGAACGGTGGATGCGGAAGAAAAATATCTCGAGATTTATCGTGTATCAAAATATAAATATATGAAGAACATGATGAGAATTCTTGGAAAGATGAGAAAGAAAAAGAGATAAAATATTATTCATGAAGAACATTGGTGGGAGAGAAAACTCTCCCTAGGTGGGAGAGATACCACCACTTTCTCTCTCTATAGAAAGTTACATTGTGAGAAGGTGCATTCTAAGAAAAATGACCACCTTTCCCTTTATATATGAGGGAGAGACAAATAAACCAACAATACAATAAAGGGAAAAATACAACCTAACTACCACTCATTATTTGTAGAGCATTTCCATGCTCCATCATTCTCTCCCTAAATGCTTACAAATGATGAGAGATACAATAAGTGATACAAGGCTATAATACAGTAATCCGACTAGCAAGTAAGGTAATAAAATGAAACATAGTGAGAACCAAAGGCTGAAATGTCTCTGAAACTCTGAAGTGTCTGTGAAGTCTGAAACTGGCCATGAATCTCTAAAAATGAAGGTCTTCGGCTTCAAAGCACAACCAATGGAGCAGAAAAAATAAGATCCAAATCTTCAAACCAGTCATAATCACCGGAAGAAGAAGGTCACCATGAGCAAGTAGAAGATCCAATAAAAGAAATACTTCGGCTTCAAAAGTCTGAAAAACATCTCGAGTTCTCGAATCGTAATACACCAAAATTCTTCAAAGAATAACTTGCTAAGAATGTGAAGCATCCAAAAATGTAGTCCGGATAATAAATAATGTGAATCCAAAGACATGGTCCAGCAATGCCAAAAATTTGATCTGTGAAGATCAAAAATAAGTGCCACGTCACATCGCCAAAATAATCTTCGTCTTCAACATATCACAAATCCAAACTCGTGAAACCAAAAGATCTGAACCGGATGCGAACACAAAATCATCCTGTGGCAGAGTCCGAATAATAAATAATCTGAATCGGAAAACATCGAGTAATGCCAAAAATTTGATCCGTAAGGCCAAAACCAAGTGCCACATCGCATCCTAAATAAATAATCGTCTTCAGAAGTCTTCAAAAATCCAAACTCAAACAATCATAATAACCAAATCCGGATGATATTTTCTCCCTATTTTTGATAACCAATGACCGGATATCAAAAATCAACAAATCATCGGATGGAGAGTGTCGGATACCAAGAGCTAAAAGAGCTCTCCCTAGATGTATGAAGGGTCTCGATAAGACACGATAAATAGAGTAAAAGAGATACTCTGCGGTCATGAGAAGATGGGTGATATAGTTGCTGAAGCTGCACGAACAAATAGCATAAAACGAAGAATCACTGCATGAAAATAATCTGTTGTGCTGAAAGAATACCGACTGCGGTGCCAGAACTCTCGAAGTGGTCTTCAATAGAAAATAAAGTCCACATGCTCAAGATACATGATTTGTCAACCGTAGATCAAGAGCGACAAGTCATAAAAATCCCATAAAGCGAAGAATGCGAAACAACTTTGTTGATCAGGCGCCGTTGCGGTGCAAACGTCACAAAGAATAATATGAAGTCCGACTGCAGTATGGAGTAATCCTCATGGAAAGAATAAAATTCTTCCAATATAATCGGCATGAAGTGAACCAATGTGACAAGCCAATGTTCGGTTGTGGCAAAAATTGGTGTTAAAAAAAATAATTGGCGTAAAAAAATAATAATTGGTTTTAATAAAAAAATTGGCTAAATAAAAATAAATAAATAAAATGGCTGAAACAAAAATAATTAGCTGAATAAAAATAATTGGCGTTAAAAAAATAATTGAGAAAAAAAATAATACTAAAAAAAATGGTTGAATAAAAAAAATGAAGTTTTTAAAAAAATAAGAGGGTTTAACAAAAAGGGGAGGAAAAAGAAGGAGGAAAGGAGGGGAAGGCTGGAAGGAGGAGGCTGCTGATGAGGGAGGGGTAGTTGCGGGTTTAAGAGGTGGAACCGGGGTGAGAAGGTTGCGGATGGAGGTTGGGTGCGCAGGAAGGTGGGTGCGGTGGTGTGGCTGCGGATGAGGGTTGGTTCGGATGAAGGAGTTGGGTGCGGACGAGATGGGCTTGGTTGCGGTGTGAGATGGACAAGGCTGCGGTAGAGAGGGAATGCAAGGCAGCTGCGGATGCGACCTGCAGTAGGGCGAAGAGGCAAAAGGGATTACGGGCCTAGCGTAGGTGCGGTACGAAATGGAGAAGGAGCCTGCGGTCCGAACCGAATTTGAGAGGCTGCGGTCCGAACCAATGCAGCGATCCGAATCGAGGGCAATTAGGGATGACTTGCGGTCCTCAGCTGCTGACCGAGGCTGCGGATAGGGGCTGCGGACCAAGGCCTGAGAGGGGTTGCGCGGAGGCTTCTTAGGAGACCCCGGTAGGCAGTTTTTCGTTGCGGTTTGGGGGTCCGAGAAGGGCTGGGTATATGATGAAAAATGCTATTTTTTCATGAAAAATGGTACCGCAAAGGCCATTTATTCATATTTTAATGAGGGGAATATTTTTTTAAGCATTTTGGGTCAAATATTGGTATTGGGAAGGCAAAAAGCAGAGTGTGCAGGGAGTTTTAACGGACAAAAGATGATGAGAAAGGTCAAAGTCACATGGTTTTATCTTGGGAAGGAAAATAAAAGTTGAATACTATTTACCAAAAAGAGTAACAAGGAAAAGTGGCTTTATGCAAACCAAAGAATTACGTCCATACATTCTTCATAAAGATCTACAGCAACAATTTGTTTATGAACAAGAGAAGTTCATACCTTTTGGATGACAAAAGCTGTTGGGAAAGTCTTCAAGAAAAATGCTCCAACTTTATCAATAACTAAGCCCATAATGTGTGTCTTTTCTTCCAAGAATAAAGGAAACTACTTGAGCAAATCGTCAACTTTTAAGAGACCACAAAATTAATTTCTTCTCCCATTTATCTTCATTTCTTCAACAGAAAAATAATAAGAACTTCAAGAACATAATTTCCAACATAAAATTTGAATGAGCAACATCAACATAATTATTCTAGTACGTAAGAATCACCATAGAAAAATAGAAAACTCATCAAAAAATTTCTGGTTGGACCCGAAAATTCTTGCAAAAACACGAAAAATCTTCAAGATAATCACCGAACGGGAGTCATTCCCTTGAACTAGTCGATTAAACCTTCAAGGTACGGCTCTGATACCAATTGTGGAGACCCAATCTTATACGAGCGGTGGATGCGGAAGAAATAATATCTCGAAAATTAATCACGTATACAAAATAATCATGAAGAACATTATGAGAATTCTTGGAAAGATGAGAAAGAAAGAGAGATAAAATATTATTCATGAAGAACATTGGTGGGAGAGAAAACTCTCCCTAGGTGGGAGAGATCCCACAACTTTCTCTATCTCTAGAAAGTTACATTATGAGAAGGTTCATTCTAAGAAAAATGACCACCTCTCCCTTTATATATGAGGGAGAGACAAATACACCAACAATACAATAAAGGGAAAAATACAACCTAACTATCACTCATTCTTTGTAGAGCATTTCCATGCTCTAACAGCTACCTCTCCTAGATCCTTCATAGCAAAACACTTTCCAAACCAAGACTTTACTACTTGTAAAGTTGGAATGTCATTTCTTATATGGAGTATGTCATCAACATACAATACTAGAAAGGTTACTATACTCCCACTTACACACATGACACATCTTCACTCCTAGAGAAACAAAATTCTTTAACTTCCTCATCGAAGCAAAGACTCCAGCTACGAGACGCTTGTTTTAATCCATAAATGGATTTCTCAAGTTTACACACTCAATTAGGAAACTTTGCATCTACAAAACCCTCTTGGTGACTCATGTAAACATCTTCAACCAACTTCCCGTTAAGGAAAACGGTTTTGACATCCATCTGCCATATTTCATAATCATGAAAGACAGCTATGACAAGCATTATCCTAATAGACTTTATCTTTGGCCGATGGTGGGAATGTCTCATCATAGTCAATCCTTGGGGTTTGAGTAAAGCCCTTTGAAACCAGTCGTGCCTTGAAGGTGTGTACCTTTCCATCCATGTTAGTCTTTTTCTTGAAGATCCATTTGAAACCAAATGTCTTTCGACCAGGTTCTTAATCAACCAAATATAAACGTGGTTATCATACATGCACTTGATCTCGTTATCCATCGCCTCTTTCCATTTGGTAGCTTCAGGGCCTGCCATCCCTTCCTTGTAGTTAGTTGGATAATCCAATTTTACCAGTCTACGATCACTAACAAAAGTGTCACCCTCTGTAGTTATATGGAAACCATAGAACTCATGTGGCATGCTAACTCTACTAGATCAGTGAAGAGGTAATGATTTTTCAATGGGTTTAACAGGAGTCTCATCCTGTAGTTGAGCGCTACTATCTTCTAATGTTCCTTCACTGACTGACTCTTGAATCTCTTCAAGGTCAACTGTACTCCCACTTTCCTCTTTGCATATGATCTCTCTCTCTCTCTCGCATGAAATACTCATCTTCGTGCTACAAAGAACACATTATCACTATGTCTGTAGAACAAATATCTAAAAAACTTTTGTGGGTAACCAATGAAAATATATCTCTCACTTCTAGGTTATATCTTGTCAAGAGTCTCTCGTCTAATAAAAGTTTCACAACCCCAAACCTTGATATGTGCTAACGAGGGAGCTTTCCCTATCCATATCTCTTTAGGTGTTTAGGCAACCCTCATGGTAGGGACAAGATTGAGGATATGGGTGGCTGTCTTTATGTATCCAGAAAGAAATAGGAAGAGAATATCGACTCATCATGAAATGAAACATGTCTAACAAGGTCCGATTGCGCCTCTCAACCACACCATTAAGTTTTGGTGTCCTAAAAGGAGTCAATTGTGAAACAATTCCGCATTCCTTGAGATAGTCGTGGAACTCGATACTAAAATACACTCGGCCTCCGTTAGATCAGAGTGTCTTTATCTTCCTGCCTAATTGATTCTCAACTTCATGTTTAAACTCTTTGAACTTTTCAAAGGTTTCTGATTTATGCTTGATTAAGTAGATATAACCATATATGCTATAGTCATCTGTAAATGTTACATAAAATCGATTAGCATCCCTTTTGGTGGATCTGACAGATCCACACACATATGTGTGGATGAGATCCAAAAAACCCTTACCTCTGTCAAAAGATCTAGTGAAAGGTGATTTAGTCATCTTCCCCAATAGACAGGATTCACATTCATCATCTGGCCTCAAGTCAAATGATTCTAACACTCCATCCTTTTGGATTTAGACGATGCGTTTCTTGTTAACGTGCCCAAGACGACAATGCCACAAGTACGCCTTTTCTAAACCATTAGACAAATCAATATTAAATACACTATTACCTAAGCTATCAACACAAATCACAGTTTCATACACACCATTACAAGGTAAAGCTTCAAACATAAAAATGCCATTTTTATAAAACAAAATCGATCCATTCATGCCATTAAACGAATATCGAAAACCTTGTCTAAAAAGTGCATGAAAAGAAATAATGCCTCACATCATTTATGACGAATAGCAACAATTAACTAAATCTAATATAACATCACTACTAAGCATAAGACTATAAGTTCCAATCTTGATAACATGAGAAGATCTCCTATTTTCCACGATTAGATTCATCCTTCCATGCTCCACCTCTTCACTTTCTCTTAGTCCGTGCAAATCAGAACAAGTGTGAAAACCGCATCCTGTATCAAGGACCCAAGAACGAGTAGGTTGTGAGTTATTAGATTGAATTGTCTAAATACCTGCCGACAATGGCTTCACTTTGCCATCCTTGATGTCCTGCAAGTACTTGGGGAATCTTTGTTTCCAACGGCACTTATCATTGCAATAAAAGCAAATGGCCTTTTTGGGATAACGAATACAAGGAATATCATAATTGGGCTTTGCTTTTGGGCCATTACTAGACAAACCAACATGGTACTTGCCCTTCCATTTTTTCTTAGGAGAACCTTTCCTTTTCTTTCCATTGTTTTTCCCAATGGCAAGGACATGAGCATTAGTAAAGTTAGGAGATGTATTCTTCTTTAGTCCTGACTCAGCTATTCGTAATAGGTTATGGAGTTGGGCCAACGTGATCTCTATGTTATTCAAATGATAAGCCAAAATGAACTGATCATAACAAGGAAGCAAGGAGTTAAGGACCATGTCTATGGCCAACTCCTCATCGAAATTCACATCGATCCTTTCAAGGTGCCTCGTATATCGTTGCATTCTTTGCACATGGTTGTAGAAAGACTCTACTTCCTGCAATTTTGCAAACCATAAGAGCTTTAACGACTTCATATTTTTCTTGACTAGCTCTCTTGTGAAACTTTTCCACAAGATCCAAGTTCATCTCGTAAGGCCAGTAGTCCTCATAGAACTTTTGCAAGTCAAGTATCATGGTGGCAACCATGATTTTGTTGGATTAGGTGTCTAAGCCCATAACTATAATTGGTATGTACTTGACCCGAGAGTAGCATGGTCCATTTCGGGTTGCCTTCACCAGAACAATTTTACAGGATGGACATTTCACAAAGAGGTTGTTTGTGATTTATTAATATATTATAAGTATAATATATTAATTGAGAAATCATATTATTTAAATAGTATTGATCAAGAATTAATTTGGAATTAATTTAGTGACCAAAAGAGACTAATTAAATTAACGAGGACTGATTATGTAAATCAGTGAGACATATGGTTTGGGCTAATGATCCATGATTAATTTGTAATGGGCTAAGCTTATGTGAAAGTCCATAAATTATTAGTCCAAATAAGTTATGGATCATATGCCTAAGTGTAAGAATTAGGGTTACATATAACTTTTGGAATTCTACACAATATATGTAACCCACTAAAGCCAAAAATCAACCAAGGGTGGATTATTCTAAGAGATGGACGATTTTGTGTGCTCCATAACCTCTCTCATTATTCTCCATTTGTTCATGGTGTTTGTGACTTGTTTGAGGCATCATACTTGAGGTACTAAGCTCTTGAAAGGCCATATTCTACAAGCTACATAAAGAGGTAATAATCTAACTGTTTTTATGATTCATATGTCTAATTGTATGAAGTGGTAGGCTTCATGCTTTGGATAATTTTTGTTGCATGTATAACTAGAGAAAACTTGGATCCAAAGCTATTAGGGTTCTATGTGCACCATAGGAGTGTTATAGTACATAAAACCCAATAGTGGTATGAGAGCCATGGGTGTTTTCTGTTATATTGATGCATTGGTTAATTTTTGAAAGCAAGAAAAATCGTTTTTTTGGAATCTGACTGGTGACCACGACGTGGTGACTGTTCAGTGGACGATTTTTTCAGTTTTGGATTAGAATCATTACGACAAACTGTTTTGACTATTAAAAAATTGTATTTGTGATAAGGTAATGATTTCCATCATCCAAAATTAAAAAGACAATTATCAAATTTTAAGATAATTTTTTGATTATATGATAATTTAATTATTTGTATTGTTTGATTAGAATTATCTTGCAATAAGAGTTAAATTAGGTCAAATTGGTAAATGATAAGTTATATGATATTTGTATTAGATTATATTTTGATCTAAGTTTTTCATGAAAATATTCATAACTTGTCCTCAAGTTATTAAATATGAAAAGTCTCATTCATGAAACTTTAAAGTCTTTAAGTTATGGAATTGCAAAGGTCTTCAAGAGCTTCATAACTTGTCCTCAAGTGATTGAACTTGGAAAGTCTCATTCATTAACTCCATAAGTTATGGAATTCAAAAGTTTTGAAGAGTTTCAAAACTTTCCCTCAATTTTTAGAATTTATAAAATTTAATTAAAAAGTTTTAATTTGAAATATTGAATTTTAAAACATATAGTAATTGAAAGCTTTCAAAAGGTGCAACTCTTGAGTTCATAACTTAAAAAAATTTAATTAAATAGTTTTTAATTTTTAATTTTTGTATTTAGAACCTTGATGCTTTTTTGAATAGTTCAATTACACCTTATGGACTTTATTAAATTGATTAAAGTGTTTAATTAAAAGAGAATTAATAATTCGATAAGGATATGGTTTAAGTTTAATTAAACTAAAAGTTTAATTTATTAATAGATTAAACCACCAAGTATTTTAAATGTCTAAAATATACCCTTATACTATATACAATTAAAAGTTTAATATATTATATATGTATAAGTTAAAAGTCAGTCTTACCATTTGTAGGCCTCATTCACGAAGCTAGTCTATAAGGGGTGTTTAAGGAAATTTCCTATAAAATGGCGATTGAATGGGTATCCACTCTTACCCACCGCACTCTTGACTAGTGGAGGGTTGTTAGCTGAACGGGTTTGACAGGACATTTAAATCCTCATTAAAAGTATAATGAAATATAAAGTAACTAAACCTTTTATAAATACCCAATCTTAGTTACTTAGGAAAAATGTGAATTTGATGCTAACCCATGAAATTGCACATTGCACCTTATTATTCGTTAGTGGAGCGTGTGTGGTTAATCGGCACACTAATATGGGACTAATGAAGGATGGAAATGGGTAGCTCACAGTTTGTCATAGATCCATGGAGCGTGTGTGGTTAACCGACACATGGATTAGGTGATAAGTGACTTTGAGAGTACCAAGCTAATTTGCATGGTTATTCACACCTTCTTTGTGATCCTCGGTATCCCAGTCACAAACTTGAAGGGCATAATTAAGATAAAACATGCCATTGAAAAAAGTTCAATGAATCTCAAAGAATCTAGGAATTTCAATTCATTTAAAACCTAATACTCTTTTTCATTTTTCATGGTGGAAATTGGTAAATCGTCATTTACCTACCTTCAAATATTTTGCAATTGGATTACGGAATCCATCTTCCGAATTGTTGAATATTGTGTTGGGTCCTAGACTTAATATTTCATTTTTGGTGTTATATTATGGACTTAAATAAACTAAAGTGAATTTCTCCCTTGTAGATGTCTAATTCTGACAACTATGGTCTTCCCAAATCTTATGGAAAGAGCTTTCCTCATGAAGATAATGTTCCCAAAAATCATACTTCATTTCCTCCACCTCCTCCAATAGTTCTTCCTAACCCACATGTTCGTCGACTTGAAAAGTTCAAGCTCACTCAAACCCTATTGGCTAGCAAACACCAAGATGGAAGGTCTGTGTGTGCACATTACTTGGTTCTTCAATCACTTCCCGAGTCGTATGGTCAGTTTGTTAAAGACTGCTATATGACAGATCACAATGTGACCCTTATTGATCTTACCTATTTGCTAATTGATGCTGAATCAGCAATGATTTGGCGCACTGGTAAAGCAAATTTGATTGGAAGATCTGTTTCCCAAACTTCCATGGACGTTGACAACGGAAACATTGGAAGTCCAGAAAAGTCTTCTCTTCCCAATGGAAAGGGAAAGACTAAGTCTGAGATTGTCCCGTGTGCCATTCAAAAAGAGTCTGTTTTTTTCTATTTCCAAGAGAAGGGACATTGGATGCGAAGCTTCCGTATCTACCTGAAGGATCATAAGGATGGTAAAGTCAAAGTGTTTGACTCTGCTTCACGTAAGTCCAATATCTAACTCTATTAAGTTCCTATTTGCAGATTCTTAATACATGATGTGATAAGATCACATTTTGATGTTGTGTAGGATCGAAGAAGAGAAAGGAATCTTAATGAAAGAGCAGGCTGAGTCTGATCACGAAGAGATGGATTTCGATCGCATGATTCGATGATCAGAATTGTGAGCTGCTACTTAAGAGTTATGATAGATTGCTTAGAAATATGTAGCAACATAGTTTTCATATGTATTTGCATTGTAAGGACAAGTTTTTCGCATTTTATATATAAAGATTTTTTTTATTTTATCTTATTTTATATTTCCTTGCAATGGCATTTGTGAAAATTGATGTTTGTATGTTTCTATTTTTAGCAATTTGGATTTGATTCTTTCGTTTGTGGTAGTGTCAGAAATTTACCAAATAAGGAAAGATTCTCATCACCAAAGTTTCAATTGGACAGAAACTTGGAAACATGCAACTTGTATTGTATTATGAATGAGAACCTTCATCTTTGGGAAATTAAGACTAATTCCTTGTTCACATATAGATGTGAGTCAAGTAATGGAATAAGGGGATCTAGTACACACTGTTGTGCACTGATCATATCCACCACAAAGAACGATAAGACTATTCGTCATGATTTACTAAAAGCTTAGTGAATGTGATTATGCTTACAAGATTAAGTATAATTCTGAATCATTGAAAAGGTTTACAACGTATAGCAGAACATATAAGAAGAATCAATTAGGTAGAAAGATAAAAGTTTCTCCAATCTGAAAGGAAAGGAGAGTACTTTAGTATCGTGTTTTATGATCATCTTAATGATTGTTGAACCATATCACAATTGATCCTCTAAGGACACCTTAGTGCACTTGTATGCCTAAGAACAGAAATCTAGAATTGTTGAAATGGTTAAATCAAGAAGATGAGTCACACTTCGTTCCAAAATGAAGTCTTAGACTCATACTCCAAGATTGTACATTGAGTGACATATCCTAAGTACATTTATAACACATCATGAAATGTGGAGTAGAAAAGTTTTCTTACTCATGCACATTTGGAATTGGTAGTTGTGATGTTTTGGATAAAACAAAGACCAAATTAAATGAAGTGTTTTTCTTGATAAGAGCCCGCACTGACTCTTGAATATTTGTTTATCAAGACATGTTTCTTGATAATAGAATCTTATATGTCAAGAGGTCAGTGGGAGTCTCAAAGATCTTGAAAGGTTTCAAGAACTAATCAAGAGTAAACCTATCGTTTATCACTAGCACACGACCTGAGGTTTGTAACCTATCATGTTGACATATTCTTGTTTCTGTGCCATTCCAGTTAAATTTGACTATGCATGTGAGTTCTATGAGTTGTCATTTGTTTGCATAAGGAAAAGAACCTTGATCAATGAAAGTTCATTGATCAGTAAGGGTGATCTGCTCAACAATTTGGAAGACATGGTAGGCCCTTGTGCTGCCAAGTGGCAAGAAATTAAGATTGAACAAGTTCAGTCCATATGAGTTTGAATCTGCCATAGACCTTATCAAATGATAATGGTTGGAAATGACAGTTTCACATGGATATGAACACATACACCATAAAATCTAAGTGTCATAATGTTTCTCTCCAATTCATGAAAATGATTGTGAGGAAATGCTTTCACTAAGTAGATTTTAAGGAGATAGTAGTTGTGTTAATTGCGTTCTCAAATTCGATTATGATTACGGCATCCCTCTTCATAGTTCGAATTGTTAGAAATGGAAAAAGGTTTAAACATTTGGGACTTATTGTTGTAAGTTCTAAAAAATTTTAAACACACATATGAGCCTTCTAATGAAAAGGTGTATGAGCTTAAGGAGCTTAGATAAAAGGCTTATAGAAGCATCTCATACCAGAAATCTGAACTTTGGTAAGAAAGTCAAAAAGTATTGATTTCTAGAAGTCCAACTTATTTCTGGATACATGTGAAAGCTAGTGGGAGCATAAGTGTTATGCTTGTAACAAAATAATTGTTATGCTGGTTGGAGTATGATTATTATGTGAAGTGTTGCAAGTTAGCAATGGGATGACTATTGCTTTAATTCAAGTATTAAGTTGATCCGTCGAAACATTATACCATGAATAATGTGTAATCGATATGGTGATTCAATAAAAAGTGTTTTATTTATATTCAAAAGTTTTGAGACAATATTGGATTCGATTATTCTTGTGTTTCACTTCGTATTTTTTGACTTCCTGAATAATAAGATTATTCAAACCATCCACAGTTGATCATACTTTGGAAGTAGGTAATGAGGTAAGACTGTCATGAATTCGTGTGTAGATTGTCTAAAGTGTTAGACATAGCACAAGTTTGCTGCAGTATTCAAGAATACGCTTGTAATAAGATTTGAGTATTGGATTAAACCCACGCTTATCTGAATCACTTCATGGATTTTATCACGAGTGATTGTGAGACGAGAATATCTTATATTCTTGAAACGGATAGATACGAGTTGCAGTTTACAAGTCGGTTGCACATTGATGATGTGAAAACACACCAGTAACTTGGTGTTATAAAACGCATTATTGTGTGTGATTTGATGAGTAAATCGAGAAAGCATATGATTCGAAGTTTATCTGTTCCTTTTACCCTGAGAAGGATAAAAGCGATATCTGTGGGACCGTCGATGATTTAGTGATGACAACCCTATGCGCTTGGCCAAGCCTGGACTGATTTGATTTGTTAAATTAGTCGGTCGTCATAAATCAGAAATCGGGAAACAACACATGTACAGAGAGAATGATTATACTCCATGTCTCATGTCCATACGATATCTAGAATGGAGGAATATATGATCCCTTATTTAATGGATGCGTCATTGACTAGGTCAAAGTTCGACATCGGCTTTTGAGAGCTATAATTGCTAGTCGGGTTTTGAAGTCGTACTTGCAATTATAGTTATTAGACTTATCCAAGTGGGAGAATGTTGGATTAGGTGTCTAAGCCCATGACTATAATTGGTATGTACTTGACCCGAGAGTAGCATGGTCCATTTTGGGTTACCTTCACCAGAACAATTTGACATGATGTATATTTCGGAAAGAGGTTATTTGTGATTCATTAATATATTATAAGTATAATATATTAACTGAGAAATCATATTATTTAATTAGTATTGATCAAGAATTAATTTGGAATTAATTTAGTGATCAAAAGAGACTAATTAAATTAACGAGGAATGGTTATGTAAATCAGTGAGACATATGGTTTGGGCTAATGATCCATGATTAATTTGTAATGGGCTAAGCTTATGTGAAAGTCCATAAATTATTAGTCCAAATAAGTTATGGATCATAAGCCTAAGTGAAAGAATTATGGTTACATATAACTCTTGGAATTCTACACTATATATGTAACCCACTAAAGCCAAAAATCAACCAACGGTGGATTATTCTAAGAGATGGAAGATTTTGTGTGCTCCCTAACCTCCCTCATTATTCTCCATTTGTTCATGGTGTTTGTGACTTGTTTGAGGCATTGCACTTGAGGTGCTAAGCTCTTGAAAGGCCATATTCTATAAGCTACATAAAGAGGTAATCATCTAACTGTTTTTATGATTCATATGTCTAATTGTATTCTAGTTGTAGCCTTCATGCTTTGGATAATTTTTGTTGCATGTATAACTAGAGAAAACTTAGATCCAAAGCTATTAGGGTTGTATGTGCACCATAGGAGTGTTATAGTACATAAAACCCAACAGATTCAAGCAACCTTAGTCGTGTCGTCATAGTGTTACTTATAGGAGGCTATTTCTTCAAGAGTAGTAGTAGCTTCATCCATCTTAATTAGTTTTATCTCAAGGACATACTCTTTTCCCTCGTATCGAAAAGCCATATTGATGTTGCACATCCAATCATTATAGTTGGTTCCATCCAATGTCACCTTGGACATGATCGAGAGAAGCGAAAAGTTGTGGGAAGAGTTTTGAGGAGCAGAAGCATCACCAGAAGTAGACATCTATAGAGAAAAAGGTAGTTTCAGTTAGATGACAATAATCCTTAATATTTTAACACATAATTAATATTAAAGGCTAGGATCCAAAATAACAATTCACAACTAAGAAGAGGGATGTCGTAATCTTATCACGAATTTATGAAGGTAGGTAAAAGTAATTCACCAATTTCTAACTATGGAATTCCTATATCTTTTGAGATTCATTGAATCTTATCAATGGCATGTTGAATCTCTTATTATGCTCTTCTATTTGTGACCTAGATGCCGAGGATCACAAAAAAGATGTGAATATCCATATTAATATGCTTCACACTCTTGATGTCATTTATCAACTCTATTTAATGTGCTGGTTAACCACATGCGCTCCATTAACAACGATAATTTTCGAGATGCCAATTATTACTCTTTATAGTCACTATTAGTGTGTCGGTTAACCACACATGCTCCACTAACTACCTATAAAGCATAATGTGCTATTTTATGGATTTGCATACTTTTTACGTTTTTCCCAAAGTAACTAAGAGTGGGATATTATAAAAAAGGTTTAATTACTTTATATCATTATACTTATTAATGAAATTTTGTCCTATCAAATTCATTCGGCTAATGACCCTCCACCATACAAGAGAGCAGTGGGTAAGAATGGATACCCAATGATAGTAATTTTATTGGCCCCTTCCTTAAACACCCCTTATTGTATGGCTTCATAAATGAGGCGTTCTAGCGATTTGACTAACTTGTCTTATACATATAATATATTAATCTTCTAATTATATATAGTATATGGTGTATTTTAAAACTTGTTGTAACATTCCGTTTAAAAATGAAATAAATAAGGATAATAATAATAATAATAATAATAATAATAATAATAATAATAATAATAACAATAATAATAATAATAATAATAATAAAATAAATAAATAAATAAATAAGAAGCCCTAAATTCCCGAGATGTAATTTATATTTTATTTTATTTTAACCCTAAATTTGTACTAATTTATCAGCGTTAGTGATAAGAAGTTAAATGATATAAATTCCAGAATTTGGGGTCTATATTGTAACAGTAGGACTTGAAATGTAAAGAATTTAGTGAAGCAAGGGCTTTTTGGTAATTATTGGATTTAAATTGAAAAGATTTTTGGAAGCAGGGGCTAAAGAGTAAAATACGAACTTGGAATGAAAAGATTTGAGGGGGGAGGGGCCGGAAGTGTCAAAATGATATGAAGTTTCAATTGAGACAGGTTAAAACCCGTCACCCTACTCAGCCATGTTAACCCTAACCCTAGCAATCTCTCAGCCGCCACCACCTTAATCCCAAGCATCCACAGCTGCAGCCAGCCTACTGCTGTGAGAGACCGCTGCTGCCACGTTCCTTGCTGCACCGAACAGCCGAAGCCAACCACCATTTGTTGTTGCCGGCGATACAAGAATATCGACGGAGAGAGTGGTCGCTGTTACCTCATCCTCACTGGTAATGGCGCCATCCTTACCCACTCATTTCGCTATTCTGTTTATTTACTCCTCCGTTTTCACCGCTGTTCCGTCAGCTGCCACATTTGGCAGCGATCTTCCAAACACCGCCTTCCACTGTGTGGGTGGCGGTGTTGTGTGTGCTATTTCGTTTGTATGGATGCATGTAAAGTTTAGGTCGATGAGGGAGTGCATGTTCGGAAGATGGGTGTGTTTATGTGGCTGGATAACGTGAATAACCACCATGGCATCCAACCATGGTGGCTGCCGCCCATGTTACTTCTTCTGCCACCACCAGCCACCGTGAGAGTTGGATGTGTGTGTGTATGTGTGAAATGGTGATTATGTGTGTGTTTATTTCAGTTGAAGTTGTTTTTAGGTGTTGCTTGATCGGAAACTGAAGAAAAACCACCACCACCACCGTGAGGTGGTGGTTGCCACTACATGCCACCGTTCTGCCGTCACCACCCGCCACTTTGGGTAGATGTGTGTATAGGTGTGTGTGTTTGGACGGATGTTTGAAATGATTTTTCATTGTTTTGGCCTAAAATCCTAACCACCACTATGAGATGGTGGCTGCCGCCGTGAACCACCATTGACCACCACCGCTCGGGGTGTTAGTGGTGGTCCCCAGCCCATTAAACTCTAATTAACCTAATTGGCTAGTATTTGGTTTGGAAACCCTAATTAGGGTTTAGAAAACCCTAATGTCATGAAACCCTAATTTTGGAATTGATCGGGACCCGCACTGAAACTATTTATTAGACTTAAAATATTAATTAATAATCCTTTGCAATTAACATAATGCAATATTGGAGTTAATGGAGTAAGTCCTTAATGGGTTAAGTGTTCTTACTTAACCCTAATCTTCATTTTATGTGAAAACTTTAATTTTGTTTGGGCTTTGAGTTGGGCCTTGTTTTAGGCTTTGGTGTTTGGTTCTTGTTAGGCCATCTTAGTGTATGGATAGGATATGTGGATGAGCTTTAGGGTAAGGCCCAGGTAAGGGCTTTGGGCCCAATTTGGAAAATTAGGCCATATATTTGGCCTTGGTTGATTGCTTGGCTTTTGGGCCTTCAGAGTGTGAGTTTGGGCCTTGGGCTTAGACCAAGCTTGGTTAGGGGTAAACTGTTCTATTTATCCCATGTATGGAGTTATGTTTATGCATTGGAACCCAATTATTAATTGGGTTTTGTTTTGATGTTGACAGTTCGGGGATCTGTCAGCCAGAAGCCATAGTTTTATCCACGGGATGTCAGCATCGCGAGGTGAGTCTCGTCACCGTTTGTATGGGTCGAAGACACCAATGCCGGCCTATTTGGTTTATGTATAGTAGGAAGACCCGGGGGTTAGCCCTTGATATTGTGTATGAAAGACCAGGAGTCAAGTAGTTGTTATGCTAGTTGTGTTTGTGATGCTTGCATGGAAGACCAGGAGGTGGCTCTCGGCACTTATCTATAAGACCCAGGGTTGTGGCCCGCGGCCTGGCAAGTAAGACCACAAGGTGGCTCGTGGCATAATGGAAAGAATATGTGCGACACATACCACCTTTATTGGTTATGATATATGAATGATATGTATGGCTCGTGGTTATGTATGGCATGTATGGATCAGTTCATATGTATGGTATGTGGTTTTTGGGGAACTCACCAAGCTTTGTACTTACGTTTTTCCGTTTTGTTTTAGGTACTCTATTTGTCAAATGAAATAGCTCGGGGTGATTGCGTCGCATACACCCGTTATTTTCCGCAATATGTGTTCTCTGGGATTGGACTCTGGTAATTGTTTTATTTTGAAATGTTTTCTAAATGTTTAGATAAAGTTACAATGGTGTTTTGACTATAATAAAAATGAAATTCACCAAAGTTGGTATCAAAGCCTTGGTTTGAGGGATTCGGGCATACTCTCGGGTGTGCCTGAACTCAAACTGAGGGTTTGGTGAATTTTGTTTTATAAAATGAGCAGGTAATTAAAAAGAAATTTCTAATCAAAGAAAAAGGGTGTGATGCGTGCAATCGGCCGAGCTCGAGTAAGTGGTTCCCAAAGTTCCAATACATGTTTATTATGTGATATGATATGACTATGTGAATCGAACGCTAGATTAGGGCTAAGGATCTTCTTAGTATTGTATGATATGAGAGATGCCTTTATATGCCTGATTGTATGAGCTTTAGTATTACATGCTAGTCTGTATATCTTATAAGTAGATAAAATGGCTTGTTTAGAGTTTGATGGTTAGATTTTCCATTTCCTGAATGTCGCTTGCTTTGTGCTTTGTGGGGCTCTTAGCAATGTGACTTAGCTACTAAGTGGATATGCCAAGTCACATATGATACAGGTTGGATAATCTCAGAGTGATGGAGTTGACCCTATTGCACAGCTCTTGTTTGAGTCCAACCGTTCTAGGATTGAGTCTTTTACTTGAAGGGTTATCTGATCTCGGTTGCATGTGACTATATTCATGAGGTAGCTAGTTGACATTAATGGGAATCCTTCAGCAGCTGAGGGCAGGGTGAGGTCAGGAACCTAGGAGAGCCTAGGATATGCTTACCGAGTTTTGGTGCTTTTATTGAGGAAGTGACTTAGAGGATTCGGGATGATTGCTAAGGAAAGTATGGATAGGGGTGAAAGATAGTATTAGGCCCGTACTACTGAAAGCACAGGATCCATACTCAAATGGTGAGAGTCTTGGAGAATCTAAGAAGCTTATAGGAGGTGGATTGTTGGGTATGTTTTTATTGATGGCTTGTCGTATTTCAGTTTGGACATGAGCACTCAGGGAGATGGTTCTAGTTTTGGCTCTGGTTCTGGTTCGGGTTCCGACTTAGGTGCAGGTACTGAGCTGATTAGCGAGCAGATGTAGGAGTTCATCTCGTTAGGGATTACCTGCAGTATTTTGGACTGGACTTATGTGATCCTTGGTTTAGTCATGGATGGGATTTCTGAGCTAGTGGATAGTCATCTCGAGCACTCTCGGACCAAGATTGTAGCGAGGCAGTTAGGGGCTCATCTGGAGCCCAAAGCTTGTGGACTCCTAGGAACCTGCGGGAAGAAGGATCCTATTGTTAGTTCTTGTCATTTAGGATCAAAGGTGAATAGTGCACCAGGAGGGTCAACAACAGGAATGGATTGTCGTGGAAGTTTTGCGATCCCTACGCAAGGAGTTACACGACATCATTGGGCGTGTCAACGATAGAGTGGTCGCTAGGTACGAGGAGCAGGCCTCAGTTACTCAAGCCTGTTAATGGGGCGGTCGGAGTAACCCCGGAGCTAGAAGATTGGTGTAGATGAGCAATTAGGAAAGAGGAAGCAGACTTCCAGTCTGGCTCGGTGATCTGAGCAGTTGGTCGTTGCCATTGCTGGTGTTAGAGACCCGAGGGGTCGTCGTGGCTACACAAAGGGTTAAGGGATGCATGGGGATGAGCGCAACAAGTCTAAGTGCGGCAAGTGCGGGTGGAAGGGTCACACCTGTCAAGAATGCACACTGGAAGTACAGTTATGCCATCGTTGTCATCAATCTGGTCATATCAGGGAGAGTTGCCCCCGCTTAGTGGTTGGGGAAACACAAGTTTCACCACAGGCACTTCAGTAAGAAGAGGGATTCGGGGTTTCTCCAGGCGACATTACGGGTATGTATCTTTTTCTTTCTTTCAGTTTTATCAGCACTTTGTTAATTGGAATCTTGCATCGGTTTTGGTAAGTGTATCTCTGGTTTATTTCTCTGTTTATGTTTGAGTTATATCTTCAAGAAATGTTATATGTCATTTGCATACCATGAATCGTTGGTGATTTAGTAAAGGGTTGTTTCTCTTATACCGGGTTGGGAGTATTATGTGTTATCTCAGTGGTAGTCGAAATCAGTTTGGGGGCATTGTGAGGAAGGTTTATGGTCAGTATTCAGCAGGATAGTTGTCCATTATCGTCAGGATCTAGTGGTTTTAGCAATTATGCTTGGATTGGTTATGGGAGGTGTTGAGGGAAGGGGTTTGTTGCTGAGATTTAGGTTGGAGGAACCGTCGTTTGGACTTCAAGATTTGAGTGAGATATCAGGTTAAGCAATTGGAATCATCAGCATTGCAGGGACTGAGGAAGTGTTTAGCGGGTCTTCAGGGGTTGTGCGGTCTTTTGAGTTGGCTAGTAAGGGATCATTAGAAAAAATAAGTGTTGGTTGTCAGCGAATTGATCGTTGGAAAGTAGGAAGGATTGGAAATTCTTCAGTTCTTGTGTGTTGTGAGAATTTAGTCGATTCAAAGTAAGGGAGAATCGTCCAGGGATTCAGGAGCATAAGCTGTTTTGAAACTAGGATGAGTTTTGTATCCCCGTTAGGGAGGAAGGCGACCCAAGTCGCTGTTTGGATTGAGGATTGTGTGAGTTGGAAGTTCGGGAAACTTACCAACATTAAGATCGCGTTCTCTTGGTGCTTGATAGAAGGCTTTGGGGAACCTGCTCGGGGTTCCAGGCATAGCTCGAGTTCAGCTTGGGCGTTCGGTCGAGGGTGTGCTCGACTCTGGGTGTATTCGATTTCATTGGTGGTAAGGCTTTGGGCTGCAATTCCAGTTAGTGGAAGTGTTGTAAGACTGTGGGGTGACCCGTAGCCTTCACTATATAGCGGTTAGTGGAAGTGTTGTAAGACTGCGGGGTGGCCCGTAGCATTCACTAGTTAGCAGTTAGTGGAAGTGTTGTAAGACTGCGGGTTGGCCCGTAGCATTCACTAGTTTTCCGATAGTGTAGGTGTGCTGTAAGACTGTGGGGTGGCCCGTAGCATTCACTAGCGGTCAGTTAACATGAGGAGTGTTGTAAGACTACGGAGTGACCCGTAGCATTCATCGGTCCCGACTCAACGGTGAGACTGTGGCAAATCTGTGACTTGCTCATGGTATATTTTTCAGACAGCTTAGATCAAGGCGAGTCTGTTCGCAAAGCTATGGGAGGGCCACCGCATGTTTGGAATCAGGAAGTGGTGGGTCGTGGGAGATCGGGTATGAGGTAAGATTACAATTGGTGTTGTAGCATTCAGCTTAGCATAGGGTTTAGTGTCGAGATGGTTCGGGTAATTATTATCAGTCAAAGTTTTCTTTCGGAAGTCTTGTGGGGTGATTGTGAGGTTATTCTTTGGCTCTGCAGCCGGGTAGGAATCTGGTGTTCTAGATAGTTGGCATATAAGTTGGGACCAGGGAGGTCTCAGTTACCTTTGGAAAGCAGATAGGAGGCAGCGTGATGCTTCGGGCAACAGTAGTGATCTGGGGATTCATTTTTGTGGAGTAGCTAGTGGATTGAAAGTGCTAAGTCACCTTCAATTTGGATTGAATAACCATAGATTAATTGATTTGAACCTGTGGTGCAGCTCTAGTTTGAGTCTAACCGCAACAGGGATGAACCTTCTACTCGAAGGATTATATGAGCCCTCTATCAAGTATAAGGTGTTAGGAGCTCAGATTGAGGGTTTTCTTTTCTGTTATTGTCTGATTAGGGGTGATCCCCGGTGTTGATAGTGGATAGCTCAGTTGGGCTGTCAGAGCAAGTTAAGGTTGTGGTTCAGTTCAATATGAGATCAGTTAGTTTTCATTGTAGTGATGCACTTTTGGTGCCGGATTAGAGTGTCGGCGTTTAGCTGGGAAGCGGAGACCGATTGATTATGTGGATTTTGGTCCATCTTAGTTGTTGTGGGGGAGTACATCATTAAGTAGAAGCGAGAGCTGATTTCGAGGACGAAATCTAATTTAAGTGGGGGAGAGTTGTAACATTCCTTTTAAAAATGAAAAACATAAGGATAATAATAATAATAAATAAATAAATAAATAAATAATAAGCCCTAAAACCCCGAGATGTATTTTATATTTTATATTATTTTAACCCTAAATCCGTAGCAATTTATCAATGTTAGCGATAAGGAGTTAAATGATATAAATTATAGAATTTGGGGTCTATATTGTAACAGTAGGACTTAAAATGTAAAGAATTTAGTGAAGCAAGGGTTGTTTGGTAATTATTGGATTTAAATTGAATAGATTTTTGGAAGCAAGGGATAAAGAGTAAAATATCGACTTGGATTGAAAAGAATTGACGGGGAAGGGACCGGAAGTCTCAAAATGATATGAAGTTTCAGTTGAGACAGGTTAAAACCTGTCACCCTACTCATCCATGTTAACCCTAACCCTAACAATCTCTCAGCCGCCACCACCTTAATCGCAGGCATACTCAGCCGCTGCCGCCCGGCTGCTGTGAACGACCGCTGCTGCCACGTTCCTTGTTGGACCGAACTGCCGAAGCCGACCACCATTTGCTGTTGTCGGCGATAGAAGAAGATCGACAGAGAGAGTGGCCGTTGTTACCTCATCCTCACCGGTAATCGCGCCATCCTTACCCACTCATTTCGCTCTTCCGTATCTTTAATCTGCTGTTGCCACAGCTGTTTCGTCGGTTGTCACATTTGACAGTGATCTTCCGAACACCGCCTGCCACCGCGTGGGTGGCGGTGTTGTGAGCTATTTCGTTTGTATGGATGCATGTACAGTTTAGGTCGACGAGGGAGTGCATGTTCGGACGATGGGTGTGTTTAGGTGGCTAGATAACGTGACTAACCTGATGGGTTTTAGTATAATACACCATCCTATGGTGCACATACAACCCTAACTACCTTGGATCTATGTTTTCACTAATTATACATGCAAAGGTGTTTCCAAGGTATTAAGCCTATAACTAGCATGCAATTTGACATAAACAATTCAAGATGCTAGTTAAAATAACATACATTTTATGTGGCTGGAAGTCTTGATGTATTTGGCCTTAAGAGCTTAGGCCCAATAGTGTGGAAGCCTCAAATGAAGTCACAACACATCAAGGACAAAGGTAGGACTTGAGGGAGAATCTCCATGCACTATAAAACCTTCATGAACTCCAAGAACATGCACACACACACAAGGGGTGGCGGTTTTAGGTCAAGATGCTTGTATTTATATGTGTGGTATTTCAAGGATCATGGGTATAACCCAAACCCATACCCATGGGTTTTATGATCAATGGTTCATGTGGCCCAACTCTTTATGTATCCATACATAAACTTGGTCCAACATGGATCTTAAGCCCAACACATATAAATATAACTAATTACCATAATTAGTCCCCATAGATTTAATTAGTATATTTTGATCACTAAATTAATCCCAAATTAATTCTTGATCAATACTAATTAAAACATATGATTTCATAGTCAATGACATGTCCATTAGATAAGGGATCATATATTCCTCCATTCTAGATATCATATGGACTGAGACATGGATTATAATCATTCTCTCTGTCTATCTGTTGTTTCCCGATTTCTGATTTATGACGACCGACTAATTGAACAAATCAAATCAGTACAGGCCCGGCCGAGCACTTACGTTTGTCATCATTAAATCATCGAGGGGGCCCACAGATATTTTATCCCTCTAAAGGTAAAAGGAATGGATAAACTTCGCCTCATATTCTTGTTCTATATACTTAACAAATCACACAAAAAGATGTGTTTTATAACACCAAGTTACTGGTGCGTTTTCACATAATCAATGTGCAACCGACTTGTAGACTGCAACTCATATCTCTTGGTTTGAAGAATAGAAGATATTATCGTCTCATGATCACTCGTAATAAAATCCATGAAGTGAGTCAAATGAGGGTGGGTTTAATCCGATACTCGAATCTCATTCCAGGAGCACTCATGAATGTTGTAGCAACTTTTGCTATGTCTAAACACTTTTAGATATCTACAAGCCCAATTCATGACAGTCTTGCCTTAATACCTACTTCCAACGTATTATCGACTATGGATGGTTTGAATTACTTAGTCATTCGGAAAGAATAACCTAGTTATTCTGGAAGTCAAAACATGCAAAGCAAAACACAAGAATAATACTAATCCTATATGGCCCCAAGCACCTTTTAGAGTAAATATAACACCTTTTATTTAAACACCATATTGATTACTCATTATTCATTGTATAATGTTTCAAATAATCAACTTTATACTTGAATCAAAACAACAGTCATGCCATGCTCCAAGCATGCACACTATGTTTGTCTAAACAATAGTTATCCCATACTCCAAGTATACACACTATGTTTGTCTATGATCCTTACTTTGTGAAATAGACCAATTGAACATGATTCCAATGATTCTCATTTCACAATCCCCAATCCAAATCATAAATGTAAGAATTCCAAATTCCTGCCATTTACCGAACTCTGTTAGATTCTAAACTTATATGCATTGATCCTCTTGTAATGACTATGCATAAAAGCCATAAAGACTTGGCAACAGACATTACAAAGTATTCCAATGGAGAGCAATTCCATGGAAACAAAGTCTCATATTTAAAGTACATTCCTTTAAACATCCTTCTTGCATTAAGTTTTCTAATCTTACACAGATTTAAAGAATAACTTCCACCTATGGAAACATTTCCATATTCCCTTTTTGACTATCACTTCTGAACAAGAGTTGCCTCTTTTCAGAATATGTCAATATGGTCCTTCCAAAATTTACACCATACTTCCAACTGTTCATGATCAACTAATCTTTGGTAAACCTCAGATTGTCCTCGACAATTGCTTAATCATTTTAGTCATATCCAATTCTAGACCTTTTCCCCTCTTAATGCCCTAGGCATTTGGAAAAATTAGAAAGGATAAATATTGTAGTACATGCAATCGATCCTATATCCGAAGCATACAAGACACGATTCATGATATCTCACATAAAGACATGATATTTGACCAGTCTTTTGCTACAATATTTCTTATAATTTGCCATGTTCTCATAATTCGAATTATGAAAAGGGATGTCGTAATCATAATCGAATTTTAGAAAGCAAATAATGTAATCATGACTAAATTTGATTAAAATCTCACAATCTAAGCTCTTAGATTTGAAATGAAGTATGAATTCCTCTCCCTTAATTATAGAAAACAACTTTTTCAACCCCTGCAACTTCACGAATTGAAACTTTTGTTTTCTATAATTAACATTGCTAACTTGCAAAACCTAACATAATAATCATGCTCCCACTAACATGATAATTATTAGCATAACACTTATGCTCCCACTAGCTTTGACATGTATTCAGAAATTAGTTGGACTTCTAGAAATCAATACTTTATTGTCTTTCTTACCAAAGTTCAAATTTCTGATACGAGATGCTTTGATAAGACTTTATCAATATAATACACCTTTCCTTAAATAGCTCACATGTGTGTCTAAACAATTTTTAGAACTATGAAAAGGGATGCCGTAATCATAGTCTCAATTGTTTAGACCTTTTCCATTTCTCACAAGTCCATGTTAGTGTGCCGGTTAACCACACACGCTCCACTAACGACTTTGAGAATGCAAATATCACAATTGCTATCTACTTAAAATCTATTTAGCGAAAGCATTTCCTCACCATCATTTTCATGAATCGAATAGAAACCTTATGACACTTAGATTTCTATGGTGTATGTGTTCCTATCCATGTAAATTTGTCATAACCATACTATATGGACTGAACTTGTTTAATCTTAACTTCTTGCCACCTGGTAGCACAAGGGCCTACCATTGCTTCCAAGTATTTATGCAGACAACTGAGAACTTATAGAACTCACATGTATAGTCAACTTTTAACTGGAATGGGCACAGAAACAAGAATATGTCAACACGATAGGTTACAAGCCTCAAGTCGTGTGTTAGTGATAAACAACAGGTTTTATTCTTGATTAGTTCTTGAAACTTTTCAAGACCTTTAAGACTCCCACTGACCTCTTGACATATAAGATTCTCTTGTCAAGAACCATTACTTGACAAAACAAATATTCAAGTGTTAGTGCGGATTCTTATCAAGATAAACACTTCACTCAATTGGTCTTAGTTGGTCTTTGTTTTATCCAAAAACATCACAACTTTCCAATTTCAAATGTACAAGAGTAGAAAACATTTTATTCTACATTTGATAAGTGTTTTAAACCTTTTAAGGATTATGTCACTCAAGTTACAATCTTGGAGTATGACACTAAGACTTGTTTTGGGACGAAGTATGATTCATCCTTTTGATTTTAACCAATTCAACAATTCACGATTCCTCTTCTTAGTTAAACAAAGCACTAAGATGTCCTTAGAGAATCAATTGTGATATGGTTTCATAATCACTAAGATAATCATAAAACACGATACTAAAGTACTCTCCCATCTCTTCAGATTGGAGAAACTTTTATCTTTCTGTCTGATTTGATTCTTCTCATTCGTCCTGCCATACATTGAAACTTTTCCAATGTTTCAGAATGACACTTAAACTTGTAAGTATAACCATATTCACTAAAATTTAGTAAATCATGACGAATAGTCTTATCATTCTTTGTGGTGAACCTGACCAACGCACACCCAAGTGTACCCGATCCCCTAGTCCTTCACTTGACTCACATATACATGTGATCAAGGAATTAGTCTTAATTTCCCAAAGATGAAAATTATCATTCATCATACAATACAATTTGCATGATTCCAAGTTTCTATCCAACTGAAACTTGGGTGATGAGAATCTTTCCTTATTTGATAAATTATGACACTACCACAAACGAAAGAATGGAATCATATAAACAACATTTTTTCACATATACCATTGTAAGGATATTTAAAATTAAATAAAATTAAAAAATTTTCTTTTATTTTAAAAACTTGCGGAAAAACTTATCCTTACAATGCAAATGCATATGAAAACAATGTTGTTATTTATTCCTAGGCAATCTATCCCAACTATTAAGCAACAACTCAAAATTCTTATCACCGAACCATGCGATCGAAATCCATCTTCGCGATCAGAACCATCATATTCTTCTTTTAAGCTTCCTCTCTTTTCTTTGATTCTTAAACCATCAAAATTCAACCTAGTCACATCATGTAATAGAAATCTCAAAATAGGAACTTAATAGAGTTAGATAGTGGACTTTACCCGAAGTAAAGTCAAACCTTTTTGACTTTACCATCCTTATGATCATTCAGGTAAATAGGGCAGCTTCGCAACCAATGCACCTTTCTTTGGAAATAGAAACATATGGACTCTTTGGGAATGGTACACTAGACTATCTCAAACTTAGCCTTTCTCTTTACCATTTGGTCAACCGAGTTGACTATGGCCGATCCCTTTCCATTGGGAAGAGAAACCTTTTCTGGATTTCTAATGTTACCATTGTCAATGTCCATTGACGTTTGGGAAGTCGATCTTCCAATCAAATTTTCTTTACCAGTGCCCCAAATCATTGCTATTTCAGTAGCATCAAGCAAATAGGTAAGATCATTAAGGGTCATGTCATGGTCTGTCATGTAGTAGTCCTAAAGGAACTCATTGTGTGACTTAGAAAGTGATTAAAGAACCTAGTCAACAACCAACTTCCTCAAGACCTTGACACCCAACTCTCCCGGCTTGTCAATATGTGACTCTATCTCCAAGATGTGAGCACACATAGACTTTGCTTGCAAATAGGGCTTGAGTGACCTTGAACTTTTCAAGAACTTGTGGGTTAGGGAGAATAATTAGAGGAGTTGGAGGAATTGAAGTATGATTTCAATGATCTAACCACGGGACATCATCTTTATTAGGAAAGCTTGTTCCGAGGGATTTGGGAAGATCATAGTTGTCTGAACTAGACAATGGGAGAAATTCAAGTTAGTTGATTTAAATCCTTAATATAACACCCAATATGAAATATTAAGGCTAGGACCCAACACAATATTTTATAACTTGGAAGAAGGATGCCGTAATCCAAGCTATAAAATATTTAAAGGTAGGCGAATGACGATTCACCAATTTCCACCATGAAAATGAAAAAGGTATTAGGTTTTAATTGGTTTGAAACTCCTAGATCTTTTGAGATTCAATGAACTATTCAATGGCATGTTTAAATATCGATTTTTCCCTCTCAAGTTTGTGATCGGGATGCCGAGGATCACAAACAAGGTGTGAATAACCATCCAAATTAACTTGGTACCCTTAATGTTTATCACCTAATCGATGTGCCAGTTACCCACACGCGCTCCACCGATCTATGATAAACATTAAGTCACCCTTTGCCACCCTTACTAGTCCATGTTAGCGTGCCGGTTATCCACACACGCTCCACCAACGACTTGGTAAGGTACAAAGTGTAATTTCATGGGTTAGCACCAAATTCACATTTTCCTAAGTAACTAAGATTGGGAATTTATAAGTGTTTAGTTACTTAGTATTTATAATTATACTTTTAATGAAGGGAGAATTAATGTCCTGTCAAACCCCTTCGGCTAACGACCCTCCACCAGTCAAGGAAGCGTTGGGTGAGAGTAGACACCCATTAAACTGCCATTTTATAGGCAGTAACCTTATACCCCCCTTATAGTCAGGCTTCGTGAATGAGGCCTACTAACGATAAGACTGACTTTGTTCTTATACATACGTATATATATATATATATATATATATATATATATATATAACTATTAACTATTAATATTATAATAATATAAGGGTTGAATTTTAACTTTTAAAATGCTAAGGGTCTAACTTGGAATTAAACTATACATGGGGGAAACTTTACAAATTCCAGAACTTGAGGGCAAGTTTTGAACAATTCAAAAAACTTTTGGTTTCGATAACTTATGAGTTTAAAGTAGTTTTAATGGAAAAACTCTTCAAGTTCCATAACTTGAGGACAAGTTAAGGAAGACTTTAAAACATTTAAAAGAATGTGACTCTTCATTTTCATAACTTATGGAAATCTTATGAGTTTGAAAAATCATAAATGAGACTTTTCATATAACTTGAGCACAAGTTACAAAAACACATTTTATGAACAACTTTTAGATCAATTTGGATTGAAAACAAATTATCACATAATTTTCCTATTAATCTAAACCAACTCATAATAACAGGATAATTCAAATCAAACAATTTTCATGTAATTTGTCTAACCATTAAACTAATATAAAACATGAATCCATTTACAATTATCTTTGAAATTGGATTAGCATGAACATTACCGCACCAAAAACAGGTTTATAAGTTCAAAAACAGCTTAGGGTAATGTTCCTAGTCCAATTCCAGCCAAAAACCTCGAAGATATGCTGTCAGGGGGTCCAACTCGCCGAGTGCAAGAACCAACTCGACGAGTGGGATGAATTTGTACATGGACTCATCGAGTCCCTTAATGGACTCGTCGAGTCCCCTGTCCAGACAGCAAAAAACTTTGAATTTCAGCCATTTGCATCAAGTATAATCGAAAACAAGCCTTGGCTCTGATACCACTAATGAGTTTTAGTATAATACAACATCCTATGGTGCACATACAACCCTAAATACCTTGGATCTATGTTTTCACTAATTATACATGCAAAGGTGTTTCCAAGGTATTAAGCCTATAACTAGCATGCAATTTGACATAAACAATACAAGATGCTAGTTAGAATAACATACCTTTTATGTGGCTGGAAGTCTTGATGTATTTGGCCTTAAGAGCTTAGCCCCAATAGTGTGGAAGCCTCAAATGAAGTCACAACACATCAAGGACAAAGGTAGGACTTGAGAGAGAATCACCATGCACTATAAAACCTTCATGAACTCCAAGAACATGCACACCCACACACAAGGGGTGGCGGTTTTAGGTCAAGATGCTTGAATTTATATGTGTGGTATTTCAAGGTCATGGGTATAGCCCAAACCCATACCCATGGGTTTTATGATTCATGGTTCATGTGGCCCAACTCTTTATGTATCCATACATAAACTTGGTCCAACATGGGTCATAAGCCCAACACATATAAATATAACTAATTACCATAATTAGTCCCCATAAATTTAATTAGTATCTTTTAATCACTAAATTAATCCCAAATTAATTCTTGATCAATACTAATTAAAACATATGATGTCATATTAATATATTATAGCTTATAATATATTAAAAAATCATATACAACCTCTTCTCTCAATAGTCCATCCTAACAAATTGTCCTGATGATATGCAACCCAAATGGACCATGCTACTCTCGGGTCGAATACATACCAATAATAGTTATGGGCTTAGACATCTAATCCAACATAACCACAATGGAAAACTGAAGAAAAGCCGCCACCACCACATGTCGGCGTTCTGCCGCCACTTTGGGTGGCTGTGTGTATATGTATGTGTGTGTTTGGACGGATGTTTGAAATGTTTTTTCACTATTTTGCCTAAAATCATAACTACCACTGTGAGGTGGTGGCTGCCACCGTGAACCACCGTTGACCACCACCGTCCGGGGTGTTAGTGGGTGGTCCTTAGCTAATTAAACTCTAATTAACCTAATTGGCTAGTATTTGGGTTGGAAACCCTAATTAGGGTTTAGAAAACACTAATGTCATGATACCCTAATTTTGGAATTGAGCGGGACCCGCACTGAAACTATTTATTAAACTTAAAATATTAAGTAATAGTCATTTGCAATTAACTTAGTGCAATATTGGAATTAATGGATTAAGTCCTTAGTGGGTTAAGTGTTCTTACTTAAACCTAATCGCCATTTTATGTGAAACCCCTAATTTTGTTTGGGCTTTGAGTTGGGCCTTCTTTTTGGGCTTAGGTGTTTGGTTCTTGTTGGGCCATCTGAGTGTATGGATAGGATATGTGGATGGGCTTTAGGGTAAGTCCCATATAAGGGGTTTGTGCCCTATTTGTAAAATTGGGCCATATATTGGGCCTTGGTTGATTATTTGGCTTTTAGGCCTTCAGAGTTTGAGTTTGGGCCTTGGGCTTGGACCATGCTTGGCTAGGGGTAAAATGGTCTCTTTATCCCAAGTATGGAGTTATGGTTATGCATTAGAACCTAATTATTAAACGGGTGTTGTTTTGATGTTGACAGTTCGGGGATCTGTCAGCCAGCAGCCATAGTTTTATCTGCGAGACGTCAGCAGCGCAAGGTGAGTATCCTCACTGTTTATATTGCTCGAAGGCACCAATGCCGGCCCATTTGGTTTATGTATAGTAGGAAGACCCGGGGGTTGGCCCTTGGCATTATGTATGAAAGACCGTAAGGCGGCTCCTGGCACACTGTATGCAAGACCAGAGTCTGAACTCTGGCAAGTAGTTAGTTAAGTGGTATATTTTGTATACTAGTTGTCTTTGTGATGCTACCATGGAAGACTATCAGGTGGATCTTGGCACTTGTCTATAATAACTGGGGTTGTGGCCCCCGGCCTGACAAGTAAGACCCCGAGGTGGCTCGTGGCATAATGGAAAGACTATGTGCGGCACATAGCACCTTTATTGATTATGATATATGAATGATATGTATGACTCACGATTAGGTATGACATGTATTGATCAGTTGATATGTATGGTATGTGGTATTTGGGGAATTCACTAAACTTTGTGCTTATGGTTTTCAGTTTTGTTTCAGGTACGCCACTTGTCAAATGAAAGAGCTCGGGGCGATCGCATCGCATACATCCGTTATTTTCCGCAATGTGTGATCTCTGGGATTGGACTCTAATAATTGTTTTATTTTGAAATGTTTTCTAAATGTTTGGATAAAGTTACAATAGTGTTTTGACTATAATAAAAATGAATTTTTTTACCCTGGATTTTTGGGATGTTACACTTTTTTAAAGTGCTAGATTTACATTTAAATTTTTTAAATTAATAAAATTTATTCTAATTAAAAACAAACCAATTTTGATTTAATCTTTATATTTAAATTAACCAATTAATTAAATTAATTAAATCGTTATGGATTAATGATTATTTACAATTAACTAATTAATAAAATAATTCAAATTTAATCCTAATCTTAAGTCTTCTGATTTTCGAAAATAGGCTAGGGTTTATCAGGTTTTAATTGTTCAAATTTTAAGGCTTTTAAAATATCAAATAAGGACACAAGGTAAACCCTAAACGGGATACCTCAATTTTTCGAAAATGGGCAAAGGGGCCTAGGTTTTCCAATACCCTTGCAAATTTCGAAAATATTACGGTGGAGGCTAGGGTTTCAAGAACCCTATGGATTTTCGAAATTAGCCTCCTTAGGGTTTAGTTTCTATTTGATTATTTACAATTAACCAATTAATAAAATAATTCAAATTTAATCCTAATCTTAAGCCTTATGATTTTCGAAAATAGGCTAGGGTTTATCAGGTTTTAATTGTTTAAATTTTAAGGCTTTTAAAATACCAAATAAGGCACAAGGTAAACCCTAAAAGGGATACCTCAATTTTTCGAAAATGGGCAAAGGGGCCTAGGTTTTCCAATACCCTTGAAAATTTCGAAAATATTACGATTAAGGCTAGGGTTTCAAGAACCCTAGGGATTTTTGAAATTAGCGTCCTTAGGGTTTAGTTTCTATAAACCCTAATTTTGATCTATTCAACTTTGTGCAATGTTAATGAGAACAATGGCTCTGATACCACTGAGGGGTTTTATATGTTACAAAAAAGTTTCTTTTGGCGGAAAGCCATAAACCCTAAGTTCACATGCACCCTAAAGGATTTATGTTCTCACTATGATTTGCAAACAACTATTGAATATTAAGAACCTAAAGTACATTGCTATTATCGAAATTAAGAAAGGGTTATAAAAATATCATACCTTTAGTTTATTATAGCAAATAAACTAATATTCCTTCTTTGTTGGTCGTCTGAAAGCAAGCACCAGAAGTCTCGTGCCTCTAATGGCTCACACCCAAACCCTAGCAAGTTGGAGGCTTAAGAGGAGAGAGGGGGATGAAGGAAATTTTCAGATTTTCTCTTTGGAATGAAGCGAAATCCAAAAATCATAACCCAAGGGGTTTATATAGGTGATAGGGAGACTAAGGACAAGGAAAATTCCTTTTAGATAACCCTAATCTTTTTGCTTTCCCACTAAGGTATCCAAGTTTCCTTAGAGCCCAAGAAAAGCTCTAAAAACCCTCTAGAACTCCTCTATAATTGTCCCCTCTATGGGAGGTTCTAGAATTGGTCAATGTTCAACTTTTGAATATTGTAACCTTTAGTTCTTCCACTTTTAATTAATCCAGTTAATCCCAAAATTTATTCCATTTAATTTCTTATTAATTTTTTAATTAAACAATATTATTTCTAATTAATATATTATTCTCATAATATATTGATAAATTATTTATTTTGATTTATAATTAATTTATTAACTATATAATACATTAATAAATCAGTCTCTCTCCAAAAAGCATTCCAGTCAATTACTAGGTTTGAGGGCAACCCAAAAGGACTTTGGTATTAATTCAAGATTATGCTAATTTAGTTATTGGCTTAGACACTTAGTCCCACCAGACGTACACTTGTATACGCTGGGTGTACGTGGTCGATACTTAAACCCTAAAATTTAGCGCTAGGACCCTATTTAAGCATCATTAACTACCAATGCCTCTTCCCCTCATCAGCCTCCATTTCCCACTTCGTACCTTAGAAACCCTAATTTCCATTTGTGATGCTTTGAGCTCATTTTGGTGATTTAGTGTCCATTGTGGAAGGAAAGAAGCCATTGGATAGCAAGGAAGGAACTATAAGCCTTGATATTTGAGTTTTAAACCCCTTGAGCAACCTCCAGAAGGTATAAAGTTCTGAGCTTGTTGATTATCTCATTAGATCTTGGTAGATGTGAAGTTTTGAGCTTCTTAGTCCCATATTCTTGGTCTAAGTGAGTATGGACAACTCTAGACCAAATGAGTTGTCCTTTTGGACGTTTTAGAGTGCCTTGAGTTATAAAAATGGAATCTTGATTGTTTATATCCCTCCATGCATACTCTTTAGTGGTTAAAACCGTTAAGTTAGGTTTTTGGTGTTGGGCCCTTAATAGCCATGTAAAATCATAAATTTGGAAACTTTATGATTTTGGACATTATTTGGGACGAGATCTGTCTTTTTGGGATGAAAGGACTTAAGAGAATAAGCACTTAATGGAAAAGTGCCATCTAAGCAATACGTTGGGAGTAGTTCTGAGTATGTTGTTATGAGAACAAGGATCTGATTTGCGCAGGGACAAGGCTCAAAAACTTAAACCTTGAGTTAATGCTTAAGATCAATGCCTGCTTCTGATTAACTGTTCTAGTCAAGTCTGGCAAGACCAATCAAGACTGAAGATGAGAATCAACTAAGTACTTCAATTATTAAATATAGAGTAAAGAGAATAATCAGAGTAAAGAAAATAATTGAACAAGTAGAATGTTTGAAAGAGTTTGATTTGAGAAAGATGCAAGTGAAGTAAATTCAAATATGGCTACCTTTTGGAGGAATAATCTGTCATTTATTCTTGTCTTTAAACACTCCTTATATAGCAAAAGGAGGAATATATTACAAACCAAAAAAAATACAAAGGACCGGACAATGTCACTACTTCTAATATTCTAATTGTCCAAATATACAAAAGATTGTGTCCTACCTAACGTTACATCATAGAAAAGACAAGAATAATTAATGTAAAGACAGATAGACTGATTCAGACTTATTTTTCATTCCGGAACACTTCTCTTTGAACATACTCTCTATTCCGGACACCAATATTGCTTCTTACCACAGACTGACTCCGGACCATAATCCATTTTGGAACTAAGACTGACTCTGGAACATAAAATGTTATCGATTTCTAGACGTTCACTTTCAGGTTCCAACAATCCCCCCGTAAGTGAATTTAGCAATCCAGTCAGCTTATATCGAATCTTCCTTGATGAACATGTATGCCCTATACAACCATTCTCTGAATCTGATGTACCATTGAAGCTGACTTATGTACTTTATCTTTGCATGCTCAGGTGCTTCGAACTTTGATGCTCAACTGATGAACTTCTGAAGGGCCTTGATGGGAACCAGGTGTTTGTGAAGGACTCGAAAGAAGTCCTTCTTATTCTTTTTTCTTTGAAGGTAGACAAAATCTAGCACTGGTTCATCAATAGGTCCTTCTGCCAATATTTCAGCTTCAGACAGCTTGAAGTCGATTTTGGCCAAGTATTTCTCGGTTCCAAATAGATATGTCAGCTTAAAGTCACACCGGCAAAATTTAGCAACATAATATTTATGGAAGCTCAATGCAGCATGGTAACATCCCATGCTAAGATCGTCAACTTGATGGCTTCTGAAGTGAGCAGCAATGGTGAGAATGTCGTTAGGGTTGATTGCAGGGAAGTCGGCTTTAGTTATGGTTTTATGAGTTGGTTTGTTTCGGAAGATGTAGTACCAGAACAGCACACAATTGAGTTCAAACTTGGTCAGGATCTTCATTCCAAATCCAGAAATTTTTGTGATCCTTTTCCGAGACCAGACTTCTTTCTGTGGAAGTTCATTCTTGGAATAAAAGGTCTTTAATCTTTCACATTTAGTACGGATGATCATTTGAGGATCATCTTCCGGATGGAGAGGAGCAAACTTGGTGTAGAACTTGCTGAAGGGAGAGAGAGGCAAATCGATCTGGTCTGAGTCTTGATTTGGAAGATCATAGTACATGAAGGGCGCTATGTCAACGTCCTTCAAGATTCCCTCTCTGCAGAGAAGAGAAATCCCTAGAATCAAATAAGGATTATCAACCTTGAAGGATTGGATCTGGATGCTTTCTTCAAGAGCTTGATTGATCTCCTCCAGAGACCAGCCACTTCTGACATTCAGGGGAGGAGCGGAGTAGGAGAAGTCTGAAATAGGCTTCTTGCCCTTGTCTTTCTGTTTTAGGAAAGTGGAGAGGATGTGTTGCATATTTTCTTCAATGAAAAACTTCGGAGGAGAGGAAGGCAGGAGCTCTTCCGGAATGTCATCCGGCTTCCGGAGTGGAGAACCTTAATCAATGGGAGCTATTTTTGGGGAAGGAGTCGGAGGCAGCATTGATGTTGTGGCCCGGAAGGCTTCAGCAGTTAACGGGTTTTTGCCTTAGCCACTTCTATGCTTCTATGATAAACATCAGCTACAGTAGATGGCCACGAGACTGCTGACCAAATTCTTTTTTCTTCCTCCGTTAGCACTTTAGCAGGATATTTCCTTCAAGCTTGAAATCCCAAAACTCCGTTCGTAACAAGCACATCTTCGTCACCACATTCATCATCATCGTCACCTGGAGAACCTGAAAGGATTTGTAAAGAATCGACAGAATTTTCATCTCAGAGTCTGAACTCTGAGACAAGTTTCCAAGGTTGAGTTCTTGAACTGGGTCCTTCTCCACCTCTTGCAACGGAAGGCTTTGCAACCGGTGCAAACATAGATGATTCCTTCAGGTCCGAAAATTTGTCAAACACCTTTTGAAAACTGTTGTTGAGCTGAAGAGACAAGGCATCATAAGAATCAGTTGTGGGAGCCTGAGCTTTGAGATGATCAAATAATTTGGAAATAAGGGAGAGCTATCATCGAATTTGTTATTCTGAACATCCACAATGTTTCAACATGCCCTGAGGAGCTTGATGAGAACCTGTTGCATGATGAGATTCATCTCATCATTTTTCTTGATCTCCTTCTCCAGCCTTTGAATTTATTTCTCATGACGAACATGAGTTTGCTTAATCAGTTCATTGGTGGCCCCAATCATGTCGTCATGGACTTGAGCATTGTAGTGATGGTGTCAAGGTAGTGATCCAAGCTTTCATTGTAATTTTGTTTAACTTATTCAATCGTATGCTTCAGGCGAAGGGAGATAAGCTGATCAAGCTGAGCTTCTCATTCAGCAACCGTTGGGTCTGGACTTGTTGGTTTCAGACAGAGATTGGAGGATAGCATCAAGTTTGGAATTCAGTCTGGAAACCTTTGCATCAAGCTTGGTATTAAGTCCGGCCACGAAGGAATCAATGGCATCAACATTCTTCTTGGTGTCAAAGACATTCTCTCGGAGTTCCAGAAGGGAAAATAGATCGATGTAATTTCCTGCAGAAGATCCGGTGTCCGAAGTGCAAGTCCAGGACTTGTTCTTGTCATCTCCTTGGTTGTCAGGATGTTCAGACGAGCCAGGATGGGTTGAATCAGCGTTGACATTCTTGGGAGTAGATTCAATATCACCTTCAAGATTGACATGGACTTGATCATCTATATGAATTTATTCGTCAACAGGTTGCGAAGAGGATGATGAGAGTCCGAAGTCGAAAATCGGCATTGATGAGGATGGATTGGTAGGAAAAGGAAATGAGGAGAACATCTTGGGAGCATCGATTGAAGCACATTTGTCATCGAACATGATTTCATCAGAAAATTGGGATCGGAATGCATAACATCATGAAGATGAGTCTTTGGAGTTTCTCCGGAAGCGAACTCCAGATCTATAATTTCATCGGTGGGGGAAACGAAAGGCATGTTGCTCTGAATGGCCCTATTTCTCATCGAGATGAGAGTTGCTTCTCCGTATGACCTGGTGAGTTCTGGATGCCTGGTATGAGACGTATCAACATATTCTTCCCATAAAGGATCGTTAACGTCTGGTCGTCATGTACCCTTACTGGGTATCAGACCAGTTAAGGCACCTGAGGTTGGAGCGACAACTCCAGCCTCGGAATGCTTGGGGTCCGGAACAGGGGTTTCAGACCGTTCTTGTGTAGAAAGAAATGGCTTTTCCAATAAGACTCGTGAGTGTGTTCCAGGGTGGCAAGGAACTTTGTTCTACACCAACAACAACTTGTTGGGAAGGTGAGGGTGGATTGTGTGGAGACTCCCCATGTGTGTGTGCTTGTCATTTTGAAACTCCGAAGGGTACTTCGGAAGAGTGGGTGGGTGGGGTAGAAGGATGGCCAGATTCAGCCGGAATGTCCTTGGATCCTTCCTGTTGAAAGGAAGAACCGACTTTGGTTCTCTTTTTGGCTTTGGGCTTGGAGGGAGAGTATTTCCTCTTGGCATATTTCTTCTTTTTTCCACTTGAGGGAACAGTCTTGGCCACTTCCGGAGTGGCTCAATGGAGACGGGGGCAGATTGTATAGGGCTATACACAATCGAGGTCTCCAAATGATGTTTCAAGTGAATGGATCCGGAAGGATCTGAAAAATATTGTGTCCGAAACCCATAGGTACTTTAGCTGAGGCATAGGTGTCCATTAAATATTTTTTGAGAAGTTCCGAGATGTACTTTTCTTGATGAATAAAGATTCCTCTGTTGGTATGTTTAACTTGGAGACCTAGGAAGAAGCTTAGTTCACGATTCATGCTCATTTGGAATAAACTAACCATTAACTTAGCAAAGTCAGCAACCATTGATGAATCGGTGGATCCAAAAATGATTTAGTCAACATAGGTTTGGACAAGCATGAGATGTTTTCCATTTGACCTTCGGAATAGAGTGGGATCGAGAATTCCTCTTTGAAAACCTGAACGCTTGAGAAAGCCAGTGAGAGTCTTGTAACAGGCACGAGGGGCTTGCTTGAGGCCATAAATAGCTTTTCGGAGTTTGTAGTAGTAGTTTGGACACGAGAGATTGACAAAACTGGGAGGCTGTTGGAGATACACTTCAGTGTCAAGTTCACCATTTAGAAAAGCACTTTTTACATCCATCGGGTAAACCTAAAAACCTTTGTGAGCAGCATAATCAAGAAATATTCTGATGGCTTCAAGATGAGCAACAGGAGCAAAGGTCTCATCGTAGTCAAGCCCTTCGATCTGTGTGAATCCTTTAGCCACCAGTCTTGCTTTATTTCGAATAATGACTCTTGAATCGTCTAGTTTGTTCCGAAACACCCAACTAGTACTAACAATGGGATGATTCTGATGAGGAGGAATGAGACTCCATACTTCATTTCTATCGAATTTTGCCAATTCTTCCTGCATGGTTGTAATCCAATCAGCATGTTCAAGTGCTTCTTTGATTGATGTGGGTTCAACCATTGTGATAAATGCCGAGAAATGACATTCATTTTGAATACTTGTGGCAGAACGAGTTTATACACCAACATTTGGATTTCCAATTACTTGGTTCGGAGGATGATCCTTAGTCCAAACATGTAGTCTCGAAAGCTCTTGTGACGCAGTAGATCCAATGTCAACAATAGGCTTGTGTTGCTCCCCCTGAATAGTTTGAACTTGTGGATGATGCTCCCCCTGAACTTCTGAACAGGATAGGTTGACATCATCATCAGGTGGGAAATCAAAGAAATTTACATCATCATTGTTGTTGATAGGATTAGAGTCGAATTCAACAGTTGCATCTTGGAATCCATCCACATTTGATTCAAGGGAAGGTTGACCATTCTCCCCCTCAACCTGAGAAGGTTGAAACGGTTCGGAATCGAATGGAGGAAAACTGGGTGTTGAGAAATCGGAGCTTCGGTTGATGAGGTTTGTCTAGTTCGAGATTCTGAATCAAGAACTGTTTCTGAGGGTCCGAACAAGGTTTGAAAATCAACTTCATAGATTGTTTGTTGGTTCGGACATCCTGGTGCTGGAGCATCGGACTCCATGATATAAGTTGTAACATGGGTGGGCCAGAATTCCGAACGAAATTGTCATCAAAGGTAATATCAAAGCTTTCTTCTAGAACACAAGTTCACCGATTAAGAACTCGATAAGCCTTTGATTTAGCAGAGTATCCAAGAAAGATAGCTTCATCAGCTTTGGGTTGGAACTTTGTGAGGTGATCGCGGTTGTTCTTGATGAAGCATCTACATCCAAAGACGTGAAGAAAAGAGATACTTGGCTTTCGACCATTCATTTCTTCATACAATGTTTTATCGAGGCATCGATTGATGATACTCCTATTTTGAGTAAAGCATGCAGTTGAAACAACTTCAGCCCATAGATAGAGTGGAAGATTTGCAAAGTTAAGCATGGATCGAGCAGCTTCAACAAGTGTTTTGTTACATTGTTCAACTAAACCGTTCTGTTGTGGGGTGTATGGAGCATAAAAGTTGTGGCGAATGCCCTTCTCGGTGAGGAAATTCTCAATGGTGGAATTTGTGAATTCGAAACCATTCTCACTTCGGATTCGACTTACTGGGAGTTTGATGAGGACTTCAATTCCTTTGATAGAGTTGATGAGTTCAGAGGAAGTTTCTGACTTGAGCCTTAGGAAGAAGACCCAGGTGAACCTAGTGAAGTCATCCACAATCACAAATATGTATTTTTTGTGATGCACACTCTCTACTATTGAGGGTCCGCACAGATCAATGTGCAGAAGTTCTAACGGCTCCGAGATAGATTTTTTAATGATAATGGGATGACCCTTCTTTGATTGTTTTCCACACTTACATGCAGCACATAAATGATCATTTTCGAACTTGAGCAGTGGCAAACCTCTTACCATCTCACCGGAAACAAGATCATTCATATATCTAAAATTCAGATGAACATGCCTCCTATGCCATAACCAACTGACGTTAGGAACAGTTTTTGAGAGTAAGCAGAGTTGGGGCTTGCCAATGATCATGTTTATCTCAAGAGGATACATATTTTTGTTTCCATTTGACTTGATTAAAATTCATTCTGGTCTTCTAACATGACATAGCTATGTTTCTTGCAGAATTCAACTCGTCGATTTGCCTCGATGAGTTGAGCCACACTTATCAAATTATGTTTCAAATCAGCTACATATGCCACGTTTGAAATTGAGAAGTTGCCATTTGTAAGGATGCCATAACCTCTGATCTGAGAGTTGGATTTGTTGCCACACGTCATGTAGCCAACATTTGGTGAAAGTACCAGATCTCGCAGAAAGTCCTTCTGCCCCGTCATGTGCATGGAGTAAGCACTATCAATATACCATATTTTATCTTGCTCGGAAGAACAGAGTGCCTGCAAAATTAGTGAGTTATGGAGTTCTTAGGCTCCACGTTAGGTTTTTGGACAAAAGCACGAGTCTTGGGTTTCGGTTGTGACTTTTGAGCAACAAATGTTTTAGAATGTTTGTTCTGAGATTCCTTTGGAAACAAATATAAGGTCATGGTTCTTTCATCTATCCAATAATCATACTCAATGACACAAGGGTTCGGAACAACTTTTCTCAGACACTCAACTTCCGGAGCAGTGGGAAACACTATGTCTCTCGAAGTTGCAGTTTCATCTTTGTTATCTTTTACTTTCCAAACCAAATTTTGTTTTGAGCATTTTTGAGAAACTATTTTGAAAAAAAATGTTCTTTGTTTGATGATACATTTGGTTATGAAAGTTGTTGAGGTTTGAAAATTGTACCATCAGGTTTGGCTATAAAAAAAGTTAAAACTGTTGGGTTTTGAGCATTCTAACACTCCTATGGTGTACATGCAACCCTATAAACCTTGGATCTATGTTTTCTCTATTATACATGCAAATATTAACTATTCCAAGGTTTCATCCTAACTAGCATATTATGAAGCACCTATACTACAAAGTTCTAGTTAGATGACATACCTTTTGATGTAGCTTGATGTCTTCAAGCTTTAAGAGCTTAGCCCCAATAGTGTGGAAGCCTCAAATGGAATCACAAATCACCAAAACACCTTGGAAGAACTTGAGAGAATATGTAGGCACACTAAAATCGGCCCACTCTCATTTTCACACACTTGTGCCTATTTTGTGTGCCAAGGACCCCTTTATATATTATGGAGGATTAGAGTTACATCCATGTAAACCCTAATACCCATGACCTTTCATTTACATAGGATCCATGGGTTAAAAGCTCCATGGACCATCCATGAAAGCTTAGCCCAACCTAAATGAACTTGGTCTATTCCATATATATAAGAGTCCATATTTAATTAGTTCTTTTTGATCACTTAATTAATTCTAAATTAATTCTTGATCAATACTAATTAAATAATATGATTCCATATTAATATATTAGAACTTATAATATATTAATATAAATCATAAATATACTATTCTCAAAAGACTATCCATATAAATTGTGCCGGTGAAGTCAACCCAAATGGACCATGCCGGGTCGGGTCAAGTACATACCAAATATAGTTATGGACTTAGACATTAATCCAACAGTCTCCCACTTGGATAAGTCTAAAACTATTATTGAGTATGACTTCAAAACCTAACTGGCTATCGTAGCTCTTAAAGCCGCTGTCGAACTCTGATCTTGTCAATAACTTGTCCATTAGATAAGGGATCATATATTCCTCCATTCTAGATATCATATGGACTGAGACATGGATTATAATCGTTCTCTCTGTCCATTTGTTGTTTCCCGATTTTCGATTTATGATGACTGACTGATTGAACAAATCAAATCAGTCCTGGCTTTGCCAAGCACTCACATGTGTCATCGCTAAATCATCGAGGGGCCCACAGATATCGCTTTTATCCCGAAAGTAAAAGGAATGGATAAACTTCGACTCATATGGCTTGTTCTACTACTTGTTGAATCATAACATCGAGTTACCAATGCGTTTTCGTGCAATCAATGTATAACCAACTCATATCTCTAGGTTTTAAGAATAAAAGATATTATCGTCTCATGATCACTCGTGATAAAATCCATGAAGTGATTCAAATGAGCGTGGGTTGAATCCAATACTCAGAACTTATGAGCACTCATGAGTGTTGTAGCACCACTTTGTCCACCAACTTGGACCTCTACAAACCAACCCATGATAGTCTTGATTCATATCTACTTCCAACATATGACCGACTGTGGATGGTTTGAATAACTTAATCATTCAGGAAGAGCGACTTAGTTATTCTGGAAGTCAAAACATGTAAAGTGAAACACAAGAATAAATGAATCAAATATGGTATCAAACCCTATGAATATAAATAAGCACTTTTATTTATCACCATACTGATTACTCATTATTCATTGTTTCGGTTTTATCAACTTTATACTTGAATTAAAAACACTAGTTGTCCCATGCTCCAAGCATGTACACTATGTTTTTCTTAAACAATAGCTTTGCCATACACCAAGTATGCACTCTATGTTTGTGTATGATCCTTACTTTGTGAAATAAACCAATTGAACATAATTTGAATGATTCTAATTTCACACTCCAAAATCCTTATCGAAAAATGTGAGAATTTCAAATTCCTATCATTTATCGAAATCTGTTTAGATTTTAAACTTATATGCACTGACCCTCCTGTAATGAATATGTACAAAGTCACAAAGACTTGTCAACAGTCATTATAAGGTATTCCAATGGATATCAACTCCATGGAAACTAAGTCTCATATTCAAAGTACATTGCTTTGGACATGCTTCTTGCATTAAGTTTTCTAATCTTACACAGATAACTTCCACCTATGGAGACAACTCCATATTCTCATTTTGACTATCACTTCTGAATAAGAGATGCCTCTTTTCAGAATATGTCAATATGGTACTTCCAAAATTAGCACTATACTTCCAACTGTCCCTGAGCAACCAATCTTTGGTAAACCTCAGATTGTCCTCGACAATTGCTTAATCATTTTAGTCATATCCAATTCTAGACCTTTTCCCTTCTTAATGCCTCTGGGCATTTGGAAAAATTTAGAAATGACAAATATTATAGCACATGCAATCGATCCTGTACCCAAAGCAAATGGTACACGATTCATGATGTCTCACATAAAGACATGATTCTAGACCAGTCTTTTGCTACAATATTTTTATTTGCCATGTTTTCAAAATTTGACTATGAAGAGGGATGCCGTAATCATAATCGAATTTTGAGAACGCAATATATAGAATTTCCTTAAGTTGAACCAATCCAACATGAAATTCATATATATATATTCTTGACTAAAGATGATTAAGGTCTCAATCTAAGCCAGAACTGAAATGAAGTATATCCTCTCCCTTAATTATAGCAAAACAACTTTTTCAATCCTTGTAGCCTCACGAATTGAAACTTTTGTTTTCTATAATTAACATTGCTAACTTGCAACACTAACAATAATTATCATGCTCCCACTAACATGATGATTATTAGCATAACACTTATGCTCCCACTAGCTTTGACATGTACTCAGAAATCAGCTGGACTTCTAGAAATCAATACTTTATTGACTTTCTTACCAAAGTTCAGATTTCTGATACGAGATGCTTTGATAAAACTTTATCAAAATCATACACCTTTCCTTAGATAGTATGCATGTGTGTCTAAACAATTTCAGAACTATGAAAAGGGATGTCGTAATCATAGTCTCAATTGTTTAGACCTTTTGCCATCTGCTTCAAATCTACTTGGTGGAAGTGTTTCCTCACCATCATTTTCATGAATCGGAGAGAAACCTTATGACCCTTAGATTTTATGGTGTATGTGTTCTTATCCATGTGAATCGTCAAAACCATAGTCACAAGACAAGGATAATGATAAATCCAAACTCATATGGACTGAACTTATGCAATCTTAACTTCTTGCTACCTGGCAATACAGGGCCTGTCATTGCTTCCAAGTTGTTATGCAACCAATTGAGAACTTTCAGAACTCCTATGCAAAGCCAACTTTAACTGGAATGGGCACAGAATATGTCAACACGATAGGTTATAAACCTCAAGTCGTGTGCTAGTGAAGAACCTCAGGTTTTATTCTTGATTAGTTCTTGAAATTCTTTTTAGGATCTTTAAGACTCCCACTATCCTCTTGACATATAAGACTATCTTGCCAAATATTCAAGAGATAGTGCAGATTCTTTATCAAGACAAACACTTCACACAATTGGCCTTAGTTGGTCTTTGTTTTATCCAAAACATCACAACTTACCAATTTCAAATGTACAAGAGTAGGACACTTTTACTCTTACATTTGACAAGGGTTTTAAACCTTTCTTTAAGAGATGTCACTCAAGTTACAATCTTCGAGTGTGACTCTAAGAATTGTTTTGGAACGAAGTATGACTCATCTTCCTGATCTAACCATTTCAACAATTCATGACTCCTCTTCTTAGTCATAAGAATGCACTAAGATGACCTTTAGAGGACTAATTGTGATATGATTTCTAAATCATTAAGATGATCACAAACATGATACTAAAGTGCTCTCCCATCTTTTCAGATTTGAGAAACTTTTATCTTTCTGCCTAATTTGATTCTTCCCATTCGTTCTGCCATACATTGAGACTTTTCTAATGTTTCATAATTATACTTAAACTTGTAAGTATAACCATATTTACTAAACTTTAGTAAATCAAATAGTCTTAACGAGCTTTATGGTGGACATGACCAGTGCACAAGAATGTGTACTCGATCCCTTTAGTCCATCACTTGACTCACACATCCATGTGAACAAGTAATTAGTCTTGATTTTCCAATGCTTGAAAGTTCTCATTCATCATACTATTCAACTTGCATGATTCCAAGTTTCGGTCCAATTGAAACTTGGGTGATGAGGAACTTTCCTAATTTGGTAAATTTAGACACTACCACAAATGAAAGAATCAAATCCATTTTCCAATATTGCTGTCAGTGGAATCATATAAGCAACAATTTTCCACAAATGCCATTGTAAGGATACTTCAAATAAATAAAATTAAACAATTTTCTTTTATTTTAAAACTTTGCGGAAAAACTTATCCTTACAATCCACATGGAAAATTGTTGTTATCTATTCCTTAGCAATATATCATAACCTCTTAAGCAACTGCTCAAAATTCTGATGCGATCGAAATCCACCTTCGCGATCAGAATCAACATATACTTCCTTTAAGATTTCTCTCTATTCTTTGATTCTTAAAACATCAACATGCGACGCAGTCACATCATGTAATGAGGATCTCAGAATAGAACTTAACAGAGTTAGATAATGGGCTCTACCTGATGTAGAGTCAAACTTATTCACTTTAACATCCTTAGGTAAATTTGGCAGCTTTGCAATCAACGCCCCTTCCTTTGGCAAAATAAACATATGGACCCTTTGGTAATGGGACTATCTCAGACTTAGCCTTTCTCTTTACCATTTGGTCAACCGGGTTGACTATGGCCAATCCCTTTCCATTGGGAAGAGAATGCTTTTTCTGGATTTCCAGTGTCACCATTGTCACTGTCCATAAAGTTTTTGGGAAGTTGATATTCTAATCAAATTTGCTTTACTATCGTTCCAAATCATTGTTGATTCAGCAGCACCAAGCAAATAGATATGATCATTAAGGTTCATGTCATAGTCTGTTTCATAGTAGTCCCAAAGGAACTCACTATGTGACTTAGAAAGTGATTGAACATCCAACTTTCTCAAGACTTTGACACCCAACTCTCCCGGCTTGTCAATATGTGACTTCATCTCTAAGATGTGATCACACATAGACCTTGCTTGCCATTAGGGCTTGAGTGACCTTGAACTTGTGGGTTAGGGAGAATAATTGGAGGAGGTGGAGGAAGAGAAGTATGACTTCCATGAGCCAAACTCGGGAAGTCATATTCATTAGGAAAGCTTGGTTTGGGAAGATCATTGGTGTCTAAACCAGACATCAACAATGGGAGAAATTTACGTAAAGTTGATTTAAGTCCTTAATATAACACCCAATATGATATATTAAGGCTAGGACCCAACAAACTATTTTATAACTTGGAAGAGGGATGCCGTAATCCAAGCTATAAAATATTTGAAGGTAGGTGAATGACGATTCACCAATTTCCACCAAGATAAACGAAATGTATTATAAGGTTTTAATTGGGTTTTGAAACTCCTAGATTCTTTTGAGATTCATTGACCTTTTCAATGGCATGTTTTAATCTCGAGTGTGCCCTTCAGGTTTTGTGACTGGGATGTCGAGGATCACAACATAAGGTGTGAAGTAACCATGCAAATATACTTGGTACCCTTAATACTTACCCCTCAATCGATGTGCCGGTTAACCACACACGCTCCAACGATATTATGATAAACATTAAGTTACCCTTTGCCTACCTTGTTAAGTCCAGTTTAGTGTGCCGGTTAACCACACACGCTCCACTAACAGCTTAAACAAAGTGCAAAGTGTAATTTCATGGATTAACACCTTATTCACATTTTCCTAAGTAACTAAGATTGGGAATTTATAAGTGTTTAGTTACTTAGTATTTATCATTATACTTATAATGAAGGGAGAATTATAGTCCTTGTCCTACCTGTTCGGCTAACGACCCTCCACCGGTCAAGGAAGCGGTGAGTGAGAGTGGACACCCATTCAACTGCCATTTTATAGGCATTAACCTTATACCCCCCTTATAGACCGGCTTCGTGAATGAGGCCTACTAATGGTAAGACGACTTGCTCTTATACATATAATATATTAAACTTTTAATATTATAATAGTATAAGAGTGTATTTTAGACATTTAAAATACTTGGTGGTTTAATCTATTAATTAAACTAGACTTTTAATTTAATTAAACTCAAACCATATATTTATGGATTTAATAATACTCTTTTAATTAAACGATTTAATTAACTATTAATAAAGTTCATAAGAGTTAATTTGAACTATTCAACAAAACATCATAATTCCAATTATTAAACTCAAAATTAAAACCATTTAATTAATTGTTTAAGTTATGAACCCAAGAGTTTTAGAATTCAATTCTTTTTTTCATAAAAAACTTTTCTCAAATTCCAAAACTTGAGGGCAAGTTTTGTAATTCTTGAAATCCTTTGGATTTCATAACTTATGGAATTAATGGTGTTTTATGATGAAACTTTCCATGTTCCATAACTTAAGAACAAGTTATGGAATTCTTTAAAACATTAACACCAAATTTTGTAACTCCATAAAAACTTTGAATCAAAATTTTTTTTTTAAAAAAAAACTTTAATATCCATAACTTATGGAAGTTTCAAAAACCCTTAAGATCACAACTTTAAAAAACTTTTGAGCTCCAAAATTTTATGACAAAATATGTAACTCCTTAAAACATTTAGATCAAACTTTTAAAACTAATAAAATAATCATATCATTTTATCTTTTACTAAATTTGACCTAATTCAACTCATATAACAAATGATTCAAATTTTACAAATAATTCGTTTTTCACAAAACAAGTAATTATCTTAAAATTTGACAAACGTCATGTTTTTTTTCCTTTTTTTTCAACTTGAAAATAAAACATTTGCATAAATATAACAGAAAACAACCCATGACTCTGATACCACTGTTGGGTTTTGAGCATTCTAACACTCCTATGGTGTACATGCAACCCTATAAACCTTGGATCTATGTTTTCTCTATTATACATGCAAATATTAACTATTCCAAGGTTTCATCCTAACTAGCATATTATGAAGCACCTATACTACAAAGTTCTAGTTAGATGACATACCTTTTGATGTAGCTTGATGTCTTCAAGCTTTAAGAGCTTAGTCCCAATAGTGTAGAAGCCTCAAATGGAATCACAAATCACCAAAACACCTTGGAAGAACTTGAGAGAATATGTATGCACACTAAAATCGGCCCACTCTCATTTTCACACACTTGTGCCTATTTTGTGAGCCAAGGACCCCTTTATATATTATGGAGGATTAGAGTTACATCCATGTAAACCCTAATACCCATGACCTTTCATTTACATAGGATCCATGGGTTAAAAGCTCCATGGACCATCCATGAAAGCTTAGCCCAACCTAAATGAACTTGGTCTATTCCATATATATAAGAGTCCATATTTAATTAGTTCTTTTTGATCACTTAATTAATTCTAAATTAATTCTTGATCAATACTAATTAAATAATATGATTCCATATTAATATATTAGAACTTATAATATATTAATATAAATCATAAATATACTATTCTCAAAAGACTATCCATATAAATTGTGCCGGTGAAGTGCAACCCAAATGGACCATGCCGGGTCGGGTCAAGTACATACCAAATATAGTTATGGACTTAGACATTAATCCAACAAAAACAATCCAAGGAGATTTAGTTCGGACAGATTTGGTACCCACAATTGACTTTTTCGAGGTAGGACTGGCTACTTTCTTATGTTCTACTGGATGGGGAGGATTAGGTGGACTTATGAGAATCCTAGTGGGTGCGAATGTGTTATGACTCTTAGTTGGTTGGTTGGCAGTCCGAGATACACTCTTTTTGGAGTTCTCAAGGAATATAGAATTTTGTCTTGACTTAGCTTCTTTTTTTTGAGCATTTCGGGCTTCTACCTTAGGATCAACAACATCTTTCCTTTTCAACATGGGTTTCTTTTTGAACTGAGATGAGGATTTGGAAGTTTGACCTACAGAAGGATTGTTAAATACAGGCTTGATTGGCACAAGATTTGTGTTGGAAATCACTTGTGGTTCAAAATCACATGAATCTGATGAATCATCAACGTCACTATCTAAAGATACCCAAGCACAGTCAGAGGAATTAGGTCTAGTTGTCTCAGGAGAGATTTCCTCAACAACACAGTTCTTAGGAGGGTTGTGGTTCGAAATTTGTACGACAGAGTTTTCAATACTAGAGTGAGTTTTTCGAGTCCAATTCAGGTACACGTTCTTCAGAGGCGGAAAATGTGTGGAATCAGGATACTTGACAAATATAGGCTGAAGCTCAGGAATTAATGATGCAAATTTGTCAGAAGTCTTAGGAAGTGGTGACAGAGGCGAGACCGGGCTGTCCGAATGTTTGATATTCGGAACGTCTCCCATAAAGGTTAAATTTTGCAACTCCTTCAAGGGACGAGCAATATGTTTCGGAAACTCGCTTCCGAGACCAGGAGCTTCTGACCAAGGATGACGAAAATTATGAGTCATCTGTTCATTTGCTTCAAGAATGTCAATGGAATTATGCAAGGCATCTATTTTAGCATTGAGACGTTTGTTGATAGAAATTAAAATATTTCTTTCAAAATAAGTGATTTCACATTTGTCTTTAAGAATGATACATTCATCTTTTGACATTACAAGATCACGTTCTAAAGATTCTATTTTTAATTTCTTATCTTCGAAACGTAATCCAAGACGACTTAATTCACTATCCATCTTCTCATTGGCTTCTTTGGCTGACTCATAGGCTTTGTAAATGATGTTCAAATCTGATTGAATGTGGGTTAGATATGGTTCGCAAAGAGATAAATCAAAGTTATTATCAGTAATCATAGATTTTACCTGTTGAACGATGCTTTTACCTGGTGGATCGGTGGTAGCCATGTAACAGTAGTTTGGTTCAGCATCTTCATAGTCATCCTCTGATCCGGACGACCAATAGCCTTCATCACATGCAATTGTTTGTCTAGCCATAAAGCACAAGTTCCTTCCAGTACTCACATCATCATCATCTCCTAAAGACCAATATCCTTCCACATCTCTTGATGCAGTTGTAACAAAAGCCTTTTCACTTTCTGCCATTTCTTGAGGTCGACGTGTATAGTAAGAAGAACCTTGATCTTAGATTTTTGTGAGGATTCAGCTAAGCATGCTTTGGCAAAGTGATTTGCATGACCACATTTGTGACACACAATTTTGGGTTTGTCTGACTTCGGAGTTTGTGATGATTCTGAAGTGTGATTTGGTGTAGGAAGGTTAGGTTTGTATGCAGGTGGGTTTTCTGAAGGCTTAGAAAATGGTTGAGGGTTAATTTGGTGAGGATCCTGGAAATAGTTATTTTGGTGAGGAGCCTGGAAATGGTTGTTAATTGGGTTGTTAAAAGGACGATTGTATCTCATGGAAAGCAGAGCAATTTCTTGTTGGAAACGGAGTTCGGAGTCCATCTCTTTAGGGTTAAGATCACTCATTGATTGATAGTTGGTGTTTGTGGTGGAAGGTATGGTTAGAGTTGAGTGTTGAACAGGAGGGATATACGGAACAACCGCAGTGAAGGGGTCCGAGACGGTCAGGTTTGTAGTTCGTGGATCATAGGAACTGACTAGGGATAGAGGACCTCCAGTGAGTTCACGTAGGGTTTGTGCCACATTTGATTCATGACCTTGAAGCTCATCAAACTATTGGTAGAGCTTCAGCTTTTTCAGAGATCCATTACTCTGAAGACATGATTTCACATTACCCCATCCATTTCCTAGGCTGTTAATGAACTTGAGATTGTACTCAAGTGGGGTTCGAACTATCCCATGAGCTGTCATGTTGTTGACGATGATTCGGTATCTGTTTGAGGCTGACACAACAGATTCACGAGGAGCTGTAGTGAAGGTATTGAACTCGTTAACAATGGAGGTTAGGCGCTTATCCTTCATGTTTTCTGATCCCTCAAACAAGTCTTGAAGTGTGTCCCAAATCTCTTTAGCACATTTTCATAGTTTAGTATTCTTAAAGAGAGAAGGTGGAACACCAAACACCATTTCTAAAAATGAAACTTGATATGCATGCAGTTTTTTGATGTCATCAGTAGTGAGAGGTGCTTGACATTGTTCATCCTATCCCATGAGAGCTGCAGCAGCATCTCTAACGATGGTTCGTACTGGAACATGAGGACCTTCTTTAACGGATCTCCAGATAGCTTCACCTTTTTCTGTAAAGTCCTGAAAAGGATCTTTACCAATGATCAAGCAACAAACAATCACAGATAGAAGAATAAGAAGAAAAGAAATCGAGCTTGCACACGTTTATATTCAGAAAAACGTCAGGTACAACTCGATGGAACACTCTGTAAACGCAATGGCATCAACAACTACACATATACCTATACCTCCGCTATTTATACTAGACAGGACCGCAAACAGGGTTTACGACCGTAAACTGGGTTTACGGCCGTAAACGTGTTTACGGCCGTAAACTCTGTTTATGGTCGTAAACACACTTGCCAACAGTAGACAGCTAAACAACTCTCAAAATGTATTACAGACTCATACTGAACTATTACATTGAAAGCCTAGACCAAACCACATTAACTGGACCTTTCAATCTCCCCCTTGGTTTGGTGCTAGCTTGGACTCAGCTTTTGTCGACCACCAGCACATCAGATTTTCCCATAGCTCCGTTCCACATCTCCTTCTCGATAATCTCAGCAACCATCGAAGTGTACTCCTTTGCAATGGGCTCAAAAATGTCTTCAGCCACCTTGATCTGATGAATGGAGAGCTGATGTATGTCCCACTTGCCAAATTGAAGCAAATCCCTCTTGTCATACAAGCGGATACAATCGTCTTTAAGCTTGATGACAGCGGCATCAGCAGATTCATCAAACACCCAGTATTGCATGGATGCGAGAGATCCATCTGGATAATTTTGAAGAACGGGAACCTGCTTTACTTGAGCAGTAGCGGGCCACATCACTGATCGAAGTGGCTGACTTGTTTTGGGATCAATGACGCTAGGATAAATCTTGATAATAGACTCTGCAGTCTTCATTGAAGGGAAACCCTTAGCTACTTGATCTTCCAAAAATGATTTGAACTGAGTCGCCCTAGGATTGTTTAATGGATTTGAGAAAGGAGCTTTAGACAGCTCTGTAAGATCAATCCTGGTAAAGGAATGAAAATCATGAGCATCTTTGAATAATTCAGTATTTCCGCTCTTTCTTCTCACCATAAACATATTCATAGTGTCATGGAATCCCCACGAGATGATTCCTGACCTATCACCATAAACGTCTCTGAAACGATGTTCGCCCAGATCCGTAACGGTGATCTTTTGTTCATCCCAGGGGGCATTATGATCTGCGCTCCTTTTGAATAGAAGTTGACCCTTTTCAGCTGACTTGGCCAATTTAGCGCGTTTTAATGCCATTATACTTGGAGCCTGAGCCGGTTCTTTCTCAAAGCGATTAACGATGGTGGTCGTCCTTGTAGGTTGTGGAACTATAGGAGTATCTTGATCAGGAAGATAGATCTTTGGCTCGTCAACAGATGACTTGAATTTGACGCCAAAGTTTTCTTCCAGCTTCTTTTTAAGATCGTAGTAGCTGGCGGTCAACAGGCCGAAATACGTCTGAAGGTCAGTAATTTGCTTCGACTTCAGAGCTTTGTCTTCGATAAGTTCGGCCACTTGAATATTGAGCTTTGTATTCTCAGTCTGAAGGTCTGCGACCTTGATATCTAGCTCAATATTTCTCTGATCTAAATCAACATTTTTCTGATTCAGCGCATCGATCTCTTTCTGGAGTCCAAGAAGTGAAGGATTCTCTTCTCCTGAGCTGCCACCCCCAATAGAAATTCCTTTGCCATGTGAGGGAGGCGTTGTGAGTTGTTCTCTGGCCAAAAACCTGGCTAACTTAACCGAGCCAGCATCATGCTCTGGCCTGGGAGGAGAGAAATCCGTGGGGAAGGAAGATCCACCAGCTTCATAGAAGGTACTAGGACCTTCACTGATAGGTTCAGATGAGATGATAACTGGAGTTGTTGTTGGTGGAGCTGTAAAACTTTGAAGTGAACTCGAATCAAGAATTCCCTGTCTAGGGTCAAGTCTTCGTCTTTTTGATGGAGGGTGAGAGGCTTGTGTAGTTGTATGATCACTTTCCAATGGCTCAGAAGTAGGTAAAACAACATCAAGGGGAGGAATCCCTGATACTGTCACCATAGGAATTGCTATATCCGCCGTTGGATTGGTAGGAGGAGGCGTGGCTTCGAGAACGTCTTCTTTTTCCCTTATCTCAGTTGCTGGATGAGCAACTTCATCGATATTTTCAAGCAGTGTGTTGAGGTTTACACCGGTCATGAAATCTTCATTGCTACCGAAGTTGAGAGGAATTTCATCGATTCGACTAAAACTGGAGGATTAATCGTTGTTTATGTGTTCGTCGGCGTTTACGGTTTGGGGAGGGTTTACGGTTTGGGGAGATTCAAGAACCGTAAACTCTTTTTGGGCTTACGACCGTAAACTCCTTTTGGGCTTACGACCGTAAACTCCTCTGAGTTTACGACCATAAACTCAGTTTATGGTCAGGTGACCATTGCAATGGGTTTACGTCCGTAAACCCACTTTGGACCGTAAACTCAATGTTTGACCAATATTGACCGTAAACTCCAATTTTTTGATCAAAATAATTTTTTTAAGGCCATAATAAAATTGTTTAATTAAGAAAACTTAAAGCTTTAATTATTTAAATACTTTGTTTTCTTACTTGGCCTGGTTTAGTGCAGATCAATGGCGAGTCTTAAGTTTGCTGACATGCATAACCTGGCAATTGTGTTGGATGAACCTCCTGTTGCTCATGGAGATTTCAGATCAATGATCTACAGACTAAGAGAATGCTGACTGGCTTGTGCCATCACTGTGAATCCAACCATTTATCAGAACATTGTTAGGGAGTTCTGGCAGACGGCCAAGATGTCAAAAGACAATGGTGCGTTCACTGTTAAAGCTGTGGTTAAAGGATGCAAGATCATAATCACTGAGCAGTATATCAGAGAAACATTGTTGATCAATGATCAACCCGATTTTCCTACTGAAATTGGGATTGATGATGTTCAAAAGGTTCTCAAAAGGATGGGATATGAGGGCATCTACCCTCCCACGGTGAAGAAGCTTCTGCCTCCCTACTGGAGATTTTTGGCGCATGTGTTCGTGAGCTGTATCTCGGGAAGGAGATCAGGAGCTGATAAAATCTCTCTCAGGAACACAAGGGCTATCGTTTCACTGGCTGCTGGCATCAAATTCAACTTCTCGAAGTTCATTTTGGATGAGATCTTGGTAAATATCAACGCTATAAGCCGGGAGACCAGAGATGCATTCTTGCTATATCCGAGATTTATTCAGACGTTCATCGACAACCAATTCCCAGAGATGATCAAAGATGGTGACAAGCTGGATATAAAGTCTACAAAGAGTAATGGACTTGTTATCTTTAAGGGAACATCAAGCAAGGACTCTACTTATACATCATAGATGGGATGTTGATAAAGTCTTTCAAGTGCTTGTAGAAAATGGAAAAGATAGGCTTTATACTGAAGCATGTGTAATGATATCCAATGATTCCAATGTTTCTTCAAAGCATCGATCTTCCATTGTACTTTGTGAAATATGTTTGGAGGAAGTCCCCTTCTATAAAATGACAACAATGGATTGTGGCCATTATTTTTGCAACACTTGTTGGACAGAGCATTTTGTTGTGAAGATAAACGAGGGGCAAAGTAGGCAAATTAGTTGCATGGCTTCTAGATGCAGTGTGGTTTGTGATGAGGATAAAATCAGAAATTATGTGAGCAAAAAGGATCCTAATTTGGCTGAAAAGTTTGAAAGATACCTTTTGGAGTCATATATTGAAGATAACAAAAGGGTAAAATGGTGTCCGAGTGTCCCACATTGTCGAAATGCCATTCGTGTTGAAGATGATGAGTATTGTGAGTTGTTCTTCAGAAGCACATTCTCCATGTTCATGTCAAATGTGGGAACTTTGGTCAAAAAAATGTCAAGATGAGTCAGAGACATGTAATTGGATCACAGTTAATACAAAAACTTGTCCAAAATGTCATAAACCAGTTGAAAAAAATGGTGGATGCAACCTTGTTCGATGTATATGTGGTCAACCATTTTGTTGGCTATGTGGTGGAGCAACGGGTATACAACACACATGGGATAGTATAGCTAACCACACATGTGGAAGGTTCAATGAAGAACAAATAGCAAACACAAAACGTGCAAAAATAGAAATCGTGGGTTATTCTCATTATCATAGTCGATTCAAAGCACATACAGATTCCTTAAAGGCTGAAATCATTATGAAGGAAAAGTTAGAGAAGAAAATAGTGAAAATGGAAGCCAGGGAATTGGAAATAAAGGATTATGATTGGGTGAGAAATGGGGCTAAAAGGCTGTTTAGATCAAGGTAGATTCTTTCTTATTCGTATCCGTTTGCGTTTTACATGTTTAATGACACGTTTCTTAGCGATGAATTGACAAATTTGGAAAAGAATATTAAACAGAACTTGTTTGAAGATCAGCAGCAGCAACTTGAAGGGCATGTTGAGAAATTACCACATTTTTTGGAACAAGACTTTGAGGAGTTTTCCGAGGACAAAGTTATGGATTCGAGAATGCGGATTATTGCACTTTCCAAGGTTACTGATGTCCTTTGCAAGAATTTGTATGACTGCATTGACAATGAGATACTGCTTCATCTGAGAACAACGATCAACATAGCGCCTTATAGATCGATGGGTGCAGATAAGGCTGTGGAGCTTGATAAATGACTTGATATTACTTCATCCAAACTTTTTGTTCATAACTACTTGGAAGCTAATTTTAGGAGAATAAGGTTATATTTTTTACAAGTTATATTCTTTATCGCTTATATGATCATGACTGCATATAGTTATTTAAGATGTTATATGGTTTTGAATCTGGTTTTGCTTCAATTATATAAGATGAATGAAGATAGGGTATATCTATTTAAAAAAAATTAGAATAACCACAAACAAAATTTATCTCAAAATTCACTTAAAATTATCTTGTGACACTGGGATCAAAGTTGTTAGACAGCCTTACGCCACTTGTCGGTACCGTCTATCTTCACGTCTTTGTCTGGTTGATCGCCGGTATTGTGGTCCACTTAAACACGAAAAATTGTGACAAAATTAGGACATACTATTAATTATAAGACAAAGTGATCCTAAGTTCCTAGATACTATATCTTAAGGACCATTCAGCTGACGACGACCAGGGATATTGTTGTCCACCTAAATTTAGCAGCGAGATCTATAGATAATCTGTGAGTGTTCAATTTTAATTGTACTGGAACATGTTTCCTGCTTCCTGATATGCTCCAGTAATCAAGGACTTCCAGAATACTCCTTACATCGGGTGAGCAGACAATCATTAAGAGAGAAGATAGATTTAGAATGCATATGCTATACACCCAGGTCGGATCTCTTCGAATCACGCAGAGGGTGGAACATATGACTAACTGAAGTTTTAGAGGGATTGAGAAGTAGAATGGTGCATATACTGTGTACCATGTCGGATTGTGAGTCATGCAAAGGAGACAGTATATGGCTAACAGATAGAAAGAATTGCATAGATAGAAGATGCAGAGAAATAGAATTGCATATGCTACAGTCCAGGTCGGATTTTGAGTCACGCAGAGGAGGTAACATATGACTAACAAACAGATAGAGAAAGAAAACAATTTTCTACAGACCTAATTCATCGGAATTTACCAGTCACCCCATCTATACCGGAATTAAGGACAGAATCCACACATCGAGGAAAAGTTAATCCACGGTTCCAAGTACAGGTTCTTTAATGTGACCAGTAGATTCTCATATATATCTCCTTGCTCAACCTATCCAAGCGTCATATTGTCAGGCTAAACGGATCTAACTAGGTCAAGATTTGTCAAGTCTATGACTTCCTTAAGTTCAACTCTGCCTAGTCATGTCCATTTAGAATCTTTCGTGCCTACCAGCGCATCAAACCCAGAGCATAGACCCTTCAACTTTGGGTACGTTACGTAGACTCAGATTGTCTGTTATCACTTGATAATATCACTTCCCAGTATTATATCAACAAGCAAAACTGAAAGCGACAATATTTTTGATTTTTCTGAATTTTTAATGTTTTTGGATTTTTGAATGTTTTCTGAAAAAAAATAAAACAGAAACAAGATGTTTTTGGATTTTTTAATTTTTCAATTTTTTTGTTTGGTTTTTGTTTATTTCTACCCCTAAATTTGTGCATGGGTGAGAATGAAAACACTAAAATGCGCAAATTTAAACTAACCTAATGAATAACAAAAATTTAATCCTCAAAACGAATCATTTTTAAAAAACCCACAAGCACATCGAATCGAGCTTTGTTAAAAGGCTTGGTGAACAGATCCGCCACATTATTGGCAGTGGGAACCTGTTCTAGCCTAATGAGCGAGCGCTCATAATAATCTCTGATAAAGTGAATTTTGATATCAATGTGCTTGGTCTTGGAGTGTTGGACAAGATTTTTAGTTATTTGAATTGCGGCCTCATTATCACAGTGAATTGGGGTTTCTAGATAATTCAAACCGTAGTCCAACAGCTGATGTTGGATCCAGATAACTTGAGAACAGCAGGTAGATGCAGCAACGTATTCCGCTTCTGCTGTTGAGGTAGAGACGGTATGCTGTTTCTTGCACTGCCACGACACCAACCTATCGCCAAGGAATTGGCACCCTCCTGATGTTGATTTCCTGTGAAGCTCACAGCCTCCATAATTACTGTCAGCAAAAGCACATAAATCAAATTCAGAATTTTTCGGATACCAAAGACCCAATTTTGGGCTGCCTTTGATATACCGAAAAATTCTTTTGACAGAAATAAGATGAGAGAGTTTAGGATTAGCCTGATAGCGAGCACATTGACAAACTGCAAACATGATGTCGGGACGACTTGCAGTAAGATACATCAACGATCCGATCATCGATCTGTAGTGTGTCTGATCTACGGATTCGCCATCAATATCTGGATTCAGCAGGGGTCTTTCAGCCATTGGTGTCGATGTAGGTTTTGCGTCTTGAAACCCGAACTTCTCAAGAATATCCTCCACATACTTAGCTTGGTGTAGCAGGATTCCAGTTGAATTTTGTTTGACATGAAGCCCCAGAAACATGGTCATTTCACCCAATGAACTCATCTCAAACCGCTTTTTCATCACGCCTTCAAACTCTGTGCAAAGATGTGGACAGGTAAACCCGAAGATAATGTCGTCAACATAGATCTGGACTAGTATCTGATCATTACCAACATGCTTGATGAATAAAGTTTGATCAATAGTGCCGCGAGAGTATCCATGCTCGAGCATATGCTTTGTTAGAGTCGCATACCATGCTCGAGGAGTTTGATGTAACCCATACAATGCCTTGTCCAACTTGTAGACATGATTAGGAAACTTGGAGTTAACGAACCCAGGGGGTTGATCAACATAGATTTCTTCCTTCACCTTGCCATACAAGAAGGCAGTCTTGACATCCATTTGGTAGACCGTGAAGTTCATGTAGGAAGCATATGCGAGAAAGATACGAATAGCCTCCAATCGAGCCACGGGAGCATAAACCTCAGTATAGTGAAGATTCTCAACTTGTCGAAACCCGCGAACCACCAACCTTGCTTTATTGCGCACTATTACACCAGAATCGTCTTGCTTGTTACGATAGACCCAACGCCTGTCAAGAGACCTTTTGCCCTTCGGTAACTCAACCAACTTCCAAACCCCGAGCTTTTCAAACTGATTTAGCTCTTCATGCATCGCATCTACCCAGCTGGGCTCATTCAAAGCCATGTCAACGTTCTTGGGCTCTATTTGAGATATAAAGCAAGAATAGAGACATGCATTGACATCTCCACTCTGACTTCTGGTTTTAACTCCGTCACCCAGCTGGCCAATGACGTTATCGATCAGATGATCGCAAGGAATGTCTTGGCTGATATCATTGAGTGAAACAGGAAGAGTGTGAATGTTGAAACCTCCATCATTTGTTGATTGATCCACATTGGATGGATCTGCTACAAACTCATTAGCAATTTCTTTAGGAAAGAGTAGTTCCATAAAGGTTGGATTGACAGCGGAAGCATCTCTAGACATGAACTCTCTTTCAATAGGGGTAAGAGGTGTAGCATCAGCATCATGAGTTCCATCTTAAACTTTAGACTCTGGACTATCAGGTTGATCAGATGACTCCCCCTTAGGTGGAGCAGAGGACTCCCCCTCAGATAGAGCAGAGGACTCCCCCTCAACCGTTGGAGGTCTGTAAACAACTTCTTCGTCTTCGTCTTCTGAAACAATCTTCGAACCAGAAGAGGATCCATTTGAGCCATCTGAAGACACATTTAAGGATTTGAAAACCGCTGTGTAATCAAATAACCACTCAGGACCCACTCGAGCGTCTGTTTCATTCTCCTCCAACCAGCGCACGTCATAGGATTCAACAATCTGCTTAGTCTTCTTTTGTAAACCCTATATGCGGTGCGCGTAGCATATCCTATAAAGTAACAATCATCGGCTTTGGCATTCAATTTAGGGTTGGATTCCAAGTGAAGAAGGGTGCAAGGGCAGCCAAATACATGGAAATGGCTTACTGAAGGCTTGTGTCCATAGAGAATCTCGTACGATGTCTTCATCTGTGCTTTGTTGATTAGAACACGATTCTGCACGTAGCAAGCAGTGTTAATCGCCTCGACCCAAAAGAAAACAGGTAAGTTTGAATCACAAAGCATTGTCCTTGCAGCGTCTTTTAAAGTTCTATTTCTCCTTTCAGCAACGCCATTTTGTTGAGGCGTGTGAGCAGAGTTGTATTGACGCACGATCCCCTTCTCTACGCAAAAATGGTCAAGAACCGCATTCTTGAACTTATTTCCATTGTCAGTACGAAGCGCCTTCACCTGGTTGTTGGTTTTTTTCTCAATCATCACAATGAACTTCTTTATCAGATGAGCAACCCCCGCTTTGTTGGATAAGAAAAAGACCCACGTAAAACGAGAGAAATCATCGATCACAACTAGACAGTACGAGCTTCTGTTGATGCTCAGGACGTTGACCAGACCAAATAAGTCCATATGCAATAGTTGGAGCACCTGACTGATTCAGTTGACTTGCTTGTGCATGTGTGGTTTTCTATGATGCTTTCCTTGGGCACAGGACACACACTTCTCAAATGTAATAAAGTCTCTGACAGGTAAGCCTCGGACCATCTCATTCTTAGCAAGGCGATTCAGGTTTTTCGCGTTAGCATGACCGAGTCGTCGGTGCCACAACATTGCGTTTTGTTCGGAGACTTTTGAGAATAGGCAAGTGACTTGTTCAGGGATGTTTCTGTTCATGTCAATAATTTAAGCATTCCCATCCCGCTTAGATTTGACGAGAAGCCCCTCTTCCGGGATGACAATGCCTGGCTTGAGAATCATGCATTCTTTATCGGTAAAATGGGTAGAATAGCCTTTGTCGCAAATTTGAGAAACACTCAACAAGTTGTGCTTTAACTCGGGAGCAAAGTTGACATTCTCAAAGCTTAGCACTCCATTTGTAACAGTTCCTCTTTGAGTGATCTTGCCACCATCTCCGCTCGCGAAGGAAACATAACCCCCATTAAAAGATTGAATGTCGCTCAATTGGGAGATGTCTCCAGTCATATGCCGGGAGCAGCCGCTGTCGACGTACCAGGGACGGACGACATTCCTCCGCAACTGTCCCTGCAAGATGAGCGGGATCATTTAGATTTGGGAACCCAGGTCATCACTGTCCTGGATTTCCTTTTCGCTTTCTCTGATTTATCTTTTAAAGATTTCAAATTAGGATCCTCGTTCCTAATCAGTTCAGAGGATGGAGATGATGGATTGGAAATTGATTTGGGCATCCAATGATATTTAGGTTTTACAACATTCTCAGGTGGTTTTGAAATAGGTTTCTTATGAGTTTGCACAGATCCTCTGGATGTTCTACCCGAAGTGGTTGAAGATCCAGAATTGCTTTTTGACGAAACCGATCTTAGCGGAGCCTTGTTCGGTTTTGGCAAACTATTTTGAGCTTTGTTAGTAAAAACCTTTTTATTCTTTTGAAAAACAGCCATTTTTCTGCTTCGATCATCTTTCCAATCATCATTTCGAGAACGAGTTCTTAAGGATTTTCTAATTAAAGACCTTCATCGAGATTCATTCTCTCCTCTTGGTGACATATAGTTCACAAAGATCCTATTTTGACAATTCCTAGCTATATGACCACCAACACCACAATTAAAACAAATATGTTTATTATTTAAACTTGTACTACATTTCTCAGATTTATTTTCTTGACAGACACTCTTACTCTTCTCAGAAGAACATGCATGAGAAATAGGTTGTGAGATAAGTGAGGGTGCCTCAGAAGGTGTGACTTGAGGAATTGATGGGTTTTCATGAGAATCACAAGCATCAGAATTACCAAACAATTCATCAAACATATCAAAGAAATTAAGTTCAACTGTAGCAGAAGTAGAAACATCACACGAAACATTATCAGTCTTAACATCAGAAACAAAGACTTTTTCATTTGAAACAGAAATATCAGAATTAGAAACAGAAACAGAATCTCCAGCTTCACGCTTTGCCTGATCTAATGGTTGATCTGCAGGGGAAGTAGAAATGTTAGTACTTTCAACATTAATAAATCTGCCTGTAACGAAACCAGATGGCTTGCCATAAACCATAAACGGTTCATTGGCAATCTCATCCTTAGATATGGGTTGATACTGATATGTATGATTATAAGGCGGAGGTACATTATCATATCCTAAACCCTTTGACTGATTTCGTTTGAACTGAAATTGAGTTTCAAATAAGGACTCGACTGTCTTACTTGACGCAGTATAATTTTTGAAACTAACATCTGTTTTTCCACATTTAATTTTCAAAGCGTCAAGTTCTTCAGTTACAGCATCAAGTTGTCTTTTAATATGATCATACAGTTCACATTTTTCACTATATTCTGTTTGAATTCTCTTAAAGTCCTTTATTTTTGTTTCTAGCTGGGCTTTAAGAGGTTTCTGTCCCTTCCTAAGCTGATAGCCCTCATATCTAAGGTCCTCTACTTCTCTACGTAATAATTGAATTTCATCATGAAGAAGTTTGACATATTCATTACAAGCCTGAGAACAAGATGGTAGATTTACCTCACTTTTCCTGGGCTCGGAAGTAGAAGACACCATTAGAGCAAACTATAGCTCCATCATTTCTGCTTCGGGATCAGCTGCATCATTCTTCAAGGAAGCATCATCAATCTGAGCTAGGTGAGCATTTTCTGGCCCTGAGATATTCAAAGCCTGAATCTGGTCCTCCCATTCAAAGGACTGAGCAACCATAGCAGTTTCACCATTTACCGCAGCACCTGCACGATTATTTCCCACTACAACCATTGTCCTGTTGTTGTTGTTGTTTATCCTGCGATCTGGCTTTGGACACTCACGAGCAAAATGACCCAGCTCGTGGCAGTTGAAACATCGCAGCATGCCCTTGTTGAAACCCACCTTCTTGTCAGCATTCATGTCGCAGTTGCCCTTCCCTGTCTTCTTAGCAAACTGCTTGGCCCTGAAAATAGCCATAGCAATCTGCAAGGTAATGTCCATCTCCTCCACATCTTCAGGATGAATCTGATCCAGGTCGGCAAATGACAGCTGAGGTGGAAGCTCTCCAGCTACAAAGGCATTGTAGCAGTTAACAAGCCCAGTGGCTAGAGCCAGATTTTCATCAGTGTCTTTAGTGTTTGAGGAAGAGGCTACAACAGGCACATTTGGAGAGGGAACAACTTGTGGAGTGATAAATGGCTGACTTTGTGGAATGGATGATGCAGGAGCAAAGGTTTGAATCTGAGGTTGTTGAGCAGCAAACACTTGGCCAGAGGAAGTCATGATTGATGAGAGAGCATTGTTGGATGAGATTCCAAGATTCGCAGTAGAGTACGAGTTCACATGGTTTATTTCTCTCTGTTTGTCATCAATATCACAAGCTTTGATGATCGCCATGATTTGAGCAAGAGTGAGGCGATTTAGATCCTTGGTCTTCTTAATCACAGCAACATGCATGTCCCATGATCTAGGAAGAGTATTTAGAAGCTTCTTGTTAATCTCTGACTTGTTCAAGAAAATCCCAGATATGTTCATGTCAGTGGTGAGAGTTGTGAACCGCTGCAGCTGAGCCTCAAGAGTCTCTCCTGGAATGTAGTTGAACATATTGAACTTTTGTCTCAACATGTCCTGGCGACTCTCCTTCATATCTTCATTGCCCTCATATACCTCAATTAGGGCTTCCCACAAATCTTTAGCTGAAGTGTACTCTCGGAATCCTTGAGCAATATCAGGAGATAATGCCATGGTTAGAGTGGCTAAAGCCCATTCCTGCTCTTTAACTTTCTCAAACTCCTCATCAGTGTAGTTTTCAACAGCCTTGTCAATCACTTGGCCTCCGACTGTCATATTGATTCTAACAGGGCCTCTGAGAATGCTTCTCCAGACTTTGAAATCCTTCATTTTAATGTATTTTTCAATTCTGTACTTCCACTCAGGAAAACCATCTGCAGACATTAATCTTGGAATACGCGTAGTAGTGCCCATGACAGATTGAAGTCACAAAAAAAAGTTTAAGGTTGATGATGATTACGACCGTAAACTGGGTTTACGGTTGAAGAGTTTACGACCGTAAACTTGGTTTATGGTTTAAGTGATTACGACCGTAAACTGGGTTTACGGTTGAGCTGTTTACGACCGTAAACTACGTTTACGGTTGATGAGTTTACGGTTTGTACGTTTACGGTTTAAGCGTTTACGGTTAACGAAACTTGGTTTACGGTTTTTGAAGATTCACAGTTTACGGTTGTTGAATATCTTGAGTTTAAAACCGTAAAAAGGGTTTACGGTTGGCAGTAAACTCCCAGAAAGCCTTCAAAAACACATTTGTGCAGTAGATTCAGTTCCTTTAACCACTAAAACACTAAAACCAATCTTCGAACAACAAGAATATCAGTTTAAGCACCCCAAATCTCGATTGAATGAAGCTTTGACACTGGTTTTTGCTCTGATACCAATTGTAAGGTCCTGAAAAGGATTTTTACCAATGATCAAGCAACAAACAATCACAGATAGAAGAATAAGAAGAAAAGAAATCGAGCTTGCACACGTTTATATTCAGAAAAACATCAGGTACAACTCGATGGAACACTCTGTAAACGCAATGGCATCAACAACTACACATATACGTATACATCCGCTATTTATACTAGACAGGACCGCAAACAGGGTTTACGACCATAAACTGGGTTTACGGCCGTAAACTGGGTTTACGGCCGTAAACCCGTTTACGGCCGTAAACTCTGTTTACGGTCGTAAACACACTTTCCAACAGTAAACACCTAAACAACTCTCAAAATGTATTACAGACTCATACTGAACTATTACATTGAAAGCCTAGACCAAACCACATTAACTGGACCTTTCATTTTCTTTTCCAAGTAAAAATCTTTCCATTCTGACTTTCCAGTGAGCATACTCTTCAACAACTAGCAGTGGGGCACGACTAGGGCAACCCATGCTATTTGCTATTTGCATTGAATACATTTGTTGTGAATTAGAAGCAGCCATTGAAGTTTAGATAGCTCGAGCAAAAGTGGTATATACAAGAACTTTTATCCTGAACACATAAATGATCGAAATACCAAGGTAATCTCGAGTCAACTATAATCTGTTCTTATGGATTTAAAGGACAACCACTCAAGCTCTGATACCAATTGTGAGAACAAGGATTTGATTGCGCAGGGACAAGGCTCAAAAACTCAAACATTAAGTTAATGCTTAATATCGATGTCTGTTTCTGATTAACTGTTCCAGTCAAGTCTGGCAAGACCAGTCAATACTGAAGATGAGAATCAACAAAGTACTTCAAGTATTAAATATTGAGTAAAGAGAATAATCAGAGTAAAAACAATAAATGAACAAGTAGAATGTTTGAAAGAGTTTGATTTGAGAGAAAGATCCAAGTGAAGTAAATTCAAATATAGCTATCTTTTGGAGCAACAATTCATCATTTATTCCTGTCATTAAACACTCCTTATATAGCAAATGGAGGAACATATTACAAACCAGAAAACATACAAAGGACTGGACAATGTCACTACTTCTGACATTCTGATTGTCCAAATATACAAAAAGACTGTGTCCTAAGTAACGTTACATCATAGAAAATACAAGAATAATTAATGTAAAGACAGATAGACTGATTCAGACTTATTCTTTATTTCGGAACACTTCTCTTCGAACATAGTCTCTATTTCGGACCCCAACATTGCTTCTTACCACTGACTGACTCCGGACCATAATCCATTTTGGAACTAAGACTGAATCTGGAACATAAAAGGTTAGAGAGTGCTAGAGGTTCCTTTTCAGGTTCCAACAATTGTGCGTACTCATATGGAGTCCTGTTTTGGTATGGTGAGTACGACATGCGTACATGTTGAGTACACTGCGGGCAATCAGTCTGAAATTCGACTTCTTTGGTTTGTTGACTTTGACCTTAGAGCAGGGTTTTGTCTAAGTTTAACCTAGGGTATTTTGGGTATTTTAAGTTGTAAATTTAGTCTAGGTCATTGTTTTCTATATAGGTGACCCGTAGAGTTGACACTTGGAGCAACTTTCTCTCTACTATCTTTTCAGACTGTGAGGTAGGTTTTTGTCACAGCCCCGAACCAGGACGGCGGAAACGTGCGGGGGCGGATGACGTCATTGTGTAATATCATAGCAGTTGAATATAAATGAGAAATAGCAACAAAAAATCATAAATTACAATATACCAACATTCATTGTTTACAAATTGTACTTGTTCTTCGATTACACAAAAGTAACATAAGGTATGATGTCTAAAAAAGATAGCAAAATATCCAGATCCAAGGCTCGAGTACCTATTCCCAAGGCTCGAGTACCTATTCACTGAGTCCCTGAGAATACAAGTCGTTTTGAAAAGCGTCAACATAGAATGTTGGTGAGTTCATAAGCATATTTGTAGGAAAAACTTTGTAATATCTTTACTGATAATAAGTAGTAAAACTCCAGAAAATCCAATATATTCTCAGATATGAAATGTAGTTTGTAAGTTTTGTTCCAAAACTGTGTATAGTTGCATGCATGTTCTTTATTTTCCTTTGTTTGTATTAGAAAGAGTGTGTTCCCAGGAAATCCTATATTTTCTGTATATAAAGAGTTGTGGTCTTAAAACCCTAAGACCAGAGTGGTGAAATTAGTTTACAAGTTAAACGAAACATAGTTTTGTGTTTTATAAAACTAGTAGAGTGTATATCCTTCGTAAATCCAAAATAATATTGTCCTTCTCTATGTGAGTCGTTATAACCATACTAATATGACTAATGCGCCTGTATTGACATTCTTCAGGCATCGGTTTCTAATAAGATATTTTCAGCCTAGACTGGCCCGTCTAGCTGTAGCGAACAGCTCAGGTGTGGGGGTGTCAACCCCGTATAGATCTATACACAATTACCCCACTCTCCCTCCAGGAGACTCTGGTTATAACTACAGGACTTACGATGTACGCTAGGTAGGTACGGTAAAGGAGTGTCTCACAAGAGCCTTAAAAGATTTACGTGAACTATGACTCCGTCTTACGTGCAAAATAAGTTAATTACGCCTTTAAATAATTATGAGTCCTTTGAAAGTGTGGTTGTCCAAACTATACCAATTATAGTTTATTAGGTTTGTTTTTCAAGACAATTTATATGATTATATATTTAAATACATATAAGTTAACATGTCTAGATGTTTTAAAAGTATATATATATATATATATATATATATATATATATATATATATATATATATATATATATCAAATAAACTTGCATCTAACACAAGTATAAGAGCTTTTAGCATGATAAAGACAATTTCTTGTTTTTGACTTTTATGTCCCTGTTTTTAGAAAATTTATAGAAAAATCATCGTAAGTCGAAATTCAAATCCGTAAATCCCGAGAGTTTGGAAAATGAGTCTACTTTGTTCATAAATTTTTATTATAATTTTTAGTGGCCTCAAACGAGTGTGAAAATGTTCATCTTCATAGACTGGTCCGAAATCATTCCTGAAATGATAGGCAGTTTTGTAAAAATCGCCAAAAATTGTAGAAAAATCGTATGAACATGTGAGAGTAGTCGTTAGAAAGGTATAAACCTGAAATATTTTCATCTTAATAGTTTTGAAAAATATTAAGTTCAAGGTGGTCAAAAAAGTCCGTAAATAGAACATAACTTTTCTGTTGAAAGCTGATGATTAAGTTTAAGTTATACATGTTTGATACCAACACTCATTTTTGCTATTTTTGAGGGTATAACCCTTATACACAAGTTTTTATGCAGTATATATGTTAACAAACACAATTCTAATGATTTTAATGAAGTTGTATAAGATAGACTCCATGTTCATGCAAGTACCCTAAGGTTGAACACATTACACACCGGTACATGCAATTATCCATTGGTTAAACGAGATTTGACTTGTATTCCCCCTAAATATTATGAAAAACACAAAAAATAGTGGGGTATGAAGCTCACCTTGGAGTTTTCGAGATGTAGAAGAAGAATAAGAAGGAAATTTCGAGGCTTGCTTGTGTTCTTGGTGAGATTCTCGAAATGTGGTGGTTGTAAGAGTTTTACACACAAAAAAAGTGTGTAAATGGGATGTTTTCAACATAAACATGAAGCAAAACACTTGAGTTTAGCATAGAACTTACGAAGAAAGCCTAGGATCGATCTTTGAAGATGATGGTGCTCGAAAATATTGAGAGAATAAGGAGGATGTTTCTTGAGAGTTTAGTGAGGAAAATGAGATTTATGAACTGTGAGTGTGTGTGTGTGTGTGGGCCGAGAGAGAAGAAGGAGAGGGGAAGTGAAGAGGGTTGACCTCTTAAAATTCGATTGGATAGTTGCATGGAGATTTGGTGGTCACTACATGGTTGTATGTTGAATAATTGTGAGGTGGCATGCAACATTATCCTTCCACTTTTATTATTATTATTTTATATTGGCCAACCGAACCTAGGAGGTTCTTGGCCCAATCGGTGGCCCAAAATAGGGGTGTTTGATTTTTAGCTTGGCCCACAATAGTTTTCGGCCTACTAATACTCTATGCAAGGTTTTTGGTCCGATTAAGGGGTTTTCCTCCCAGTCAAGGCCCAAATGTGAGTTTTCGGCCCAACAAAGGCCCAAGATTTGATTGGATTTGATCTATTGGATCAAGTTTTGGGCTTATACGAGGTTGTTTCGACTTGAATGACAATGTATGAAAGTATGAACTTAAATAGCATCATAGTTCAAATTTCATTAAATGGGTTATTACAAGTTTACATGGAGGACTTGTCTCTCACAAGGACCAAAATCTTAACCCCAATTTGCTAATTGTGACATCATCTCCCCGTTAGACGGAATTTCATCCCAAAATTTGTTCTAAAATAACTCTCAAGTACTGGGGATAGGATGCGGGAATCTCGGTTTTGTCTAGTCTCTTCGTTCCTAGGAGAATTTAAGTCTTTGTTTATCGTTCCAGCGAACCTTCGCTACTGGTACTTGACCACGCTCATCTGGCTTCCCGGCCTACTACTTCCATGGGTTCTTCGGCAAAATGGAGATTTTTGTTCCCCTTAATTTCGTCGAGCGGGACGCGAGAGTCTCGTCTGATAAACATTTCTTTAGATGGGACGCATGAATGACAGAGTGTACATTGCTGAGCTCAGGCGGTAGCCGGAGTATGTAAGCCACTGGGCCAATCCTGGCATGGATTTCAAAGGCCCGATGTATCTTGGATTCAATTGCCTATGCTTGTCCAGAGTGCATTATCTCTTCCAAGTAGGGACTTTTAGCAGCGCACGATCACTGGTCTGGGATCCCAAGGGTTTTCGTCGCTTACTTGCATGGCTCCTTGGTCAGTTTCTAGATGTCTCTAGTCGTGTTTAGACTTTAGGTGATCTCTTCGATTGTCCCTCTTGTGATTTCGGGGTCGGTGATAGTGTCGTAGGGTACTCGTCCTTTGGCTAGTCGTGTGTTGGTCCTCTTAGCCCAACACAGAGGTGGTCTGTAGTTGTCTACTACATGGGGAGGTGAATGGATGGTCATGGAAAATGAGGATTGGGTACTTGACGCCCCATAAGTAGTGTCTCTAAACCTTAATGCGAACATTATTATCACCAAGTTAAGGTTGCGTGCGGTATAGTTGGCCTCATTCTTCTTAGGTTGTCATGGGAGTTCCTTATTACAGAATTCTGAGCTGATGGAATGTCGACCTTTGCTTGGTTCTTAAGGTTGGCCGATTAGACTGTCGAGTTGAAATAGGGGATATTAATCCTTGTTGATGGGTTTGTTTGACTCTTAGTAGTCTGTGGTCCTATGGGCAGTTTGCCTTTCCTTTATATGGGTGCTCTCTGAGATTCGAGTCTTGATCTGATAACTTTCTTACTTAATGAATCGTTTCATCGACTGGACACCTTTGTGTTTATGTTGGTGCTAGGTAGCATTGGGGATTTGGCTATGGGAATGGCTACATGAGTTGATTCGATTCTGAACTCAACTTGGCATATCGGTGATATTTCTGAAAGAGCTTCTGGGAACTACTTCAGAAAGGTTATAAATTTCTAGGTTACCCTCGGTGTCCTTTTCTTCTTGTTTCTTATTTCTATTGCGATCTAGGAAAGAGCATGGTATCTCTTACATAGGTACTTAGGAGTCTAGATGCAGGGATGATTCGGGGATTTGTCGTTATAAGTTGTAAGGGTTTTGTTAATCGATTGGTTAAAGATAAGGGTCTCTTTGTGGCACATAAAACTTGTATGATGAGGATCAAGCCAGCCCATGTCAAATGACGTTGTTGGGCTCCTTGTTGTAATAGATGTTGGATTGATTTGGAAGGGATGGTTGTTTGGAATGATAGTGTGTTCTATGTACATGTTTTTAATGTTACCAGTTTCGTCCTTGTTATCACTACTGCGAACGTTTTGTACCACGCTAGCGAGTATTAGCAGTATGAGTGCTCCGATTATTAGTGATGAAATTTTATAGTATGGTCCCCACCAAGCCCCTCTATAATCGCTTGGTGTATACGAGTCATGTATAATTAATAATGGGAAGACCTTCGACTGAGGGACTCTGTCCTAAATCCACAACCAAACAATGAACAGGAAATAAGGTGGAATCACGCACTCTAAGCCTTTAGAATCTCAATTATATATGACCCTAATGTATACACTAAGCCATCATAGCTCACCTGCAAGGACCCTTAGTTTTTATATGAATGATATGTTTTGTTCGGACGAGAGAGTAATTTATAATTATTGACTAAAGCCTCTAAATATCTTTATTGGGAAAATGTACCGTTGTTCACATATGATTATGGGAGGGTTTCTCCTGCAGTGGTTGTCAGCACTCTTCTCTCCCTGCTAGAGTTCCTTGTTGTTGGACAGTCCCTCCTGAAGTGTCCAGATTCATCACACTCGTAACAGGTCGGGCTTATTCTAATGTCGGGGGTCTGGGAGATTGGTCGTGTTGGTGCCCTGCAGAAACGGGTAGCGTGCCCCTTCCTGTTGCAATTCTTGCAGTGTAACTTTCGGCAGGCTCCATAGTGATGAAAACTACACTTTGGGAGGGTTCCAACATATCGACGGACCGGTCCTGGTGTGGCAGGTGTTGTAGCAGCAAGAACTGCAACAGTATGTTGTCTCTTCGATGGCTCTTGTGTTGTTTTAATCTTGCTCTTGTTCCGGGACTTTCTTTTCTTGCTCTTAGGTTTGTGGTTTGGGTGTCCTTGTAGGTAGCCCCTCGTTGGTTCCTTTTGTTATTAATATGGTTGGAGTTTTTGATCCCTTTTCCATTTTCATTTCCATTTATGTTGTTAGCATTGAGTTGTGCCATGACAGCTGTCACTACGGCTTGGAAAGTAGCAGAGTCTATCCGTAGGATCGGTGTTTTGCCGGTTGGCTGGTTGTTTCCGTGGGAAGACATGATTCTGTTGCATGAGGAGAAACGAGCTAGTAAGTAACTATGGTCATTCCTAGTTGTATTTTGCCCATTTATATTTACATATAAAATTCACACTTTGTGTATGATTCTCAAGGGTTTCGACATACATCCCTATGATGTATTTATGATGATAAGTAGTAGTGAGTATCGGGAAATCATTAAGTTTAACAAAAGAGAATATAGATATCAATACAACTAGTTGGTTCGGATTACATATGTTCTTGGAGGGCCTACCTCTCTTGATTTACGATTACTAGTTGTAACGAATTACATAATAAACCTAGGACATGGTGAGAGTAGTGTAGTAGCGCTCATATGTCGAAATGACGCACAAGGTGCCCCACCATTTTGATCATTTCACGAGTGGCCTCTTCCGCTCTCTGTTCTGCTAAGGCTTCCCTAGCCTCAGCTGCAATGAGATGTTGTCTTACGGTGGCCACTTCCTCCTCTTTGGAGCATAGACGGTCAGCAAGGTCCTCCTTCTCTGTGGGTTGGTTTGGTATTGCTCCTGAAAGGTGAGGCTTACTAATGATATCTCTGGCGTCTTCACCCTCGTTTGATTCCTCATCAGTGTGACAACCGTCAAATTTCGGTCAATTCAAAGTCAATAAGTCAAACCGGTCAACTCCAATAACCCTTGTATGCTAGGGTTTACGTTATGTAATCACTATACAATTCGCTATTTTAATGAGAAATCCTCATTTGGAAAGTTCATGTGTTTGATTTTCCTTAGCCTTAACAGTGCTAAACAACGAACCAAAGCGATAAAACACTATTGCACAATCATCGGGATTGTGTACGACACTAAAACACGGTTTAATGGGGTTTACGAACCTTGCGTTGTGAAGCCGGACACTCAAATTAATCACAAACGAAACCTCTCTAAATCGTTTTCACTCTATCTCTTTCTAATTGAAATCTCTCCCAAATCTCTCCCAAATCTCTCCCAAATCTCTCTCAAAAGTTCCTTTAATTTTTTGTAATCATTCGGGCCATCCCGACCCTTAACTGGGTCAAAAACCACTTGAAACGGGGTAAAAACGGGTAAAATAGGCTTAAGGACCCAAAACTGAAGCTTCATGACCGAAGTCCCTGTCATAAAGGAAGACGACACACATTTGTCTGTCGTAAACTTACGACTCGCGTGTTGAGGACACGCAATGAGTATCAAGGAAGCCCCTGTCATAAAAGAAGACGACATGCATGTTTGCGTGTCATAATGTTTCCGGTTTTTTCGACTACGACTTCGTTTTAACTCCGTTTTTCATTATTTTAACGTGGGATTTTCACCCAAAACTTTATTTTATAAACTAAGGCCCCAAAATATATAAATCTCCAGGGTTTTTATAAAAATGTATTAAAAGAATTGGTGGTTGGACTAATTATTGAGGGAATATTTGCTTTTCCTTATTTTATGACAAAAGCAAGCCACCACCACCTCACTCTATGATCATCCACTCTTTCCCACTACTCCTTGTCACCTTAGTGGACCTTTACACCCAATCTCCAGCTCTTCCAACGTTCTAAGAGCTGGAGGATTGATCCTCTCTCCTCATTCTCCATAAAAACTCTTTCATTCTACACTTAGCAACCAAGAACACTCTCCAAAATTCTCTCATCTTTTCTCTTAACTTCAAGAACTTCAAGGCTTTCTCCAGGGATTTCTTTCTTCAATTAGTAAGTATCTTCATCATTCACATAATTATTAAACTCCATTCTACTCAAATTATTGATATCTTACACAAGTTCCATCTTATTCGGTGTTAGATTTTCGAATCATCAAGACATCTTCTTAGTGTTCTTGAGTTGAACACTTCCTCTCTCTCACTTTCATCTACTGAAACCACATAAGGTGAGTTCATACCCACACATTTACATGTTTTTATTAAGTTTTAAGGGGGGAATACAAGTAAAATCATCAAGAACACAATTAAACTTTTTCTAACAGATTGCATCAGAAAAGATGGACGTTAATCACGGACTGTTTTGGTCAACTTAAAAATTTTAGTTTTCAAAACTGTTTCAGGTGCAAGTAGTTCAAACTCTTAGCTTTAAAATGACTACTTGCACATCTCCAAATGATTTTTCTACAATTAATGGTGATTTTTACAAAACTGCCTGTCATTTCAGAGGCAAACCCGGACCAGTCTGTGATTATGAACATTTTCACATCTGTTAGAGATCACTAAAAATCATGATAAAATTCACGAACAAACTAGACTCATATTCCAAACTCTCAAAATTTGCGGATTTGGATTTAGAGCTGTGATGATTTTTCTATAAATTTTCTAAGAACGGTAACAGAAAATGTTTTTAACGAAAAGTTGCTGTTAATTTCATTTCACCTTGTAACATGTTGAGCAAGGTGTATATCTTTATGTGACTATATGTTACTGCAATAAATGACATTTTATCTTAATATTTAGACACACATCAGTTTACAAATGGATTTGGTCATATAAAATATAAAGAATAACAAGTGATTATAATCAAAGTACAATCGATACATTCAAACATTAAATAAACTATTTTGAATATAGTTTGCATACATTACCACGTACTACCCTTGGTTGATAAACCATAATAGGTATAGTTTATGATACATTACATAACACATACATTTAAAAAGGGTACATTTATACAAAGGATATTTTCATTAAGCAAGGTACGGCCATACGGTACCAAGTTTTCATAACACCTAATTCCGTTAATGACTTTGTGAGACATTTACTTCAAATTACCATTAAGTCTTGTATTGTAACCAGAGTCTCCTTGAGGGAGAGCGTGATACTTGTGTATAGATCTATATTGGGTTTGACAAACCCACACCTAAACTGCATGCAACAGTTAGACCGATAGGTCTGGGGTGACAAATGTCATAACATTTCCGACGTCTGAAGAACGTCGTTTTAGGCAACCGTGGTCATAGTATGGTTATAATAAACTCACATAAAGTATTAACAAACATTGGAATTTACGGGGACTTCATTAAAATTTAACGAGTTTATGTCGATTTAAACTTGCATTGTTTTACTATAAATATGACAAATTACTTGTACATTTCGGTCTTTGGGTTTTAAGACTACATTTACACATTAAGGAAAATATTGGATTTTTCTAACACAAATACTACTTTTACAAACGAAAAGCTTATGAACTCACCAACCTTTGTGTTGACACTTTTTCAAAAACTTGTATTCTCAGGAAATCATTAAACAGGTAATCAAGTGCTTTTGAGGATGGGACGCTAAGGCGTCTACTATTTCATATTTTATCAACATATTGTGATTGATTCGTAAACATGTAATTCATACAATGATGTAAATTTTTTTATATATATGTTGGTTGTGTTTGCTTGAATTACTATTACAATTGCTGTTATGATACTTTACATGAAGTCCTCCACCCCCGGACGTTTCCGCCATCCTTGGTTTGGGGATGTGACAGATTGGTATCAGAGCGCAGTTTATAGTGAATTAAGTATATCAAACCACATAAGATATACAAACTATAAACACAATTGGGACTAATAGTCTCTGATTTGTGCATTTTTCAAATAAATATACTTTTAGAAAATAAATGATTCTTTTTATTAAAAAGTATAAATACGTGCATACATGCTCACATAGTGTCATAACTACAACAACATAAAATAAAAGAAGAGGAGTTGTACATTATGGGTATGCCGTGGTATATGTAAATCAAGTCTGGGAAGGATATAGCCTGATCAACTATATCTGTCCGGGAATTGACTTGCATATACCGGGGGATGGTCAGGATGGACAACAAATCTAAAAAACTCGTCTTACCGCTAGTACGCCTCATTCATGAAGCCGGTCTATAAGGGGGGTATAAGGTTGTTGCCTATAAAATGGCAACTTAATGGGTGTCCACTCTCACCCACCGCTTCCTTGATCGGTGGAGGGTCGTTAGCCGAACGGGTAAGACAAGGTCTTATAAATTCTCATTAAAAGTATGATGAATATTATAAAGTAACTAAATGCTTTAAGAACTCAAAACTAAACATTTACAAATACTATAGGAGTATTTTGTGTTACTATAATAAAAATATTTTATACTTTCATTTTACCTCATAACCCAATGTATTAGGTCAATAAAAAGTATAAAATTGTATGTATCGTAAACATACCGGAAAACAACGTAATAATATACTTTATGTATAAAAGATTTCTCTCCCTATAAATACACTTTTACTAAAAGTACATTGGTTTACGACTTATGACAGAACCATGCCGCCAAGAAGAAGACCAAGACCTTCCAGCAAAACAGCAACACCTCCTCCGCCGCCGCCTCCACAGTTTGATCCCGCGATGTTCCAGGCTGCAGTAACAGCAGCCGTAGCGGCCGCAATGTCGCAGATAGGGACCAACGGAGCTGGTGGTTCGGGATCGGGAGCTACACACTCTAACCACGGAGACAGTACGTGGCGTGCAAAAGAGTGTTCATACAAGGACTTCACAAATGGCAAACCCGACAACTTCAATGGAAGCGGGGGAGTCATCACGTTGATGCAATGGTTTGAAAAGACCGAAGTAGTCTTTCAGGTGTGCTCCTGCCCCGAAGCGAGCAAAGTTAAGTTCGCAACCTTAACCTTCACCGGTCGGGCCCTTACTTGGTGGAACTGCCGGGTTAAGTCACTTACTCTCGAAGTGGCTAGCTCCATAACCTGGGCAGAACTAAAAACGTTGATGATGAAGGAGTACTGCCCGAGAGGTGAAATTCAAAAACTGGAACAAGAACTCTGGAACCTCAGGATGACGGGCTCTGACCTTGAAACCTACACCACCCGATTCAATGAATTGGCTCTCCTCTACCCAACAATGGTTACTCCGGAGGAGAAAAATGTGGAGCGATACCTTTGGGGACTGTCTCTCCACGTGCAAAGTAGTGTCCTGGCTTCAAGGCCAACTACTTTTGACAGTGCCAGGGAGCTGGCACAACAACTTGTTGACCACCGAGCCGGTCATAATACTACAACCACCACCACTGATAAATCAAAAGGGGGAAACAACAAAAGGAAGTTCTGGAACGAAAAGAAGAGCCAACCAGCACAGGACCCCGCTAAGAAGCAACAAATTGTTGCTGTCCATGCTGCCACTAATGCTGCCACTACTGCTACCACTCCAGCACCACCGAAGCCATATGCGGGAAAACTACCTAAGTGCAACAAGTGCAACTTTCACCACAATGGTGCTTGTAGGGAGATGCACTGTAACAACTGCGACAGGAAGGGGCACACTGCTCGTTTCTGTAAAGCGCCGGCTCAACCAATCAACCAAGTCGCCAGTACGGGGGCAACCCGGACCTGCTACAACTGTGGAGACGCAGGTCACTTCAAAAGAGGCTGCCCCAAAGCACAAGCCCCTAATGCTGGTGGAGTAGGAAGAGTCCTGGCAATAGGACATGGGGAAGCAGTCGAGGATCCCACGGTGGTTACCGGTACGTTTCTCCTCAATAACTCTTATGCATGCGTACTATTCGATAGTGGAGCGGAGAGGAGTTTCGTGAGCCACCAATATAAACATTTACTTGAACAAAATCCCCAATCACTAAAGGATACTTATGTAGTAGAAATGGCAAATGGGAAAGTAGAACGCACTAGCGACATATACTCAGAATGTACTCTCACTCTAGACAACCATACATTTAAAATTGACCTGATGCCAGTCACCATAAAAAGCTTCGACATAATCATCGGGATGGATTGGTTAGTTCCTCACCGTGCCGACATTCTATGTTACGAAACGGCCGTTCGCCTCAATCTACCAAATGACGAAACCCTTCTCATCTATGGTGACAAACCTAGTGCGAATTTACAAGTCATCTCATGCATCAAAGCCCAAAAGTATCTCCGGAAGGAGTACCACGCCTTCTTAGCCCATGTAGTAGACAAGAAACAAGACGTGAAAGACATCAAGGACATCCCCGAAGTGTGTAACTTCCCGGATGTGTTCCCAGAGGATCTTCCTGGTGTACCACTCGCACGACAAGTCGATTTCAGAATTGACTTAATACCCGGAGCTACCCCCGTAGCCAGAGCTCCATACCGCCTCGCACCATCAGAAATGCAGGAGTTGTCCAGTTAGTTGACCGAGCTTTTGAGCAAAGGGTTCATCAGACCAAGCTTCTCACCTTGGGGAGCACCAGTCCTTTTTGTAAAGAAGAAGGACGGATCCTTTCGCATGTGCATCGACTATCGGGAACTAAACAAGCTCACCATCAAAAACCGATATCCTCTGCCCCGAATCGACGACCTTTTCGACCAACTCCAAGGAGCAAATTTCTTCTCAAAGATCGACCTAAGGTCAGGCTACCATCAACTACGAGTTCAAGAAGAAGATATTCCCAAAACTGCATTCAGAACTCGCTATGGGCACTACGAGTTTGTGGTGATGTCCTTCGGTTTAACAAACGCACCTGCGGTATTCATGGACCTAATGAATAGAGTGTGTCGACCCTACCTAGACAAGTTTGTAATCGTATTCATCGACGATATCTTGATCTACTCGCGAAGCGAAGAAGAGCATCGCCTACATCTACGCCAAGTGCTAGAGACGCAAAGAGCGGAGAAGCTTTATGCTAAGTTCTCTAAGTGTGAATTCTGGATTAGAGAAGTGGATTTCCTTGGACATGTGGTAAGTGAGAAAGGCATAATGTGGACCCCTCCAAGATCAAGGCAATCGAGAATTGGTCAGCACCCAAGACGCCAACCGAAATTCGACAATTCCTTGGGCTTGCTGGCTACTATCGAAGATTTATACAAAACTTCTCCAAGATTGCGAAACCACTCACCACCTTGACGCAGAAAGGTGTGATATTCAAGTGGGAAAATAATCAAGAAACTGCTTTCCAAACGTTAAAACAAGCCCTATGCAGCGCACCGATCTTGTCTCTCCTAGAGGGAACCGAGGACTTCGTAGTGTACTATGATGCTTCGAATCAAGGCCTCGGATGTGTGCTCATGCAGAGAGGGAAGGTTATCGCGTATGCATCAAGACAGCTCAAGACGCACGAGGTTAATTATGCTACGCACGACCTGGAATTAGGAGCAGTGGTATTCGCTTTGAAGATCTGGAGACACTACATCTACGGCACGAAATGCACTATCTTCACTGATCACAAAAGTCTTCAGCATATCCTCAATCAGAAAGAGCTCAACATGCGACAGAGGAGATGGGTGGAGTTGCTGAATGACTACGAGTGCGAAATTCGTTATCATCCGGGCAAGGCCAATGTAGTGGCCGATGCTCTAAGCAGGAAGGAGTACTCGGGCCGCCGAGTAAAATCCTTAACAATGACAATCCATTCCCACCTGACCATACAAATCAAGGAAGCTCAACTGGAAGCTTTGAAACCAGAAAAGGTGGCAGGAGAGACATTAAGGGGAATGGATAAAAACTTAGAAGTCAAGGAGGATGGAGCACGTTATATCATGAACCGGATTTGGACACCGAAGTTCGGTGGACTCCGAGATGTCGTCATGAATGAAGCACACAAGACTCGATACTCCATCCATCCCGGGTCAGATAAGATGTATCTGGACCTCAAGAAATTATACTGGTGGCCGAACATGAAAGCTGAGATTGCTACCTATGTGAGCAAGTGCCTGACTTGCGCTAAGGTCAAAACAGAATACCAGAAACCATCCGGGCTATTACAACAGCCGGATATACCTGAGTGGAAGTGGGAACGAATAACCATGGACTTCATAACCAAGCTGCCTAAGGCATCAGGCGGGCTTGACACAATATGGGTAATTGTAGACAGATTGACCAAATCAGCACACTTCCTACCAATAAAAGAAACCGACAAGATGGAGAAGCTGACTAGAACGTACATCAGAGAGATTGTACGACTCCATGGTGTGCCGATATCCATTATCTCCGATAGAGATAGTAGATTTACCTCACGGTTTTGGCAGTCTCTACAAAAATCTTTGGGAACTAGGCTTGACATGAGTACGGCCTACCACCCACAAACCGACGGACAGAGCGAGCGAACCATTCAAACGTTGGAAGACATGTTAAGAGCTTGTGTGATAGACTTCGGTAAAGCATGGGATACCCATCTACCGCTTATCGAATTCTCCTACAATAACAGCTATCATACTAGCATCAAAGTCGCTCCATTCGAAGCTCTTTACGGTCGCAAATGCAGATCACCCCTGTGTTGGGCTGAGGTGGGGGATACACAGCTAGCTAGAGGGCAAGTCTCTAATAGCACCCTCACTGGCCCTGAAATCATAAGGGAAACCACAGAAAAGATCGTTCAAATTCGAGAGAGACTGAAAGCGTCTCGCGATCGGCAAAAGAGTTACGCAGACAAACGACGCAAACCCTTGGAATTCCAGGTGGGTGATCGAGTACTACTAAAAGTTTCCCCTTGGAAAGGAATGATGCGATTCGGCAAACGCGGGAAACTAAATCCAAGGTACATCGGGCCATTCGAAATCCTTGCTAGGATTGGGCCAGTAGCATACAAACTTCGATTACCTCAGGAACTCGACAAAGTACATCCCACGTTTCACGTGTCGAACCTAAAGAAGTGTTTGTCTGATGAGACACTCGTAATACCACTCGACGAAATCAAAGTTAACGAAAATCTCCACTTCGTGGAGGAACCAGTCGAAATCATGGATCGGGAAATCAAACGAACGAAACAAAGTCGTATTCCCATCGTGAAGGTACGTTGGAACGCTAAACGAGGACCTGAATTCACATGGGAACGCGAGGATCAGATGAAACAAAAGTATCCACATCTCTTCCCAAACTCTTGAAATCCCAGTCAAAATGAAAATTTCGGGACGAAATTCCTTCTAACGGGGGGATGATGTGACAACCGTCAAATTTCGGTCAATTCAAAGTCAATAAGTCAAACCGGTCAACTCCAATAACCCTTGTATGCTAGGGTTTACGTTATGTAATCACTATACAATTCGCTATTTTAATGAGAAATCCTCATTTGGAAAGTTCATGTGTTTGATTTTCCTTAGCCTTAACAGTGCTAAAAAACGAACCAAAGCGATAAAACACTATTGCACAATCATCGGGATTGTGTACGACACTAAAACACGGTTTAATGGGGTTTAGGAACCTTGCGTTGTGAAGCCGGACACTCAAATTAATCACAAACGAAACCTCTCTAAATCGTTTTCACTCTATCTCTTTCTAATTGAAATCTCTCCCAAATCTCTCTCAAAAGTTCCTTTAATTTTTTGTAATCATTCGCGCCATCCCGACCCTTAACTGGGTCAAAAACCACTTGAAACGGGGTAAAAACGGGTAAAATAGGCTTAAGGACCCAAAACTGAAGCTTCAGGACCGAAGTCCCTGTCATAAAGGAAGACGACACACATTTGTCTGTCGTAAACTTACGACTCGCGTGTTGAGGACACGCAATGAGTATCAAGGAAGCCCCTGTCATAAAAGAAGACGACATGCATGTTTGCGTGTCATAATTTTTCCGGTTTTTTCGACTACGACTTCGTTTTAACTCCGTTTTTCATTATTTTAACGTGGGATTTTCACCCAAAACTTTATTTTATAAACTAAGGCCCCAAAATATATAAATCTCCAGGGTTTTTATAAAAATGTATTAAAAGAATTGGTGGTTGGACTAATTATTGAGGGAATATTTGCTTTTCCTTATTTTATGACAAAAGCAAGCCACCACCACCTCACTCTATGATCATCCACTCTTTCCCACTACTCCTTGTCACCTTAGTGGACCTTTACACCCAATCTCCAGCTCTTCCCACGTTCTAAGAGCTGGAGGATTGATCCTCTCTCCTCATTCTCCATAAAAACTCTTTCATTCTACACTTAGCAACCAAGAACACTCTCTAAAATTCTCTCATCTTTTCTCTTAACTTCAAGAACTTCAAGGCTTTCTCCAGGGATTTCTTTCTTCAATTAGTAAGTATCTTCATCATTCACATAATTATTAAACTCCATTCTACTCAAATTATTGATATCTTACACAAGTTTCATCTTATTCGGTGTTAGATTTTCGAATCATCAAGACATCTTCTTAGTGTTCTTGAGTTGAACACTTCCTCTCTCTCACTTTCATCTACTGAAACCACATAAGGTGAGTTCATACCCACACATTTACATGTTTTTCTTAAGTTTTAAGGGGGGAATACAAGTAAAATCATCAAGAACACAATTAAACTTTTTCTAACAGATTGCATCAGAAAAGATGGACGTTAATCACGGACTGTTTTGGTCAACTTAAAAATTTTAGTTTTCAAAACTGTTTCAGGTGCAAGTAGTCCAAACTCTTAGCTTTAAAATGACTACTTGCACATCTCCAAATGATTTTTCTACAATTAATGGTGATTTTTACAAAACTGCCTGTCATTTCAGAGGCAAACCCGGACCAGTCTGTGATTATGAACATTTTCACCTCTGTTAGAGATCACTAAAAATCATGATAAAATTCACGAACAAACTAGACTCATATTCCAAACTCTCAAAATTTGCGGATTTGGATTTAGAGCTGTGATGATTTTTCTATAAATTTTCTAATAACGGTAACAGAAACTGTTTTTAACGAAAAGTTGCTGTTAATTTCATTTCACCTTGTAACATGTTGAGCAAGGTGTATATCTTTATGTGACTATATGTTACTGCAATATATGACATGTTATCTTAATATTTAGACACACATCAGTTTACAAATGGATTTGGTCATATAAAATATAAAGAATAACAAGTGATTATAATCAAAGTACAATCGATACATTCAAACATTAAATAAACTATTTTGAATATAGTTTGCATACATTACCACGTACTACCCTTGGTTGATAAACCATAATAGGTATAGTTTATGATACATTACATAACACATACATTTAAAAAGGGTACATTTATACAAAGGATATTTTCATTAAGCAAGGTACGGCCATACGGTACCAAGTTTTCATAACACCTAATTCCGTTAATGACTTTGTGAGACATTTACTTCAAATTACCATTAAGTCTTGTATTGTAACCAGAGTCTCCTTGAGGGAGAGCGTGATACTTGTGTATAGATCTATATTGGGTTTGACAAACCCACACCTAAACTGCATGCAACAGTTAGACCGATAGGTCTGGGGTGACAAATGTCATAACATTTCCGACGTCTGAAGAACGTCGTTTTAGGCAACCGTGGTCATAGTATGGTTATAATAAACTCACATAAAGTATTAACAAACATTGGAATTTACGGGGACTTCATTAAAATTTAACGAGTTTATGTCGATTTAAACTTGCATTGTTTTACTATAAATATGACAAATTACTTGTACATTTCGGTCTTTGGGTTTTAAGACTACATTTACACATTAAGGAAAATATTGGATTTTTCTAACACAAATACTACTTTTACAAACGAAAAGCTTATGAACTCACCAACCTTTGTGTTGACACTTTTTCAAAAACTTGTATTCTCAGGAAATCATTAAACAGGTAATCAAGTGCTTTTGAGGATGGGACGCTAAGGCGTCTACTATTTCATATTTTATCAACATATTGTGATTGATTCGTAAACATGTAATTCATACAATGATGTAAATTTTTTTATATATATGTTGGTTGTGTTTGCTTGAATTACTATTACAATTGCTGTTATGATACTTTACATGAAGTCCTCCACCCCCGGACGTTTCCGCCATCCTTGGTTTGGGGGTGTGACAATCAGAGTCTTCTCCCTCGTAGTCCATCACTTGCTATTCTTCGGGGCCCACTCATGGATTCTCCCCTTGCACTACTTATGGCTCTTCCTCGATCCATCCGTTGGCTATTACCACAGGGTAGTAGGGGTCTTCGGGGTCATATGGCTCAACCATGTTGCATGTGCGAGATTAGAGGTATGAGAAACATGTAGAAGATTTAAGTGTGGAGGTCATATGGTACTCTAAAATACTACTATAGTATTACATGTTTGATACTAAGACTTCCTGGTATATGAAGTCGATAAGTTTTTAGACTTGTTGTTATTGTTTAGTAGCATTGAATACTCCTATAGTATTTTAAACTTTATGTCTGATTCAAATATTTCTTTGCATGTAGGGTTGGTATGTTTTAGACTTGTTGCCACACACTATCACTCCCAAACACATGTTGGTCGTATCTCAAATAAATATAGTTGATGAGGCTATATTTATCCCAGATATGATTACATAACTATCCAGGTTTGACTGTAGTGTTCAACATCTAAATACTTTTGTTTTGTTCTTATTATGATACGGTTCTAGCAACTATGTATACTTTTATAAAATACTTATATCTTTAGGGTATACTTTTAGTCAGAGTGTTTTAGTCCCATTGTATTTATAGTTGTATATCTTATATGGTTAGATATACTAGTTCACTATAAACAATGCTCTGATACCAATCTGTCACACCCCCGAACCAGGACGGCGTAAACGTCCGGGTGCGGATGACGTCATTGTGTAATATCATACCAATTGAATAAAAATGATACATAACAACCAAACATCATACATTACAATATACTAACATTCATTGTTTACAAATTGTACTTGTTCTTCGATTACGCAAAAGTAACATAAGGTATGATGTCTCAAAAAGATAGCAAAATATCTAGATCCAAGGCTCGAGTACCTATTCACTGAGTCCCTGAGAATACAAGTCGTTTTGAAAAGCGTCAACATAGAATGTTAGTGAGTTCATAAGCATATTTGTAGGAAAAACTTTGTAATATCTTTTCTTATAATAAGTAGTAAAACTCCAAAAAATCCAATATTTTCTTAGATATGAAATATAGTTTGTAAGTTTCGTTCCAAAACCGTGTATACTTGCATGCATGTTCTTTATTTTCCTTTGTTTGTATTAGAAAGAGTGTGTTCCGAGAAAATCCTATATTTTCTGTATATAAAGAGTTGTGGTCTTGAAAACCTAAGACCAGAGTGGTGAAATTAGTTTACAAGTTAAACGAAACATAGTTTTGTGTTTTATAAAACTAGTAGAGTGTATATCCTTCGTAAATCCAAAATAATATAGTCCTTCTCTATGTGAGTCGTTACAACCATACTAATAGGACTAAAGCACCTGTCTTAACGTTCTTCAGGCGTCGGTTTCTAATAAGATATTTGTCACCCTAGATTGGTCCGTCTAGCTGTAGCGAATAGCTCAGGTGTGGGGGTGTCAACCCCGTATATATCTATACACAATTACCCCGCTCTCCCTCCAGGAGACTCTGGTTATAAATACAGGACATACGATGTATGCTAGGTAGGTACGGTGAAGGAGTGTCTCACAAGAGCCTTAACAGATTTACGTGAACTATGACTCCGTCTTACGTGCAAAATAAGTTAATTATGCCTTTAAATAATTATGAGTCCTTTGAATGTGTGGTTGTCCAAACAGTACCGATTATAGTTTATTAGGTTTATTTGTCAAGGCAATTTGTATGATCATATATGTAAATACATATAAGTTACCATGTCTAGATGTTTTAAAAGTATATATATATATATATATATATATATATATATATATATATATATATATATATATATATATATATATATATATATATATATATCATATAAACTTGCATCTAACACAAGTATAAGAGCTTTTAGCATGATAAAGACAATTTCTTGTTTTTGACTTTTCTGTCCCTGTTTTTAAAAAAAACTATAGAAAAATCATCGTAAGTCGAAATTCGGATCCGTAAACTCTTATACTTTGGAAAATGAGTCTACTTTGTTCATAAATTTTTATTATAATTTTTAATGGCCTCAAACCAGTGTGAAAATGTTCATCTTCACAGACTGGTCCGAAATCATTCCTGAAATGATAGGCATTTTTGTAAAAATCACCAAGAATTGTAGAAAAATCGTATGAATGCGTGCGAGTAGTCCTTAGAAAGGTATAAACGTGAAATATATGCATCTTAACAGTTTTGAAAAACATTAAGTTCAAGGTGGTCAAAACAGTCCGTAAATAGACCATAACTATTCTGTTGAAAGGCGATGATTAAGTTTAAGTTATACATGTTTGAAACCAACACTCATTTTTGCTATTTTTAGTGTATAACCCTTATCGGCATGTTTTTATGCAGTATATATGTTAACAAACACAATTCTCATAATTTTAATGACATTGAATAAGATAAACTCCATGTTCATGCAAGTACCATAAGGTTGAACACATTACACACATGAAATTATCCATTGCTTAAAAGAGATTTGACTTGTATTCCCCCCCCCCCCCCCAAAGAGTATGAAAAACACGAAAAATAGTGGGGTATTAAGCTCACCTTGGACTTTTCGAGATGTAGAAGAAGAAGAAGAAGGAAATTATGAGCCTTGCTTGTGTTCTTAGTGAGATTCTCGAAATAGGGTGGTTCTAAGAGTTTTACACACAACAAAAGTGTGTAAATGGGATGTTTTCAACATAAACATGAAGCAAAACACTTGATTTTAGCATAGAACTTACCAAGAAGGCCTAAAATCGATCTTTGAAGATGATGGTGCTCGAAAATTTTGCGAGAATTAGGAGGATGTTTCTTGAGAGTTTAGTGAGGAAAATGAGATTTGTGAAGTGTGTGTGTGTGTAGGTCGAGAGAGGAGAAGGAAAGTGGAATTGAAGAGGGTTGACCTCTTAAAAGTTGGTTGGATAGTTGCATGGAGATTTGGTGGTCACTACATGGTTGTATGTTGAATAATTATGAGGTGGCATGCAACATTATCCTTCCTCTTTTTTTTATATAGGCCAACCGAACCAAGGAGGTTCTTGGCCCAATTGGTGGCCCAAAATAGGGGTGTTCAATTTTTAGCTTGGCCCACAAGAGTTTTCAGCCCACTAATATTTTATGCAAGGTTTTTGGTCCGATTAAGGGGTTTTCGGCCCAATTAAGGCCCAAATGTGAGTTTTTGGCCCAACTAAGGCCCAAGATTTGATTGGACTTGATCTATTAGATCGAGTTTTGGGCTTATACCAGGTTGTTTCGACTTGAATGACAATGCATGAAAGTCTGAACTTAAATAGCATCGTAGTTCGAATTTCATTAAATGGGTTATTACAAGTTTACATGGAGGACTTTTCTCGCACAAGGATGAAAATCTTAACCCTAATTTGCAAGTTGTGATAGTTTTCCTCATTGTACTTGCAGGTCGAACGCAACAATGCCGACCCAGTAGATTGTGTATTCAAGATTGGAATATTGCTATGTTATATTGATATCTTAAGATCTAAATGATTATCTGCCAACATAGTGTGGTTGGGTTGATACTGTACTCCTTTATGCTGCCAGTCAACAAACCCAGGTAATCCAACTGAAAGGTTGTGTGCCAAGGCGATCCAACTGGAAGGTTGTGGGCCAGGGGTAATCCAACCAGGAGGTTGTGGAACCAATCTGTATTTGGCAATCCTACAAAAAGGTTGTGGGCCAGGGCAATCCAACCGGAAGGTTGTGGGCCAGGGGTAATCCAACCAGGAGGTTGTGGACCCAGTATGTGTTTTTTATATGTTATGTTATATGGTATTTGGGGGAAGTCACTAAGCTTTGGCTTACAGTTTAAGTTTTATGTTTTAGGTACTTCATATGATCGGGGAAAAGCAAAGGCGTGATCGTGCACATCCTTTTGGTTTTATGATTTTGGATTTTGGGATACTCTGATTTGTGATTATTACTTTTGGGAAAATTGTTTTGTAAACAATTATGGTTTTTGGTTAGATTTTAAAAATGAAAATTTTACCTTTATTTTATGGATGTTACAAGTTGGTATCAGAGCCCTGGTTTGAGCATATTGGATGAGCATTCCTATGAACCTAGACTCAAATTAAGGATCTGCGAAAGTTTTCAAATTGTTTTCAAAATGGCTTTGAAAGTTGTTTTCTAAAGTAACCAAGGAAGGATGAGATGTGTACGATCAGTCGTAACAAGAAAGTGTACCCCAAGATACCCACACTGTTACTTGTTTATGATGATTATGATAGAACTTCATGCTAATGATAGGCTATGGATCTTCATGAATTGCATGATAGAATTGTCGGGTGTATGATGCTTGATAACCTGGTCGAACATTTTGTATGCTGGATGAAATTGACATCAGTGTTGTAGTTTCTTAGAATGTGCATCATATTTGTACATAACTAAGATTTTATAGCCTGAGAATGTTTCATTTAGCCTTATTTCCTGTTCTTGCTAGAGGAAGGGCTTAGGGTAGAGTCAACTATTCATCTATCTATAGGATACATCGTTATGTATGATTAGCATGCACGAGTGGTTGCAGGGTTATTGGAAGTTTCATCAGTGAGTATGGGTATGGTCGGCTAGATAAGAAGTGATTAGTCACTCTCGAGAGAGTGAGTATAGGATGTATGTGTATCCTAGTTCTCGGGTAGTTTGTGACGGTCTTGAAACATATGCGGGTAGGTGTGAAAGGTAGTATGGGCCCGTACTACTAGAAGCACACAACCCGTACACGTAACAAGGAAGTCACAAACCCCAAGGGTTTAGACTCTCTATGATGACTGTATATTCTGAATGGTGGCATTTGTTGATATATTTATTAGTTCATTTTCAGTATGGTGTTCACGAAAGGATCAGGTTTTGGATCTAGAGTGGGTGGCCATTATTGACTAATAATCATATTTGGAGCAGATCGTCACTGAGGTGGCTAATTCTGTCAGGAGTTCTATTTTGGAGCTATTTGGGTCCATCAAAACCGCTATGATTGATTTGTTTGACGATCACTATGTTGCCCTCACTGAGACTGCTACTGCTGCAACCACTGCAGTCGTCGGTGCTGCGGAGGCCAAGAAGGAGGTTCATTCCAGTACCGAGACTTCAGTAGCACGAAGCCCTTAGAGTTTGATGGGTTCAAGGACCTAATCATTTCTATGAGATGGTTATCAGATGTGGAGGGTTGTATCTTCATCAGTTCCTGTCTAGAGGACTGGAAGTTCGGGTGCGCCCTGAACCTCCTTCGACTGGGCGTGAAGGATTGGTCGAACCTGGTGACTGGTTCCTACACTCCTGAGTAGAGGAATGTTGTGACATGGAGCAGTTCTAGGAGATGTTTCGCACGAGGTATGCTCCCGTGGTGGAGAGGTAGTGGTTGTCTCAGGAGTACTTCGATGTGAGACAGAAAACTGATACAGTGACATAGATCACCAAGATGTTCACGGAGAGGACTCTTTTTTTCCCTGAGTTTGCTGCTACGAAGAAGGCCCAGATGACCCGGTAATTGAGCATGCTCAAGATGGATATTTGGCAGTTTGTGTCTACCCAGCGATTTGGTACCCTCACTGAGCTTCAGGATGCTGTGAGGATGAGAGAGATTGAGATAGGGACCCATACGAGGGAGCAGCGTCAGGCTCCAGCTCAGTCCCAGTCTCCATCGAAGCAGTTCAAGCCCGCTGATTCATGATATGGAGGACAGACGGTTTGTACTTGCGGCAAGTGAGTCAAGGTTCATGAGGGTGTTCGCCGATCTTTTAATGCGTACCAAAAATGTGGCAAAGAGGGGCATTATGCGAAGGACTGTCTCCAGCTGGCTCCGCCACCGATTTCCAAGATATGTTACCATTATGAGAAGGTGGGCCATGTGAAAGCCTAATGTCCCTTACTTGCATCGATCATTTTTTGGGGATGTACCTTAAAGACATTTGGTATGTCTTACCCGATTGATCTAGTCCCTATACCTATAGGGAATGTGTGCGTGATTGTAGGGATATATTGGTTGAGCAGGATTGGTGCGATGATTGATTGTGAAGGTCAGCGGGTGATAGTTCGAACTTCAAGTGAGGGAGAACCGATTATCTATGGAGTGGGTACCAGGGTTGAATCAACCTTTTGTTCTACTGCCAGGGCTCGACAGTACCTACATCATGGGTGTTTGGGCTATCACGCGTATGTGGTTTACATCCGTGTCAGGAAAGATGCTTCAGTTTCGGATGTGCATGTAGTTAGGGAATTCCCAGATGTGTTTCCGGAGGATTTATTCGGTGTGCCCCCTGATAGGAAGGTTGAGTTCAGAATTGATTTGGTTCCCGGTACGACTCTGGTTGCTAAGGTGTCGTGTCGATTTGCACCACCGGAGATGCAGGAGTTGTCCTCTCAGCTTTATGAGCTGTTAGGCAAGCAGTTTATCATACCGAGCAGTTCGCCTTGGGGAGCACCAATCTTATTTGCGATGAATAAGGATGGGTCCCACCACATGCGTATTGATTATCAGGAGTTCAACAAGTTATCGATGAAGAACCGTTACCCACTTACATGGCTTTATGACCTCTTTGATCAGTTGCAGGGTGCATATTGGCTCTCCAAGATCAATTTGAGATCAATATATCATCAGATGAGGGTTAGAGAGGAGGATATGGAGAAGACAGAATTCCAGATTCATTATGGAGATTACGAGCTTGTGGCGATGTCGTTTGGGCTCACCAATGCGCCTACAACATTTATGGATTTCATGAATCGGGTATGCAGGCTAATGCTCGATCGATCAGTCATTGTTTTTATTGATGACATCCGGGTCTATTCTAAGACCAAGGAATAGCATGGGGAGCACCTTCGAGAGCTTTCGAGAGTTTTGAGGCGGGAACGGTTGTATGTCAATTTCTCGAAGTGTGAGTTTTGGTTACGAGAGGTCCAGTTATTGGGACACCTCGTTAACCAGAACGGGATTTTGGTCGACACGGCCAAGATTGAGGCAGTTATGTAATGGGAGGTCCCGAAGACTCCCTCGGAGATCAGGAGTTTCCTAGCATTAGCAGGGTATTATCAGAGATTTATTCATCATTTCTCCAAGGTTTTTGTACTCCTCACTCGTCAGACGAGGAAGGGCGTGGATTTCTATTGGCGTTTGAGCAGCAAGTTGCATTCAAGACGTTGAGACATAAGTCATGTGAGGCCCTAGTGTTGACCCTTCATGAGGATGTTGAGGATTTTGTTGTTTATTTTGATGCTTCCATCACTGGTCTGGGGGCAGTTCTTATGCAACAAGGGAGGGTTATTGCGTATGCTTCTAGGCAGCTGAAGTCGCATGAGTTTCGGTATCCAATGCATGATTTGGAGGCATTATTTATATGCCATCCAGTGTACCATCCACACATATCATAAGAGTCTGAGATATCTCATGGATCTGCCGAATCTGAATATGAGATATCGCATGTGCCTTGACGTGGTCAAGGATTATGACAGCGAGATTCTTTATCACCCGAGGAAAGCATATGTGGTCGTTGATGCTTTGAGACGCAAGTCGGCTAGCTCTTCGGTTGGGAGCTTATGTATGAGGATTTTGATCGATTCACCACTATTGGATTTGATTAGGAAGGCTCGAGCCAAGGGAATTATGAAGAAGAATTGGAAGCAGGAGCAATTTAGGGGTGAGATCGAATGGTTTTCTACCGATAGTCGTGGATTGTTGACCCGATGTGGTCGGGTTATAGTACTGGATTTTGGTGCGATTAGACAGACTGTGTTGGAGGAGGCACACAAGTCCAAATTTTCGATACAACAAGGGAGGGTTATTGCGTATGCTTCTAGGCAGCTGAAGTCGCATGAGTTTCGGTATCCAATGCATGATTTGGAGGCATTATTTATATGCCATCCAGTGTACCATCCACACATATCATAAGAGTCTGAGATATCTCATGGATCTGCCGAATCTGAATATGAGATATCGCATGTGCCTTGACGTGGTCAAGGATTATGACAGCGAGATTCTTTATCACCCGAGGAAAGCATATGTGGTCGTTGATGCTTTGAGACGCAAGTCGGCTAGCTCTTCGGTTGGGAGCTTATGTATGAGGATTTTGATCGATTCACCACTATTGGATTTGATTAGGAAGGCTCGAGCCAAGGGAATTATGAAGAAGAATTGGAAGCAGGAGCAATTTAGGGGTGAGATCGAATGGTTTTCTACCGATAGTCGTGGATTGTTGACCCGATGTGGTCGGGTTATAGTACTGGATTTTGGTGCGATTAGACAGACTGTGTTGGAGGAGGCACACAAGTCCAAATTTTCGATACACCCTGGAGCAACCAATATGTATCGGGATTTGTGACTTAGGTATTGGTGGTCGTGTATGAAGAAGTAGATAATGTGGTATGTTGAGAGGTGCTTGACTTGTCAGATGGTCAAGTCCGAGCACCAGAGGCCGAATAGGAAGCTTCAGCCTTTGGAGGTTACCATGTGGAAATAGGAATAGATCACCATGGATTTTATCACCAAGTTACCTTGGATATCTACGGGGGTTTGATGTGAATTGGTTTATACTAGATCGTCTAACCAAGAGTGCCCATTTCCTAGTTATTCGAGAGAGCTCCTCAGCCGAGAAATTAGCCGATGTTTATGTGAGCGAGATCGTTGCTCGAGATGGTATTCCAGTTTCTATTGTATCAGATCAGGATGTTCGGTTCACTTCGCTATTTTGGTAGAGGTTCCACGAGGAACTGGGCACGAGGTTACATTTTAGCACTGCTTATCATCCTTAAATTGACGGCCATAGCAAGAGGACCATTCAGACACTTGAGGATATGTTGAGATCTTGTGTCATAGATTTCGGTGGGAATTAGGACTCCTACCTTCCCCTAACTAAGTTTTCTTACAACAACAACTATCACTCCAGTATCGGTGTGCCACTCTTTTAAGCTTCTCTATGGGAGGAAATGCCATACCCCAGTCTGTTGGGGAGTGGTCAGTCACATGGTCATGGGAAGGCCGAGGTAGTTCTTCATATGACAGAGCTTATTCAGCAGATCAGGCATAGATTACAGACAGCACAGAGTCGGCAGAAGAGTTATGGTGACAGGCGTCGATCCGACTTGGAATTTCAGGTCGGCGACATGGTTTTACTGAAGGTATCACCGTGAAAGGGTGTAATACACTTCAGGAAGAAGGGCAAGTTAGGCCCCCGATATATTGTTCAGTTTTGAGTGATTTCTAGGATTGGCAGCGTAGCCTATCGATTGGATGTACTACTTTGTGCTACCAGTCAACAAACCCGGGCAATCCAACTGAAAGGTTGTGGGCCACGACAATCCAACTGGAAGGTTGTGGGCTACGGGTAATCTAACCAGGAGTTTGTAGACTCAGTATGTATTAAGCAATCCAACCACAAAGTTGTGTTCCAGGGCAATCCAACCGGAAGGTTATCAACCAAGGGTAATCCAACCAGGAGGCTATGGACCCAATATGGGTTTTATATATGTTTTGTTGTGTGGTATTTAGGGGAACTCACTAGTCTTTGGCTTAAGGTTTAAGTTTTATGTTTCAGATACTTCAGATGATCCTGGAAAAGCAAAGGCGTGATTGTGCACATCCTTTCGGTTTTATGATTTTAGATTTATGGACACTCTTTTGTGATTATTACTTGTAGGAACAACATTTTGTAAACAATTATGGTTTCTAGTTAGATTTTAAAAATATAAATTTTACCTTGATTTTTAGGATGTTCCAAAATATAGAACATATTTTGGAGACAACTTGGTTCGCTCTACATGAGGTTGTAAAACAAAGCATGTACACCTAAATACATGTAATGATGAATAATAAGGAACATTTCCATATAATTTATCATAGGGAGACACCCCAGCATTTTTTGCAATTAATGACATATGTAGCGATAAGAACAACTTCTACCCAAAAGACACTAGGGACCTAAGTGGATAAAATCAAGGACTGTGTAGTTTCAACAAGGTGACGATGTTTTCTTTCAACAAGGTTCCATCAGATGAGATATATGCCATTTTATGAATCTTTTTAGGGTAATTTTATTAGCATTTAGCATCATATTTTGTATATTTACATGTCATTTGTTTAAATAATGTTCAACTCATGTTGTTTTACAGAATTCCCGTACTGTTAGCATTTTTGTGTGGTTTTCAGATATGTCGAGTGGGGTAGTATTTTGGGAGTAGTTGGATGCATATTTGGAGCCTAAATGGAGTTGGAACTGAAGAAGGATGCTAAGGAATGACATAGAGTACTTAAACAGAAGAATCACGTCTGAAATGATCCAGAAACTCAGATCTATGATCGCATTTTCAGTTTTTGCGATCGCATAAATGCATCGATGTGTTGTAGGGCCGAAATAAATAATCTGGAACCATCTGAGAAGAACAACCTATATCTCCGATCACATTTTTGACACAAAACCCCATAAACTTAAGATATGGAATTGTACTTCATTCAAATGCAATTCTAGAAGAAATTCTGAGAACTGTGATTGCATTTTTCCTTTCTACAATTAGATTTTTCTCTCAAATTCCTGAAAATGATGACAATAGCCTCGTACATCATTTAGGGGTAAATATGGAAAAATCGTATTTTCTGCGATCACATATCTGACATCTATAATTGCATTTTTCGTTTTCTTTCTCCGGAAGCTTGTGTCTCGCATAAAAGTAAGACTCCCATTATCAAATTAGAAGGTTAGACGTATCCAGCCGATGAAAAACACTTCTAAAGGCAAATTATGATACGTTTTAGTGATTTCTGAAGATCTGAAGGTTGTGAATCATCTCACACAAGTAGTTTAGAAGATTATTAAGTTAATGTTTCTTTTTAGTAGATTAGATTCATTTTTAGCCATGTCTGGCTAAAACCCTAGTTTTCAGTTCTGCATTAGACGGGTACTTTTCATTTAATTGGTTTTCAGATATGATTTTCTTTATGTTCTTCTATCTAGATTTTTCAGTTTGAACTTAATGAATGTTTGATTTTTAATTCTTATTAGTCTGATCAACTAGTTTGGGTTTTATCATTCCAATTAATCAGTTAATAGAATCCGTATTTGTTCCTGTCAACCGGTAATAAGTAACAATTATCAGGTTGGTTTCGTGTTTGGGATTTAACTCTGATATAAACTGAAAAATCATATCTTTACGCTTTCGAGCTTTTGAGAAGTATTGGGTATTGTTGGGAATTTTACATAGATCATAAATTTTCTTTTTTGATTTAATTAAGAGCTTGTTTAATTGAGCAGTAAAAAGTTAGGGTTAATTCACAGAGTTTGTTTTGGTTAACTAATTAGGTAAAAGAGATTATACTAGAGCTTGTTAGTTTTTCACAGTACTAACTTAGAGACAATGTATTCTGAATAATCAGATTTGGGCTGATTGTATGATTAGGAACGTCGCAGCGGAACTGAATTCGTTTTTATTATTGATTTTCTTTAGTATATTTTACTGCAATTTTTATTTTGTAGTTTAATTCAAAAAAAAACCTTTTAAAATTTATCTTTTATTGACTAGAATGTGTCTGATGCAAAAAGGCATTAACCGTTAGGCTGTGTCTCTGAGGATTCGATCCTGCTTCCATGTGCTATATTATTAGTGCAACCAACAGTGAAATTTTATTTACTTAATACGCACGCGACAGCATGTTAACATATTGGTGTCGTTGTCGGGGACATGGTGCTTTTAATAGTTTTATGCCAAGAAATTTTCGTACAAGCACACCTTTTGTTTTTTGATCCAGAAATTGAAAGAACTGCAAGGAAACTAAAGAAAGAAGCAGCAAAGAAAAAATGATCAGCTGGTTTCTTTGGTTCATCATCATCCTTCCTACCACCTGAAATCTCCACACCACAAGGCACTCCCTTGTAGAACGAACCAGGCCCAACTTTTTTTTCTTTTCCGAAAGTACGCTCATCTTCACCTTTTGATAGCCCTTTTAAGACATACTCCCCACCATCCTTAGTTAAATCAGAGCAAACAGATTCTTCTGAAACCCAATCGTAAAAATCAGCCATGAGTGACGTATAACAAGAAGTAGAAAAGACTATCAGAAAGTGGGTCACTCAAGAGGTCAATCAGCAACCTCTTTGCATTACTTTTCTAGAAGCCCAGAACTTTGAACTCAAATCTGGGCTGATACATCTTCTTCCTACATTCTGAGGTCTAGAAAACGAAGACCCACATAAATTCTCAAGGAAATTCATGTGGTTTGTTCAGGAATGGTTATATGAGCTTCCATCCTATTCGATCACCACTTGGACATAACGTGAGTTTCTAACCTCAAAAGACAAATCATTGGTATCAAACAAGGAAAAAGAGAAACTTTGCAAACTTACTGGGAGAGATTCAAAAAGCTTTTGGTTCGGTGCCCACAAGATGGGATCAATGACTACCATCTCTACAATTGTTTATGTGCAGGACTGACACCCATGGAAAGGCGTCTAATAAATGTTTCCAGTGGTGGTTCCTTAGGTGATATGACACCAACAAAAACTGGCAATAGAGTAAAAACATTCAACAACTGAAGACGAGTGGTATCTGGATCAGCCAAAAGGAGCATAGAAAATCAGTAATGCTCATCTGGAGTCTCAAATTTCTTAGCTCACAAAAGTGGTTCTCCTCTTGATGAAGTAAAAAACAGCTACAAAGAACCAGTGTGGGATTTGCTTGAAGACTGAACACCCCCCATGACATGTGCCCATTATTACAAGAAGACACTATTGCGGTAAAAGCTATTGGACGGTATTAGCAGGAAAATTTTTATCAACAAAATAATCAAGGCTGGAACGATAATTTTCAGCGAAACTACAATATCAAATGCCACCCAGATTCCATTAGTAGCGAAATTATCAACAATCGAATTTTCAGCTCAACTTTCAGAATTTGAATCAACAAAATTATCAGAGTCAAAATTTTCAGAATCAGAAATCGCATCAGCAACCCAGCAGTTCTAGTGTGACCTTGGAAGATATAGTAAAAAGCTTAGCCACCAACACCCAAACATTTCAGAACGAAACCGGAGCTAGTATCAAGAATCTGGAACAACAGGTGTCTCAACTTGCCACTTCTTTGGGTCGTCTGGAATCTCAAGGAAAGTTAGCGAGGCACATTGAAAACAATCCAAAGCACAATGTGAGTGTTATTTCCTTAAGAAGTGGGAAAATTTATGATAGCCCAAGCATATCTAAACCAGAAAAAGAAGCTCATGAAGAATATGAGGAAGTTCTGGTTGAAGAAGGAGATGTAAAAGATACAAAAAAAAGAAGCAGAAGAATATGAAGAAGTGTTGGTTGAAGAAGATGCTGAAAAAGATGAAGGAACAAAAACTTCACAACCAGCTAAGCAGAATCTAAAGGAGTACAAGCCCCTACATCCATTCCATCACGACTAAGAAATACGAAGCGCGAAAGAAAGGATGGAGACATTATGGGAATTTTTCGTAAGGTTGAGGTAAATATTCCACTTTTAGATGTTATCCAACATATCCCTCGTTATGCCAAGTTTCAGAAAAATTTATGTGTTTCTAAGAAAAAAATGAAAATTAATGGAACTATCAAATCTGGCGAAAATATTTCTTCCATTTTGCAAAAAGGTTTGCCCCTAAAGTGCAAGGATCCCAGAATTTTCTCAGTTCTTTGTAAATTTGGGAACCTTATTTTTTCAAATGCCATGCTTGATTTAGGTGCTTCAGTCAATGTCTTTTCCTTTTATGTTTTTTGATAATTAAAATTCGGAAATGTTGGCAGATCACTCGGCAATACACCCAAAAGGTGCATTGGATAATGTTCACGTCCAAGTGGGTGAGCTTATTTTTCCTGCTGATTTTTATATTTTGGACATGGGTGATTTAGACGTATCAGTTAAAAATTCAATTATTTTGGGAAGACCATTTCTGAAGACCGCTAAAATGAAAATTGATGTTTTTGCTGGTACGCTTTCTATGGAATTTGATGGGGATGTGGTGAACTTTAAAATGAATGATGATGATACTTCTGATAAAAAAAATTAATTATATGGGTATCAGCAATCCTTTATCTGAGGGCTGCTGTGAGTTTTCTATTGTTTTTGTGCAAGACAAATTTCTAGATAGAAAAGTATCTGCCACATCAGAAGAGCTGGAATATGGAAAGCTTGGGGAAAAAGAAGAGAAATTAGCTATTGATAAGAAGCTGAACAGAAATAAGCTTGGCGAATAGGAGGCGCTGAAATCTTCTGAGGAAGAATCAGATAAAAATATGAAAAGAAACAAACTTTTGGAAAAAGAAGATGAGAAAGTGATGCTTTCAGCTGAGAAGGTACTAGAAAAGAAGCTGGTTTTTGCAAAGGAAATATCAGAGAAAAATTTGAAAAGAAAAGAATCTGAAGAATTCAAAGAGAAGATTTATGTAAAGAAAAGGAAGATCAGACAACGAAAGAAATCTGAAAATCAGAAGAAAGACTTATCTGAAGAAAATGTGAAGTCTTTCCAGTTTGCTGAACAAGTTCCAGATTGTGACAACCCGAAATTTCTATCTTGTAAGTCAATTCAACCAATCAAAACTCAGACTTGTTTATGTTACCTGTTAGCCTTGTTAAGGGTCATTCTATGAGTTCTAAGCCTAGTACACTTAAGGGTTTGTGTGTTAGGAAGTGTTAGCAAGAGATAAGTGGATTGCATTCGAGCCGGAAACATCCTCAAAAGTAGTTCACGACCGTGAACCCATCCTTGGCCGTGAACTCATGCCCTATATATATTTAAGTGTTAGCCATTTTTTTCTTCACTTGTCACCTTCTATCCGTGAACTATCCTTTCTCTCTCAACCATCTTCAACCGTTATCACTTCTAAAAGCCTAAAAACATAAGCATCTCATCCATCTTCTTGTTTTCCCTTAGAAACACTTGATTCCACCCACGATACAAACACTTCTTTTCAAATATCTTCAAGATTTCACGGCCGTGAACCCTTCATAGGGCCGTGAACCCTTCATAGATGCAAGATAGGACCGTGAACCCTCCCTCTTTGGTCGTAAACCCTTCATAGATGCAAGATAGGACCGTGAACCCTCCATCTTTAGCCGTAAACCCTTCATAGGATCAAGCTTGGGCCGTGAACACATCATGTGTTCTTAGGTCGTGAACCCTTCTAAGGTCGTGAGCACCCCCTTGTTTGGTCGTGAACACCTTTCAACCATTCATTTGTGATTCTAACACTTCATTGAAAGTGTTTCCTAGTTCCTAAGGTTGTTTCCCTTACATGTTAGTTGTTATATACACTAATTGTATACATATATGTGTTATTATATGCTTAATATGATCCGTTTGTGCTCGAGACTTCACTTGGCATACTTAGCATCCTATATCGATCTTTCATCTGAATCACTCACATCAGGTGAGTTCATACCCCTACAAATACACTATTAAATGCTTTTAAATGCTTTGGGGGGGGGGGGAATACAAGTAGAAGACAATGAAATTGTGTTAACCATTTACATGTGAAAACAACATCTCAAAAGGATTTTTTATACTCAAAAACTTGTTAAAACTCGTTTAAACTATTTTATAAACTTCTTTTATATCAAATCATATTTAACTATCTATTTACGTATAAGTAGGATTTAACAGACTTAGGACTACTGCTAGATACCTTAACTCTTGTTCCTTGTTTGGTTGTGGGCTTAGGGTACGATCACTAGTTCGACTGTCGGCTAAATCATAGTTATACTTATTAAATACATATATGAATATTAAATCCATTTTTAAGGATTATAATTAACTTAGTTGGTTATGGTGAGTAATTGAGTCTTTTCTTCAAATCAGTAACAGCCAAACAATCATACTAGTAAACTATAATAGGTATAGTTTAGAGGATTACTACGTACTACTTCTAGAACAATGAAACTTACATGAGTCAGTTCATACATGAGTCAGTTCATACATACTATAACTAGAAAAGAAAGGAACATACATACTATAACTAGAACAGAAAGGAACATACATACTATAACTAGAACAGATAGGAACATACATACTATAACAAGAACAAAATAAACAATAATGTGAGATACTACTTCACGGCATAGGAATATACTTGTTATGACGCGTTTTGAAACCAGAGTCTCCTGGAGGGAGAGCGGGCATTGTGTGTATAGATATATACGGGACTGACAATCCTACATCCTAACTGTTAGCTACAGTCCGGCAGGCAAGCCAAGGGGTGACAAATGTCACATTAGTTTCGACGCCAGCAGGTCGTCGTGTTTATACTAGTCAATTAGCATGGTTATAACCTCATCACATTTTACCTTAATTTAACTAATTGGTTTTAAGGTAGTTAGTACTTCAGTAGTTATTTTATACAACAGTACTGTACATCTTCATTTTTTCCCATTACATTCATATAGTGATATTCTCACATCGAGTAATGCAAACTATTTTCTAGTAAAGATAGTCATAAACTTGGGAAAACATACATTTTTACGAGAAACCAAACATACAAAAGAGTCGGGTCTTGGTAGAAGACTACTTTAAATTTTAGTAGAAAATATAGGATTTTCTAGGAAGTATACAAACATTTACATCAAAAACACTTACAAATATTTTCATAAAACTAATGCAAACATTTGACACAAAAATACTTATGAACTCACCAGCTTAAATATTAATCTACTCTTTCAAAATATCTTGTATTCTCAGGAATCCAGTAGACAGGTACACCCCCGGAGCTTTTGAGAAGACAGCTTAGTACCGTCCTGCGTCTTTTGTCTTTTACTATCTACTTTTGATATTGAATATCTAATGTTTGACACTTATGTAAAAACTTATACATTATTAATGCAATGGTTGTTTGTACTTTGATTACTATAATGCATGTGTTGTGATACTTGACATGACGTCCTCCGCCCCCAAACGATTCCGCCGTTCCGGTTTGGGGGTGTGACAGATTGGTATCAGAGCATTGTTTATAGTGAACTCAGTATATCAGTCATAAAAGATATACAACTATAAACACAATGGGATAAAAACACTCTGACCAAGAGTTATACTTTAAAATATAACGATATTTTATAAAAGTATAAATACCTGCAGAATATATATATATATATATATATATATATATATATATATATATATATATATATATATATATATATATATACTAGAACGAGTATCACAAGAAGAACAAAACAAAAGTATTTGGATGTTGGACATTACAGTTAAACCTGGACAATTATGTAATCATATCTAGGATCAATATAGCCAGATCAACTATATTTATTTGAGATGACCAACATGTGTTTGGGAGTGATTGAAGTGTTGCAAAAAGTCTAAAACTTACCTAGGTAACAGAAGAATACTAGAACCGAACATAAAGTTTAAAATACTATAGGAGTATTTTCTGATGCTATAGCAACAAAACCGAAAACTTATCAAATTCATATATCAAGAAGTTCAAGAATCAATCATATAATTAAAATACTATAGGAGTATTTTAGGTACCATAAGTAAGTTGTTGGAAAATTTTAAAAGACCTTTTGTGGTAGGTCTATAATTACTAAGTGTATACTTTAAGGTTATATATAGTTGAGATTTTATAGACTTGGAATAGGTGATTTTCGCTCTACTTCCTGTTTCTTGTTTGGTTGTGGTTTAGAGTAGAATCACTTATTCTAAGGTCTATTTGATCTGGATTATATATAATCTGTACACACTTCGTGATTATAGAAAGACCAGAAAGGATCATCTTCATAAGAATTTAATTTTTATTAATCTCATAGATTCTTTAGACATTCCCATTCTCGTATAAACCACTTAGATAGATGTAGCTACGCCAACAATCAACAGAGGAATCAACGAGGATCCAACAGAGTTTCATTAGGAGAATTCCGAGAAGGAAACAGATGAGGAGTAAAGAAACTATAGAAACCACAAAATGCCTTTACCTTAATAAGGACACCAATGAGAAGTTCACATGAACTTCCGGGATTCGAACTCTCCGTTATGAAGTAATGGCGATCAGTGTTAGAATCGGAAGTAAGACGCCACAGGAATTCAATATACCTACAGAGGAAAAGGACATCATGTAGATACCAAGAGAGAACAAACCAGTACCTCCCAGATTAGAACAGAGAACAGAGGAAAACCATGTGTGTTACATACGAAGTGTTTGAGTTCCTTTTCGTCACCGTGATAACTAATAAATTAATGCAACCTAGTGAGTTAATGATTACATTACTCGCATTAGGTTTTAAGCTTATCGTCTTTTCCTATCATGGCTAATAACAATAAATGGGATCACGAAATCTCAATTGAGAGTGATTATTTCTCAAATTCATAAGTCTATTTTATATAAACTCTATTACGAATTACTTTCAAATCTTTTTTAAAGTTGGAACATGATATCCACCAACCAAAGATAACTTAGTTCGGATGACACCCATCTTATAACCATTCTAGAAACTTACATCTACTCTTTACCAGGACTGCATCATAGGGATGTAGGTCTAATCATTGAGATCAGTATAGCAAAACGAAAAATTTATATGTATATATATATATATATATATATATATATATATATATATATATATATATATATATATATATATATATATATATATATATATATAAATGATTGGAATACATCTACAGACAACCATCATTGCTCACAAACTCATTTTCCTATCGTGTAACAGAATCATGCCTCCGAAGAAACGTAACCAACCCACTGGCAAAACACCAAGCCTTCAGATAGATTCGGCTACTTTTCAAGTTGCGGTCACAGCTGCCGTAGCAGCTGTCATGACTCACCTTAACGCTAAAAACGCAAATGGTAGTGGAATTGTTATCGGCAAACCCAATCATGGCGATAACCAATTACAACAACGAGTTCCTACTTATACAGACACTCCGAACCTCAATTCTAAGAACAAGAAACTGATATTCTGGGATAAAAAGAAGTGCAACTCATATCAAAGGGTAGCCAAGAGACAACAACTTGTGGCAGCCTATGCGGCCACGACATCTGTTGCTCCTGCTACCGTTCCTACTATTATCCCGGTTACCCCTATCCCAGCAAGGCAGTATGCTGGGAATCTACCCAAGTACAAAAAGTGCAGCTTCCATCACCTGGGAGTCTGCCGAGTGATACATTGTATGACCTACAACAGGAACATGCACACTACCCGTTTCTGCAGAATTCCGATCAGGCACCTTACTTCAATCATCAATGTTGGAACCAGTCCAATATGCCACCTTTGTGGTGAAATAGGACATCTTAAGTGGGACTGTCCAACAGAGAAGGATAGCGGGGGAGCAGGAGGAGTTTGACCCCAAAATGTGGGAAAGCATCAAAGAACCCTGCTAAAATTTCGGTACGCTTCCAAACACCAATTATAATTATAATTACTCTCTTGTTCAAACCAAATCTCTACACTCGTATAAAACTCAGAACCCTAACAGGTAAAGCTATGATGGCTTAGTGTATGCATAAGGGCCTTTTATAATTAAGATTTGTAGACTTAGAGTGAGTGATTTCGCCTCATTTTATGTTCCTTGTTTGGTTGTGGACTTAGGGCAGGGTCACTCAGTCAACTGTCTTTCCAATCTTAATTATACATGACTTGTGTACACCAAATGGTGATAGAGAGACCTAATAGGGGTCATTTCATGAAAGTTCATTGTTTCAAATTATCAGAACCCTCGTTTAGTTGTACTTGTTAATTTTGGTACAATAGGGTTCATAGTAATAAGACCAAGGATAGTTCATCGTCCTAGTAATCATTCCTTCTAGATCGACTTAATATCTATTTCGTCAAGAAGTTCCGACATCATCATCCGGCATGTTTTGGCTTGGTCCTTACCATACCAAATTTATGTGTTGTGTAAAAGAACTTTTCCCTTAATCACCCGTCAGATGAAATTCTTCCAATCCTTAACGCAAACCCTTATATCATCTCTCACTTCAGAACTTCAGAAGTACCCATGCGAGGGGTACCACGCCTTTCTAAGCCTACCCGGCAGTTAATAGGCTTGAAGCGAAAAACACCAAAGAAGTCTCAGAAGTCAGTAACCACCCGAAGTATCCCTAATAGATCTTATAGGAAGATCACTTATACCGCAGGCCAAGTTCAAGAATAAAGACTAAGAACTCATTAGGTTAATCTAGCGCTGCTAAGTGTATACGCAATAGTGGTGTATAATTTAGACTCAACAAGATTTAGGATGTGTGATTCCGACCTATCTCTTGTTCCTTATCTGGTTGTGGACTTGGGGAAGATCCACCCATCCGAACGTTTTGTCAATCTAAATTAGATACGACTTGTATACACGAGGTGATGGTGGATGACCTAAGTATGAGTCTTATCATGAACTTCAGAGCAAAAGCACGCAGGCTTACTACAACAACCGGAGATACCTGAGTGGAAGTGGTAGCGGATTACAATGAGCTTCATAATCAAGTTAACCAAGGCAACAGGTGGACTTGATGCCATGTTGGGTGATCGTCGTCAGATTAGCCAAATCCGCACCCTTCCTACAATTTTAAGGAAACAAGCAAAATAGAGAAGTTAACTAGAACGTGTGTCTGAGAAATTAGTTAGACTGCACGGTGTTCCAATATATGTTATCTCCGTTTGAGATAGTAGAATCATCTCCCAGTTCAGGCAGTCACTTCAGAAATTTTTGGGAACTAGGCCAGTCCTGATGCATAGCCTACCATCCTTAAACCAACAGATAGAATAAGAGAACAATTCAATCAGTAGAAGTTGTGCGGAAAGCCTAGGTGATCGACTTTGGTAGAGCAAGAATACCCACTTATCAACTAGTCGAGTCCTTGACCATACTAGCATTTAAAGTTGCTCCATTCGAAACCCTCTTTGGTCGCAAGTACAGATCCTCTCTGCACTGTATTAAATTAGGCGACACACAACTAGCTAGAGGTTCAATTTCCAGACGGCACCTTCGCTGGTCCGGAATCCATCAGAGAAACTACCGAGAAGAGAGTACAAATCCAGGAGCAACGTGAAGCTCCCAGGGTCAGGCAGAAAAGCTACGCCTTCGATAAGAGAAAACCCTTGGAATTCCAGGTTGGTGACCTCGTCAGGTGAAGGTCTCACCCGGAAGGGAAGGATACGCTTCGGAAAGGGCGTAATACTAAATCCAAGGTACATAAGATCATTTAAGATTCTTACTAGAGTTGATCCAGTGGCTTATAGACCCCGACTACCTCGGGAATCCAATAACATACACCCTACTTTCCACGTCTTTAACTTGAAAACTGGTCGTCCGACGAGACTTTTGTTATCCCACTCGCTTTGATCGAGATAAGCGAGAACCTCAACTTTGTGGAAGAATCCGTAGAAATCCTAGACAGCGAAGTCGTTAGGACTAATCAGATCCCTATCCCGATAGTGAAATTCCGCTTAAAGTGCATAGTGAGGAACCAAATTCACTTGGGAGCGGGAGGATCAAATGAAACTGAAATATCCTCATATTTTCCCTTAGCCTATCTGTATTTGCTTAAACTCTAATTTCGGGACGAAATTCCCTGTAACAGGGGGATGATGTGACAACCCGAAATTTCTATCTTGTAAGTTAATTCAACCAATCAAAAGTCAGACTTGTTTCTGTTACCTTTTATCCTTGTTAAGGGTCATTCTATGAGTTCTAAGCCTAGTACACTTAAGGTTTTGTGTGTTAGCAAGTGTTAGCAAGAGATAAGTGGATTGCATTCGATCCGGAAACATCTTCAAAAGTAGTTCACGACCGTGAACCCATCCTTGGCCGTGAACTCATGCCCTATATATATTGAAGTGTTAGCCATTTTTTTCTTCACTTCTCACCCTCTAGCCATGAACTCTCCTTTCTCTCTCAACCATCTTCAACTGTGATCACCTCTAAAATCCTCAAAAACGTAAGTATCTCATCCATCTTCTTGTTGTCCCTTAGAAACACTTGATTCCACCCATGATACAAACACTTATATGCAAATATCTTCAAGAGTTCACGGCCGTGAACCCTTCATAGGGTCGTGAACCCTTCATAGATGCAAGATAGGACCGTGAACCCTCTCTCTTTGGTCGTAAACCGTTCATAGATGCAAGGTAGGACCGTGAACCCTCCATCTTTAGCCGTAAAGCCTTCATAGGATCAAGCTTGGGCCGTGAACACATCATGTGTTCTTAGGCCGTGAACCCTTCTAAGGCCGTGAACACCCCCTTGTTTGGCCGTGAACATCTTTGAACCATTCATTTGTGATTCTAACACTTCATTGAAAGTGTTTCCTAGTTCCTAAGGTTGTTTCCCTTACATGTTAGTTGTTATATACACTAATTGTATACATATATGTGTTATTATATGCTTAATAGGATCTGTTTGTGCTCGAGACTTCACTTGGCATACTTAGCATCCTATATCGATCTTTCATCCAAATCACTCACATCAGGTGAGTTCATAACCCTACAAATACAATTTTAAATGCTTTTAAATGCTTTTAAATACTTTTAGGGGGGGATACAAGTAGAACACAATGATATTGTGTTAACCATTTACATGTGAAAACAACATCTCAAAAGGATTTCTTATACTCAAAAACTTGTTAAAACTCTTTTAAACTATTTTATAAACTTCTTTTATATCAAATCATATTCAACTATCTATTTACGTATAAGTATGTTTTAACGGACTTAGGACTACTGCTACATACCTTAACTCCTGTTCCTTATTTGGTTGTGGGCTTAGGGTAGGATCACTACTCCGATTGTCGGCTATATCATTGTTATACTTATTAAATATATATATGAATACTAAATCCATTTTTAAGGATTATACTTAACTTAGTTGCTTATGGTGAGTAATTGAGTCTTTTCTTCAAATCAGTAACAGTCAAACAATCATACTAGTAAACTATAATAGGTATAGTTTAGAGGATTACTACTTACTACTTCTAGAACAGTGAAACTTAAATGAGTCAGTTCATACATACTATAACTAGAACAGAAAGGAACATAAATACTATAACTAGAACAGAAAGGAACATACATACTATAACTAGAATAGAAAGGAACATACTTACTATAACAAGAACAAAATAAACAATAATGTGAGATACTACTTCACGGCATTGCAATATACCTGTTATGGCACGTTTTGTAATCAGAGTCTCCTGGAGGGAGAGCGGGCATTGAGTGTATAGATCTATATGGGACTGACAATCCTACATCCCAACTGTTAGCTACAGTTTAATAGGAAAGCCAAGGGGTGACAAATGTCACATTAGTTTCGACGCCAGCAGGTCGTCGTGTTTATACTAGTCAATTAGCATGGTTATAACCTCATCACATTTTACCTTAATTTAACTAATTGGTTTTAAGGTAGTTAGTACTTCAGTAGTTATTTTATACAACAGTAATGTACATCTTCATTTTTTTCCCATTACACTCATATAGTGATATTCTCACATCGAGTAATGCAAACTATTTTCTAGTAAAGATAGTCATAAACTTGGGAAAACATACATTTTTACGAGAAAACAAACATACAAAACAGTCGGGTCTTGGTAGAAGATTAGTTTCCATTTTAGTAGAAAATATAGGATTTTATAGGAAGTATACAAACATTTACATCAAAAACACTTGCAAACATTTTCATAAAACTAATGCAAACATTTGACACAAAAATACTTATGAACTCACCAGCTTAAATGCTGATATACTCTTTCAAAATAACTTGTATTCTCAGGAATCCAGTAGACAGGTACACCCCCGGAGATTTTGGGAAGACAGCTTAGTACCGTGCTGCGTCTTTTGTCTTTTACTATATCTACTTTTGACGTTGAATATCTAATGTTTGACACTTATGTAAAAACTTATACATTATTAATGCAGTGGTTGTTTGTACTTTGATTACTATAATGCATATGTTATGATACTTGACATGACGTCCTCCGCCCCCGAACGATTCCGCCGTTCCGGTTTGGGGGTGGGACACAGATCCACCAAACTTGCTATATTTGAAGGGAACTGGAATGACAAGAAAGAGAGTTGACCTTCAGAGAAGTCCCAACCACACCAGTTAGCAAATCTGCTTGGACAAAGTCGAGCGAATGACTTTAAAAATGGGCGGCTTTCCGGGAGGCAACCCAAGGAGTAGTTTTTAGGTTTTTTTACTTTTTCATTAAAGAGATGGTCGTACTTCCAAGCACGCTTGGGGAAATCAAAGGATCTTCGGAGTTGCTGAAATTCAGATTTTTCGCCAACATCATCGTCAAAATCAGAAATTTCTATACGCTTATCAGGTACATTCTTTTCTAGCTGCACCCTTTTTCTTTTCTATGCTTGATTAAGTTGTTCACTCCTCTCTTAACATCGAGGACAATGCATCATTTTAAGCTTGGGGAGGTGGTTAGTGTAAAACTTTGCATTTTTTGTTAAAAATTTAAAAATATTAGTTTTTTTTTAGGTTAATTTTTTAAAATTTTATTTTTCTTTTTGCATTTTATTTTCTTTTTACATTTGCATATGAAAATTAGAAAAATCTAAAAAATATTTTTCCTTTTTATTTTTCCGCATTCATAAAATAACCCCAAAAAATTTTATTTCTAGTTTTTTATTTTATGTTTAAAAAAATTAAAACTTTTTACATGAGATAAAGATATTATTTACATTTGATAGCTCTGTTAAGATGAAGTGTGATAGGAACCGAAAATAACAGTCTCATTACAATCAATTTTAAAAATTATCTTTTTATTTCAGAAAGTGCTTTAATTGTTTTTGAAATATAAACTGACATAAGAGTCGGATAATTTTTACAATGGAAGTGTGGGATGGAAAAACGAATAGTGTTTTAAAAATACTTTCCTTAAATGCCTAAAAAAGAACCTAGATTGAATAACCTTTTTCTTCCTTGAAGTACTGAACCCTAAAGCTTATGTACCTTTTGAGGTTAGGAAGGAACTCTTGTTATATCCACACAATTTATTATCATTTTTAAAGTATTGAAGATATGGTAGGCCTGTTGGAACATGAAAATGAACCTCTAGCAATCCTAGGTCAGGTTCCAAAGTGCTTATGTTCCGGAGAGAATGTTACGGAGTCAGTGGAGAAGAGTGGTCCAGAATCTGTCCGGACCAAATGAAGAGAAGATTAGAAGTAGAAGACATTCCGGAATGACTCCCATGTCCGGAATGGTTGCTGATCTGGAGTGAACTTATTTTGTCCTTGTTCATTTATTGTATTTGTACTTGTATTGATGTGACTTTTCATAGGACTTAGTCTTTTGTTGTATTTAGACAATAAGAATGTCAGAAACATTTCTATTGTCCAGTCCTATGTAAGTGCTCTAGTTAATTCGATGTAACCTTCACTCCTATTAATAGGAGTATTCAATACAAGTCAACAACGGATCTTTTCACTCACTTTGTCATTCTCATTAAGTTTATTTCAAACATTCTTCTTGTTCTTCATTTATTAGCTTTACCTTGATTAGTTATTCTCGTTGATCATTAAATGACTTGATCATTTGCTGAATTCATTATCTAAGACTTGACTGGTCTTTCCAGACTCAACTTTAACATTTATTAGCAAGCAGACATTATTCTTAAGCATTCACTCAAGGTTTGAATTCTCAAACATTGTCCCTGCGCATCAGATAGATCTTGTTATCACAATTGGTATCAGAGCTTGTGTGGTTGTCCTTTGAATCCATAAAGATCATATTATAGTTGGTTTGAAATTACCTTGGTATTTCAACCATTTTCGTGTCAAGGATAAAAGTTCTTCTATATACCACTTTACCTTGAAGATATCTTAACTTCAATGGATGCTTCTAATCCTCAGCAAATGATTTCAATGCAAATCGCAAATAGTGTGGGTGGCCCTACTCGTGCCCCATTACTAGTTGTGGAAGAATATGATCACTGGAAAGTTAGAATGGAAACATTTTTACTTGCCAAAGATAAAGGTGAAGAAATCTGGAGATCCGTCACAAAAGGTCCACATGTTCCCGTAAGAACAATTGTAAGAGACGCAGCTGCTCAGCTCATGCGAGAAGATGAAACTTGCCCTGCTCCTCTAACAGCAGATGATATCGAAAAGCTTCATTCTTCGAGCACATCAAGTTGTGCAAATCTGCCAAAGAGATTTAGGACACTCTTCAGGACCTAATTGAAGGTTCTGAAAATATGAAAGACAAGCACCTCACCTCTGTTGTCAACGACTTTGACACCTTCACTACCACTCCTGGTGAATCAGTGGCCTCAGCCTCTAATTGTTACCGAATCGTTGTCAAGAACATGACTGCTCATGGGATTGTCCGAACTCCTTTGGAGTACAATCTAAAAGTCATAAACAGTCTGGGCAAAGGATGGGGAAATGTAAAATCTTGTCTCCAAAGCAATGGTTCCCTGAAAAAGTTGAAGTTCTATCAACTTTTTGATGAACATCAAGGACATGAGTCAAATGTTGCTCAAACCATAAGGGAACTCTCCGGAGGTCTTCTTGCTCTTGTCAGTTCTTTCGAATCAACCATTCCGAACTCATCTACTTTGGATCCCTTCAAACCCATTGTTCCATCTGTTCAAACATTCGCACCCATTTTACCCACACAAATCTATCTTGCTGATGATTCCGAAGCCATGGACTCTGAACTCCGTTTCCAACAGGAGTTCTCTCTACTCTCAATGAAGTATAAATGTCCTTTCAATCCTTCTTACAAACCATACCAAAACCGATTCAATGCTCCTCACCATAACAATCCTCAACCATACTTAGCTCTGGAATCTAAACCAACTTCCGAAAACCCTCCCGCATACAAACCGAACATCACTAAACCAAACTCTACTCCGGAACCCTCTCAGAGTTTCAAATCAGACAAACCAAAAATTATGTGTCATAAGTGTGGACATGAAAACCATTTTGCTAAAGATTACCTGGCTGATTCTCCGCAGAAACCAAAAATCAAGGATTCTGCTTACTACGTCCGAAGAGCACAAGAGATGCCTGAAAGGGAAAAAGCATTTGTAACAACGGTTTCGAGAAATGTTGAAGGGTATTGGTCATCCGGAGATGATGATGACATGATAACTAGAAGGAACATGTGTATGATGGCAAGAAAAATGGTTGAATGTGATGAAGGATATTGGTCTTCTGAATCAGAAGATGAAGACGATGTTGTTGAACCTCGCTACTGCTACATGGCCACCAATGATCCACCCTGTCGAAGCATCGTTCAGCAGGTAAAATCTATGATCTCTGATAAAAATTTTGATTTGTCTCTTTGTGAACCTTATCTGACCCAAATCCAAACATATATGAGCACCATTTATAAAGCCTATGAGTCTGCCATAGAAGCCAGTGAGAAGAAGGAATGTGAACTAAATCGTCTTAGGTTACGTTTTGAGGATAAGAAATTGAAAATCGAGTCTTTAGAGCATGAGCTTGTAATTTCAAACGAGGAATGTATCATTTTGAAAGATAAATGTGAAATCACCTATTCTGAACATTTCAATACAAAAATAGATGCTTTGCATAACTCTATAGACATGCTTGAAGTAGACATTCGGATGACTCATAATTTTCGTCATCCATGGTCTAAAGCACCTGCTCTCGGAAGCGAGTTTCCGAAACCAATTGTTAGTCCGTTGAAGGAATTGCAAAATTTGACATTCATGGGAGAGGTTCCGAACATCAAACATTCGGACACCCCTGTTTCTCCTTTGTCTGCACTTCCTGAGACAACAGACCATTTTTAGTCCCTAATTCCTGAGTTCAAACCAATAGTTGTCAAGTGTCCTGATTCCACGCCTCTTCCGCCTCTGATAAACCTGGACTTGAATCAGACCACGGATTTTCATCATAGTCTCATAAATTGTGTAGATTATGTTCCTAGAAGTAATCATGTGAACAATTGTGTGATTGAAGAAATCATTCCGGAGACAACTGAATCTACTGCCTCTGAGTTTGTATGGGCATCCTTAGATGATAAAGTTGACGTTTCAAGCTGTGTGTCTTCTGATTCCTGCGAATCGGATTCCTTAGTCATCTCAAAAACTAAATTGGTTCCCATTACTCCTGAGTTTAAGAATCCATCCGTAGGACAAACCTCAAAATCTTCGTCTCATCCTAAGAGAAAACCAATGCTGAATAGGAAGGATATTGTAGATCCCAAAGTAGAGGCTCGACATGCACATAAAAAGGAAGTTAAGACTAGACAAAATTCCAGGTTCCTTGCAAACTCCAAACCAAGTTCATCCCAGAATTCTCATGCATCAACTCATAGTCAAAACTCCTTTGTTCCCACTAAGATCCTCAAAAGACCTTCCGAACCTCTTGGTCATGTAGAACCTAAGAAAGTCATCAGCTCTACTCAGCCTCAATCTCATGTAACTGTCAAGACCATCCGAAACACTTCACCAGAACCTCAGACTGTTTCATTTGTTTTTATTGCAAAATCTGATGGCACAATTTTTAAACCAAGTCTTTCAAAAACCAATGTGTCATCAAGAAAATCCACAAACACAAAGAAAACATCTTTTTCAAAATCTTCAAAGAAAAATCTTGTGTAGAAAGTCAAAACTCCCATTGATGAAACAACAATTCCGGAGGTTACAAATGTTACCAACACTCCGGAAGTCAAAGGTCCGAAGCAAACCATTCCGAAACTCCAAGTCATTTAATATGACTACTAGATAGATGAAAAGACATTAGCTTTCTGTCTGTTTCCAAAAAAATTCAAAGAATACCACCTAAAAACACAAAGTTGTTCCTAAGTCACAATCAAAGTCCAAAGCCCGTGCCTACGTCCCAAAGTATAATTGGGAGCCTAAAAACTCCATTACTCACTAATTTTTGCAGGCACTTTGTGCTTCGGAGCAAGAAACAATATGGTATATTGATAGTGCTTGCTCCATGCACATGACGGGGCAAAAAGATTTTCTACGAGATTTAAAGCTTTCTCCAAATGCTGGTTACGTGATGTATGGCAACAATTCCAACTCTCAAATTCGTGGTTATGGGACTCTCACCAATGGAAACTTCTCTATTTCACATGTGGATTATGTAGCTGATCTAAAACATAATTTGATAAGTGTTGCTCAGCTCACTGATTCAAATTGACGTATGGAATTTTGCAAAAAGTACAACTCGCAACTCTGAAGATCGGAAAGAGTGTTTAATCAATTCGCTTCGCAACAAGTCGCTTCGCAAATCTGAAGATCTAAAACATAATTTGATAAGTGTTGCTCAGCTCACTGAAGATCGGAAAGAGTGTTTAATCAAGTCGCTTCGCAACAAGAACATGTACCCGCTCGCCATCAACATGATTATTGGCAAACCGCAACTCTGCCTTCTCTCCAAAGCTGTTCCTGACTTCAGTTGGTTATGGCACCGAAGGCTCGCTCATCTAAACTTTCGGTATATGAATGATCTTGTATCCGGTGAAATGGTGAGAGGTTTACCTCTTCTCAAATTCGAAAGTGATCATTTGCGTGCTGCTTGTGAGTGTGGTAAGCAATCGAAGAAGGGTCATCCTGTTATCATCGAAAAGTCCATTTCGGAACCATTGGAGCTTCTACACATTGATCTTTGTGGACCATCCACTATAGAAAGTCTTCATCATAAGAAATACATTCTTGTGATTGTTGATGATTTTACAAGGTTCACTTGGGTCTTCTTCCTAAGGCTGAAATCTGAAACAGCCTCAGAACTCATCAATTTTATCAAAGGAATAGAAGTTCTTATCAAACTCCCAGTCAGGAGAATCCGAAGTGATAATGGATCGGAATTCACTAATTCCACCATTGAGAAATTTCTCACTGAAAAAGGAATCGACCACAACTTCTCAGCTCCCTATACTCCACAACAAAACGGTGTAGTCGAAAGATGCAATAGAACTCTCGTTGAAGCTGCCCGATCCATGCTGAACTTCGCAAACCTTCCACTCTATCTTTGGGCTGAAGTCGTATCCACTGCTTGCTTCATTCAAAATCGGAGTCTCATCAATCGACGCCTCAACATGACACCGTACGAAGCAATGAATGGTCGGAAGCCAACAATCTCGTTTTTGTATGTTTTCGGATGCAGATGCTTCATCAAGAACAACCGTGATCAGCTTACCAAGTTCCAACCAAAAGCTGATGAAGCCATCTTCCTTGGGTACTCCTCAAAATCGAAAGCTTACAGAGTTCTTAACCGGAGAACTCGTGTTCTAGAAGAAAGCTTTGATATTACTTTCGATGACAACTTCGTTCGGAATTCTGGCCCCACTCATATTACAACTCACATTATGGAGTCCGATGCTCCTCCGCCAGGATGTCCGAACCCTCAAACAATTCTTGAAGTTAACTTTGAAACTCTCTTTGGTCCTTCCGAAACCGCTCTTGATTCGGAATCTCGATCAAGACCAACTCTCATTCCAATTCCTACTTCGGAAGCCCCAATCTCACAAAATGTTTCTGGTCCGATCCCTAGCCTTCCTCCTTTTCAGGTTGAGGGGGAGAATGTTAATCCCTCTCTTGAATCAAATGTGAATGGCTTCCAAGATGCAACTGCTGATTTCGATGATTCCAATCCTCTCAACAATGATGAAAATGAAAATTTCTTTGAGTTCCCTTCTGATGATGATGTCAATCTCTCTGGTTCAGAAGTTCAGGGGGTGCATCATCCCAACATTCAAATCATTCAGGGGGAGCAAATCAATTCCACTTTTGATACCGGATCGACGGCTGCACAAGAACTCCCACGATTACATGTTTGGACAAAGGATCATCCTCCGAACCAAGTAATCGGAAACCCAAATGCTGGTGTACAGACTCGTTCTGCTACAAGTGTCCAAAATGAATGTCATTTCTCAGCATTTATATCCATGGTTGAACCTAAATCCATTAAGGACGCATTGGAGCATGCTGACTGGATTAGAGCCATGCAAGAAGAACTGGCAGAATTTGACTGAAATGAAGTTTGGACTCTCGTGCCTCCTCCTCAGAATCATACCATTGTCGGTACGAGATGGGTATTTCGCAACAAGCTAGATGACGCGGGAGTTATTATTCGAAATAAATCAAGATTGGTGGCAAAAGGGTTTACACAGATCGAAGGGCTCGACTACGATGAGACATTTGCTCCTGTTTCACGTCTTGAAGCCATCAGAATCTTTCTTGCTTATGCTACTCATAAAGGCTTCAAAGTTTACAAAATGGATGTTAAGAGTGCTTTTCTTAACGGTGAACTTGACACTGAAGTGTACCTTCAACAGCCCCCCGGATTCATTAATCTCTCCTTTCCGAACTACTGTTACAGACTCCAGAAGGTTGTCTACGGACTCAAGCAGGCTCCTCGCGCATGGTACGAGACACTCACTGATTTTCTCAAACGCTCCGGTTTTCAAAGAGGAATTCTAGACCCTACCCTATTCCGAAGATCAAATGGTAAGCATCTCATGCTGGTACAAATTTATGTGGACGACATCATTTTTTGATCTACGGATTCATCTATGGTTGCTGACTTTGCTAAACTAATGGTCAATCGATTTCAAATGAGCATGAATCGTGAGTTAAGCTTCTTTCTTGGCCTTCAAGTCAAACAGACTAACAGAGGAATTTTCATTCACCAAGAGAAGTACATTTCGGAACTCCTCAAGAAATATTCAATGGACACCTGTGCCTCTGCCAAGTTACCCATAGGCTTCGGACACAAGATCTTTGTCGACCCTTCGGGTGTTCCTGTTGATGAAAAGAAATATCGTGGAATGATTGGATCCCTGCTCTATCTCACAGCAAGTCGTCCGGATATTATGTTTTCCACATGCCTATGTGCCAGATTGCAAGTCAACCCAAAGATGTCTCATCTCTTCGCTGTGAAACAAATTTTCCGATACCTCAAAGGTACTAAGAGTCTCGGAATCTGGTACCCAGCAAATGAGAGCTTCCCTCTTCAAGCCTATTCAGATTCAAACTATGGTGGTCTTCAACTTGATAGAAAGAGCACTTCAGGTGGCTGTCAATTCTTAGGTGGTCGTTTGGTCAGTTGGTCTTCCAAGAAACAGAACTGCATTGCACTCTCTACAGCCGAAGCCGAATACATTGCTGCTGCCAGCTGTACATCTCAGGTTCTGTGGATGAAATCTCAACTCTTGGATTATGGTTACCGTTTTCAACGCATTCCTATCTATTGTGACTCTCAAAGCGCCATTGCGATTTCCCACAATCCAATTCAGCACTCAATGACCAAACACATTGACATAAGGTATCATTTCATAAAAGATCATGTTCTAAATGGTAACATTGAACTCATTTTTGTTCCATCTGACGATGAGATTTCTGATGTCTTTACCAAGGCATTAGACGAAACCAAATTCAACGAGTTTCTGAACAAGATAGGTATGATGATACCAGATCCTCGGTTCATTCAAGAGACTTGTTCTCTTTGATAGACGTATTCGAAAGAAAATTAGTTCTGAACCAAATATTTCATCTCGGAACTACTTTCTCTCTGAATACATAGGATCATTTTACTTGTCTTTATTTCTAACCTTCACTTGAGTTTTTAAGCTGTACAGTTCACCCTGATTGTTTTCTATTTAAAGTCCACTTTGTCATAGTGCTCAAATTCTCATTTCGGAATATTCTTCACGATAGCATCCCGGAATTTTACTCCGAAATTTCAAAATCAACTCCGGAATTTCAAAATGTGCACCGAAATTTCAAAATGTGCTCCGGAATTCCAAAATGTGCTCCTGAAGGTCTATCAAATTTCACTCCGGAATGCTTTCACAATCTTGTTCCGGAAACTCTTTCAAATTCACTCCGGAAATTCTTGAATTTCTATTCCGGAATTTCTGCTCCGGAATCTCAAACTTTTCCGGAATCACACATCTTTTCCTAAATGTCACTAAATTTTTTATTCCGGAATCGAAACTTTCTCCGGATCATTTCTCATTCCGGACCTCTTTTCAAAACTAGCATGTTCAGGAACACAATCTCTTGTCCTCTGGATCATACTCTGTCCGGAATCGCTCATCCAGATTACTAAAGGATAATAAGGTGAAACATTTTTTGTTTCAACGGTAACTTTTCCTGAAGATCCTATCCTATGATCCTCGATTTTCGTGACACATTTGCACGTCCACATAAAGTAGCCATCGAATCGTCGGTTATGGGTACCATTTTTAGCCACAAAAACCCTCACCTTTCACCTCCCAGGTCAACTCAGCCCCGATAAACTCTTTATCATTTAATGCGACCCGTTACCCATTCGGATCCTCATCATTACCCTTCCGACCCGACCCACTTCCCTTACCTATAAATACCAATCAAAACCCCCTTTTACCTCTTTACGCGCCCAATAGCTTCAAACCCTTGATTTCTCTCTAATTTCTTTGTGTTCTTCAAGCATTCATCACCTGCAACAATGGCGTCTCCTCCTTCACCACCAAAAACTGCCCCAACTGCTTCAACACCCGAGAAATCCATTGCCAAGAAGAAACGATCCAAAGGTTCTTCATCATCTGCTACGCAAGAACCGTTTCTGAGGGACACAACGCAACTGTTTTCCTTAAACCCTAAAGATTATGATGAATCGATTCGATTTATGGTGGAGTTCATCGCAAATCACCCCATCTCCATTCCCCTCACTAAAATCCATGAACCTCCACTACCACTTCATCATCTTCATCGTGCCTTTACCAGTATCAGACTCGACACCGGTGCTCTAGAGACTACAATTATCGGTGACAGAACTGTTCCGATCTACAAATCGACCCTCCTTAAGGCGATCGGTGTGAAAGCAAACCCAAGGGGTTTCAAGGTCCAAGAACCAACGACTGAAGAGTTTCAGACGTTTTTGAACTACATCGGGTATACTCAAGATTACCGGGCAAAAGACTTCAAGAAAACTGCTGTCTCCGGACTCTGGACTGTGATAATGCACTTCGTCATTAGAGGGTTGTCCAGAAAGCATGGAGGAACAGATACGCTTAGCAAAGACTGGCTCAACGTCATCTTCAGCATCTACTCCGGAAGGGAAAATGCAGTGGATCTTCCCGAAGTTCTATGGCAAGATTTCTGCAAATTTGCCACCAAAAGGAAGGAGAACGAGATTTCGAGCCCTAGATTTTGGGCACTGACGCTTCAACAAATCTTCAACGAGCTTAACGAACCAATTCCAGTCTCCTCTGATCCTCCGGAGGTATGTGTCACTTTCAAAGTTGTTAAGTCTTATCGCATTCTGGACCAATCTTCTTTTGGTCCGGTCAGACGACTTCCGGACCATATGTTGGCCCTTATTCCTTCCGATTCCATTTATTTAAAACAACACTTAGAGACTTCGGTTGTGTTTAACCCAACACAACCTGCCCCAGTCTCAGTTGAGCCCACGTCGGAAGAGGCCAAACCTACCACGTCCGGACCTAAGGTTAAGAAAGATGCCAAACGCAAGGGTTCTCCCTCTAAGCCAAAGCCTAAAAGGAGAACCAAAGTCAGCTCTTCCTCTCCAAAGGAAGATGCTCAGGACATTCTGGCTGACTCTGGCCGTCCGGACTCTGGACTGTGCTAATGCACTTCATCATCAGTGGGCTTGAACATAGTTCCTTGCCCCCCTGGAACACACCCACGAGTCACATTTGATATCCCTTTCGATTCTCACACAAACACACACTCCAGAACCCCTGTTCCGGACCCAAGCTTTCCGGAGCTGGAGCAGTCTCTCCGACTCTGGAATCCTCAACTGGTCTGATACCCGGAAGGTGTACAGGACGACCAGGTGCTAATGATCCCCAATGGGAAGATTTTGTTAACAGGGCCGCTTCAAAACGTCCGGATCTCACCAGAGCTCAAGTGGAGTCAACTCTTATATCCATGAGGAACATGGCCATCCAAAGCAATATGCCAGATGTTCCTCCCACTGATGATGATGCAGCCAACGAACTCACTTCTGAACTGCCACCTGTTACTACTCACCAAAGTGTTTTCCAAACCAATCCGGATGAAGAGCTCTCCGAAGAAGTCATGCTGGATGATGAAGCAAAAACTGCTTCGGACACAAATTTCATGCCTTCAGTTCGCTTTCAATCAAGGGCATCCGTATCCAAGTCTGCCTATGACTTCGGATCCTCCTCCTCAACGACTCCGGATGGTGCCTCCAACTCCAATCACAAGATACAGGAAGATGATGCTGCAACAAAGCCTGGTCCATTCATTGATACCACTTCTCATCAAGCTAAATCTCCTCATTCCAATTCCGAATCCGGATCTTCCGCAGGCAACTACGTCGATCCATTTTCTCTCCTTGAGATGCAAACCAATGTGGCGGATACCATGAAGGTTTCCTCCATTGAAACCTCTGTCACCGAGCTCAACAATAAAATGGATCAAAAAGTCTCCGGACTTGACTCCAAACATGATGTCATTCTTTAGTTAATATCCCAGCAGTCCGGACCATCTGTTGCTGAAAGAGAAGCTCAACTGGATCATTTAATCTCTCTCCGGCTCAAGCACACAATGGAAGAAGTTGACACCAAATACGACATTCTGGTTGATCACTATCTCAATACCATTACTTCCATGCTAAAAGTCCATGACGACTTGGTGGCTGCTACCAACGACCTAATTAAGCAGACTCGCGTTCGTCATGAGAAACAGATTCAAAGAATGGAGAAGGAGATCAAGAAGAAGGATGAAATGAACATGATAATTCAACAAGTCCTCATAAAACTCCTTCGCTCCACTTGGAACATCGTTGATGTTCTGAATCGGAAGTTTGATGGGATGTTAGCCATCCTAGGGCATCTGCTCGATCACCTTGCTGCACAAGCTCCCACATCTGAAGCATATGATACCCTCACTCTTTAGCTTAACACCAGTCTTCAGAAAGTCTTCACAAAGTTTGACGATCTCCAGAACACTTTGGTACTTGCATCGGTTCCAAGATCCGCCGTTGCAAGAGGGGGAGAAGGCCCATGCCAACCTTGGAAACCCGCCTCGGAATTTACACTCCGAGATGAAGACCTAAATTCTGAAGATGAAGTTCATGCCGTCTCTGGAATGCTGGGAAACTCAGAAGAAGAAGAAGAAGCAAGTGAAGAGGAAGACGAATATATTCCGGATAAAGCTCCCACGGGAGTTCTTGGTCTTCATGCTCCTAAATCGTACCTTCCGAAGGAAATGACAGAAGAGCAAAGGAGAATCTGGTCCGCTGTTTCATGGCCATCCTCTCTTCCGGATGCTCTCCGAATGGGTATTCAAATGGCTAAAGAAAAATCCTTTTTAACCGCTCAAGCCTTCCAAGCCACTCCTTCCATGCAGCCCACCATTCCGGACCCAAAGATTACTCCGATCGATAAGGGTTCTCCTCTCCGGATCCCTGATGAAATTCCAGAAGAACCTCTTCCAAATCCCACTTCGGAATTTACGATCGATGAGAATATGAAGCTTGTCATAGAAGCTCTGACAAGAGACAAAGGCAAAAGGCCAATGACTGCGGAACAACAAGCCTTCCACTCCGGACCTCCTCTCAAGCAAAAATAAGAATGGTCTCAGGAGGAAATCCACAAGGCATTAGAGGACAGCATTCGGATTCAAGCACTCAAAGATAATCCTGATCCGATGCGTGGAATATCTCCTCTTTGCCGTGAAGGCATTCTCCAGGCTCAAGAAATCATTTTGTGCTTCTACTACGAAGTTCCCACCAATAACTCCGAACAGCTGGATCTTCCTCTTTCTCCCTATAGAAAATTCTACACAAAATTTGCCCCTCTTCATCCAACTCACGATCTAGAAGTTATTATCCGGACTGAGCGAGAAAGACTCAAAACTTTCTACTCCAAGCACGCACAACCTCTAAAGGAAGTGTGGACGAGGAAGAGAATTACCAAAGTCCAGGGTTTCGGAAGAAAAATTTTGGTGAAATTTGATCTCAACTGTCCACTTTTTCATTTTTATCTCCTCTGGAACAAGCAAACACCCCGGACTGTTACTGATGCTGACTTTCCCTCCATGAATCCCAATGACATCCTCACCTTAGCTGCCTACTTCAGAGAAAATCAAAAGGATGACATCAGTATGGGAGCTTACCATGCCATTATGAGCTTCTTGAAAGACTATGTTGCAGAATTTTGCCGACGCGATCTTGAGCTTGCACACCTATACGGAACTGAACAATTTGTTGCCAAAATCGACTTTGTTCTTCCGGAAGCCGAAATTCTTGCAGATGGTCCTATTGAAGAACCGGTTCTAGGGTTTGTCTACACAACAAGAAAGACAAACAAGAAGGATTGCTTATGAGTCCTTGACAAACATCTAGTTCCGACCAAAGCTCTAAAGAAGTTCATATCTCGGGCATCCAAGTCTGATGCTCCGGAACATGTAAAGGCCAAGTTCATAAGTCAATTGGCTTGGTACATTGAAGTCAGAGAATGGTTGTTCCGGGCCTTCACCTTCATCAAGGAAGATGCAACATAAATGGATGGATTGCTAAGTTCACTTAGGGGGAGATTGTTGGAACATGAAAGTGAACCTCTAGCAATCCTAAGTCAGGTTCTGAAGTCCTTATGTTCCGGAGAGAATGTTCCGGAGTCAGTGGAGAAGAGTGGTCCGGAATCTGTCCGTACCAAATGAAGAGAAGATTAGAAGTAGAAGACATTCTGAAATGACTCCCATGTCCGAAATGGTTGCTGATCCGGAGTGAACTTATTTTGTCCTTGTTCATTTATTGTATTTGTACTTGTATTGATGTGACTTTTCATAGGACTTAGTCTTTTGTTGTATTTAGATAATCAGAATGTCAGAAACATTTCTATTGTCCAGTCCTATGTAAGTGCTCTAGTTAATTCGATGTAACCTTCACTCCTATTTATAGGAGTATTCAATACAAGTCAACAACGGATCTTTTCACTCACTTTGTCATTCTCATTAAGTTTATTTCAAACATTCTTCTTGTTCTTCATTTATTAGCTTTACCTTGATCAGTTATTCTCATTGTTCATTAAATGACTTGATCATTTGCTGAATTCGTTATCTAAGACTTGACTGGTCTTTCCACTCTCGACTTTAACATTTATTAGCAAGCAGACATTGATCTTAAGCATTAACTCAAGGTTTGAGTTCTCAAACCTTGTCCCTGCGCATCAGATAGATCTTGATATCACAAGGCCTCAAAGTAAAATCCGTTCCCATTCAATATATATGTTAGAAATGGTACATCAAGAAACTTGAAGAAATCCAAAGTTCAAAGTCAAGTTCAAGTCGAAATCAAATCATGTGAGCATTCTAAATCTGCAATAAGGGTATTAAAATTTTTATCTAGGTGGTGACTTCATTCGTGCTTCCTCGTTGCGAAATCTAATCATGTGAGAAAAAAAAGAGTGAAGTATTTTTAGTTCAAATATTTAAGTTTCATTTTATTTATTTCAGTTTTTATTCTAAATTTGTACGTTTTTCCATTTGTTTATAATGTTTACTCTTTTTCTTAGTTGAGGGCAAGTAAGGTTTAAGTTTGAGGAGATTTGATATATTCTATTTTATGCATATTTTTAGGATAGTTTTTATTAGCATTTAGCATCATATTATGTACATTTGCATCTCATTTGTTTAAATAATGTTCAACTCATGTTTTTTATTATAATTCCCGTACTACTAGCATTTTTGTGTTGTTTTCAGATATTTCGAGTGGAGCAGTATTTTGGGAGCAGTTGGATGCATATTTGGAGCCTAAATGGAGTTGGAACTGAAGAAGGATGCTAAGGACTAACATGGAGTACTTAAACTGAAGAATCGCGTCTGAAACAAGCCAGAAACTCAAATCTTCAATCACATTTTCAGTTTTTGCGATCGTATAAATGCATCGAAGTTTTGTAGGGCCGAAATAAGTCATCTGCAAGCCATCTAAGAAGAAAAACCAATATCTTCATTCACATAATGAATATCTACGATCACATATTTGACACGCAACCCCAAAAACTTTAGATATGGGATCGTACGTCATTCAAATGCAATTCTAGAAGAAATTCAGAAAACTACAATCGCATTTTTTGTCTTGAAGTCAAGAAGACATTGAAAATAACCTTGTACATCATTTAGGGGTAAATTTGGAAAAATCATATTTTCTGTGATCGCATATCTGACATTTGCGATCGCATTTTTTGTTTTCTTTCTACGGAAGCTTTCGTCTTGCATATAACTAAGACCCTCATTATTATATTAGAATGTAAGAGGACCCTAGATGACGAAAAACACTTCTGAAGTCGATTTCTGATTCCTTTCAGCGAATTCTGAAGATCTGAAGGTTACAAATCATCTCACATACTTAGTTTAGAATATTATTCAATTAATGTTTTTTTTTATTAGTTTAGATTCGTTTTTAGTCATGTCTGACTAAAACCCTAGTTTTCAGATCTGCATTAGACTAGTACTTTTAATGTGATTAGTTTTCAGATTTGATTTTCTTTATGTGCTTCTATCTAGATTTTACAGTTATAAACTTAATGAATGTTTGATTTTTAATTCGTATTAGTCTGATCACATAGCTAGGATTTTATCATTACAGTTAATTAGTTAATAGAATCTGTAATTGTTCTTGTCAATTGGTAATAAGTAACAAGTATCAGATTAGTTCTGTGTTTAGGATTGAACTCTAATATAAACTGAAAAATCATGTTTTTATGCTTCCAGACTTGTGAGAAGTATTGGGTATTGTTGGAAATTTTACACGGATCGTAAAGTTACTTTTCTGATTTAATTAAGAGCTTGTTTAATTGAACAGTAAAAAGGTAAGGTTAATTCAAAGAGCTTGTTTTGATTATTTAGGTAAAAGATATTATACTAGAACTTGTTAGTTTTTTTCAGTACCAACTTAAATATAATGCATTCTGAATAATCAGATATGAGCTGATTGCATGACTAGGAAAGTCGCAGCGGAACTGAATTCGTTTTTATTATTGATTTTCGTTTACTTTATTTTCACTGTAATTTTTAATTTTTAGTTTAATTAAAAAACCCTTTTATAATTTATGTTTTATTGACTAGAATGTGCCTGATGCAAAAAGGCATTGACCATTAGGCTGTGTCCCAGAGGATTCGATCTTTCTTTCATGTGTTATATTATTCGTGCAACCAACAATCAAATTTTATTTGCTTAATACGCCCGCGACAACGTGTTAACAAGATCCAAGTAACTGAGTAAAATAATTAGAGGTATATTCCCCTCCAAATCACAACAAAAACGTTTTATAACAACAAAGTGTTGAGTCTTGACTGGGGCTCTAAATTCACTATATATGGTGAAAAAGTTAGACTTGTGCTTCATAAGATAACTCACGTATAATGAGTGTAATCGTATATAAAAGAAACATAGTAAGTGGATCCTTCTTTAGAGGAAATTGGGGAGGGACCCCACACAACAGAATGCACAAGATCAAACGGAGCAATAAAGTAACTGACACTTTTATTAAATGGTAAAGAAATTTTTTTTACCTGTTTGCAACCACAACATTCAAAAATATCATAACTGTTTAAAAAACCTAAACCACCAGTGAAGGATAAAAATTGTAAACAAGAAGCTGACACATGTCGTAAACGTGAATGCCAAAGATAAAAGTCAGAAGACGAATCACTCAAACAAAAAGAAGATAAATCAACACTATTAGCAGCAACATCGGACACTTTGAGTTGATCCAAGACATATAATTATCCTAACTTATGGTTGGTCCTAATCATCTTTGGAACTGAGAATCAAGAACACAACAAAGAGAATCAGAAAAGAAAACACAATAACCAGATTTACACAACTGACTAACTGAGACAAGATTTAAAGCAAGTGTGTAAATATGATAGACATCATTAAGCGATACATAAGGAGTGACAACAGAAGCAACACCCTCTATAGGAATAGGTGTAGAACTAGCAGACATGAACGAAATGGATGATCCATAAGACAAAGAAACAAAGTATAACAAGTAAGCTGACATAAGATGAGATGCACCAGAATACATGAAGTATTGGATGAGAAAAGACCTAAATGAGATGTAGATGTAGACATGGTTGCATAATTATGAGCAAGGAACTGTGTAAACTGCTCAAGAACTCGAGGATCCAACGCAGAAGATGACGTGGTGGTAGCATGAATATTAGTTTCTACTGTAGGGTGAAATGATTGTTGAAACGATCAAGATGATCTATCTTATTGTTGCTTTTCCTTGTTCAATAATAATAGGCACTCAAACTTCCAATGATTCTACTAACTGCAATAAGCACATTCATCAAAATTAACTCGTCTCCAACAATCATAAACGACGGACCGAATACGGCTTTGATACCATGTAAACTTATGAACAAAATATTGCTAAGGTTTCATTATTGAAAATAAAATGTACAATTAAATAAGAAATCTAAGTAGGTTAAACAAGGCCATTGCCGAAAGTAGGAAAGAGTCTAATTAACGGTTCCAAATGAAATATATTATGCTTTAATGTCCACATTATAGTTTCAAATTAGACACTTCCCTAAAGCATAAGAAATAGCCCTTTTCTTCGAAAATGACTACACATTTTAAGAACTATATGTGGTCACTAATGAATCAAAACACGTTCAAAACTCTTGATATATGGTACACAATCATCCATGTAACACGACCAAACGATTTCTTTCAAAACATTCTTTAATTCCCCTGAGATTAATAATAACTCTGAGACTGAGAAAATGAAAACCAAAAACATGGCAACTTTATTTTATGTGGGGTAGAAGAAGCACTCGGCAGAACTAATGATTAACAAAATATATGGGTGTACCATTATTTATTTTGCTTTTATGGTTTACAAAACATAGAAAATAACACGTACCACATATATACATGATAATGCTATAGAAACTTATGTAGATTGCTGGTAGTTTGTAACAGAGATGGGTAACAATGCATGTTCTACAGTGCTGGATTCGTCTGCACATGTGCTTCCACTAAAATTCAGCATCAACTTTTGGTTTTATTTTTTGTAAAAGAATATTTTGTCTCCTTAACTAATACCCATGTAATTTTTTTGAACTTGTAGTAAAATATAACGAAATATTTATAATACGAATAAACGTTAAACACGGTGATATTCAAAGTGACCGAGGCTTCTTTAAAACGATTCAAATAATTTTGAGTTTAAATCTGAAGCTTGTTATTATGTAAACAATAAAACTCTAAGTGCGATACACATTGCTAGAATCTTCTGATGCAGATGTGGTAGGGCTATCTTTGCCGATTAACATAATTATCTGTCGACAGAACATAATATTCTCACTAGAAGTTATAACCTTTTGGGCTATATAAGGAGAGGTTCTACTATGAAACAGAAGTAGGTTTTCTTTCGGACTTCAATCCTCTTTCAGAAGACAAGGAGAAAGGAAAGAAAGATCATGGTAATAAATAGCATATGTAGCTAGCTACTAGACACTAATTCTTGGTTTTTTCAGAGTACAAACTTTCTTTTGATTATTTCTTTAGTTTCATTAATTACTTAATTTCTTTGTATCGTATGTGGTGATCAGGAGGGTAAGGTGGGTTTGACCGTAGTTGACGCTGTAGATTACAAGGGTTTACCTGCTGATAGGGCGAAAACTGGTGGTTGGGTGCCTGCTTCCCTCATCCTAGGTCAGTTCATCTTCCTATTAATTCTGTCATGCATTTGGTCACTTTATGTTTTTACAGTGAAAGTATGAAGTTTGAATATTGCATATATACTACCTCCGTAATATATATGTAAGTGGAAACGAATGGAAGGAGATCGATTCATATATATCTCAATGTTAGATACAGACATAACGTAAGCGATGTCAGTGATGAGTGCTTTTGTTTATCGTGCTCGTTGTTCTGCCATGCATGGGCCAGTTTTGGCTAGTGTGAAGTAAAGATAGGTTAAATCTCATTTCCTTTTCATTGATCACAATACAATATATATATATACAAGGCAATCCCGATAATTTAGGGATGTGATTATGATTTGGATAAATACAAATATATTGTACAACAAATTAATACAAAGGATGAGGTCATCTGCAATCTTGTCGCTCAACATATTGGTATAGATAGATAGATAGCAATGAACTTAATTCAACCAATTAAGATTCACATATCAATGTTTGGGCTTACTTTTGCAATCAAAAGTTCAAGATTAGGTTAATCTCTTTTATCTTCCACATTCTTCTGCTTGAGTTCTTTGTAGAAAGTGATGGTTCGTAGTGTCTATCCTCAAGAGAGCGATAGGCACTAAAGGGTGCCATATGACACATATAAATGAACTATACTTAAATTGGGTCTTTTGCGAGGGATAATTATCGTCGCCTAATGAGTAAAACTTGTCATCTAAAGACTAACATACACAAACACCAAGAACTTATATGGCTTTTCAGATCAAATCGAATTGACAAATTCAAATGTCACCAACAAACAAAAAATCATTTCGCCTACACATTAACTATTCCTTAACTTCTCCAAATACAACAGTAGATCGTGTCATGATGATAGACAATCTTTCTCATAATCAATCATCACTCATGTTTTCTTGATTCCTGGTCAAAACACGAGTCTTGTCATTTGACTTTTTGCTAAAATAACAGGAATCGAAATATGCGAGAGGCTTTCCACTATGGGAATTGCAGTAAACCTGGTGACATACTTGGGTGGAACCATGCATCTGTCCAGCTCAGCTTCAGCCAATGTCGTCACGGATTTTATGGGCACTTCTTTCCTATTGTGCCTTCTTGGTGGCTTTTTAGCTGACACTTTTCTTGGAAGATACAAAACTATTGTCATTTTTGCCTCTATTCAAACTCTTGTAAGTTGTTCTTATTCCATTACACTTCTACCACGTAGGATCATGACTAATTCGAAATCTTGATTCTTGATTACTGAATTGTTTAGGGTACGTGTGCGTTGGCATTGTCGACCAAGCTGCCACAGCTCAGGCCACCACCATGCCACTCTTTTGAAAACTGCAAACAAGCAAGTGGTTTACAAATGGGGATCTTGTATCTTGCTTTGTATCTTATAGCCGTTGGAACGGGTGGTCTGAAATCAAGTGTTTCGGGATTTGGAACAGACCAGTTTGACGAAAAGAATGAAGAGGAAAAGATCCAAATGGCATATTTCTTTAATAGGTTTTTCTTCTTTATAAGTTTGGGAACGTTAATGGCAGTTACAGTGCTCGTGTACATACAAGATGAAGTTGGTAGAAGTTGGGCTTACGGAATTTGTTCAGTCTCAATGTTCACTGCAATTTTGGTGATCTTGTCTGGGACTAAAAGGTATCGATACAAAAAAAGTGCAGGAAGTCCTATTGTTCAGATTTTCCAAGTGATTGTTGCTGCTATAAAGAAGAGAAAGATGGATCTTCCTTATGATTCAGGCTTGTTATACGAAAATTCGCCTGAGGTTTCAAGAATCCATCACACGAATCAGTTTCGGTATATTCCTTAAACTCACTAGCGTCACTATGTGTTTAATCTATTTAAATACGAAAGTTTGATGTTTTAATTTGCAAAGCAGAAAAAGGCCAAATTTTGCAGTGTGTAATATTCGATTGAGACATATTTTGTCGCTAATACTACTTTATTTTCTTGCATGTAGTTGCTTAGACAAGGCAGCAATAGTAGCAGAAGGTGACTTTGAGAAAAATTCTTCGAGTTCTTGGAATCCATGGAAGCTATGTACGGTGACAAGGGTGGAGGAAGTGAAGATGATGGTGAGGTTACTGCCAATATGGGCGACAACGATTCTTTTTTGGACTACTTATGCCCAAATGATTACCTTCTCCGTCGAGCAAGCTGCCACCATGAGAAGAACTGTCGGAGGTTTCCAAATCCCTGCCGGATCCCTCACTGTCTTCTTCGTCGCTGCAATCTTGCTCAGCTGCGCGGTGTACGATTCTCTGATTATCCCAATTTGGAAGAAATGGAAAGGAACACCGGGGTTCACTGATTTACAAAGAATTGGATTAGGTCTTGCCCTCTCAGCGCTAGGAATGGCGGCAGCGTCGTTGGGCGAGGTGAAAAGATTATCTGTGGCGAGGGGGCACCCCATTCAGACGACGGAGCCTCTTCCTATCAGCGTCTTCATCCTGATCCCACAGTTCTTCTTCGTTGGGTCCGGTGAGGCGTTTATTTACACCGGCCAGCTTGATTTTTTTATCACTAGATCACCAAAAGGGATGAAAACGATGAGCACTGGTCTGTTTCTAACAACGCTGTCACTAGGTTTTTTCTTGAGCAGTCTCTTGGTGACTGTGGTGAAGAATGTCACCGGAAACAATGGTGAAGGTGGGTGGCTCGCCAACAACATTAACAATGGAAGGCTTGATCTCTTCTATGGATTAGTGGCGGCTTTGAGCGGCTTAAATTTTGCAATTTATCTTGTATGTGCAGCTTGGTACAAGAAAGACAAGGGTAAATCGTCAGATGTGGTTGAAATGGAGAAGTGTTGACTATTGAAAGTGGTATCTTAAGATTTGAGTGCAGATTTTATTTTCTTGTTGGCAATGTACACAAAGAAAATACGAATAAAAAATGTGTTTTCCTAATGCGTTATTTACAAACTTATATTATACCTGACGTATCTGTGTGGGGTTTTATATGTTTTTTATTAGGCCTATTAAGAAAGTGATTAATACATATTATTGAATTAAAAATAATCGAAAAATACCATCTAATTTAACTAGAAGGGTATTTTAGTCAATTAACATAGATTTAATAAAGGAAGTTTGCATATTTTAGGGGATCATAGATTCTATTAATTTTAAAAATCTGATTTTACGAATTATTAGGTTTTTAATTCGGACATTCTGACAGAATATGTTTGAATATATTAAAAATAAAAAAAATTCTTGAACCATAAAATAATAAAAATATTCTTGAACATATTTTTCTTGTAGAATAACAAATTCTCGAACCAGCAACTGAAGAATTAAAACAAAAATTATATTAATTCTTATAGAATACATGTAACAATTGCTAAGAATTACATTTATTGTTAAAGAATAAAACTAAAAAACTTTCAAATCGGGAAAAAAAACATCAAAATCTAACAAATACACTAATTTATTCTAAAAGAATAATGTTGCTAAGAGACGTCGTTCAAATTTCGTGGTCCGTTCTTCAAGCATCAACTTCTGTCAAAATAAAACCAAATTGTAGTTTAGATTCCAACAGAATTGGAATTCATTATTCCATTCCAACAGAATTGGAATTCATGATTCCATTCTAACAGAATTGGAATTCATGATTCTTTTTATCTTCTTCATGTCAATCTCAAGAATTGTACCACACATTTATGTTTTCTTTCCCTTAGATCACAATGTACTCCATATCTATCAAAATTCACAACTATACAATAAGATCATCAAGATAATTGATTTTTTTTATCTATTTAACTAGTAAAACCCAATCAAAAGAAACATACCCAATAAAAGAAGAGATCATCACCATTGTTCTTCCTTCTCTTTTCTGCCAAATGAAGCAACCAAAGCCTTCCCTGTTCTTCCTTCTCTTTTCTGGAGAAAGAAACTCTCTCTCACTTTATTCCTCTGTCCTTCCCTGCACTTTATTCCATTCAAAAGCAACAAGGTTTTAATTTTACTTGATTGTTTGTTCTAATTCATTCATAAGATGTACTTGTTCGAGGTACGTATCTAATAGCATACCTGAGATAGATCTATACATAATTTTAATCTAACTATAGTCCTCATATCTAATCCTCAATAACGATTGCAGAAGGACTAAATGAAAGACAGTATGTACTTATCTAATTGCTTTAACAAATCCACATTATCTAATTCCAGAAGAAATTCTGTCAATCCAAATTTCTGAAAACCCTAATTCCCAAAATTCAATTGAATCCCCAACGAAAAGCAGTGCATTAAACATAAATGTAATACAGACAAACGGGAACGACATCTCGAAACACAAACATCATATAATTACGACTGAACTAACTTGAATCAACAAAATCAAATAGGAAAAAAAAATGTACTTATAAACAAAGGGAGACAAACCATGTCTGAAGAAGTAGAAGAATATAAAGAAACCTGAACCTTCAGGCGGAATAGACAAAGCCGTTTGTCGAGAGCTTCAACAGCGTATTCTTCCGTCGACCCAATGCCACCGAAGCCCTACCTGTCGTCGGACCCTCTTCTGGTCTCACCCCTCGCTGTTAGAATCAGAAGAGAGTAAGTCGAGAGTTGCTAATCAACCCTTGCTGCCCTCGCTTCACCCTCCTCTCCATCCGATTCAGTCGATTAAACCACCTAAAACACCCCCTTAGAGATCAGCGATCTTCTTTGCCTTCCCCATTCGTGTGGCTACTGATCGGGCCAGAAAGAAAAGAAAGAAAACGTCGGTGATAGTCGGTCGACGTGCTGGAGTTGGAGATGGCGATGGCAAACAATTTTTGTAGAACTCAAGATCGATTTTGTAGTCCATTCTAATTTTGCAGATCGGGAACGAGATTTAAATTGGAGAGATTAGGTCAATACCATGATTATAGGGATTAATTTTGAAAGTTACAAAACAAATTACTAAATTACCCTTATTTATTTATTTAATTGTTTAATTTTTTGTTTAATTTTGATTGGCCCACATTTATGCATACAATAACACAATACTTACTTTAAACAAATGAACCTAGCTCTCTCTCTCTATGTATATATATATATATATATATATATATATATATATATATATATATATATATATATATATATATATATGAGTAAATTACATGGATGGTCATTATGGTTTAGTATAATTTGTGTGTTTGGTCCTTAGCTTATTTTTTTAACTCGAAAGGTCCCCACGGTTTGTTTTTGTAACGCACGTGGTCTCTGCCTTACCAAAAAAGACTATTTTGCCCTTGATTTTTAAATTTATTTAAATAAATACACCCCAAACCCCACCCCCTCAACTTACATTGTCTACCTCCTTATTTTTCCCTATTTAAATAATAGTGTTTTTAGGTAAGATAGGGACCAAGTGCGTAACAAAAACAAACAGTAGGGACCAAGCGCGTAATAAAAACAAACAGTAAGGACCTTTCAAGTTGAAAAAATAAGTTAGAGACCAAACACACAAATTACCCCAAACCATAGGGACCATTCGTGTAATTTACTATATATATATATATATATATATATATATATATATATATATATATATATATATATATATATAAATTCAACGTGATTAAGATAATTTTAAACCAAACTAATTAAACTAGTAACTTAGATGAAGAAAGTTGATGGAGAAGAAAGAAGATTTAGAGGGGATATAAAATATTTGATAACTTATGAAAATTCTATCACCAAATCTTTGCAATAGCATGATATTTATATTACAAAAATTACCTATCACATTTCATGTAAATAGTATGACATGCTAGCTTTCACCGATACACAAATTATTGGCTTCATTCACAATTATTTACAACACTCCTTTTGGATGAAACTATTTCAGATTTAGAGTTCAATTTTTAAGTACTTCCTCATTAAAAACCTTGCTAAAGAAAACCCAGTGGGAAAAAACTTTAGAGAAGGGAAAAATAGTGCAGTGTATAATTGAATCCCCTTCATTTAGACATCTGTTACATTATATTCTATGCACATGTCGCATTCCGATGTCATTGACATGTTTCCTAAGGATTGCAGTAGGAAGTGCTTTCGTAAAAAGGTCTGATGCATTGTTGTTGGTTTGAACATATTTGATTTCAACTTGATGGGCTTTTTTAAGCTCTTGAGTGTACTCAAAAAACTTTGGAGGTATATGTTTTGTCATGTCGCTCTTGGTATATCCTTCTTTCATTTGAGTGACACATGCTAAGTTATAGATTAAAGTTGAACTTGTATCCTTTCCAAGTCCACATGAAGTTAAAACCAGTTGTATCATCGATCTTAACCATGTACATTCTCTACTAGCTTCATTTAGTGCAATTATTTCAGCATGATTTGAGGAAGTGTCAACAAGCGTTTGCTTTTGAGAACACCGAGAAATTGCAGTACCTCCATTCATAAATATGTATCCAGTTTGAGATCTAGTTTTACGAGGGTCATACATATAATTTGCATCTGCATAACAAATCAAACCTTGTTTTGAATTGTTAGGATAAAATAATCCTAAATCACTAGTTCCTCGAAGGTATCGAAAAATATGTTTGATCTCATTCCAATGTCTTTTTGTTAAGGGTGAATTGAACCTTGCTAGCAAGTTTACTATGAACGAAATGCCAGGTCTAGTATAATTTGCTAGATACATAAGAGCCCCAATTGTATTAAGATATGGCACTTCTGGACCAAGGACTTCTTCATTTTCTTCACAGGGACGAAATGGATCTTTGTCAATATTTAATGATCTAACAACCACTGGAGTGCTTAAAGGATTAGCATTGTCCATATTGAAACGTTTCAAGACTTTTTCTATATAATTTGATTGGTGTACAAGTATTCCGTTAGATATATGCTAAATCTGCAAACCAATAAACTATTTGGTTTTTCCAAGATCTTTCATTTCAAATTTTTTTCTTTAAAAACCTAATCACTTCAAGGATTTCTTTATTCGTTCCGATGATGTTTAGATCATCAACATAGACTACTATGATCACATAACCAGATGTTGTTTTCTTAATAAATACACATGGACAAATAATGTTATTTTTATAACCTTTACTTGTCAAATAATCGCTTAAACGATTGAACCACCTGCGTCCAGATTGCTTTAAACCATAAAAAGATCTTTTGCAATTTTTATAGAATACATTTCTTTGGGTTTTGCACTTAATGCTTCAGGCATTTTAAAATTTTAGAAATTTTCATATAGATATCACTATCAAGTGATCCATACAAGTAAGTTGTAACAACATCCATAAGACGCATCTCTAAATTTTCAGAGACTATCATGTTGATTAAATATCTAAAACTGGTTGCATCCATTACCGATGAATAAGTTTCCTCATAATCAATTCCGGGTCTTTGAGAGAAACCTTGAGCAACAAGTCCGGCCTTGTATCTTACAATTTCATATTTTTCATTTCTTTTTCGTACGAAGATCCATCTATACCCTAATGGCTTAACAACTCCAGGTGTAAGGATAATGGTCCAAAAACCTTTCTCTTTTTAAGAGAATTTAATTCAACTTCATAGCCTCCTTCCATTTAGCCTAATCATTTCTGCTTTGACATTCAATGACAGATTGTGGTTCGGTATCATCATTCATAATATCACATACAACTTAATAAGAAAATATTGCACTTATATTGTTAGTTTCATTTTGGTCACATATTCTATTCGGTTGACCATAATTTAGCGCAGTATCCTCCTTTCCTGGGGGAATTTTGATAATTTGTGTTTCTCCATGAACACTTTCCTCATGATCTAGTGCATTTTATACTCTTCTTCTTTTTCGTGGGTTCTTATCCTTAGAACCAAATGATCTTCCATGCTTCAGGCGTGTTTTAGACTCTTGAGTGATTTTATCATCAAATTGTCCATATGGAATTTCAATTCGAGCTGGAACATTGGCAGCTGGTATATATGATTTAGTCACCCTTGTTGTGTAAGTAAATGCATCAGGTAATTGATTTTCCATTTCATGGAAAAACATTATCTTTTGAACTTCTATTTCACATTGCTTTGTGTGAGGGTCAAGATATGATAAAGAAGGCTCATGTCATGAAACATCATTTTCTAGAATCTTCTTTTCTCCTCCTAATGATGGGAAATTTGTCTCATCAAATTGGTAATCATTTAGGCGTGCTGTAAAAACATCACATGTTAATGGTTCAAAATATCTTGTAATAGAGACTGACTCATAACCAACATATATTCCCAACCTTCTTTGAGGACCCGTTTTTATCCATTGTGATTGTGCAATGGGGACATATACTGCAAATCCAAAAATTCTCAAATAGGATATATTTGGCTCTTGGACAAAAGAAAGTTGTAGGGGAGAGAATACACATTATATGAACTTGGTATCATGTGTATCAATGATCCAACATGTAAGATTGCATGGCCCCAAACAAAAACATGATGTTTTGTCCTCATTATCAATGGTCTAGCTATTAGTTGGAGACGTTTAATTAGTGATTCAGCTAAACCATTTTGTTTGTGTACATGAGCAACTCGATGCTCAACAACAATTTCTACAGACATACAATAGTCATTAAATGCTTGTGAAGTAAATTCACCAACATTATCAAGTCTCACTCTTTTGATAGTGTAATCAGGGAAAAGTGCCCTTAATTTAATAATTTAAGCAAGAAACTTTGCAAATGCCATATTACGAGTTGATAATAGGCAAATATGAGACCATTTGCTAGATGCATCTATTAAGACCATAGTATCTAAATGGTCCAGATGGTGGATAAATCGGTCCACACATATCACCTTGAATTCTTTCTAGAAATCTAGGTGACTCCCTTTCAACTTTAATTTGAGAATGCTTTATAATTAACTTTCCTAGGGAACAAGATGTACATGGTCTTATGCCATTGGATTGAGGGAACGTTTGGTCCTTCAATGGGT